>NC_086444.1:88041050-89241050 GCF_028390025.1 Pseudophryne corroboree | reverse complement strand
CTCTTTTGACTATTGGATAAAGGTGTCTTTTCCTTAGTTGTAACAGACATCAGCTTTCCATTACTATACAAGCAATAAAAGGGTGACTATAGCTGAACAATTCTATACTGAACTCCTCGGAAGTTTAGAATTTCATATCCCTGGCTGCTGTGTTCCTTTAATAACTGCCTGCTGTAGTATTTCCAGTCATTATTGTCCTTTATGTGTATGCAGCCTGATTAAATGCACTAACTCCTTAATTCCGGGATGCTGCATTAACACCTCCCTAACTCTCCTCCTTGGACCAGCTGACAGTCCTGTCGGATGACTTCAAGAATATATATATATATATTACACCTTTAGATTAAAATGCTGTAAGTTAATGATTGAGCCCAAATGCCAGGCTATAATAGTGTTGGTTATTCACTTACTATCCACTGCAATATAGTTTATGTTGGTATGGACTTGTGTCCACCTGACATCCCTGTGCTTTTAGTTATAATTGACCAACTGCAGGAGGCTACTTGATTACTTTCCACACCTTTAGCAATAATATGTCTCTTACTTTCCTTCCCCAACGTGTAGTAATGTTAGATATTGTTCACTCTGGGCACATTATGCTTATATTTATCTGTTTAAAATGGTGCTAAGGATGCCTAGCGCTGGTATTCCTGTGCTTAGGTTAGGTGTGCAAAAGGTGTAAGATGATTGGTTTGTTCACTCACGCTTTAGTTGTGCTGATGCGGTGCTGAGCGCTCCCCCGATTCCTCCTCCTTTTCTATGACACGGCGTAAGGTGGGCGGAGATCCCCCTCTTCATTACACCGGCACTTCACTTCGCTGTCTTAGCAACCAGAGTGGCTTCTCTGGTTGCTATGGGCCGTCACTCCCACTAGAGCCAGCCCTCCTCTTCCCTTGTCAGCCTCGGGGATACCGCTACACTTGCCGCCTCCTGGGTCCTGCTAGCGCCTCTGTAGCCAGCCTCAGCACTCTTCCGCTGGGACCAGCGCCGGACCTCTTCCGATCGTCAGCGCCGGACCTCACGGCTCCCGGATCCGCAGGTGTCCACGGCAGCTCCGGCACAGCGGTAAGTACCTTCAATAGTACTCACTCCGCCGCCAACCCGTAGTCCTCCCCCTGCCCTGCTCCAGCCACATCCCCTGGACTCCGCTAGCCGCTGTGACAATATACGGCTCTGTCAACAGCGCAGGAGATCCAGGAGTGCACACACACAGGGGGAACAGCAGTCTGCCTAGTGCTGGCGGGGAGCTTTATTTATACTCCTCCAAGCTACGGCTCGTGCCCCCCTTCTTCCCGCCTAAGCCTCGAGCTATACCCCCCGGTCAGTGGCGCTGTAGTGCTCGTGGGGTGCTCGTGGCATTCTAGAGCTTTCTGTCAGAGCTGTTAGTGCCTGACAGAATGATCACCGACCACAGTTACTGAATCCATATAGCCTCTCCCTCTCTGTCTCTTCTATGCTACGTTACTACAGGATGTAATGTTAAGCACTTGCACTCATACATATTAACTGTATAATTTTAATAAATAAATTACAGATATTTAACCCCTTCAAATCCACCTATATACACATATATTTATATCTATTATATTTATTGTGAAATTTCTCCTAACACAATATAGTCATATGCACCGCAAACATATTGGATTTTAAATGAACTACATATTCTTTTTAATATTAACAATAAAAATATTAAGTTTAAGGCTAAATGATCAATAATAAATAACATTCATGTTACACCAGGATGAGGATATGGGTGTTGCTGGCGCTGAAGAGGAAGTTGACGATGAGGATTCTGATGGTGATGTGGTTTGTTTAAATCAGGCACCAGGGGAGACACCTGTTGTCCGTGGGATGAATAAGCCCATTGTGATGCCTGGGCAAAATACCAAAAAAGTCACCTCTTTGGTGTGGAATTATTTCTCCACAAATCCGGACAACAGGTGTCAAGCCGTGTGTTGCTTCAATCTGTAATAAGTAGGGGTATGTCCTGCAGGCCATGTCACTGGCAAGACTGAGGAGTGCTGAGGAGTGCTCTCCTAACCGGGAGTCCTCCGGAGGATCCTTGAGTGGTATGCCTGCTGTTGCTGCTGCTGGGAATTGATCGTCATCCCAGAGGGGAAGTCGACAGACCACTTGTACTACTTCAACTAAGCAATTGACTGTCCAACAGTCCTTTGTGAGGAAGATGAAATATGACAGCAGTCATCGTTTTGCAAAGCGGATAACTGAGGCCTTGACACTTATGTTGGTGTTAGACGTGTGTCCAGTATCCGCCATTAGTTCAGTGGGACTTAGAGAATTGTTTGAGGTACTGTGTCCACGGTATCAAATCCCATCTAGGTTCCACTTCACTAGGCAGGCGATACAGAGAATGTACAGACGTCAGAAAAAGTGTCCTCAGTGTCCTAAAAAATGCAGTTGAACCCACTGTCCATTAACCACGGACATGTGGACAAGTGGAACAGGGCAGACTAAGGACTATATGACTGTGACAGCCCACTGGGTAGATGTATGGCCTTCCACAGCAACAACAGCAGCGGCACCAGTAGCATCATCACGCAAATGCCAACTCGTTCCTAGGCAGGCTACGCTATGTATCACCGCTTTCCGTAAGAGGCACACAGCTGAAAACCTCTTACGGAGACTGAGGGACATCATTGCACAATGGCTTACCCCAATTAGACTCTCCTGGGGATTTGTGATATCGGACAACACCACCAATATTGTGCGTGCTTTACATCTGGGCAAATTCCAGCACGTCCCATGTTTTGCACATACAATTAATTTGGTGGTGCAGAATTTTTTTTAAAATGACAGGGGCGTACAGGAGATACTGTCGGTGGCCCGAAAAATTGCGGGCCACTTTTGGCATTCAGCCACTACATGCTGGAGTCTGGAGCACCATCAAACACTCCTGAACCTGCCCTGCCATCACCTGAAGCAAGAGGTGGTAATGAGGTGGATTTCAACACTCTATATGCTTCAGAGTATTGAGGAGCAGCAAAAGGCCATTCAAGCATGTACATCCACCTACGATATAAGCAAAGGAGGGGGAATGCACCTGACTCAAGTGGAGAATGATTTCCATCTTGTGCAAGGTTATCCAACCCTTCGAAATTGTCACACGTGAAGTCAGACACTGCTAGCTTGAGTCAGGTCATTCCCCTCATCAGGCTTTTGCAGAAGCAGCTGGAGAAATTGAAGGAGGAGCTAAGATGGAGCGATTCCGCAAAGTATGTGGGACTTGTGGATGGAGCCCTTCATTCGCTTGGCCAGGATTCAAGGTTGGTCAATCTGTTGAAATCAGAGCATTACATTTTGGCCACCGTGCTCGATCCTAGTTTTAAAGCCTACGTTGTATCTCTTTTTCCGGCAGACACAAGTCTGCAGAGGTTCAAAGACCTGCTGGTGAGAAAATTATCAACTCAAGTGGAACGTGACCCGTCAACAGCTCCTCCTTCACTTTCTTCTGCAACTGGGGCTGCGAGGAAAAGGATAAGATTTCCTAGCCCACCTGCTGGTGGTGATGCAGGGCAGTCAGGAGCGAGTGCTGACATCTGGGCCAGACTGAAGGACCTGCCAATGATTACGGACATGTCTACTGTCACTGCATATGATTCTGTCACCATTGAAAGAATGGTGGAGGATTATATGAGTGACCGCATCCAAGTAGGCATGTATGTATACTGGCAGGAAAAAGAGGCAATTTGGATGCCCTTGCAGAAACTGGCTTTATTTTACCTAAGTTCCCCCCCTCTCCAGTGTGTACTCCAAAAGAGTGTTTGGTGCAGCCGGTAACCTTGTCAGCGATTGGCGTAGGAGGTTACTTCCAAAAAATGTGGAGAAGATGATGTTCATCAAAATGAATTATAAATCCCTCCGGGAAGACCTTGACCAACAATTGCCTCCGGAAAGTACACAGGAACCTGTGATGGTGGATTCCAGTGGGGAAGAATTAATACTCTGTGAGGAGGAGGAGGATGTACACAGTAAAAGGGGCGAGGAATCGGAGGATGAGGATGAGGTCGACATCTTGCCTCTGTAGAGCCAGTTTGTGCAAGGAGAGATTGATTGCTTCTTTTTTGGTGGGGGCCCAAACATGTGGCAGACCCTGTTGCTGAAATTATTGGTTTGTTAAAGTGTGCATGTCCTGTTAATAGAACATAAGGGTGGGTGGGAGGGCCCAAGGACAATTCCATCTTGCAACCTCTTTATCTTCTTTGCATCATGTGGTGTTTGGGGCCTAGTTTTTTTAAGTGCCATTCTGTCTGCCACTGCAGTGCCACTCCTTGATGGGCCAAGTGTTTGTGCCACACACTTATGTCGCTTAGCTTAGTCATACAGCTACCTTATTGCACCTCTTTTTGTACTTTGGCGGAGGTGGAACGGGCGTGGCTGATGTATTGCATCATATATGCCACGCCCGCTGTGTAATGCCGCTATTACCGGCATTATACTGCAGGGGGCGAGGCTATGATGATGCAGTTCAACAAGAATCGCGTAATCGACTGCACGGACTACCCACTTTACTCGCTAAGTGGGCGGCCGGGCAGGGGGGACCCTAGAAATTGGGAGACTTGCCTGCTCTTCCGGGGGGCTGGGAGGGTCACCCGATTTTCGGGAGCTTCCCGGCCATTCCGGGAGAGTAGGCAAGTATGGTTACAGTGCAGGTCAGATACAGTGTGAGTCAGACATAGTGTGGATTACAGCGCAGGTCGGATACAGTGTGGGTTGACTACAATGTGGGTCAGATACAGTGCAGGTTACAGTGTTGGTTGGATACAGTGTTGGTCAGATACAGTGCAGGTTACTGTGCAGGTCAGATACAGTGCAGTTCGGTCAGTGTGGGTTACAGTGTAAGTCAGTCGTATACAGTGTGGTTTGAATCAGAGGTGGAACCGAGTGTGGTGACACCCGGAGTACACCCTGTACTATTACACACACACACACACACACACACACACCTGCTCAGGCCGCCGAAGCCGCAGGTGCCGAAATGGGTGTGTGGTCTAATTTAAACGGGGGGTGGCCTCACTGGTCTTTTCTCCTTCGCTCCAGGGGGCCTGTCCAGCATCCCCGAAGATGCTGGCTGCCCCCGGAGACTGGACTGTGTGTGTGCCGACTCTTATCTGTGACAGGAGCCGAGTGCTGCAGGAGATTATCTCACTGCAGCACTCAGCTCCTGTCACTGCACAAGAGCTGGCACTTGGTATCACCCGTTCCAAGGGGGACACCCGGATGCGGGCCGCACCCCCCGCACCCGCCTTCTGAAGCCACTGGTTTGAATACAGTGCAGGTTGAATACAGTGCAGTTAGATACAATGAAGGTTACAGTGAGGGTTGAATTCAGTTTGGGTGTGATACAGTGCGAGTCGGACATAGTGTGGATTACAGTGCAGGTCGGACCCAGTGTGGGTTGGATACAGTGCTGTTCGGATACAGTGTGGGTCAGATACAGTGCAGGTTACAGTGCAGGTTGGATACAATCCAGATCAGTTACAGTGTGGGTAATAATACACTTACTGTGACAGCTGGCAGGAGGGTCACCTCAATAGTAAATTCCTCCGGTGGTGTCGTTGAGGATGATGATGATGATGATGGATCGAGCCGTGCAGTGTACACAGCATTCTCTCAGTGCCTGTCATGCGTGGCTTGTGTAGCAACACTGCCTTTGAGTGGATGCAGCAGCAGGGATCCATTGGCTGAGAGCCGTGAGAGATGTCTACGATTCTCAGCCAATCAGTGGTCAGACCTTTGAAATCAATGGGCTGACCGCTGATTGGTTGAGAGTTGTGACTGATTGCTCTCTCAGCCAATCAGCAGTCAGCCTATTGATTTAATTGGGACTTTTGAAATTGGCGCTCAAATCCAAAACCCGTAAGATCTGACAGCTGGAGGATGGCGTTTTGCCTTGTTTTAGGATCCGAGGAAGGAGGGTGTTGTGTCTCAGATCCCCTTGGGTGGGCACTGTTCTCTGTATGCAATATTACAATATGCTGAATATCTTATCCATATAATACAGTATCTGCATGAGGAGACTTGGGGGAATCATATCCTATTGGATTATTATGATCAAGTGCTGTCAATCATGTCTGTTGCCATAAGGGTATATCCAAGACGGATTGCTAGGGGTTCAGGTTTAATCTTTAAACCAAGGGATACACACACATTTCCTACTTCTGTTCCATTGAAGGGTGGAATGTTCTAAATGGTCTTGTCTTGGCTCTTCCAGTTGAGAGTGTAAGCTCTCTCATGAGCAGGGCCCCGCTATGCTTTTTTCATGCCTGCATTTAATTTGTACAGTATCTCCCTGTTTCCCACAAAGCCCGGCACTGCGGAGATGCCTTACATATCTGCAATACTGATACATTAACTGCACTAGGGGATGAGATCATTTTCATTGGGAAATATATATTTTCCTTGGGGAATTTTCTTGTGTCTGGGTCAGACAGGACTTTCTTTTACTAGTATAATTTCTTATTCTTCCCATTTTTACTAGTATAATTTCTTATTCTTCCCATTTTTACTTTCAGACAAATAGAGAAACCTCCGAAAGTTTCCCCAATATAACTCTGGCCCTCATTCCGAGTTGTTCGCTCGCTAGCCGCTTTTCACAGCAGTGCACACGCTAAGCCGCCGCCCTCTGGGAGTGAATCTTAGCTTAGCAGAATTGCGAACGAAGTATTCGCAATATTGCGAAAAGATTTTTCTTTGCAGTTTCTGAGTAGCTCGAGACTTACTCTACCAGTGCGATCAGTTCATTGCTTGTCGTTCCTGGTTTGACGTCACAAACACACCCAGCGTTCGCCCAGACACTCCCCCGTTTCTCCAGCCACTCCCGCGTTTTTCCCAGAAACGGCAGCGTTTTTTCACACACTCCCATAAAACGGCCAGTTTCCGCCCAGAAACACCCACTTCCTGTCAATCACACTACCAGAGGCGGAACTAGTGCCAGTGCAGGCTGTGCCTTGCACTGGGGCCCGCAACTGTCAAGGGGCCCGCAGCCAGAACGGCATGTAATGAGTCAAACTGACTCATTACATGCCGCCTGGCTGCCGCTGTGTTCCGCCGCCGCCGAGGAGATGATGCGCGCACAGGCTACAGGGGGGGAGGAGGAGGAGGGGGGATGGAGGAGGGAGCCGCAGCAGCGCTGTGTAATTGGTAGAAGCGCTGCCGCTGCTGGCCCTCTCCTTTACCATAGGCTGCCCTCCGCCGCTGTGAATGCTGGGATGGGGGCGGGGCTCCGATGCCATTTCTTGCACGCAGCACTAAAATGACTAATTACGGCACTGTTGCTAGGTATCCATTTCTCTGGCCCTGAGCAGGTCCCCCTCACCAGATCCTCTCCAGGGGTGAGGCGGTGAACTTAGATGGGGGGGGGGGGCCCAAAGCATTTTGTCGCACATGGGCCCACCGCTCGCTAGATCCGCCACTGCACACTACGATCAGCAGAACGAAGAAAAAACCTTGTAATGCCGTGAGTAAAATACCAAACTTCTTAGCAAATTTACTTGGCGCAGCCGCAGTGCGAACATTGCGCATGCGCAGTTAACGGAAAATCGCACCAATGCGAAGGAAAATAACGAGCAAACAACTCGGAATGAGGGCCTCTGTTAGTTGTCATGTTTATTTTCCTCATACAGTTTTATTGAGACATAACAGAGCACATTGAAGTACAATTAGAGTACAACATCCAGCAATGGATCATGATATACAGCATGACAAATATTGCAGGCAAGTATTGCTCAAAATCCACCTCAAAAATGTCTCACATTTGCTAGCCTTCATGTACAGTATGTATACAAATTTTGTTTATTTTACAGTATATAAGCAGTTAGGAAGGGATAGGCTCAGGAACACAATTATATGATTTGGGTAACAGTCTTTCTGTGTGACAATTGGGCTTACCATACTATCCCTATAAAACGGGGGTTGTGGGTATGATTTACCGGCAGTCGGTTCAGTAAACCGACGCTGGCATTCTGACATGTGAAATCCCGACAAGGCTGAGCTAGGTCTGTTATCCCCTTTCCCCTACCCACTAACCCTCCCTTCCTGCAGCCTAACCCTAACCTCCCACTTTGTTGCCTAAACCTAAACCCCCCTTTCCCGCAGCCTTAATCTAACCTCCCCTTGGTGGTGCCTAACCCTAACCCCCCCCTCCCTGCAGCCAGTATCCGTTTGATAGATAGACAGTGTCTAGTTAGACCGTCAATAGATAGACACCATATGTTAGACAGACATTAGTTCGACAGGGTCAAAAGGTCGACAGGGTCAAAATGTCGACATGAAAAAGGTCGACAGTACAAAAGGTTGACAGGTCAAGATGTCGACATAAAAAAGATAGACAAATGTTTTTTTTTATGTAACATGTCTTTGGACTATTTCACACTTTCTCTATCCATGTCGGCATAGAGTTGGTTATGCGCGAGCCACCGTGCCCGAAGCGTGGCGAGCGAAGCGAGCCCCGCGAGGGTATGCCTTTCTACAGTTGGGGGTCCCAGATGACAAAACTATCCACACAAACCACAAAAATGCAAAAAAACATGGTGTCTACCTTTTTCATGTCGACCATTTTCATGCCGACCTTTGACCCTGTCGACATTTTGACCTGTCAACCTTTTTCATGTCGACCTTTTGACCCTGTCGGCCTAATGTCTGTCTAACATATGGTGTCTATCTATTGACTGTCTAACTAGACACTATCTATCTTTTATACCGGAACCCCTGCAGCCTAACCCTAACCTCTACCCTCCAGCAGCCTAACCCTAACCTCTCCCTTTGGTGCCTAAACCTAACCTCCCCTTTCCCACAGCCTAAACTTAACCTTCCGCTTGTGGTGCCTAAACCCAACCCACCCTCCCTGTAACCTAACCCTAACCTCTACCCTCCTGCAGCCTAACCTTAACCTCCCGGGGTGTCGGCTAAACCTAACCCCACCCACCCCAAGCCCTAAATCTAACCCTCCTGCTATACTCACAGTCTGTATGCCAGCTGTCGGAATTCTGGATTCGTTGTCCTGACCTATTCGGGATTCCAGTGTCGGTATTCTGATGGGTGTTGGGTTTCTGTGGCTGACTTACTTTAAGCCTGCATTTCAGCTGGTTTTAATCAGCATGGGAACCTGTGTAATCATGAGTGTCCAGGTTTAAAGGGATAGTATGGTTAGCCTACACAATGACACATTTTTGTACAGTTGCTTGGTCTACAGCAGCCATGTCAAACTCGCCTCCTTCCTGGGGCAAATTAGGGAACATGTAAAGTTTAGAGGGCCAGAATCCCAGATGGGGTGTGGCCAGGATCTCAGATGGGTGTGGCCAAAATGTCAATAAAGTTTTGATATTGTTTGGCAGAGTTCAGCGTTACTCAGAGCACCCTCATGCCCATACATCCCAGCCCAAGGCTTCATCATGCCAACATATTCCATCTCATATCCCACTCATGCTCCATTATATGCCAGTGCCTCTCATGTGAACCCCCTCATACCCCATTATATGCAAGTGCCTCTCATGTGAGCCCCCTCATACCCCATTATATGCCAGTGCCCCTCATGTGAACCCCCTCAGACCCCATTATATTCCAGTGCCCCTCATGTGAACCCCCTCATACCCCTCTATATTCCAGTGCCCCTCATGTGAGCCCGCTCATACCCCATTATATGCCAGTGCCCCTCATGTGAGCCCCCTCATACCCCATTATATGCCAGTGCCCCTCATGTGAACCCCCTCATACCCCATTATATTCCAGTGCCCCTCATGTGAACCCCCTCATACCCCATTATATGCCAGTGCCCCTCATACCCCATTATATGCCAGTGCCCCTCATGTGAACCCCCTCATACCCCATTATAATCCAGTGCACATCATGTGAGCCCCCTCATACCCCATTATATGAAAGTGCCCCTCATGTGAACCCCCTCATACCCCATTATATTCCAGTGCCCCTCATGTGGGCCCCCTCATACCTCATTATATGCCAGTGCCCCTCATGTGAACCCCCTCATACCCCATTATATACCAGTGCCCCTCATGTGAGCCTCCTCATAGCCCATTATATTCCAGTGCCCCTCATGTGAGCCCCCTCATACCCCATTATATTCCAGTGACCCTCATGTGAGCCCCCTCATACCCCATTATATTCCAGTGACCCTCATGTGAGACCCCTCATACCCCATTATATTCCAGTGACCCTCATGTGAGCCCCCTCATACCCCATTATATTCCAGTGACCCTCATGTGAGCCCCCTCATACCCCATTATATGCCAGTGCCCCCATGCGAACACCCTCATACCCCATTATATGCCAGTGCCTCTCATATGAACCCCCTCATACCCCATTATATGCCAGTGCCTCTCATGTGAACCCCCTCATGCCCCATTATATGCCAGTGCCTCATGTGAGCCCCCTCATACCCCATTATATGCCAGTGCCCCTCATGTGAACCCCCTCAGACTCCATTATATTCCAGTGCCCCTCATGTGAACCCCCTCATACCCCTTTATATTCCAGTGCCCCTCATGTGAGCCCGCTCATACCCCATTATATGCCAGTGCCCCTCATGTGAGCCCCCTCATACCCCATTATATTCCAGTGCCCCTCATGTGAGCCCCCTCATACCCCATTATATTCCAGTGCCCCTCATGTGAACCCCCTCATACCCCATTAAATGGCAGTGCTTTCACTGCGCTGTGCTATAGAGGCTGTGGGTGCCAAACAAAATTTGGCAATCGGGGAGACTACAGCAGATATCAGGCTGCATACATTCTGGGAATACGCATTGTTTGTGGGCAGCTATGATATGATACAAAGGCCCCATCGAGAGATTGCTACTATGAACAGCAGTTTTGTTTCATTTTACATTACAATATTAGAAGTTACGTGAGTTAGAGGACTATACCATGGATACCTCTGTATATAACGAGGCTGAAGTTAGCTTCTTATTCGGCCAGCTTCTTATTCACTTCTTATTCAAGCATCGTTGATACTTTAAAAGGATATAATGGCCCTCATTCCGAGTTGTTCGCTCGCAAGGCGAATGTAGCAGAGTTACACACGCTAAGCCGCCGCCTACTGGGAGTGAATCTTAGCTTCTTAAAATTGCGACCGACGTACGCGCAATATTGCGATTACAAACGAGTTAGCAGTTTCAGAGTAGCTCCAGACTTACTCTGCCTGTGCGATCATTTCAGTGCTTGTCGTTCCTGGTTGACGTCACAAACACACCCAGCGTTCGCCCAGGCACTCCCACCGTTTCCCCGGCCACTCCTGCGTTTTTTCCGGAAACGGTAGCGTTTTCAGCCACACGCCCCTGAAACGCCGTGTATCCGCCCAGTAACACCCATTTCCTGTCAATCACATTACGATCGCCGGAGCGAAGAAAAAGCCGTGAGTAAAAATACTTTCTTCATAGTAAAGTTACTTGGCGCAGTCGCAGTGCGAACATTGCGCATGCGTACTAAGCGGATTTTCACTGCGATGCGATGAAAAATACCGAGCGAACAACTCGGAATGAGGGCCCATATTGTTACATTTACTCACCAGTTCTTTAGTAGTTCTAGAAAGTATAATTTAGATAAATAACATTGTGTGTCTGGATATATCCTGTAGAATTTCCATAGACCTAAACCTTACTGTGTAACATGTCCAATTGTGGCTTCTTACACAGGATGTAAAATAAAGCTATTGAAAGTAAACTCTAATCACACAAACTCGAAAAAGCAACAAAATTATGTTAGTTTTTAAAAGTTGTTTTTATTGAAGCAATTGATTGATAGTTGATCGCAGCAGGAAATTTGTTAGCAGTTGGGCAAAACCAAGGGGGTCATTCCGAGTTGTTTGCTCGCAAGTGAATTTTAGCAGATTTGCTCATGCTAAGCCGCCGCCTACTGGGAGTGAATCTTAGCTTCTTAAAATTGCGAACGACGTATTCGCAATATTGCGATTACACCTCTCTTAGCAGTTTCTGAGTAGCTTCAGACTTACTCGGCATCTGCGATCAGTTCAGTGCTTGTCGTTCCTGGTTTGACGTCACAAACACACCCAGCGTTCGCCCAGACACTCCCCCGTTTCTCCAGCCACTCCCGCGTTTTTCCCAGAAATGGTAGCGTTTTTCCGCACACACCCATAAAACGGCCAGTTTCCGCCCAGTAACACCCATTTCCTGTCAATCACATTACGATCACCAGAACGAAGAAAAAACCGTGAGTAAAATTCCTAACTGCATAGCAAATTTACTTGGCGCAGTCGCACTGCGGACATTGCGCATGCGCACTAAGCGGAAAATCGCTGCAATGCCAAAAAAAATACAGAGCGAACAACTCGGAATGACCCCCCATGTGCACTGCAGGGGGGCAGATATAACATGTGCAGAGAGAGTTAGATTTGGTTGTGGTGTGTTCAATCTGCAATCTAATTTGCAGTGTAAAAATAAAGCAGCCAGTATTTACCCTGCACAGAAACAAAATAACCCACCCAAACCTAACTCTCTCTGCACATGTTATATCTGCCCCCCTGCAGTGCACATGGTTTTGCCCAACTGCTAACAAAGCTCCTGCTGCGATCAACTCAGAATTACCCCCATAGTCACCAATATAGATGTTACACTCTAAGCTGGGTTCTGAAGGTAAAGCACAGGAGTAAGAGGGCAGCTCCTCTGGTGAGAGTGAGGTACTGCACCTGTTAGATGTCTGACTCACTGTGCAGCTGTTCTCCTTCTTGTCAGCTTGTCGGCGACTGCTTGCTGATGTTCTCTCCTATATCTCCTCTTTAGTATGCCTGCCACTTTCACACTTCTGCGGCCTGTTACTGTCCCCAGGCACGGCCACTTCTTGCCTAGTGATTGCATTGCTATTCTTACAGCATCCTGTGCATCTGAGTCGTATGAGACCGTGGCCCTCTGTAGATGTTTCCATATGTCACAGAAGTCCATTGGAGTGAGCTCATCATAGGACATGGTGTCTGTTAGAGCTGCAATATGCCTCACAACTGCCTCAGTATCAGTAGATGTGAGCAAATCTTCTGCTGCTTTGCACAGCATTGACTTTACAAGGTGTCTTTCAGCCAGGGCCAAATAAATGGCATGTGCATATCGTGTGTCCCAGGCTGTGCCCTCTTCCAGGACGATGGTCTTGCAGCCCAGGTGAGCGAAGCACTGGATGAGGCTGACCACTGCAGCTGATGCCATTTCCAAGTTTGAGATCTGCATCGTCACCATAAGTGAGCAGCAATGTTCTTTCACTAGTCTGGTGATGGGACTATACAGAAATACTCTTCATCGCTGAACCAGCTCCCCAAACAGTCTAATAGCATGCAGCTGGATGTCTTGGTTCTCATTAAATAGATACTCTGTGATGTGGCTGAGGAGTTCATTATATTTGCGCCAAGATTTCTTTTTGCGCAGTTGAACAACGTTCACCAAGGTTTTCAGGAAGATGGGAACCAATGTCTGATCTCCTTTTTCCTTTATCTCTCGCAGAAGTGTCTGTATAAAGGCATTCCTGAACTTCTCAGCCTCTTTGCGGAAGGACCATGTGAAGATTTCAATGCACTGTAGAACTTTCAGGCAAGTGTCATTATCACTGCTAGCCATCATGCGTAACAAGTCGCTAAGAACTAAATTATGTAGGCCCCCGTGTACACATTCAAGATACGTCATGAGAACTGTAAAAACTGTGACGCATGTTTGTCTGCTTTGTAAATCATGTGAGTCACAGAGTGGCCTGAGAAGACTGACAATGTCTCTCCAGTCTCCGGTCTCGACAATTCCTGCTACAAAGCTGTCGGCACATTAATCTTCATTAGACATGATGTCAATTAGATCTTCCTCGTATATATCTCCGTCTCCAAATGTGACTATTGTTTCCTCATGTTCCTGCAGACGGCCGGCAAGTAAGGTCTTCACTTGGTCCGTGGTGGTTGTGATTATTTCTTCAACCTCAGCACAATCCTGGTTCTGTATTGCCCACTTGGCGAGTGTAGTGCGGGCTTCTGTAAACATTATGGTCAAAGAAATGCCATTAGAATCCAGAGGCGCTCAAAGAAAAACATAAATAAACATTCATAGTGTATCACACATATGTATAGAGCTGATTCAATTAAAATCTTTTAATAAGCCTTATACCTAAAGTTGAGTCTACTTTTTTAGGAGTAGACAATCACACATTTTTGGGGGGAGCTGGAGTTCTACCAGTATGGATTCTGAGTGGCTTTGATCCTCCTCTCCACAGATGTGTCCCAAAAAAGAAAGATAGAAAACCTCCAATGGTGCAATATCTTTTATTTGCTGTGCTAAACATATAAAACAGGGATAAGGGTGGTCTCTCACCATATGAAGTGGTCTACGAAGTAGACAAAAACAGCAGGTTTAAAAGGTGTTCACATTCGGGCGTCCCCGGAACCGGCTGCTCAGCTCCACAGGTGATGTCCCAACCGTCTCCCTCACAATAAACAAGTCCTCCTGCCGACGCGTTTCGACACAACCAGTGTCTTCATCAAGGCATAAGGAGGTACTAACCTTCTAATCTATATATACCCATCACAATTTTCTAGAGGGTGAACCTATTTCCAGACATGGAACTACTATCCTCTAAAATTCCTATCCTAATACTAACAATTAATTCCGTTTTTCATCCAGTCCATATTTCATAGTAAGCCACAAACTCCCGCCAAAAGGGGAAAGTCCATCTCCTCTGGCCGCTAAGTTGCGCCGGCCGGAAATCGTCATTATAGCCGCGGCCGGAAATGCGTCATTCGGCCCGTGACCGGAAGTGCGTCATCCCCATCCTCCGCGATCCGCTACACCCGGAAGTTGCGGGTGCGTGGCTTCAAACGTCCCACCGGAGGTGTATCGTCCATCAGTCTCCTCTCTATTACTGAGAAGTCCAACTTTCTTAAACCATAATAAGTTAATAAACACCCCACGATAAAGGCATTTTGGTGAAGGGAATCACCTCAAAGGAAGGGGAAACGTTAAGATAGATTAAAAACCATTTAATTACAAAATACATCCTAATCCCTAAAAAGTCCAACAAAAGAGGTTTAGATATAAAAATACTTTAAAAATACTTTAAAAATACTTGTGAAATTAAAAAAATTTTTTTATTTAAAATCAATGTCCTATATGATAATGATAAATTATATTCTTATAAAAACCACTTCAATTCAAAGTCTTTATTGAGTCCTTTGGGGGCAAGGGTACCGTGATTGTAAATCATATTCATTTCACTTCTGGCCAATTTGGACCCCAAATCACTCCCCCTACTATCACCCTTAATGTGCTTAAGACCATAAAAATTCCTAATGTGGGCTGTATCACAGTGGTGAATATTTTTAAAGTGCAAAGAAAGGGCATGTGTTTCTATACCTTTAGTGATGTTCCGTAGATGTTCCCCTAATCTCACTTTTAGGGGTCTACTGGTACTGCTACGAACTTTTCCTCACAGCATGCCAAGGTCCAACGGATCCTTAAGAAACACTGGCGATTTAAAGACTTTGAATTGAAGTGGTTTTTATAAGAATATAATTTATCATTATCATATAGGACATTGATTTTAAATAAAAAAATTTTTTTTTAATTTCACAAGTATTTTTAAAGTATTTTTATATCTAAACCTCTTTTGTTGGACTTTTTAGGGATTAGGATGTATTTTGTATTTAAATGGTTTTTAATCTATCTTAACGTTCCCCCTTCCTTTGAGGTGATTCCCTTCACCAAAATGCCTTTATTGTGGGGTGTTTATTAACCTATTATGGTTTAAGAAAGTTGGACTTCTCAGTAATAGAGAGGAGACTGATGGACGACACACCTCCGGTGGGACGTTTGAAGCCACGCACCCGCAACTTCCGGGTGTAGCGGATCGCGGAGGATGGGGATGACGCACTTCCAGTCGCGCCCGAATGACGCATTTCCGGCCGCGGCTATAATGACGATTTCCGGCCGGCGCAACTTAGCGGCCAGAGGAGATGGACTTTCCCCTTTTGGTGGGAGTTTGTGGCTTACTATGAAATATGGACTGGATGAAAAACGGAATGAATTGTTAGTATTAGGATAGGAATTTTAGAGGATAGTAGTTCCATGTCTGGAAATAGGTTCACCCTCTAGAAAATTGTGATGGGTATATATAGATTAGAAGGTTAGTAACTCCTTATGCCTTGATGAAGACACTGGTTGTGTCGAAACGCGTTGGCAGGAGGACTTGTTTATTGTGAGGGAGACGGTTGGGACATTACCTGTGGAGCTGAGCAGCCGGTTCCGGGGACGCCCGAATGTGAACACCTTTTAAACCTGCTGTTTTTGTCTACTTCGTAGACCACTTCATATGGTGAGAGACCACCCTTATCCCTGTTTTATATGTTTAGCACAGCAAATAAAAGATATTGCACCATTGGAGGTTTTCTATCTTTCTTTTTTGGGACACATCTGTGGAGAGGAGGATCAAAGCCACTCAGAATCCATACTGGTAGAACTCCAGCTCCCCCCAAAAATGTGTGATTGTCTACTCCTAAAAAAGTAGACTCAACTTTAGGTATAAGGCTTATTAAAAGATTTTAATTGAATCAGCTCTATACATATGTGTGATACACTATGAATGTTTATTTATGTTTTTATTTGAGCGCCTCTGGATTCTAATGGCATTTCTTTGACCATATAGATTTCTGGAGTGTGGGGTGACACTTCTTTGTCCATTTCCTGAAATCAGAGGCAGCCATCATTGGCGCACGGTATCTTATCATTATTATTTTTTTGCTTCTGTAAACATTAGTTTAATGTCTGGCTCTTGCATAGCACTACTTCCAAAGGCCACAGCAGCATTATTAATGAGCATTGATAGAATCCTTTGGGTGCCAGGATGATTTTCCATATGTGAACATATTTCATGTAACAAGTACATCATATGACTGAAGGGCACGGTGGTATTACCCATTATTGCAGCCAGCGTAGTAAGCACGGACCGTAGAGGGCAGTAACCGCGAACCAGAAGAGCGGTCTCAAGCTCAGTGACAGTGGTCTCCATGTAATCCCTGGCTAAGAGGGACAGTAAAGTGCTCTCATATTCTGCATGCTCAGCCCATATCATGGCCTTCATAATAACAGGTATAGTAGATTTAAATGTGCTGCTCACCTCAATTCTCACCTGTAAAACTTGGCACAGAAAATCAAAGATCATGTTATGCATCTCAGTAATGGCCGATTCCTTTCTCAGGATAGCAATTGCCATGCCAACTTTCTCCAAAAGTTTCTCCAGTGGTATGGTGGCAATGATCTCGGGCAAGCACTTAATTATCACTGGAGAGTAGAGGAGCTTCAGTTCATGAAGGATCACCTTGCTGCTGTCTCTGGAGGGCCACATAGTAGCCACATTCATATCAGCTGGTGAATTTGCTGTATCCATCACAAGTAGTAGTGCAATCTGTATTGCACGCTAAAAGTTGTTATTCACAGATGTTCTCAAATCCTTATCGGAAGTCGCTAGTAGAAATATAATCCAAATGAATAACAATTCCTCACAAGGGAGGAATATTTACTAATATTCGTGTTTGTGCCGATTTTAAGGGAGTTTGATCTCGAATTTTATCGGTTGTATTTTACTGCAATTTTTTAAATCCATCTACGGTAATTTACTAAGCTGCCAAGTTTTCTATTTTCGTTTTTTCCGATGTCGGTGTGATTCGTATTGTCGAGCAGTGTTTTACGAGAGTGATTAGTAAAACACTGCCGGACATAACACAATGAATTCCGTCCGGTTCTGTGAGATCCATTTAGGGCTTCATTGTGTACAGTAGTGTGAAAGTGTTCAAAATCAAAGAAAAAAATTGGGTGGGGTCCCCCCTCCTATGCGTAACCAGCCTCGGACTCTTTGAGCCGGTCCTGGTTGTAAAAATACAGGGGGAAAAATGCATAGGGTCCCCCCATATTTAAACAACCAGCACCGGGCTCTGCGTCTGGTCCTGGTTCAAAAAATACAGGGAACAAAAGATATAGGGGTCCCCCCGTATTTTTTAAACCAGCACAGGGCTCCACTAGCCAGAGAGATAATGCCACAGCCAGGGACACTTTTATATTGGTCCCTGCGGCCGTGGCATTACCCCCCCAACTAGTCACCCCTGGTCGGAGTTCCCTGGAGCTGGTACTTGGAGAACCACAAGTACCAGCATGCAGGCAAAGAACAGGCCCGCTGGTACCTGTAATTCTACTACAACCCCCCCAAAAAAAGTACACAGACACTGTGACAGTACAATTTTAATTACACACACTTACACACTCACATACTTACCTACATCCAACGCTGCGATTCGCGTCCACTTGTCCAGTAGAATCCACGGATTACCTGTAAAAATAAAATTATACTTACAAACAATCCAGTGTAGATCTGTCCTCTTCTTTCTCGTCGTAATCCAGGGACTTGTTCAAAATAAAAAAACGAAAGTCCGATCCTTGCAACTAAAGCGGTTCCATGTTTACACATGGAACCCCTTTCCCCGAATGGCGGGACCCCCCTGCTTCTGTCAGTGAAGGTCCCGCCAGCCAATCAGGGAGCGCCACGTCATGGCGCTCTCCTGATTGGCTGTGCGCTCCTGCACTGTCAGTCAGGAGGAGCGCACTGGATACAATGTAGCTTAGCGCAGCTCCATTGTAACCAATGATGGGAACTTTGCAGACTGCGGTTAACCGCAAAGTTAATTGGGGACACCCACAATTAATTAGCCCCCTCCCGCTCAGAGACCGCCTCTGCCTTCGGCCGTCTGGCATGCGCCGGCACATGTGCAGTTCCAACCCGAACGCTGCACTGCGATAAACTGCAGCAAGCGATCAGGTCGGAATGACCCCCATTTTGTAACACATACCACTTTATATGCAGAGGTCATATACATAAATATAGGATATTTGGGAGATTGGATTAATACATCAATAAATTTGTATTATAGTATATGATTACAATGGCTAAATATACTTTTCATGCTTTTTTATTATTTAATCTTTATGCGTATAAATATGAAAGAACAGATGCAGCCTTAGAGGTAAAGAATATATAATGTTTTCATTCAAAAGTCTTCCTCTGGGAATGGCTGGGCTGGTAATTAAACATTAATCATACATTAATGTTCCAGTTTGATTCAACTAAAAAAAGTACTTATTATTTTACATTTATAACAGATATTTTATTGCAGACAAGTAGGTTGGAAAAAAGCTTTAATCCGGGAGGCACACCTTGGGAAATATAACTTTAAATTGAGATATGATTAAATGAAATCACTAATCAGCGATTAATTGCATGAAGCCATAATTTAGATTTATTAAAAAATAATTGGAATTGCAGCTCTCTGGAAATATACATTTTAGGAGCAGTTATTTACTGTATGTAGCTTAGTTTAATTGCAAGTAGTAGAAATTGTAACATATATATTGGTCAAAGGTTTCATTCAACCGATACTACTAGACTTCTCTTTTGCGGCAATTACAGTGATGATTGTGTATCATTTTCATGTAGTTTTTGTTTTGCTATATCTCTTTCATATCCTTTTGTAACCAAACAGCATGTGATAGAGACACACAGGCCCTCATTCCGAGTTGATCGCTCGCTGACGTTTTTCACAGAGCATCGATCAGGTGAAAAAACGGCATTTATGCGCATGCACATGGTACTTTCACACAAAAGTTTGCCGTTTTACAGAAGCTCGAGCGACGTTTTTCAGTCGCTCGAGTGTTCGTAGTATGATTGACAGGAAGTGGGTGTTTCTGGGCGGCAACTCAGCGTTTTCAGGGAGTGTGCTAAAAAATGCAGGCGTGCCAGGAAAAAGCGCAGGAGTGGCTGGAGAAACGTGGGAGTGGCTAGCCGAATGCAGGGTGTGTATGTGATTTCAACCAGGAACTAAACGGACTGAGGTGATCGCAATCTTGGAGTAGGTCTGGAGCTACTCAGAAACGGCATGACATTTTTCCTGTGCAGTTCTGCTAGTCTTTCGTTTGCACTTCTGCTAAGGTAAGATACACTCCCAGAGGGCGGCGGCTTAGCGTTTGCACTGCTGCTAAAAGCAGCCAGGGAGCGATCAACTCGGAATGAGGGCCACAACTGGCAGCAATCGTCGAGTGTGCAAACATCATCTATTGCAAATAGATACAAAACATCAAATCAGACATTGATTTTAATGGAACTTTTGAAATTGGCTCCCAAATCCAAAACCCCTGAGATCTGACAGCTGGAGGATGACGTTTTGCCTTGTTTTGGGATCTGAGAAAGGCAGTAAGATCCAAGCCCTATCTTTTATCCCCTCGGATCCTGGAAGTTCGGGTAAGCTCTGTTCTCTGAGAACCAAGCCCACTCATCTATGTCTATTACGCTATTATGTGAATACAATAATAGGTTTGATATGCAATACATTTTATGCAGTATCACATTATACTTTATCCACGTACAGTAATATCTGCATGAGGAGACATAGGGGGTAATTCAGAGTTGATCCCTGCACAGAAACAATATAACCCACTCTAATCTGTCTATGCAAATGTTATATCTGCTCCCCCTGCAGTGCACATGGGGGGTCATTACGACCCGTTCGCTCGCAGTGGTTCTTCGCTGCGGTGCAAACGGGTCCGGAATGCGCATGCACGGCATGCGCATTGTGCACGCACGTCGTTGCCCGCTTACAACGCTTACAACGAAGAAAGCGGTCGCAGCGGCGACTGCAAGAAGACGGACAGAAAGAGGGCATTCCTGGGCGTCACCTGTCCGTTGGCGGCCATTTTCGGGGAATAGTAAGTAAAATGCAGGCGTGTCCAGGTGAACGGAGGGCAGAGGTGTGACGTCAAAGCCGGTCCCATCAACGCTGAGATCGTCCCACAGGGTAAGTATGTCCAGGGCTGGTCTTGTTTTACACAAAACTTTTTTTAGCTAAGCAGGGCTGCACAAGCGTTCGCAGCCCTGCTAAGCTAAAATACACTCCCCCATAGGCGGGGATTAGTTGATCACACCAGCAGCAAAAAGTTGCTGGCTGCGATCAACTCGGAATGACCCCCACAGTTTTGCCCAACTGCTAACAAATTTGTTGCTGCGATCAACTCTGAATTATCCCCTTAGGGGAATCATACTGTATTGCAATTGCCAATTGAGGAGACACACAATTGGCAGCAATCAGCGAGTGTACAAATATCATCTATTGCAAATAGATCCAAAACATCAAATCAGACATGCAGGCTGTGGCTAGCTTATCTTTTTCAAGCTAAACGAGCAAAGTATGTACAGGTAATCTAAATATCTATCTGCCGCCACCTCTACAAGTGCTATATATTAGTTGTATAATGGGCCTGGGGTATTATAATTAAAAGAAGTTAAAAAATAAAAGGAAAAAGTGGTGGAAGAATGGTGCAGAGCCGGCCATAGGCATAGGCAAACTAGGCAATTGCCTAGGGCATTTGATATGCCTAGGGGCATCAGCAGCTTCTGTTGATTAAAATGATATGCGGCATGCCCATATTCTGTGTGTAGCATTTCTTATGCAGATACAGCCACAGTCTCACACAACATATAGGCATGCCGCATATTTTAATCCGCAAAATCTAGCCACATAGCAATGCAAATAAGATGCATTTTCATAAAAAAAGGTGCCCGGCGTTAGCATTGAGGCAAGATTTATGAGGACACATCTGTATCCAAGCAGAGACAGAGGTCACAGTGTTAGTGGCAGTGTGAGTGCTGTGTGCATGTGAGTGGGTTGGTTGTGCAGTGGTATTCGGAATATGTGTAAGGAGCATTATGTGTGTCATGTAAAAATGCATTAATAATGTGCCACACATGTGTAAGGGGCACTGTGTGTGTCATTATGTGTATAGGGGCACTAATAATGTGCGTCATGTATGTAAGGGACATTATGTGTAAAAGGGCATTAATAAAGGTTGTCATAATGTGTAAGGTGCATTATGTTTATAAGGACATTAATAATGTGTAAGGACATTACTGTGTGGAATTATGTGTATAAATGCATTACTAATGTGTGGCATTATGTGTATAAGGTGCTCGACTATGTGGTGTTGCGTATAGAAAGGGCACTACTGTGTCATCTAATGTGAATAAAGAGCAATAAGGTGTGGTGTAATGTGAATAAGGAGCAATTCAGTGTGATGTAATGTGAATAAGGGGCACTACTGTGAGGAGTAATGTTTATAAGGTAAAGTAATACTACTGTGAGTTTAATATGAATTATGGACACTATCGCATGATCAAATGTGAATAAAGTTGCAGTACTGTGTGGCGTAATTAGAATTGGGGTTACTATTGTGTGGCCATGCCCCTTGCCAGCAAAAACACACCCCTTTTTGGGCTGTGCGCCAAATGTGCAAACTGTTCCTATTTAAAATATAGGGGGCACAAACACCAAAATAAGGACTGCTATGGGTGAGGGGTGATGGTGCTGGGAAAGAGTTGCAAGGTCAGAGGCGGAACCAGCGGTGGTGCTAGGGGGCACCAGCCAAAATCTTGCCTAGGGCATCATATTGGTTAGGGCCGGCTCTGGAATGGTGGATGGAATAAAGTTGGTAGAGGTCTAGAAGAAAATGTTGTTAAGGTTACACTACAGTAAGTGATCCTCTGAGGACCTTCCGTAAGGTAGGTACCAGTTTCTCTAAATGTCATGGACTAAATTATATATCAAGCTAGTGATTCTATGGAGGCGAGGAACTAAGGGCTGGATTCACGTAAAGCATAAAAGCAAGCAACTGGGCAAAACCATGCTGCACTGTCAGTGGGGCAGATGTAACGTGCAGAGAGAGTTAGATTTGGGTGGGGTATTTTTTTTTTCTGTGCAGGGTAAATACTGGCTGCTTTATTTTTAAACTGTAATTTAGATTTCAGTTTGAACACACCCCACCCAAATCTCTCTGCACATTTTCCAGTGTCTCTCTGTGCTGGGTACACGTGATGAAGCTTGGTCAGGATAAAATTACACTAGATTTTATGTTTGTTTTAAATCTATTTTACTCAAACACTCCTTTTGTTCATTCAGTCACCTAAAACTACTGATTTATGAGCTCTGCCAACTCTGTAGGCTGCAGTGTGCCCACCTGTAGCATCCCTTGGACGCTCTTGGCCGCTCTGCATTAGTGCTACTGGCAAACCACACGCAGGTGTTGTAGAGATGAGCGCCTGAAATTTTTCGGGTTTTGTGTTTTGGTTTTGGGTTCGGTTCCGCGGCCGTGTTTTGGGTTCGAACGCGTTTTGGCAAAACCTCACCGAATTTTTTTTGTCGGATTCGGGTGTGTTTTGGATTCGGGTGTTTTTTTTTCAAAAAACACTAAAAAACAGCTTAAATCATAGAATTTGGGGGTCATTTTGATCCCAAAGTATTATTAACCTCAAAAACCATAATTTACACTAATTTTCAGTCTATTCTGAATACCTCACACCTCACAATATTATTTTTAGTCCTAAAATTTGCACCGAGGTCGCTGTGTGAGTAAGATAAGCGACCCTAGTGGCCGACACAAACACCGGGCCCATCTAGGAGTGGCACTGCAGTGTCACGCAGGATGTCCCTTCCAAAAAACCCTCCCCAAACAGCACATGACGCAAAGAAAAAAAGAGGCGCAATGAGGTAGCTGTGTGAGTAAGATTAGCGACCCTAGTGGCCGACACAAACACCGGGCTTATCTAGGAGTGGCACTGCAGTGTCATGCAGGATGGCCCTTCCAAAAAACCCTCCCCAAACAGCACATGACGCAAAGAAAAAAAGAGGCGCGATGAGGTAGCTGTGTGAGTAAGATTAGCGACCCTAGTGGCCGACACAAACACCGGGCCCATCTAGGAGTGGCACTGCAGTGTCACGCAGGATGTCCCTTCCAAAAAACCCTCCCCAAACAGCACATGACGCAAAGAAAAAAAGAGGCGCAATGAGGTAGCTGTGTGAGTAAGATTAGCGACCCTAGTGGCCGACACAAACACCGGGCCCATCTAGGAGTGGCACTGCAGTGTCACGCAGGATGTCCCTTCCAAAAAACCCTCCCCAAACAGCACATGACGCAAAGAAAAAAAGAGGCGCAATGAGGTAGCTGACTGTGTGAGTAAGATTAGCGACCCTAGTGGCCGACACAAACACCGGGCCCATTTAGGAGTGGCACTGCAGTGTCACGCAGGATGTCCATTCCAAAAAACCCTCCCCAATCAGCACATGATGCAAAGAAAAAGGTTAGGTGGTATACAATTATGGACGGACTGCCTGCCGAGTGCAGACACAGAGGTAGCCACAGCCGTGAACTACCGTACTGTACTGTGTCTGCTGCTAATATAGACTGGTTGATAAAGAGATGTCGTAGTAGTATGTATGTATAAAGAAGAAAAAAAAACCACGGTTAGGTGGTATACAATTATGGACGGACTGCCTGCCGAGTGCAGACACAGAGGTAGCCACAGCCGTGAACTACCGTACTGTGTCTGCTGCGACTGGATGATAAATGATATAAAAAATATATATATATATATCACTACTGCAGCCGGACAGGTATATATTATATATTATATAATGACGGACCTGCTGGACACTGTCTGTCAGCAGAATGAGTTTTATTTTTATAGAATAAAAAAAACAACAACACACAAGTGAAGTCACACGACGAGTGTTTAACTTTTTCAGGCAATCACAATATAAGTATACTACTAACTATACTGGTGGTCAGTGTGGTCAGGTCACTGGTCAGTCACACTGGCAGTGGCACTCCTGCAGCAAAAGTGTGCACTGTTTAATTTTAATATAATATTATGTACTCCTGGCTCCTGCTATAACCTATAACTGGCACTGCAGTGCTCCCCAGTCTCCCCCACAATTATAAGCTGTGTGAGCTGAGCAGTCAGACAGATATATAATATATATAGATGATGCAGCACACTGGGCTGAGCCTGAGCAGTGCACACAGATATGGTATGTGACTGAGTCACTGTGTGTATCGCTTTTTTCAGGCAGAGAACGGATATATTAAATAAACTGCACTGTCTGGTGGTCACTCACTATATAATATTATGTACTCCTGGCTCCTGCTATAACCTATAACTGGCACTGCAGTGCTCCCCAGTCTCCCCCACAATTATAAGCTGTGTGAGCTGAGCAGTCAGACAGATATATAATATATATAGATGATGCAGCACACTGGGCTGAGCCTGAGCAGTGCACACAGATATGGTATGTGACTGAGTCACTGTGTGTATCGCTTTTTTCAGGCAGAGAACGGATATATTAAATAAACTGCACTGTCTGGTGGTCACTCACTATATAATATTATGTACTCCTGGCTCCTGCTATAACCTATAACTGGCACTGCAGTGCTCCCCAGTCTCCCCCACAATTATAAGCTGTGTGAGCTGAGCAGTCAGACAGATATATAATATATATAGATGATGCAGCACACTGGGCTGAGCCTGAGCAGTGCACACAGATATGGTATGTGACTGAGTCACTGTGTGTATTGCTTTTTTCAGGCAGAGAACGGATATATTAAATAAACTGCACTGTCTGGTGGTCACTTACTAGTAAACTCTGATAAAGCTGAATTCCTTTATCGTATAAACAACCCTTTATGAGGTCTAAGAACACTGTACGCTGTTTACTTAAGAAGTACCGTAAGGGTACGCTACTTGCGTAACGATCGCTCAGCCGTAGGCGAGACGCTCAAGCGTCGCGTTCGCTCACGGCCCAGAGATCACAGACTGGCACACTATTGGCTACAGACAAACGTAATGATTCGCTATGGCGTAGCGGACGCTCGAGACCACGAGGAGATCACCAGCGGCGCAGACGCTCACAACGCTATACCTTGATATCTATACCTTTAACAATGAGATACACAGTATACCTTTATGTAGAGACAGTGTGTAAGTGCAACCTGGTGTAACCTGATTAACTACAAAGCTGCTTGAGCGTCACCGACGCTCTGTGAACACTTAACACTATGAGAAAATACACAGATACTTGTTTAGGGTCCAAAGCCTATTAAATGTATTATAACTAATATACTTGTAAAAAGGAATCACAGTACAAATGATACACTACAATATAACAGAGACTTCCTAACCAAATAACTACACTATAAATACAATACAATACAATACAATCTAATCAAGGGAAAATACGAGATAAAGAGTAGAGAGGGAGAGAGAGAGAGAGAGATGGCTCACAGTAAGACAATATGATTACGGAGAGAAACTTACGCACAAGGGTAACGATCGCAAGCGCTTCTGGACATCCAGCTTCCCGATTATCAGCAATGAGAACCGTTTGATGAGAAGTGCAAGCTGGATGCCACAGGCCCGTCTTTTATGCTACTCACACAATGCAATCCAATGGTCCCTACAATCTCATTGTTCATTGGACGCAGGAATTCGGCTTCGCATTATAACAAAGGTCATAGGTTGATTCATACAGGTGGGCTGTCTTGTATCAGTGGCCTTGGTTATGCAACACAATGGGTGATGACCAACACATTCCTGTCTTCTGGAGAGCTATTGTTTGGCGAATACAAAACAGAACCATGTCTCTGGCCTTTGTTCTATATTCATGATGTCCACTTTCAGTTGAGACAATGACATCTCAGCCCTCATTCTCCTGGATACAAACCCTAATCCATTCGTAAACACAGGTGTTGGCCCTCCTCATTGAGTCTCAAAGCTCAGTGTAATTAAAGGCTATTGTACTCCGTCTGCGGGAAAGATACTGATTTGGAGTACAATTGATCTTCAATTACTATTCTTGTGCTTACCTTATGCATGTGAAGATATGAGGCCCTCCCAACATGCAAACTATTGTTTGGGGGATCTCTGAGGTCAAAGAGCCATTTGAGACCCACTGATACCTGTCTCCAACTGTTCAGGTGCATGACTAAGTAAGAACAAATAATAATAAATGGACATAACTTCTTATGTCCATAACTATTCGCACGAGCGATTAATCCGCTCCAAACCAACACCGGAATATTGCTATTTAAATACTCTTCCGATGGGTATCAAACACCACTGTATGACCCCTGTTAGACCCTTCGCACAATACAAAGAGGAATCCCTCTGTTCAGGAACATGCTATATTAACCAAACTTTCAGAATCTATCAAAGGGACCATGATCTACAAAATACATTATTAATGAAAATATGTAACGATTGAGTCGCACGCTACGATTACATAAACTTTACCGTAAATACGCATACCGTGCACCAGCGGGTGCATGCAACTGCGGGTATGCGCCTTCACGGGAGAGCGCACGCATGCGCAGCGCGGACCAGTGTGAGGTGCAAATATGGCAGTGTGCATAGAGATATTTTTCTGACTTTGACAGTCTACCCTTTGGCAGTCAATAATAACTGCCACCTTCTAAAACATTTCAAAAGGAGAAAAATATAGGTCAGGGGTTAATTCATTTCCATGGTTGGGTAGGGGAGGAGAGAGGAGTAGGTGTGAAGAGGGTATGACCTAGTGAGATAGCAGAAGCGTGTGTGTATGAGTCCATGTTTGGGGGGTCATGTATCATCGTGCCGTACGTGTTGTAAATCAAGCTTCGAGGTATTGCGAAGTATACATTTGAATTCCTTCTTATCCCGTATCAAGGGTCTGTGGATGGGCTGTCAAACTCTACCGAGCTCATTTTGGCTTTTAGTTGTAACAAAATGGGGATGCACATTTTAGTTGATGATACATGAATGGGGGAAGTATGTGGTTGCTGATATCTGTGCCTGTATTCCCTATCGACTATGTGTGTCATTACCTGAGGGTTGTAGAGATGAAGATAAAGAACACTTATGGAAAATGCAATGATATTCTATGTCAGGTAAATGTACATCTGTCGTTGAAGTTTTGTTCGGTATCAGTTGAAAGTCGTCTTCTTTGCGCTGTTTTGCTCGTTAGGCATGAGCAATAAGCTTTGTCAATGCCATCAGATTTACAAAAAATGTTGGGCTAGCGTAAGTTTAAGAATACTAGGGAAACTGGGGATCCATGGCAAAGTTCATCAAATGTCCATTTCTCAAGTGGTCAAAACTTCTTCTTTGGTCCATCCGTTGTCTGTATAGCGTCTCGTCAACTTCCTCGTCCAAGGGGGTCTTTTTATCTTGGAGAAAAGCAGAAAAACAGGTGAAAGAAACGGACCGTATAATCGCATTTTCATCACATCATGGTTTCTATCATTGGGTCATAAATCAAATCGAGGTTAATTACAGTTTCCTCACTCCTCAAACTCATCACTCTTGTACTTTGTTTGCACCTCATTAAAGCCTGCCCGCATCTAAATATCAATCCAATAGATATAACAACACCTAAAATACATAGGAGAAACTTTCCAACATCCATTATGACTCCTTGAGCCCAGTCTCCCAAACCGGAGAACCAATTTCGCGGGTTCAACCATGACACCCAACCAGTCAGCTCATTACCTACAGCAGCAAGAGTGAGATTGTGTTTTCGGCGAAATTCCCACTTTAATTGGAGAATATCGTCCATCTTTTGGTCTATGACCTCTACCGGATCCTCGGTGCTATTCGTGATATACGTGCAACACTTCACGCCGTACTGTGTTGCCAATGTAACACAATATCCGCCTGTCACTGCTGTGAGGTAATTAAGAACCATTCTATGCTGTACCAGTTCTGTTTTATAAGCTTGGAGTTCTCTTCCAGTGTATCTAAACGTGTCATCATACATTTCAGTGATATTATCTAACAAATTTGCAAGCGCAGAGATGTATCTATAATTCATCACTCCTCGAGCGGTGCGAGTGAAATCTAACGCCACCAGAACCTGAATCCCGGTGGATTCATGGATCAGATCAGAGGCCGGATGCTCTAACCTTTCTGACAGTTGTCTTTTAACTCGGTGCTCGTAATGCGTGTGAGTATAAGGAGCTTGGGCACCACGGTGTATGTCTTTCATTTTGTCATGTGTTACAGTCATCACTTCTGGCAATACTTTTCCAATATAACACAATCCTTCAGAGTTTGGGGCAAGCCACTTGTACGCCTTTCTCCCGCATATGAAATATGCATCATCGGGGAGAACATAAGGGACGGAGAAGGACATGACCATATTACACACCTTCCAGGTGAAATCTCCTGATCCTAATTCTTCCATCTGCTTAATGCACGTATCAGGCTGTACGATATGTGCACAGTATCCTGGTGATACTTCTCCAACTCTAGTAATCCTATTTCCTAAGGTGTACCTATACCGGAAAGATTTTCCTCTACTGGCTATGTGGCGTACAAGTTCTGTATCTGTAGGCATTCTATCTGCTCTATGCGAGAAGGTCATGGTTAAGTTGCTCCATGACACTTCCCAATTTCCCGGCCTTCTGGGATTGGAGATGTTGAAACATAAGAGGGACCTATCCACATGGTATTGGTGGAGCTTCAAGCTAGGAGGGCTGGAGATATTAAACCTCCGGTCCACCGGTCTCCCACCCTTTAGCTCAAGTACCTCCCCTATCGTTAAAGGAAATGGTACTAGCCCTGATTTTGCTATGACCTTGAGGTACTTGAGAGCATACCCAACAATCTGTCTTATTTAATACGCTACCCACTAAGGAGTGATAGTCACTCAATGGATGCCGGTCCATATAGTTATTAAAACTGGATTGGCATTATTGTTACAGAGCCTACAGATACAGTTTTCTTCAGCTAACAATCCTTCAAAGAAAATGTTTACAGATAACATGGTTGTTAGATCGTGCCCGGTACTCGCCTTTGCTTGGTGATTGGGTTGCTATTGGAAATTTACACCTCCGTCTCAGTCATTAGAACCTTTCTGGATCCTTTCTCGACCTCACTGGTACTCTCACTGAAACAGACTGCTCTGGTCAACATCATGGTTAACGGGAAAATCCATATCACAGTCTCTTGGGGCAAGTCCATCTTACAGGAGGAGAAAAGAAGACATTTGTAAAGGGGGTATAAGAAAATCAGTTTGAGGGGGAGAGAACTCGTTACGATAATAAGTTCTCTCGTCTTGTTGTTCTTCTTGTTCTGCTGTCCTCTCAAAAGGTGCTGTCTCTTCAGTCTTCCAAACGAACATTCTGGTGATGCAATATTCCTTCCTAATCAGCGATCTTTCTGTAAGGAGCAAAAAATCTGGCATTACCATTGGTCCAACTGAGGGGTGACATACCATCTTTAAACCATGAAAACATGAGTGAGAAGAGAGAGTCAAAAAAAAAACAAAGAGAGAGAGAGAACACTTCATGTGCATATATATATATTACATAACTTAACAACAAACAACAATAGGAAACGAGAAACAAAGCATTTTTATCAAACATTTTTCAACATTAAGAAAACATTGTTAGCATTATCAGGCTGTCATATCTACGTGTCTAATGGTCTCCTTGAGCAGTCCCTCCCCACCAGCACCTGCATTACTCCACTGTTTGTATCTGGCCAGAAATACATTGTGGCGGATAGGTCCTGCTGGGGTTTGGTAGACTTCTGCAAGGACCAAGTGGATATGCAATGTGTGAATTCTTACCGATAATCGTCAAAGATGGGGATAGAGAGAGAGAGAGAAAAACATTTTTCTTCACAAATACATTTACAACGTTTCACCTGGTCATTCCTGTGTCTTCAGTGAATGACCTCCCACTTTATTAACCGTTACCTCAGGCTTACCATCCGTCGTATGATCACCTTTCTTGACTACCTATCATGGGTGTGGCTCAAAATTCCTCCTATCTGATCTCTGATTATAATGGTGTGTGTTGTAATTTCGCTCATTTCTTGGTCTAGGGGGTCTAACTTTATGTGGGTTATTACAGTTGCTGGCATAATGCCCTTCTCTTCTACAATGGTAACAAATCCTTGGCTTTCTCCATGTGCTAGGGGCCTGGGGTTCCGGTCGACTTGATGCATCCTCTAGTGCTTGGATGTTCAGTGTCATCAACCGCTCTCCCTGCGCTTCCCTGGTTCTTTGGATATTTCGGTCATGCTCGATAGCGGACTCTCTTAATGCCGCCACCGAGATACCTCTCCAATGAGGTATTGAAGTTTGTACCCTAATTTTTAGTGTGTCTTTTAAGTTGTTCGCTAATACGGACACAGCTACCTCTCTGTGGTGTACATTAGTTTCAATGTCATCTATACCAGTGTACCTAGCCATATCCTGCAGAGCCCGGTGAAAATACTCTGATGCGGATTCACCTTCTTTTTGTCTTATTGTATAGATTTTATTCCACTTTACTACTGTAGGAAAATATTCTTTCAACTGTAGATTGATTCTTTTTACATTATCTTGGTTATACTTGTTTGTTAGTGGCACTTCCTCATCTAGCTTACAATCAGTGATAAATTTCAATGAATCAACATCGGGGGGTAAACATGCCCTCAAAACTGTCCTCCAATCTTTGTTACTTGGCTCTGCAGTATGTCCTAGCACTCTAATGTATCTTTGACAAGCAACTAAGTCTTTCCTGGGATCAGGAAATTCAGACAGAATTGCTCTTAATTCTGTTCGGGAAAAAGGGCAGTACATGGCGATGTTCCTGACAGGAGTGATTCCTGAAGAGTCAGTTTCCCCATTTGGTACTGCAATTACCCTGACAGGATTAAGTCCAGTAATGTCATTCTGAATTGATTCTAAGATATAAGGTACATTTGTTTGTGCGTGATGTATAATACCATACATACCTGTGGACACGACCTCACCTGACCCTCCATTAGGGGGTTTGATTACAGTTTTTACCGACTGGGTCGCGTCCACCTGGACGTCTTGTGTGATGGCTTCTGGAAGAGGTGCCGACATCGTTCTGGGTTCACTTTCTGGTTGGTGTTCCTGAGGAAAGTTTAACATGGGGTGCGACTTGCATGGGTTAATAGTTGTACATTCAACAGTATTACAATTATCTTTGTTACATTTATTACACTTATTCTTATCATCTATACTACAGTTGCTAAGAGCGTTTTTATTGTTCACCCTTGTGCTTTTCTCCGCAACCACAATCCCCTCCATTGCCATTTCTCTCCTCTCAAGATGAAAGTTAGGTAAGTAAGTTACATTTCTTTGCATTTCACCCTCCTGTTGCCATATCTGTAAACAATCATAATGCTTGATTCGTCTCTTTGCTGATTTAATGAGACATATCCTTCTCCTTAAATTATGCAACACCTCTGAGTCAAAACTACCTATCCCGGGAAATGGTACCTTATCCCCCGCAGTCATTCGTGTCCATTCATCACAAAAGGTCTCAGTGTGGGGACCATATTTCCCCCACATTACTAACCGAGCAGACCCTCGGGGTCTGCAAGCCTCTGGAGTCTGAATCCTGACCTCCGACCGTCTCTGTATTGTGCACTTGGCTGCCATTGTGGACCTTTTTAACACAGAAAAACTTCCTAAAATGCACCAAACACAGAACTTCGTTGGAAATCCTTAAAGCTCTTCCACTGAACTTCTTCTGCTCCGGGTATCTCCGGTCCGCCTTCTAGCAGACACGTGTAGCCGTTGCAGGCCCTATTTTTAGAGATTTTCCTGAGAAAATTCCCTTCCTTTTTCTTTACACAAATCACGCTTGCATGTGCTCCCTACAACACGTATGAGGGCAAGATTTACGCATGGATATACGACCTCATATCACGTTGCGTTATTGGTCACACATACAACCGTGCGGTCCAATCGTACCACTTATAGACACTTGTTGCCCATAAATGGTAGGATCATTGGAGTCTCCCTACTGTGCTCCAAAACAGCCAGAGCGTAATACAACGAAAACTTTATCACACTCTGTTGCACGTTTTCACTCAGACCGTGCTCATCACGTTCCACATAGATCACAAAGTTCACAAAGCGGGATTATCACACAGATCACAAAGTCCACAAAGCGGGATTCAATACACTCATACCGTTTTCAAACCAATATCATTCTTATAGTTTTCTGATCAGAAAAATCATTTCCCGTAGTCTGATAGCTCTCCCCAGAGGTATTACAGTAAAGTAAGGTATTTAAACTAAGTTTTTGGAAAGCTGAAATCAATTTGTGCTATTTATCGCCTTGCGCTATTTACCGCGTTGCGCTATTTATCGCCTGTTAAAGTCAACTTGTGGTTTGAGTTACGTGGGCGTACACAGACGCTCCGTTGCGTAATGTACACTGCGTGCGTCGGCCTTTGGATTGCGTACGCAAGTCTCAGTTAGGGACACGTGTACGCAAAGCAAAGATCCACCGTAACACAATTTATACTTTTATCAATGTAGATGATCCCTGATCATCTACCGCACACCACACTGACTTCGCCTTATCTCCCAGGCAAACCGTGTGTTGGTCTATACTTTAACTATTACCTCTATTCTTAAACTATGAAATAACAGCAAATCTCTTTTAGCATTTTTCTATCAACTATAAAACTGGCAAACAGGATAGTGATATACGAAAATTTTAAATGAAAAGGAAATACAGATGTATACGTGCGTGTATACGCAAGACAGAAGAAAAATACAGTTTTTAAAAGACACAAGCATTTTGTTCTTACCTCCGGTTCCCGGATTCCTTCAGCACTCTTTATCTAAGCGAAGCAGACGCTTATCCCGTCAGCACTGCGAGACAACCTCCCGCCCTTTGCTGAGGGATAATGTCTGCTGATCTACCTAGTGCAGATATGTGAAGGACTGGACGGCCCCCAATTGATAAAGCTGAATTCCTTTATCGTATAAACAACCCTTTATGAGGTCTAAGAACACTGTACGCTGTTTACTTAAGAAGTACCGTAAGGGTACGCTACTTGCGTAACGATCGCTCAGCCGTAGGCGAGACGCTCAAGCGTCGCGTTCGCTCACGGCCCAGAGATCACAGACTGGCACACTATTGGCTACAGACAAACGTAATGATTCGCTATGGCGTAGCGGACGCTCGAGACCACGAGGAGATCACCAGCGGCGCAGACGCTCACAACGCTATACCTTGATATCTATACCTTTAACAATGAGATACACAGTATACCTTTATGTAGAGACAGTGTGTAAGTGCAACCTGGTGTAACCTGATTAACTACAAAGCTGCTTGAGCGTCACCGACGCTCTGTGAACACTTAACACTATGAGAAAATACACAGATACTTGTTTAGGGTCCAAAGCCTATTAAATGTATTATAACTAATATACTTGTAAAAAGGAATCACAGTACAAATGATACACTACAATATAACAGAGACTTCCTAACCAAATAACTACACTATAAATACAATACAATACAATACAATCTAATCAAGGGAAAATACGAGATAAAGAGTAGAGAGGGAGAGAGAGAGAGAGAGATGGCTCACAGTAAGACAATATGATTACGGAGAGAAACTTACGCACAAGGGTAACGATCGCAAGCGCTTCTGGACATCCAGCTTCCCGATTATCAGCAATGAGAACCGTTTGATGAGAAGTGCAAGCTGGATGCCACAGGCCCGTCTTTTATGCTACTCACACAATGCAATCCAATGGTCCCTACAATCTCATTGTTCATTGGACGCAGGAATTCGGCTTCGCATTATAACAAAGGTCATAGGTTGATTCATACAGGTGGGCTGTCTTGTATCAGTGGCCTTGGTTATGCAACACAATGGGTGATGACCAACACATTCCTGTCTTCTGGAGAGCTATTGTTTGGCGAATACAAAACAGAACCATGTCTCTGGCCTTTGTTCTATATTCATGATGTCCACTTTCAGTTGAGACAATGACATCTCAGCCCTCATTCTCCTGGATACAAACCCTAATCCATTCGTAAACACAGGTGTTGGCCCTCCTCATTGAGTCTCAAAGCTCAGTGTAATTAAAGGCTATTGTACTCCGTCTGCGGGAAAGATACTGATTTGGAGTACAATTGATCTTCAATTACTATTCTTGTGCTTACCTTATGCATGTGAAGATATGAGGCCCTCCCAACATGCAAACTATTGTTTGGGGGATCTCTGAGGTCAAAGAGCCATTTGAGACCCACTGATACCTGTCTCCAACTGTTCAGGTGCATGACTAAGTAAGAACAAATAATAATAAATGGACATAACTTCTTATGTCCATAACTATTCACACGAGCGATTAATCCGCTCCAAACCAACACCGGAATATTGCTATTTAAATACTCTTCCGATGGGTATCAAACACCACTGTATGACCCCTGTTAGACCCTTCGCACAATACAAAGAGGAATCCCTCTGTTCAGGAACATGCTATATTAACCAAACTTTCAGAATCTATCAAAGGGACCATGATCTACAAAATACATTATTAATGAAAATATGAAACGATTGAGTCGCACGCTACGATTACATAAACTTTACCGTAAATACGCATACCGTGCACCAGCGGGTGCATGCAACTGCGGGTATGCGCCTTCACGGGAGAGCGCACGCATGCGCAGCGCGGACCAGTGTGAGGTGCAAATATGGCAGTGTGCATAGAGATATTTTTCTGACTTTGACAACTCTCTGCACTCTCTACACTTCTACAGTACTCCTCCTAGTCCTAAGCTCCAGTAAATCTCTCTCTCTTATAATCTAAATGGAGAGGACGCCAGCCACGTCCTCTCACTATCAATCTCAATGCACGTGTGAAAATGGCGGCGACGCGCGGCTCCTTATATAGAATCCGAGTCTCGCGAGAATCCGACAGCGTCATGATGACGTTCGGGCGCGCTCGGGTTAACCGAGCAAGGCGGGAGGATCCGAGTCTGCTCGGACCCGTGAAAAAAACCATGAAGTTCGGGCGGGTTCGGATTCAGAGAAACCGAACCCGCTCATCTCTAAGGTGTTGTGGGGCAGTGAAGGTGCCACACACAGGGCCCTGTTCCCCCTTGCACCGGCACCACTCACACACCTCTTGTTGAGGCCCTGCGCATAAGATCCAAGAGCAGGTAATGCTGCAATAAGTATTGTGTGGGGCAGGCAAGAGATGGTCCTCTTAAGGTTCACTGTATAGGCGCGATGGTGGAAATTTTCTGAGCACCTTTTTAAGTAGGTTATGGAATAAATAATAACTTTAGAGAAGTGGTTCTCAACTTCAACCCTCAGGTTACATTTGGTGATGTTACCTCAAAGTTACTAAACAGCCTAACCCTAATCCAGGCTTTTTCAACCAATGTGCCGCGACCAGTTGCAAGGTGTGCCACGGAGCCAGAGCAGCTTCCTGCACCTTCAGAGTGAACTGTTGTCCCGGGATCTTCTTAGAGGATCAGGTGTGCTCCGGCCATGACCTATGCCTTGAAAACTATGTGATATCATAGGTCACAGCCACCACGTCTCACCACCCAGCCAGCCCACCCGACTGCATACACATCTTCCAGTTCCCGCCTGCATCCACAGCTTTCCTTGCCCACCCACATCCACACCTGCCCGCCCACCTGCTGCTCAGTATTCGCAGAACTCCACTATGAACAACCCCCGCCACTGAGGGACAGGGAGGAGGACAGCTGATAATAATATTTGTTATTTTATTTCTCCTGTGGGGAACAATAGGATTTCAATAGGATTTATGTGGGGAGAATAAGAACAATGTGAATAATTCATGTGGGGAGCAATAGGATTTATGTCGGGAGAAATGTGATTGATTTATGTAGGGAGTAATAGGATTTATGTGGGGAGCAATGTGATTGTTTTTTCTGTGTAGGCTAATGTATGTGTGGATTTTTTTTTTTTTTTACTGTGAGGGCCAATGTGTGTGTTTTCTTTTTTTCTGTGGGGAACTGATGGTGTGCCTTGGCAATTTTAAAATATTGTTCGGTGTGTCGCGAGTAAAAAAAGGTTGAACAACACTGCCCTAATCCCTCCACCTGTAGCCTAACCCTAACCTCCCCCATCCCTGCAGTTTAACTATAACTGTACCCTCACGTAGCATAACCCTGATCCCCCCCCACAGCCTAACTCTAAACTACCCCCACCCTCGCAGCCTAACCATAAACGTCACTTCCTTCAGCCTAACCATCCCCTCCCAAACCCTAAATGTAACCTCCCCAACCCATCAAGATCTGACCGTTAGCATTCCACTGTTGGTATTCTGACTGCGACTGCAAGCCATCGTTTCATCCCCTTATATGGTGCGACATTATGGAACCCTAGTGGTGCCTTGTAAAGAAAATATAAGAATTCAGATGCCTAATACTGTGAAATTATTTTACCTGAAATCCATATATCCCCTGTTTTAGGAACATGAAAAGAATATCCAGTTATCACCACTGGTTAAGTAACTTTGCTGTTCAGTTTAAAGGTGCCCATACACTAGACCAGTGGTTCTCAACCTCGGGCCTCAAGTACCCCCAACAGTTCATGTTTTCCAGGTCACCTCACAAGATTGCAGTTGAAATAATTAGCTCCACCTGTGGGTCTTTTATAATGTGTCAGTGAGTAATGAATACACCTGGTCAACTGCTAGGTGACCTGGAAAACATGAACTGTTGGGGGTACTTGAGGACCGAGGTTGAGAACCACTACACTAGATGACCTGTAAACGATGCATTCTCGTTAACGATTCCCCTTGAACTCCACTTGCAGCTCCCCGCCAGTCCTGGACAAATGATATTGGGGGTCATTCCGACCCAATCGCATGCTGTACTTCTTCGGGTCGGAACTGCACGCTCGCGGCGTTGCCCGATAACGGTTGTCGCCGGGCAACGACATCGGGAATGAGGAAAGCGGTCGCAGCGGCGACCGCAAGAAGATTGACAGGAGGAAGTCGGGGCGTCAACTGACCGTTTTCCGGGAGTGGTCCAGCGAACGCAGGCATATCCAGGCATTTTGAGGACGGATGTTTGACATCAAATTCGGGACCTGCATCGCTGGATCCGTCGCAAATGGTAAGTAGGTCTAGGGCTGGTCTTGTTTTACGTGAAACTTTTTTAGCATAGCAGGGTTGCACAAGTGTTCGCAGCCCTGCTATGCTAAAATACACTCCCCCATTGGCGGCGGCAGGTTGATCGCACGAGCAGCAAAATGTTGCTACGTGCGATCAACTCGGAATGACCCTCATAGTGTAATACACATGTTATATCTTAAGATCTGGGTGTGGCTACATCCAGGATCATTTTGTCGTTGATGATAGCTTCAGATCTTCCCTGCAGCAGGGAAGATCAGAAGCTCCGACCAACACTCAGTGCATCGTTATCGTTCACAGACACTGAACGATCTGCACTATTATGAACGATTTGTAGTTCCGATCTGTCGGAAATGGACAAATTGCTCATAATATTGTCTAGTGTATGGGCACACATTGGTTTTTTCCTCTAACTGTAATATGAACAACTGCACACACATCATTTCCCACATATATAGCATACAATATGGTTAAAAATGTGCTTATCATTGCAGCAATGTAATGTATCCAACCTGTATAGCAGTGGTCCACTCAAAGAGAAATGAAAAGCCATTTACGCACAGTATAACTTTTTTTATTACACAATAACTTGTACTTACAGTACTACTAATAACCTAGAGCTGAGCAAGAAAGGGAGTCCAACAGAATTGGTTGGAATTGAGTCTGCAGCAGGATCCAGAAGCTGATGTGACGCAACTCCTCCATATTTTGTTCATCCTCACATGATGCCAGTTTCAAAGCAAGAGGCCACTGTATGCATTTCGATATACCCTTCATCAGCGATGTGGGTGTACGCACCCCACGTGTATATTATACAGCAATCACAGCTGTCATTTACCATTACTGCAGTGGAATATTTTTTCCCCAGCTAATAATGATATAATAGGTTCACTTTTTAGGGCTCGCTGGTGGAAAAACAAGCAAAGCATAAAATTGTTTCCGAGTACATACTGCTTTGTTTGGCGCAATGTCAGGCAATAAGTACTATCCATTCCTAATGACATGACGGAGGAAGTCTCTTTGTTACAACAATGTTGTAGCTCTCAGCAAAACCTTTTACCCTGTGGCTCCAATGGTAGCGCGTAGCCATCGGTACTTACCACGGTGCCTGTCAGACAGAGTTTGGATGAGAACAAAAGTGTTATATTATACACAAAAATACATGGATATGATCAAAAAGAAATACTCTCATACACATGGACATTAACATCAAGTGCCCAATGCAAGTCACAGAAACTCTCAGACCCCGGGGCATTGACCAAGGAGGCTACAAAAATATGGGTTCCCTAAGATAAGGTGACAGTCATTAGGTCATCCCCATATGGTCAACATGCATTATGTCAACAGGTACAAAAGGACGACATGACAATATATCTTTACTTTTTTGTGTTGACCATTGCCATGTTGACATTTTCACTGAGTCAATCTTTTGTACCTGTTGATCTTTTGTTGGTGTTAACCTTTTTCATGTTGGCAATTGACCCTGTTGACCTATTGACCCAGTCAACCTAGTGCATGTCGACTATATGGGGTCGACCTATTGACTGTCAAACTATTTCTGGTCGGCCTAATGATCCCCATCCCAAAAAAGTAATGCAAATAAAAGTAGCTGTACATACAAGCAGGGCCGGCAACAGAAATCTTGAAGCCCGGTACAGTGATATCTCTGGGGCCCCCTTCAGATTATATATATTTATATAATCTGCTATGTCAGGCTCTGTCTAGTTTGTGTTCCCAGAGAGGGCACTAGTGGGTCAGTGGAGATGGGATGGAGAAAACGAGGAGGCTGGATAAGATACCTGCGCATGTGCGCTGTGTTGTTTATTTAGCAATTGATTCAAACAATATGGCAGCAGGAATACTGATGACAACAGAAGATATGCAATTGTGGGTGGAACAGCGTGGAAGCTGAAAGTCTATGGCAAATTCTGTGATGTGGGTAACAATCGATCAGGGGACCGATGTATCGGTATGGGAACCGATGGTTCCTGGATCGTGGAGCACAGCAGGGATGATGGTGGGAATAGCGATCAGGTAACTGTTGCAGGAGACAGGAACTAGTGGTTTAAATCCTCAGTGCAGGTTGGAATAACACTGGCAGCTTGCAGGCTGACGAACTGGTGTAGGTTAATGAGATGCACCTGGAGGAGAGTCTTTACTGCAGAGGGCTGGAGCACACTGTAGCTGGATAAGGTGTGAAGCTGATCACAGGTACCAGGGTTGCTGGTGCTTGTGGTTCCACGGCAGTGCAGGACCAGACTGGAAGGCAGAGCAGGTACAAAGAGGAACTGGAGAACGGAGCCGGAGACACAGGTCAGAGGAATGACACGAAGTCCAAGGCAAGGACTGACTCACCCTGCTGTTCCTGATATACACCCCGGTCTGCAGGTATTGGTTGGGAGTGAATGGGAGGTGCGGCCAGGCTCTGGATTGGCTGATGCGGAAGAGCTGACGGGGACTGTCATGGCGGCGCTCATGCCGTGGTTTGGCGGGAATGCGGCGTGCGCGCACGCCGGCTGACAACAGGAGTGTCCTTATGCCCAGAATGGCATTTAGCAACAAGGTGACCAGAGGCAGCGAGACATGGGAGCCTCAGACGGAGGTTGCACCGGCGGACAGGTGCAGCTGCAGTAAGTCGATTCCTGACATGCTAATACATAAATTTTATATATATATATATATATATATATGTATAGAAAAAAGACAGGGAGACTGCGGCACTCCAAATGCAAAGAGATTGTATTAAATTACAGGGTTGTGACAGCACTGCATTTAGGCAACGTTTCGGTACTCACAGGTACCGTTGTCAAGCCTCATGCTGACTACCTACAAAGCAACAAATGATGCAAACAGAAGTGACAGTTAGCACTTACCTAAATACCCCCCGCCGCTGGAGGAGGCCGGGGAACGGCGGCGTCCCGCGTGGTGTCCGTCCAGTGCGGGCGCCGGCCAATGACGTCATGCCGCTGGGCGCCGGCAGTGATCCAGGCAGGCGTCTTGCGTTGCCTGGTAACCGGACGTTCAGTGCAGCGTCGTCTCCCCGGCCTCCCACAGCGGCTGAAGGAGACAGACACATAGTCAATCAATACTACCATGGAATGAATAGGAAAAAAAAGACAAATATGTGCATTCTAATACTACTATGCACAGAGTATGAGCACACAGGGGTTCAAAAGTTGGAAACGGCATACATCAAATGGCCCACATGCTAAGATGTAATTAAAGTTTAAACAGGTTGGATACCACTGAGTACAAAAATGATGACAAAAAGCCTACAGACCCTGATTAGAATAGTGGAAATCATTGGTCACTACCTGACAATAAATACATGTTAATTAATATTGCTGCTGATGATTACTAAAACAACAGATACACAGTTGTGGTGGATATAAAGCCACCACTTAGAGGAAAATGTTCCAGTTATGACGCTCATTCAAACCAGCTGGCGATACTGTGTTGAGGCTGCGGATCCACTTCATTTCGCACTTTAACAACTTGCCACTGCGGTCACTACCTCGCAAAGAAAACGGAATATGATCAATGAGCATATGTTTGAGGGAGGACAGGGGGTGGCCCATCTGTTGAAAGTGTCGGGCCACAGGTTGGTCTGAACTCCCACTGGCAATTGCTTTGCTGATCGAGGACCGATGCAACGCCATACGCTCTCGAGCTGTTCGAATTGTTTTGCCCACGTAGTACAAGTTGCATGGGCAAATAATGATGTAAATTACATGGGTGGAAAGACACGACAGGGTGTGCTTAAGGTGAATATTCTTTGAGGTGTGTGGATGCTTAAAAGAAGGGCCCGTTAGCATATGGGCACAAGTAGTGCAGCGAGGACACTTATAGCAGCCTGGTGGGTTTGACATAAAGTGGGGAACAGGTATAGCTTTGGTAAAATCCTGTAATGTCCGTATGGACGACCATATCTTTTATGTTGCGTCCTCTGCTGAAACAGGCCATTGGCCTTTTAGATTTAAAGCATGGTAAATTTTTGTCGGACGCTATAATTGGCCATAAGGCACGACTGGCTCGCTGGACTACTTGACTTGATGTTGAATACTCCATCTTCCAGGGGATTATTGCTTTGGAGTCCTTCACTTTGGGGGTGAGCAATTGGGACCGATCCAATGCTAACACTTCCATTTTCTGTTGTTTTAAATCAGTTAGCTTGTATCCTCGGGCCACAAATTTATCAATGATCCCATCAATGCTCTTAGCTGCTGTTGCTTTATCGCTTGCTATTCTTGCCACACGCATCATTTGTGATTTTGGCAAGCCGCGTTTGAGAGGTTTGGGATGGAAGCTTGATGCCAGTAGTAAGGTGTTTCGGTCGGTCGGTTTAGAAAACACCTCAGTCCTGAACGCGTGGTTTTCAATGGATACTAGGACATCCAAATAGTGAAGTATCGCCAGCTGGTTTGAATGAGCGTCATAACTGGAACATTTTCCTCTAAGTGGTGGCTTTATATCCACCACAACTGTGTATCTGTTGTTTTAGTAATCATCAGCAGCAATATTAACATGTATTTATTGTCAGGTAGTGACCAATGATTTCCACTATTCTAATCAGGGTCTGTAGGCTTTTTGTCATCATTTTTGTACTCAGTGGTATCCAACCTGTTTAAACTTTAATTACATCTTAGCATGTGGGCCATTTGATGTATGCCGTTTCCAACTTTTGAACCCCTGTGTGCTCATACTCTGTGCATAGTAGTATTAGAATGCACATATTTGTCTTTTTTTTCCTATTCATTCCATGGTAGTATTGATTGACTATGTGTCTGTCTCCTTCAGCCGCTGTGGGAGGCCGGGGAGACGACGCTGCACTGAACGTCCGGTTGCCAGGCAACGCAAGACGCCTGCCTGGATCACTGCCGGCGCCCAGCGGCATGACGTCATTGGCCGGCGCCCGCACTGGACGGACACCACGCGGGACGCCGCCGTTCCCCGGCCTCCTCCAGCGGGCGGGGGGTATTTAGGTAAGTGCTAACTGTCACTTCTGTTTGCATCACTTGTTGCTTTGTAGGTAGTCAGCATGAGGCTTGACAACGGTACCTGTGAGTACCGAAACGTTGCCTAAATGCAGTGCTGTCACAACCCTGTAATTTAATACAATCTCTTTGCATTTGGAGTGCCGCAGTCTCCCTGTCTTTTTTCTGCATTATCTTTTCTGATGGCACCCACCAATTAAGCATTGTTGCCAGCATCTGAGTGCGGGTTCACATTCTGGACTATATATATATATATATATATATATATACACACACACATATATATAAATATGTATATCTTTCCTTTCTTCCTCACACACCCCACAGTCTGTCTCTCCCCATTGACTCCATGCTGCATTCCCAGCTCCCCTTCCCCATCTCAAAGCCCTGTATCCCCTCACCAAGCCACTCTTACATGAGGAGAGACTCACCTGCTCTGCACTGCCCAGTATCTTGACCTGAACACTGCACAGCAGACCCCACCAGAAGAGGCCGGCGCTGGGCACAGAAATCCTTGCCAGCGGAGCTGTTGCCACGTCCCGTAACTGCCTGCAACACAGCTAGATCTGGAAGAGTGGGAGCACACTAGTGCCGTACAGTCACTGTTTTGTTCATATGTTTGTAAATACAGTCATCAGAACACAGAGACATGTGAGTTCACTGCTGTGCTGTTTATTCCATCCAACTCTAGGCACACTGCACACTGGACCACCCACTTCCCAGCATCCCCCTGGTCCCAGGGACCATCACTGAAGATTCAGGCTTACACAGATTAGTAAGGGAGTGTCTACAAATATTAAGCATTCTAATACACTAACATCACATCCTCTTTTCTTTAAAGATAAGCCCTGTACGCTTCAACGCAACAATTAACAACGTCATATTAAGAACATCATCTAACACATTTCAATGAGTTTCTCAGGTCTGCGTATTTCCCTTTTGGGTCTTTCATACACAGTCTGTGTTTCATCGACCATGTTGGACCTTTCTAGAATCGTGGTTTGTTCACCATTATGAGCATCATCATACATGTCAGATGAAGGGTATTCTTCAGTCATGTTGTCTTCATTATGGTTAGGTTGAGATCTTAAATCCACCCGATTACTTCTTACTTCCGTTCCATGCTCTGTACGTATAGTATAAGATCTTGGTGCTACTTGTGCTTGCACAATACCTTTCTGCACCCAAATACCTTTCTCGTGATCTCTGAGACGGACTTGGTCACCCGATTTTAGATCAGATAAGCTTTTTGCTCGTCTGTCATGGAACAGTTTCTGTTTCGCCTGTTGACGTTCCTTACTCAGTCTGACCAACGCTGAGTTATGTGTACTAAGCAGTTCATCATGTATCGGGAGATTTGCTCTAATCCTCCTTCCCATCAGCATTTGTGAAGGAGAAAGTCCATTCTGTAAAGGTGTACTGCGGTAGATTAAAAGACTTTTGTAGAAATCTTCTTTACCTTCTTGAGCTTTTTTCATGAGACTCTTTACAGTTTTTACTGAACTTTCCACCAACCCATTTGAGCGTGGATAGTGGGGACTTGACGTAGTATGGACAAATTCCCACTCATCAGCAAATTGTCTAAATTCAGCACTGGAAAACTGAGGACCATTGTCAGTGAACACTTTCATAGGAACACCATGCCTTGCAAAGATTGACTTCAGGCAATTGATTACGGCTTTACTAGTAGTTGTATGTAATGTTTTCACCACAGGGTAGTTAGAGTAATAATCAGTCACGACAATGTACGTTTTCCCATTACAATCAAACAAATCTGCACCAACTTTCTGGTACGGTCTCTCTGGCACTGTGTGAGGACTCAGTGGCTCGACTTGTTGTTTCGGTCTATACGTAAGACATAATTCACATGTAGCTGTAGTCTGTGCTATGTCTTGGTTCATTCTTGGCCAATACATAACTTCACGTGCTCTCCGCTTACATTTTTCTTCTCCTAAGTGGCCTTCATGTATCTTGCACAGCATAGTTTTTCTTAGTCGTGCAGGTGTGACAAACCTATTGCCTTTGTAAATAATACCATTGACAACTGTAAGGTCACTGCGGTACATCCAATAATCATGGATAGACAGCGGGCATGCATGTTTTTCTGCTGGCCAACCTTTCAGAATATCTTTCAACACTTTCATTGTGTCATCTGTCTCAGTTTCTTTCCTAATCTGTTCTTGTCCTGCAAGAGACACTGGTAGAGAAGCTACGATCAAATTAACATAGGTTTCTATCTCTTCATCCATCAGACTTTTGGAACCTTCACTTTTATCCACAGCACGAGAAAGTGTATCAGCAATGTACATGTATTTGCCGGGACAGTACAGCAAGTGTACATTATATTTCTGTAGTCTGATAAGCATTCATTGAATTCTCATGGGACAGTCATGTAATGATTTAGTCATGATAGCTACCAATGGCTTGTGGTCAGTTTCCACTGTAAATGTTTGACCATACACAAACTGATGAAATCGCTCACATGCATATGTGATCGCTAGAAGTTCTTTTTCTATCTGAGCATACCTTGTTTCAGCACTTGTCAGTGCTCTTGATGCATAGATTACTGGTTGCCATGTATCCTCATGTTCCTGTATCAGCACTGAGCCTAGGCCAAATTGCGAAGCATCTGCTGAAAATCTTATTCTTTTCGCAGGATCAAAGAATTTTAGCACTGGTTGCTCTGTAATGATCTGTTTCAAGTTTTGCCAACTTTCTTCTTGTTCACGTGACCACATCCACTCGTTATCTTTGTCCAACAACCATCTAAGAGAGGCTGTTCGTTCAGAGAGTTGAGAAATAAACTTTCCTAAGTAAGTAATCATTCCTAAGAATCTTCTGACGTCGTCTTTGTTGTTAGGACGTTCCATGTTCACTATGGCTGATATTTTCCTTGGTTCTGGTTTTACACCTTGATCCGAGACCACGTCGCCCATAAAGGTAAGTGTATTCACGCCAAATTCACATTTGTCCTTTTTTAGCTTTAGCTTCACTTTCTTGACAAGTTCCATTACTTGTCTCAATCTAGAATCATGTTCTTCTTTTGTAGATCCCCAGACAATAATGTCATCCATCATTGTTTCAACACCTGGAATATGTTCAAAAATCATGTGTATCTTTTTGTGATATACTTCTGGAGCAGACAATATTCCATATGGTAGTCGAAGAAATCTGTATCGACCTTCTGGTGTATTAAATGTACAAAGCTTTGAGCTGGCCAGATCTAGCTTCATTTGCCAGAATCCTGTAGATGCGTCCAATTTACTGAACCATTTTGCTCCCGCAAATTGCGACATGATTTCATCTCTGGTTGGTAGTTTGATATGTTCTCGTTTAATAGCTTTGTTTAAATCTCTGGGGTCTAGACATATTCGGAGTTGTCCATTTTTCTTTTCAACAATTACTAAGGAGCTTACCCATTCAGTAGGCTCATCAAATTTCTGTATCACACCCAAGGCTTCCATGCGATTTAACTCTTGTTTCATTTTTTCTCTCAGCGCAAACGGCACTTTTCTACAGGGGTGTGTCACTGAAGAAACTTGCATGTCTATATTTATTCTATGCTCTCCAGGCAAACAACCTAGACCTTCAAACAAGTCTCTGTATTCTGTAAACATTGATTTGCAGTCATCTTCTACTTGTGATGTCACCATAAAAACTTTCTTTAGCAAGCTTAGTTTCTCACAGGAACTTAATCCTAGAATCGGTTGCACATTTTTATCCACAATCAGTAGAGATGTTTTAAACTGTTGTCCCTTATATTTCAGTGTCACTAAGCATGTACCTTTCACAGGAATTTCCTCCCCAGTGTTCCCTGTAACTTTCACTTTGGCTGGGTTAATTTTAGGTTTTACTCTAAAAGTCTTATAGTCTTGAAATGACATTAAATTCACCTGTGCACCAGTATCAAGCTTAAAGGGAATGACAATCTCATTCACAGTTAAAGGGACAATCCATTCTTTCTTATCTGCACTGCAAAGTTTAATGCAATCCACAAAGAATTCATCTGTTTGTTTAACAGCATGCACTTTGGTTGTTTTACTTTTAATTTTACAGCATTTGGCAAAGTGATTAAGTCTTCCATATTTCATGCAGGTTTTACCATAAGCAGGGCACATTTTAGGATTGTGAGCATTTCCACATCTACTACACATTTCCTTATTAGACTGTGGCTTAGATCGCTTCATTCTTGAGAATGGAGGTTTGCATGGCTCTGTTTTCTGCACTACATGCACATCAGCTTCCTTGTGTAACTTTTTGGCTTGAAATCTAGTTATTTCTGCAGATCTACACATAGTCACTGCCTTTTCTAGTGTTAGGTCTTGCTCTCTCAGCAATCTCTCTCTGAGTCCATTATCAGGTATTCCACAGACAATACGATCTCTAATCAGTGAATCCTTTAAATCACCAAACTCACAGGTTTTACTGAGTGATTGCAGCTCTGTAACATACTGATCAAATCCATCTACAGACTTCTGATCACATGTGAAAAACTTATATCTTTCATATGTCACATTTTTCCTTGGCACAAGTAATCTTCAAACTTTTGCATTACAGAAGATAGCACCATACTCTGCCCCTCAGCAAACTGAAAACTATTATAAATGTCCTGCACGTCCTCTCCTATCACATGGAGGAAAATGGATGCCTTCATTTTGTCAGTCTCTGAATCAGCTCCACATGCAGCAAGATATATATTAAACCTTTGCTTAAATCTTTTCCAGTTTTCAGACAAGTTACCAGACATCAGCATGCCGGTTGGAGGAGCCAGTTTATCAATGGTTACTCACTGTTTGAAGATAGGAGCACACGGCAGGCTTTGCAGACACAGAGTATCGCAGCCACAGACTTCTGCAAGATTCTTTCACACTCTGAGAGCACTAGCAGTCCAAGTTAAACTTCTTCTGACACCATGTTTTGTTCATATGTTTGTAAATTCAGTCATCAGGACACAGAGACATGTGAGTTTACTGCTGTGCTGTTTATTCCCTCCAACTCCAGGCACACTGCACACTAGACCACCCACTTACCAGCATCCCCCTGGTCCCAGGGACCATCACTGAAGATTCAGGCTTACACAGATCAGTAAGGGAGTGTCTACAAATATTAAGCATTCTAATACACTAACATCACAGTCACTGTGGGTGAGAGAGGCTGAGTCTGAGTCTGTGCCTACACCGCCTGCAGCTCACTGCCCTATTTGGACAAGATGGCTAACATCTCTACCGGACACTAAGTGACGCATCCATATGGCCCCTCTGATCCTTGGGGCCTGGGACGGGTGTCCCCTTTGACACCCCCCCCCCCCTCCGTCGCAGGGCCTGCATACAAGCTTTCTGGCCAATGTTCTCTAAACTTTTGAGTTTTGAGTTAATTTTATTATAGCCTGCAGAATGCATGACTGATGACGCTCAGTGCAAGATAATAGAGTTTTATGGCAGCGCTGACTACGTAATATGCAAGAGGCTTTATGAGCACGCTGCTAGCACTCTATTATAGCGAGGACAAAGCACAATGCCTAATCTAAGATTTAGCAGACATTGTTTGTCATTATCTGTGTAAATGGGGCCTATGAAAGCTAATTGCAGTGGCTGCGTGAACCGATAACATTGCTTCGCTACTACAAGCGCTCACTTTACTGCGCTCTCTGTGAACCCGGAACAGTTTGCTCTGAATCAAACTACCTGGTGTTTTATTACTGACACATTGGATGGATTGCAGCTTTCCTATTTCCCAATGTACATACTGACTTCCTCCTCCGTGTTTATACAGCCAGGTGTACACGGACATAACTCCTCTCTTACATAACAGTGGGAATACAGTATTATAGAAAGAATAAACACTCATCTGGGTTATTCTGACGTCTTAATTATATTTTTATGACAGGATTTAACAATATCTTAATTAGTATATTACTGTGGAGAATGTCTGTTCTGTCTGCATTGTGCATTGAGAAGCAAGAGAATGTCAGCATAAAGATCTTATTGATTAGAACCAAATGACAGAACAAGGGCAAATGTAACAAACATTCTAAATAGTGGAGCCATATCAACCAATCAGATTTTAGTTAGCTTTTATCAAGTACATTCTATAAAATGATAGGTTAATTTGGGCAACCTCTACTCTTCTCCACTCTTTAGGTTTGATACATTTCCCTTCAAATCCTTGAAGTGATTTTGCAGACCCCCCAACATTGTATTTTTTTAATTGAGGCGAGGTGCGTTTCCTCCCACTCGGTGGGGGCAGCACCAGTCCCTTATGGAGCGCTGCCCACTTTCTCAGGTCATCTCGCCAAGTTCAGATCTCGGATCTAAAACTCCATTCTCGCGTGTTTTAGCTGGCATGCAGTGGTGCAAGTAGAGATTTTTTCTTAGTGGTACTGAGTGGCAGAAAAATGGGCGTGGTATTGTGTTGTGAGGGGGCGTGGCCACAGAACACTATGAGGAGTGGCTACATGACACTAGTGGTGTGGCCACACAACAGCCCCTTTTCTTTGCACTCTGGAGGCAAGGCTAGAAATATATAGTGATGCCTCCAGTATAATAGAAATATATAGTGATACCCCTAGTATAATAGAAATATATAGTGATGACTCCAGTATAATAGAAATATATAGTGATACACCTAGTATAATAGAAATACATAGTGATACCCCCAGTATAATAGAAATATATAGTGATACCACCAGTATAATAGAAATATATAGTGATACCCCCAGTATAATAGAAATATAAAGTGATACCCCCAGTATAATAGAAATATATAGTGATACCCCTAGTATAATAGAAATATATAGTGATGCCTCCAGTATAATAGAAATATATAGTGATACCCCTAGTATAATAGAAATATATAGTGATACCTCCAGTATAATAGAAATATATAGTGATACCCCCAGTATAATAGAAATATATAGTGATACCCCCAGTCTAATAGAAATATATGGTGATACCCCCAGTATAATAGAAATATATGGTGATACCCCTAGTATAATAGAAATATATAGTGATACCCCCTGTATAATAGAAATATATGGTGATACCTCCAGTAAAATAGAAATATATAGTGATACCCCAGATTAATAGAAATATATAGTGATACCCCCAGTATAATAGAAATATATTGTGATACCCCTAGTATAATAGAAATATATAGTGATACCCCCAGTATAATAGAAATATATAGCAATACCCCCAGTATAATAGAAATATAAAGTGATACCCCCAGTATAATAGAAATATAAAGTGATACCCCCAGTATAATAGAAATGTATAGTGATACCCCCAGTATAATAGAAATATATGGTGATACCCCCAGTATAATTGAAATACATAGTGATACCCCCAGTATAATAGAAATATATAGTGATACCCCCAGTACAATAGAAATATATAGTGATACCCCAAGTCTAATAGAAATATATGGTGATACCGCCAGTATAATAGAAATATATGGTGATACCCCTAGTATAATAGAAATATATATTGATACCCCCTGTATAATAGAAATATATGGTGATACCCCTAGTATAATAGAAATATATAGTGATACCCCCTGTATAATAGAAATATATGGTGATACCTCCAGTAAAATAGAAATATATAGTGATACCCCAGTATAATAGAAATATATAGTGATACCCCCAGTATAATAGAAATATATTGTGATACCCCTAGTATAATAGAAATATATAGTGATACCCCCAGTATAATAGAAATATATAGCGATACCCCCAGTATAATAGAAATATAAAGTGATATCCCCAGTATAATAGAAATATATAGTGATACCCCCAGTATAATAGAAATATATGGTGATACCCCCAGTATAATAGAAATACATAGTGATACCCCCAGTATAATAGAAATATATAGTGATACCACCAGTATAATAGAAATATAAAGTGATACCCCCAGTATAATAGAAATATATAATGATACCCCCAGTATAATAGAAATATATGGTGATACCCCCAGTATAATAGAAATACATAGTGATACCCCCAGTATAATATAAATATATGGTGATACCACCAGTATAATAGAAATACATAGTGATACGCCCAGTATAATAGAAATATATCGTGATACCTCCAGTAAAATAGAAATATATAGTGATACCCCCAATATAATAGAAATATATTGTGATACCCCCAGTATAATAGAAATATATTGTGATACCCGCAGTATAATAGAAATATATGGTGATACCCCCAGTATAATAGAAATATATTGTGATAACCCTAGTATAATAGAAATATATAGTGATACCCCAGTATAATAGAAATATATAGTGATACCCCCAGTATAATAGAAATATATTGTGATACCCCCAGTATAATAGAAATATATTGTGATACCCGCAGTATAATAGAAATATATGGTGATACCCCCAGTATAATAGAAATATATAGTGATACCCCAGTATAATAGAAATACATAGTGATACCCCCAATATAATAGAAATACATAGTGATACCCCCAGTATAATAGAAATATATAGTGATACCCCCAGAATAATAGAAATATATAGTATTGCCCCCAATTTAATAACAATATATAGTAATGCCTCCATTATAACAGGAATATATACTGTAGTAGTGTACTTGCTATAATATAAATATATAGTAGTGTACACATTACAATAGTAATATATAGTAATAACCTCATAATAATAGAAAAATATATTAGTGTCCACATTATATTAGAAATGAATCACACCGCACAGTGAAGCCAGAGACATGCCCAGCAGCCCAGCCTGTGAAGAACAAAAGATGCTCAGTGCCGATGCGTCACATGAGCTGTGTGAGGGGAAACAGCTGCACTGTTGCACCCAACAAGGGAAGCCGTGGAAAAGTGCAACCAGTCTCCTCTCTTCGCGACATCCACGGCCGCCAGAGGAGTAAGCATTATGTGATCTCATGACATCACTGTCGCACTCCCAGTAACCCTGACAAAGTGGGAGGCGCCGTCATGCTACCGAACACCATGGTCTTGTTGTTCAGTGGCGCATTATAATTGTGGGAATGGCGGTCATGGGTGCAAAATGTTGGGAGGGTGGTACTGCGTACCTGCTGCTAAATTCTTAAGGGTATGCTGTACCCAAGCGTACCCACATACTTGCACCACTGATGGCATGTAAGTCCCTCCCTCATGATTTCAGGTGGCAAATGACTGGAAACGAATGTTATTGATACTAATAATACTGCAGTAACAAAAACAGGCCCAAATTCCATGATTTTAGCTATTTTGACCAATTTGAAAGAATCCAAAACCCAAAAACTTGAAGGTGGTTTTGCCAAAAACCAAAACACAACACTGATTTAGAACCAAAACCAAAATATGACGCTTAGAGCAAATCTCTAGGACTGTAAGTCACCCTGTACCAATGCTGCCACCAAAACATGTGATGTCATGATGTCACAATGAGGGTGCGGTTCTGCCAGAACCAGAAAGAAACTGATAATAGTTTAATTGTATAATACAAGTTTACTAGAGATGAAGCCACAACATGCAGTATAAGGGATGAGACTGAGTTGTTGTGCATGCCCAGTGACAGCAACTTTTCCTAACAACGGGTTTATGTACTAGGACCAAATGTGTTAAGCCTTAGCAAGAGATACTGTAAAGTGCAGACAGATAAAGGGGTCTATTCATGAAGCAGTTAAGAAGTGAGCCTGTGGAGAAATTGTCCATGGCAACCAATCAGCTTCTCCGTAAAGTTGTATAGCATACCTCCCAACTTTGTCCTGGTCCAAGGAGGGACACACGCGCGGTGAAGCCGAGCGTGCTCCCGAAAAAGGGGTGTGACCTTGCAAAAGGGGCGTGGCTTTGCGCGAGGGCTAGCGATCGCAAGCCACGCCCCCATTTTAGTCACTGAGGGGGCATGCCCAGCGCTCTGTGAGCCGCTGGCATGCCCCCTCTCCTCCTGTCTCCACTGAATAGACTGTGCGCGTGCACACTGCGTCTATTCACCACTGCTCTGCTAAGCCTCCCAACTGCCCCCACCCACCGCGGGACACTGCGGCCCGCGGGTGGGACATCGGGACAGTCTCCAAAAAACTGGACTGTCCCGCGAAAATCGGGACAATTGGGAGGTATGGTATAGTATGCAAATTATAAATGTTACTTCAATGCTGATTGGTTGCCATGGGCAACTTCTCCACTGGCTCACTTCTCCACTCTTATCACTGCTTCATGAATAGACCCCAATCAGATCCAGTCATTTTTCAAACATAGCCTGTGACATGGCAATTAGGAAGCTGATTGGCTGGTCATTTATCACTCTTTATCCGTCTCCACTTTATCTCTTGTTAAGACTTAATACATTTGGGCCTAAGACTTGGAGAGAGATAAAGTGGACGGAGATAAAATAGCAGCTTCTAACTGTCATTTTAAAACACAACCTGTAACATGGCAGTTAGGACTGGCCCACAGGGGTACAGGGGAAACCATCGGTAGGCCCCACTGCCTGGGAAGGGCGGGGGGGGGGGGGGGGGGCACCTCGTGCTCTAAGGGTCAGGTTCCAGGCTGTGCACTTGAATTATACATTATACATATGTTACCTTATACTGGACTATGGTGTATTTTCTAAAGTACATTGCTGTTATTAATCTGTTATTAATCTGGTACATTATCATGCATGCAGCAGCTGAATTTACTGTATATATTTATGAAGGGGCCCAGACGTTGCACTCTGTAATGGTTAGTCAAACCAATGATGTGGAAGGCCACACCCCTTCTGCAGACTGGCCACACCCCTAAACATGGGCCTCTACCACTGCATTTCCCCGGTGGTCCCTACATGCCCCAGTCCGACACTGTGTGTGAATGGAATCGGGCACTCCATTAGCACTCCAGACCACACCATGGGCTTAATTCAGACTAGAGATGAGCGGGTTCGGTTCCCTGAGAACCGAACCCCCCCGAATATCGCGTCCTGAGTCCGTATCCGAGTCCGGCTCGGGACTTCCCGCCAGACTCGGAAACCAGAACGAGACAAAACATCATCATCCCGCTGTCGGCTCCTCGCGGGATTTTCCCATATAAACAGCCGTGAGTCGCCGCCATTTTCACTCTGGACTTGGAGAGTGAGGGAGGCAGACCTCTGTCTCTCTGTGGGTGGTGGCGTCGGGTGGGGTTAGTGTGTGCTCTGTAGGGGTGCTGCTGCAGTCACTGTGGTGTATCTGTGCTGTGTTAGGGGTGCTGTCCTGACTGTCCTGGCTGTCACTGGTGTTTCATGTGATGCAGCTGTACATGGGTGTTGCTGTCCTTGCTGTCACTGTGTTGTACAGGGTGCAGCGGCACTGTAAAATATAGGGATGCTAATGTCTTAATAACATTATACTAGCCTTGTCTGCTATAAAAATTCAGGGGTGCAGTCCGGGACCCATGGAGTGAGTCTCTCATCGCCGGAGCTCCGTCCTACCGCCCGCCGCACTGAACCTTTTCAAGGCAGCTACAGCCTCCACACCACCCAGATTACCCCTGGTGAGACCCGTGATCACGATGGATCGTTTCGTGACACCCGTATCCGCGGCTACACAGGCCCCCGCTGGCGCACCCACGAGGCTGGAGAAGCGCCGCGCGGGAAGCAATATGGCGCCTGGCGCCGGACCTGAAGTCACCACTCCTGCCTCCAAGAAAGCCGCGGCGGAGGGGACTGAATATGCAGGCTCACAGGTATGCAGAGATCCGGAGGCTCCGGTAACATATGGAGACGTTGTGGCAGCAATAAAAGCCACTATGGCCCCCCTGCTTTCACAGGCTGTCAGTGATATAACAACACAGCTGCAGCACTTACAGCAGAGGGTCACACACACTGAATCTCAACTGCATGCTGCCACACATGACATAGAAGGGCTGCACCACTCAGTGAAATCTCTAACTACAGAGAACTATCAGATATGGAATAAATTAGATGATATGGAAAATTGCGCAAGAAGAAATAATATCAGAATTGTGGGACTGCCGGAATCACTTAAAGGCACGGCACTGGCTCATTTTGCCCGAGTCACCCTTCCCGCAATTTTGAATATAGAACGGGAATGCAATGATCTAGTAATTGAAAGAATTCACCGTGTGGGTCCTATGCCCACCCCCAATAAACCGCGCCCACGTGTAACTCTGTTCCGCTGTCTGAACTACCTTCATAAAGTAGCATTCTGGTCCGCGTCTCGCAAAATGAGGGATATCCAGTGGAAGGGTAACAAGCTCTTCATATTCCAGGACTATTCAGTGGAACTGACCCGGGCCCGCAAAGCTTTTTCCCCTATTTGCACTCAACTTGTCTCAGAGGGCCGCAAGTTTGGCCTGTTATATCCTGCTCGCCTGCGCATTTACGAAGGTACCTCCCACAAAGATTTCTTAACACCTGCTGACGCAGCGGCCTACCTCCGTAATATATCCAGAGAAGACAGCGCGGACATTTCTGATCTCCCTTCAGCGACAAATTGATCATTTCCTGCTGAATGTTCACCTGCAGTTTAGTAGCTCATTACGCATAGACTGCCTTGATCTATCTTGTTAGAGCAACAATGACTCACAGGCACTATGGTAGCTATCGCTACTCCACAATTACTTTAACTGCTCTTAGATGTTGTTTTGACCGATTCTCTGCTTTTTTCTTTTGAAATATTCTAACCTAAGCGCATACTTTACAGATACAAATTGAAACAGCGCTATGTTGGTCGGGACATATCCCATTATGCTGCATTTTCATGTTATACAGCCGTCTCCACTACATTAGCCACAGGTTGTATACTATATACCGCTCACTGCATATTGCATATATTATATCATAATATTATATTGCTTTTTGGAGCATTTGGTTATATAGCTCAGTTACTAGGGGTCTCTGGGTGGGATTTGTTTATGTATATCGCGGTGGGGAGGGGCTCCCCCTTTCCTGCTGGTACACACCGCTTAATGCCGGGGTTCGAGATTGCCACCACTGGTAGTCGCCCATGCTCGTTGACCGGAGGTCACTGGTCACAGAAATATTGGCTATTTATCACAGTATCCTCTTTTCAATTGTATGGCCTGTTATATAATACTACTTTCTATTTCTATCTCCTCTTTTCCCCACCTGTTTTGTCTCTTCCCTCCCCCCTCCTTCCCACCCCCCGTCCTCAGGCAGGTGATGATGCTCATTCCCCTTATGTGAATGGTTTACGGGTCCTCTGTTTTGCCCTTTCCTCTGAATTATGCCTAACCTGGGATCTTGGAATGTCGGGGGCTTTAACTCCCCAGCAAAGAGACGGAAAATACTCCTATATTTAGGTAAACAGCACATAGACATGGCATTCCTACAAGAAACGCACCTAACTCCAGAGGAAACGGCAAAATTGAATGCCCTGAACTGGCGGGTTTTAGGTTTCAGCTCTTACAATTCCAAAGCCAGAGGGGTTGTCATATTGGCGAAACGTTCTGTGACCACTGAAATCCTGACCACAGTCACTGATCCTGAAGGTCGTTATGTGATACTGTCTGTTAAGCTTAATGGTAGAGTTTACACACTATGTAACGTATATGCACCCAACATTTATTCCAAAAATTTCTTTCAGTCTTTACTCGCCAAACTAACCCCCCTTCTCACAGACCCCTTAATACTCTGTGGCGATTTGAACCTTATCTCTTCCCCCTATTTGGACAGATCCCACACACCAACAAAACCTCTTTCACTACCCAAACTCGGGGTCCCTCTATTAGCCGACAGCCTACAGACGGTAGATATCTGGAGAGCTTTACATCCCACAGAGAAGGAATACACATGTCTCTCAGCGGCCCATCACACGCTATCTAGGATAGACTATATTTTACTGTCCCACGCTCTACTACCGAACGTATCAGATTCACAAATTGAGACAATCTCCTTATCGGACCATGCCCTAGTCACTGCAACGCTCCACTTCCCAGACATACCGCACTCTCCCAGATTGTGGAGATTCCCCTCCTATCTCGCTCACTCCCTGAAATTCCAGCAAAGGTTGGAATCCTCTTGGGAGGCCTTTAAAACTAACAACGCGTCACATTTAGAGGAAAATCCAATTCTATTTTGGATGACTGCAAAAACAGTTCTCCGGGGAGACATTATATCCTATGTCTCAGCTACCAATAAAAAATATGCCTCTCAATATTTGGAGTTCCAGAGACCCTTGTCGACGGCCTATCAGCAATACAAATCCTTTCCGACCCCTCAAAATCGCCTTATATACATCGAAGCCAAAGCCCACTTTGATGAATTCATGTCCTCCATGGGTAATAGGTATTCATTCTCGGTGAACTATCGGTTCTACAAATTTGGTAATAAAACGGGCAAATTGCTGACGACACTCCTCATGGGCTCCCGCCTTCCCATGGTCACTCACCCTTTGTATACCCCTGCTGGCACATTAACTACTAATAATCAGGAGATTTCTGATGTTATGAAAACATTTTACGAGGATCTATATTCCTCTTCCTCAAACTCCACCCCTTCTACTCCTCCCACCCAGTCACCATGGCCCAAGAACTTTTGGGATAACCTTTCTGCTCCCCAGCTTCAGGCTTCCATGACATCACCATTGCTGGCGCCCATCTCATTGGAAGAAGTCCGGAGTGTCATTGGACAGTTTGGCAGAGATAAGGCACCGGGCCCTGATGGCTTTAGTGCCGACTTTTATAAAATTCTTTTACCCCGAATAGGGGACACACTGGTGTCCGTCCTCAATGCGATTCTGTCTTCTGACACTCTTCCTAAACACTTTAACACTGCCATCCTCAAAGTCCTCCCTAAACCTGGTAGAGACTTATCCCAACCAGGGTCATATCGCCCAATTTCACTCTTAAATCTTGATTAAAAACTACTTACTAAAATCTTAGCTAACCGGATTAAATTATTACTCCCTCATATCATACATAAAGATCAAACTGGGTTTATTTGGGGCAGACACTCGGAGATCAATGTAAGGAGAGTTCTTTCTGCCATTTATGTCTCCTCCTCCTCTTCAAATACCCCTTCCTCCCTTCCAGTTATTCTATCACTCGATGCGGAAAAAGCATTTGATATGGTGAACTGGGATCATCTTTTTTCCACACTCCTACAATTTGGCTTCCCAGTAGATTTTGTAAATCTTCTAAAACTTCTCTACACGGCCCCACAAACACAGATATCCTGCAATGGAGTTCTCTCTTCTCCCTTTGAGATTCAGAGAGGTACCAGGCAGGGGTGCCCACTGTCACCCTTACTGTTTGCAGTAGCATTGGAACCCCTGGCGATTGCCCTACGCCAATCGAGTGTAATTAAAGGAATTCAAATAGGAGATATTGACCTTCGCCTTGCCCTCTTTGCCGATGATATGCTACTATTTGTTTCAGATCCATCGACCTCTATCCCAGAGATCCTTGGAATGATACAGGCATTCGGGGTTAGGGCGGGGTATAGGGTCAATGTGGCCAAATCAGAACTTTTACCATTAGGTCCCTCCTCACGTACTATTTCCACACTACTCCCAGATCTCTCATTCAAAATAGCCCTCACTAAGATCACATACCTAGGGATTCAAATCCCAGCAAACCTCTCCAGGCTTTATGAAGAAAATTTTACCCCTGTTCTTGCACGTATTACCGCACTACTGGATGGTTGGAAATTGTTACCTCTATCCTTGATAGGGAGAATAGCTGTGTTACAAAGTATTGTTTTCCCAAAGATATTTTACCTCATGCAGATGCTCCCAGTCCGCCTTACTAAACATGATATTCAATATCTACGGAAAATTATGTCAAGGTTTTTATGGAAAGGCAAGAAGGCGTTCATTGCTTTGGATAAACTGATGGCACCCAAGTCCGCAGGCGGATTTGGTGTTCCAGATTACGCATCCTACTCAATGGCATTCCTATTTAGATGTGCTGCTGACTGGCTGTTTGACAGGGAACTCTATACAGACTCCGCTCTAGATGAGGCACTATTCACTCCTTACTCCCCGGGGGCATTACTCCTATCTAAACCCTCACTGATCCCGACCCACATCCTTGCTAACCCCCTTTTTAGGGATATCTATTATAACTGGCGCTCTTTACACAAGAAATTTAAATGCAATCCTGAGGAATCTATATGCATCCCGCTATGGGGTAATCCAGCTTTCCCCCCGTCCCTCCTTAACTCAAATTACCGACTCTGGAAAGAGAAAGGACTCTCAAACTCTTCCAAAGTATTTGACCCGGGAGGCTCCATGTACTCCTTCACATCGCTCCAAGAGAAATATAACCTACCCCACTCTCATTTTTTCATGTATCTACAGACGCGACACTATCTAGGCTTAGCTACCCACAGGAGTAATACCTCACAAGAAACTCCCTTATCTACTAACCCACTACAGCTTTTGCTTAAAACACATAGAATAGGCCCGACACGCATTAGACAAATATACTCTATTCTGACATCTAGCACAACAGACTGTAGATGGGAAAGACTACTTCACCAATGGAGTAAAGATATACCTACTCTGACTGCCCATCACCAACTCAGTGATCATTATGTTTCTAGCTTGAAAGCCCTGGCCTCACCTTACTTACAGGAGGTCCACCTCCGTACGTTACAGAGAGCCTATATTTCCCCGAGCCAACATGCTAAGTTTCACCCCACGGAAACTGGGGAATGTCCCAAATGTCATATACGTACGGCTTCCTTCTATCATATGTTCTGGGAATGTGGTCGGATTAAACGTTTTTGGAACAAACTTCTGGCTTACATTAATAAGCTTTTGAATATACATGTAACAGCAACACCCCTATCTTGTTTGTGTGCAAATTTCTCCGAATGGCATTTAGGACCTGAGAAACGGCGAACTATACCATTTCTCACAATTTTGGTAACAGTCTCAAAGAAAATTATTTTATCACACTGGTTATCACCCTCTCCCCCTACACTCGGGGAAGTTCATGGTAAACTTCTACAGATACTATACTATGATAGGAAATCGGTCCAAGCCAATATAGAGGTGGGGGTTAAAACTTTTTACAAAAAGTGGGGTCTTTATATAGAGTCACGAGATCAGTCCACACAAGCCCAGATATTTAAAGTCTTTGAACAAACTGAATGGTTTCTCCATAGGAAACTATTAGAAGAATCTACCTCATAACCATCCATACCGTTTAGGCTACTCAGTCCTAGGGTTGACCTCCTCCAGACCCTGCCAGGAGATTGATATATTCACTGCTATTTTTCCTCGATTCAATTGTCAGGAGCATCTTTCCCTCCTTCCCCATTTACCCTAATGTATTTCCCTACCCCATCTTCTTTCTTCTCTCTCTGTACTTTTTTCTCATCTTCATGTGAAAACAAATTGATTTTTGAATGATGCTTTAATGGTTAGCTTTAAGGAACATCTTCCTGTGGGTTTTATGGTACAAATAGTGCATACCTGAAACACGGGAGCATATGCCTTTTTCACTACTTTTATTCCCATGCTCAGATAAGATTGTATGTTTTCTTTTCGATACAGTTTGATGTACCTACCTACATGATATAATTGTTTACTACATCAAATGCTACCGATTTGTTCCTGTTTGACCTTATATTCTATGAAAATCAAAATAAACAGATTTAAAAAAAAAAAATTCAGGGGTGCAGTTCTCACAAATTAAAAGCACACTGCTCCTGTATGCTATCAAATATAGGGGTGCTGATGTCTTAATAACATTATACTGGCCCTGTCTGCTTTAAAAATTCAGGGAAGCAGTTCTTACAAATTAAAAGCACACTGCTATTGTATGCTGTCAAATATAGGGGTGCTGATGTCTTAATAACATTACACTGGCCCTGTCTGCTATAAAAATTCAGGGGTGCAGTTCTTACAAATTAAAAGCACACTGATCCTCTGTGCTGTCAAATATAGGGGATCTGAAGTCTTAATAATATTACACTGACCATGTCTGCTATAAAAATTCAGGGGTGCAGTTCCTACAAATTAAAAGCACACTGCTCCTGTATGCTGTCAAATATAGGGTTGCTGATGCCTTAATAACATTATACTAGCCCTGTATGCTATAAAAAATTCAGGGGTGCAGTTCTTAAAAATTAAAAGCACAATGCTCCTCTATGCTGCCAAACATAGGGGTGCTGATGTCTTAATAACATTACACTGGCCCTGTATGCTATAAAAAATTAGGAGTGCAGTTGTTAAGCATTAAAAGAACACTGCTGTATGTTGTAAAATATAGGAATTCTGCTGTTTAAATAACATTACACTGGTCTTGTATGCTATAAAATCAATGTACACTGGCCCTGTCTTGTATGATGTAATAATTCTAGGGTGCAGTGAAAATCAATGTACACTGGCCCTGTCTTGTACGCTGTAATTATTCTAGGGTGCAGTGAAAATCAATGTACACTGGCCCTGTCTTGTACGCTGTAATTATTCTAGGGTGCAGTGAAAATCAATGTACACTAGCCCTGTCTTGTATGCTGTAAAATTACAGGGGAGTTGTGAAAATGCAGGGGTGCTGGCACTGTCTGCAGTTGCGATGTCTAGGCCTGACCTTCACAACACTGTATGGGAAGAGGAGGCTCCTACAACCATTTGCATGCCCCCTGCAAGTGCTGGTAGGAGCACCGCCAGTCCAGTTGCTGATATTGAGATTGAGGATGTCACTGTAGAAGTACACAAGGATGAGGAGGATATGGGTGAAGCTGGCGCAGCGGGGGAAGTTGACGATGAGGATTCTGATGGTGATATGGTTTGTTTGAATAAGGCACCAGTGGAGGCAGTTGTTGGCCATGGGATGAAAAAGCCCATTGTCATGCCTGGGAAAAATACCATAAAAGCCACCTCTTCGGTGTGGAAATATTTCTCCACAAATCCGGACAACAGGTGTCAAGTCATCTGTTGCCTTTGTCAATCCATAATACTGTAAGTAGGGGTAAGGACGTTAACCACATAGGAACATCCTCCCTTATACGTCACCTGCAGTGCATTCATCATAAGTCATTGTCAAGTTCAGAAAGTTTGGGTAATAGCGTAAGCAGTCCACTGACACCTAAATTATATGGTTTTGTTTGAATATTATTTCTCTGTGAGGATGAGGATGTAAACACTGAAGGGGGGAGGGCAATCTGAGGATGAGGACGACATCTTACCACTGTAGAGCCAGTTTGTGCAAGGAGAGATTGATTGCTTCTTTTTTGGTGGGGGCCCAAACAAACCAATCATTTCAGCCTCAGTCGTATGGCAGACCCTGTCGCTGAAATGATTGCTTTGTTAAAGTGTGCATGTCCTGTTTATACAACATAAGGGTGGGTAGGAGGGCCAAATGACAATTCCATCTTGCACCTCTTTCTCTTACGTCCTAGAGGATGCTGGGGTCCACATTAGTACCATGGGGTATAGACGGGTCCCTTGGGAACCATGGGCACTTTAAGGGGGAGATTCAAATGTTTGAAAAGCCGGTTGGGGTCTGTTTTTTCCTTTCTATTAGATAGGAAAAAACAGACTCCCAACCGATTTTTCAAACATTTGAATCTCCCCCTAAGAGTTTAATAGTGTGGGCTGGCTCCTCCCTCTGTGCCCCTCCTACCAGACTCAGTTTAGAAAATGTGCCCGGAGGAGCCGGTCACAGCTAGGGGAGCTCCATAGGAGTTTTTCTAGTTTTATTATTTTAAATAGAGTTAGGCACAGGGCGGCTGCTGGCAACAGTCTCCCTGCTTCGTGGGACTTAGGGGGGAGTAGTGTCCAACCCTCTGAGGTTAATGGCCACTATCTCCGCTGACAGGACACTGAGCTCCTGAGGGTGATGATCGCTAGGCCCCAAGGCTACCGCTCACTCCCGCAGCATGCCGCCACCCCCTAACAGAGCCAGAAGATGTCGGTGGTGAGTAGATCACCGGCGACCCGACAAGCGGGGAGCCGGTGTGAATGGCGGCATCAGGGTGGGAGCGCAGCACTGAAGCTGCGCTCCAGAGGGCTCAGCGGTACTATGGTGCGGCGCTGTGAGGGGCGCCCTGGGCCAGCGCAACACCCTTAAAACTGGTCATTGGGCTATCAGGGAATGTGTTCTACTGCCAGCTGTGTAATTTACCTCAGGCCAGTATAATCATAAAGTGCGGGAAGACTCGCCATGACAGGAGGCAGAGCTTCTCCTCAGAGCGGATCCAGTAGCTCACCAGCGCCATTTTCTCCCTGCAGATCAGTACACAGAGACGCTGACAGGGAGCGCTGACCCTCCACATATCTCCATCTGTGCGGTACCAGGGGGTCAAAGCAGGGGGGGGGGAGTTGTTATTCACTATTTTAACTGTGTAGTCTATTAAGGTTGCACAGTCAGCGCCAGGCTTTTATGATATAACTGCCTACTGGGGTGCTGTGTGGGTGCTGGCTCCATTAACTCTGTGTCTCTCCGTAGGTACTTGGGGGAAACTGTGTCTGACATTTTCCTGTGTATATGTGTGTGTGTGTGTGTGTGTGTGTGTGTGTGTGTGTGTGTGTGTACATTTTCTCATATTACCATGGCCAAGGACTCTGTGTCTTGTGCTGCAGAGTATGTATCTTTCCCAGAGGAATCCATTCCATGTACTCAGGAATGTAATACCATGTTTCGTAATGAGACTGAAACGCAGGTTTTGAGAAAGGTTTTGTCTGGTTCTGTTCCCACAGCCTCCTCAAACTCCCCTGGTATATGCCCAAGGAAGCGTGCTCTTGCCCAAATTATGCAAGTCGACATGGATACCGACTGATACGGGAGACGGTAAGGGGGATATGCGGGAGGGGGGGGGTGAGGCATCCCTTGAAAGGGCGGTGCAGCTCATGATTGAGGCCATTAGGGATGTGTTACACATTACTGACAACGCACCTGAGCAGGTCGAGGAGGCTTACTTTACAGACAATAAGAAAGCCTCTCTGACTTTTCCTGCATCTAAGGAATTGAACACATTATTTGAAAAATCCTGGGGAAACCCGGAGAAAAAATTCCAGATCCCAAAGAGGGTTCTGGTGGCTTTTCCCTTTCCTGAGGAGGATAGGAAAAAGTTGGAAAAATCCCCCCTATAGTAGACGTTTCTGTATCTAGACTGTCTAAAAAGGTGGTTTTACCGGTCCCTGGGTCTACCGCTTTGAAAGAACCGGCAGACTGCAATATTGAGACTATGCTCAAATCCATATACACTGCTTCAGGAGTGGCGTTAAGGCCCACTATTGCCTGTGCATGGATTTCTAAAGCCATAGTAAAGGCACATTACTAAAGGAATTAGATTCTATGGATAGAAGTGACATTGAAATGTTTTTACGTCACATACAGGATTCTGCAGGTTTCATGGTGGAGGCCATGAAGGACCTGGGTCATCTGACTGCAAGGACATCTTCCATGGCTGTCTCGGCACGCAGGGGACTCTGGCTGCGCCAATAGTCTGCAGACGCTGAATCCAAGAGAAGTGTGGAGAACCTCCCCTTCACAGGTCAGGCTCTCTTTGGGGAAGCTTTGGATGCGTGGCTCTCCACGACAACCGCGGGTAGGTCAACCTTTCTTCCCTCAGCCACTCAGACACCTAAGAAATCTTTTTCTGCATCTACAATGCAGTCCTTTCGGACCGCAAAGGTTAAGAAGTCCAAAGAGCGGGCAGGTGGGAGCGAGACACAGACTTTTCAGCCACGTCTGGTTATCATCCGGCCTGGATCCTTGGGTACAGGATATTGTGTCCCAGGGGTACAGACTGGAATTTCAAGAGCTCCCACCTCACAGATTCTTCAAATCAGGCTTACCAGCTTTGCTGACAGAAAGGGCTATCCTACAGGAAGCCATTCAAATATTGGAAATGGCAAATGTCATTGTTCCGGTTCCACCTCATGTGGAAAGCAAGGGTTACTATTCAAACCTATTTGTAGTACCAAAACCGAATGGTTCGGTCAGACCAATTTTGAACCTGAAGTCGTTAAACTCTTATTTGAGGGATTCAAGTTCAATATGGAGTCTCTGAGAGCGGTGATCTCAGGTCTGGAGGAGGGGGAATTTCATGGTTTCCCTGGTTATCAAGGATGCGTACCTTCACATTCCAATCTGGCCGCCTCACCCGGCTTATCTAAGATTTGCACTCCTGGACTGTCATTATCAGTTCCAGGCACTGCCATTCGGCCTCTCCACAGCACCGAAGGTGTCTCAGCTTTACAGCTCTGCCAAGCGGCTACTTGGTCAGGGTCGAACACATTTGCTAAGTTCTACAAGTTTGATACTTTGGCCTCTGAGGACCTAAAGTTTGGTCAGTCAGTTCTGCAGGAGACTCCGCGCTCTCCCTCCTGTACTGGGAGCTTTGTTACATCCCCATGGTAGACCCCAGCAGCCTCTAAGACGTAAGAGAAAATAGGATCTTAATTACCTACCGGTAAATCCTTTTCTCGTAGTCCGTTAGGTTAGCCTGGTTTGCCTTGTTATATGTGAGCTGGTATGAATCTCACCACTATCTGTGTATTTCCTTCTCTCGAAGTTTGTCCGTCTCCTCGGGCACAGTTTCTAGACTGAGTCTGGTAGTAGGGGCATAGAGGGAGGAGCCAGCCCACACTATTAAACTCTTAAAGTGCCCATGGCTCCCAAGGGACCCGTCTATACCCCATGGTACTAATTTGGACCCCAGCATTCTCTACGGACTACGAGAAAAGGATTTACCGGTAGGTAATTAAAATCCTATTTTTTTTCTGTGCATTTATGTGCTCTTTGGGGCCTAGTTTTTAAGACTGCCATCCTGTCTGACACTGCAGTGCCACTCCTAGATGGGCCAGATGTTTGTGCCGCTCACATGTGTCGCTTAGCTTAGTCATTTTAAGGGAGGGTGTGTGACGTCAGGTCCAGCCCGATCAGCCTGTTTCTTTCACACTGTGGGAGTAAGTCCTGGGCTACGCACAGACTGCACAGACTGGAAAAATCATTACATGGTGGTGAGTTGCGAACGGATTTACAGCTGACTGGTGTTTGCAAAGCTTTTCACACAGCATACGCAGACTTGCACGGTGCGGATTTTCACTCTGTCTGGGCGGCAATTATCCGATAGCAAACCTCTGCAAATTGGCAGAGGAACAATCAGGTCTGAATTAGGCCCCATAGCTTGTAAAGCGCTAATTATAAGCCCTCCATGGACTGGCAAACTCTAAAATTAAGCACATGGAAACCCCCCTGTAGAAATTCAGGATTTCTCTCCAATCTCCATTAGACCTGATACATCGGTACCATCTTTGCAAATCGGGTCATCATGCAGAGTCTGAGTGCCTCTGTAGACACGCAAGCTGAGCTGCTCTCGGAGGATGCAGAGAGCTCTCCAGTAGCAAGTAAGATCGCAACTGCTTATTTATGCACACCCAGAAAATGTCGCCTGACTGGTCATGACACACCTGCATTTGGCCGCAGGGCTGGTGCACTGTTACTCAACACCCTAGGCAAAACTTCAACCTACTGCCCCCAAGCACACCAATACCCACTTCCCGGCTCTTCAGATGAAAGTGTGATTTATAAGTACCACAGTTACCACTTGTATTAAGAACAACAAGTATTTTTCTTCCAGAGACATCCTTAATTTTGTGAAAAACAGACTCAGTGCCCCCTTTAGATCCTGTCACCCTAGGTATCTGCCTAAAGCTGCCTAATGGTAAAGCCAGCCCTGTTTGGCCAACCACTCCCCGTTACCACCCTCAAGCACTGTCTTCCTGTCACTCACTTTGCGACTAATCCCTCATTGCGACCTCAGAATTAGGCCATATATTTGCTTTAGGCCACATGAAGTATTGGGCCTTAGCACTAGGGCTCTTCCAATTAGCTGAATATACATTCGTACTGGGTGATCTGGAGGAGCTCTCTAAACACAGCCGAGGTAAAAGTAAATTACAACTGCTACAAATGAGTCTCCTCACAGTTCAAAGTAGGGATGAGCGGGTTCGGTTCCCTAAGACTCTAAACCCCCCCCCCCCCCCCCTCCCAAACATCACGTCCTGAGCCTGGAACCAGAACGAGGCAAAACATCATCATCCCGCTGTCGGATTCTCGCGGGTTTTGGATTCCATATAAGGAGCCGCGTGTCGCGGCCATTTTCACTCCAGTCCTGGAGAGTGTAGCGAGAGGACGTGTCTCCTCAGTGTCTGTGCAGGAAAGTGGTGTGGAACGTGGGGTGGCGACCTGCTCTTTTGTGTCATTCCAGTGCTGTCTTGTGCTGCATCAGTCCAGTGGTGGTGTCTTGTGCTGCATCAGTCCAGTCACAGTGGTGGTGTCCTGTGCTGCCATAAGTCCAGTGCTGCTGTATACGTCCAGTCCAGTGCAGTGGTGCTGTCTTGTGCTGCATCAGTCCAGTGGTGGTGTCCTGTGCTGCCATAAGTCCCCCTTAGGAACGTCAGTAGTCCTACAGGCTATGTCACTGTCAAGACTGACGAGTCCTCTCCTAAGCGGGATACTGCTGCTGTTGCTGCCGTCGTTGCTGTTGTTGCTGCTGGGAGTTGATCGTCATCCCAGAGGGGAAGTCGGAAGACCACTTGTACTACTTAAACTAAGCAATTGACTGTCCAACAGTCCTTTGTGAGGAAGATGAAATATGACAGCAGTCATCCTGTTGCAAAGCGGATAACTGAGGCCTTGACAGCTATGTTGGTTCTAAACATGCATCCGGTATCCGCCATTGGTGCAGTTGGATTTAGACAATCGATGGAGATAGTGTGTCCCCGGAACCAAATCCTATCTAGATTCCACTTCACTAGGAAAGCGATTCCCGGACTGTACAGGGACATTAAGAAAAGTGTCCTCAGTGTCCTGAAAAATGCAGTTGTACTCAGTGGCCACTTAACCAGGGACATGTGGACAAGTGGAGCAAGGCAAACTAAGGATTACATGACTGTGACAGCCCACTGGGTAGATGTATTGCCTCCCGCAGCAACAACAGCAGCTGCACCAGTAGCAGCATCTCACAAATGCCAGCTCGTTCCTAGGCAGGCTACGCTGTGTATCACTGGTTTCCGTAAGAGGCACACCAGTGACAACCTCTTACGGAAACTGAGGGACATCATCGCACAATGACTTATCCCACTTAGACTCTCCTGGGGATTTGTGTTATCAGACAACACCACCAATATTGTGTGTGCATTACATCTGGGCAAATTCCAGCACATCCCATGTTCTGCACATACAATTAATTTGGTGGTGCAGAATTTTTATTAAAATGACAGGGGTGTGCAGGAGATGCTGTTGTTGGGCCAAAAAATTGTGGGGACGAATTAATACTCTGTGAGGAGGAGGAAGTACACACTAAAAGAGATGAGGAATCAGAGGATGAGGATGACATCTTGCCTCTGTAGAGCCAGTTTGTGCAAGGAGAGATTAGTTGCTTCTTTTTTTGATGGGGGGATTAATTGCTTATTTTTTTGTGGGGAACCAAATAAACCAATCATTTCAGCCACAGTCGGGTGGCAGACCCTGTTGCTGAAATGATTGGTTTGTTAAAGTGTACATGTCCAACATAAGGTTGGGTGGGAGGGCCCAAGGACAATTCCATCTTGCACCTCTTTTTTTTATTTGCATTATGTGCTGTTTGGGGCCTAGTTTTTAAAACTGCCATCCTGTCTGCCACTGCAGTGCCACTCCTAGATGGGCCAGGTGTTTGTGCCACTCACTTGTGTCGCTTAGCTTAGTCATCCAGCTACCTCGGTGCAACCTTTTGGCCTACAAACAGTATTGTGAGATGTTCACAATAGACTGAAAATGAGTGGAAATGAATGTTATTGAGGTTAATGATAACAACGTACGATCAAACTTGCCCCCAAATTCTGTGATGTTAGCTGTTTTTATATATATTTTTTTAAATCATCCAGATCCAAAACCAAAACCCGAAAAAGTGGTTTTGGCAAAACCAATCCAGATCCGAAACACGAGCGGTGATCCAGATACAAAACCAAAATACAAAGCACGAAAAGTGCCCGCCGCACATCTCTAGAAATAACTGTCAGCTGTAAAAAAGACATAGCCTGGAAGACAATTGTTTGTACATAGACAGACATAATAGGTGGGTAATATAAGTGAATTAGCTGTCTGTCAGTTTCCTGTCACCGCTCTCAGCGTTTCCTACAGCTGTAATTATTGTGTTTTTGTCTCATTGCACAGAGAGTGACAGATTGGAACTTATGCATTGTTACAATAATAATAGCTGCTACTGGTCCTAGTGGGTTTTCCCTGCCATAGAATAAACAGGAATAAAAAGAAGATGCAATTAGAGGATCATTGTCTTCTACAATACTGTACTATGCCAAAGGTGACCTTGCTGCAATTACAAGCACGCACTAATATGTAAAGCATATCAAATGCAAGAAAATGACATTTCAGGGGACATTATAATGATATATTATTTTCCTGTTAAAAGTAACTAAAACTAGATATATCTTTTTTACTAGCTGAAGGGTTGCCTAGAATAAAGTTTTCCTGTTATTTATACCACTTTTACACTGCCTTGAAAACCTCGGGTTTTTGCACATGAATGCTCAGTGTAAAAGGGTCCCCGCCCAAAAAACCCTGGGTCCAGTTTTCCGGGAAGTTAACCCGGGTAGCGACCAGGGTTGGTCATGGGTAGGATCTTTGTTAAGGGGCAGTGTAAACGGGTTATCCTGGTCATCCAACCCGGGACCCGTTTTTTGCATGCCTACCGCCTATACCTCCCTATCCACAGTGTCCCTCGGGAGGTTGGGGGACACAGCGTATGCTGTCGGCGCTGCTCTTTGTCCTGCTATGCAGACAGCAGCGCTGGCTGGGAAAGTTGTGTGCTCGGAGGCTGGGGGCAGCCTAGCAGCTTCTGGAGTGCTGGGCTTGCCCCCAGCGTGACATGGGACACCTTCCAAGAGGGGGTGGCTTGATGGGACAGAGGCCACACCCTGGTGTCCTGATCTGACGGTTTTCCCGGCACTTGGAGATGATGTAATCTCCAAGTGCTGGCCAGAAGGCACTGCATCCGGGTGCAGTGTCAACGACGCCAACCCAGGATATTCCTGGGTGGCACCGCAGTGTAAAAGGGGTCATGTCTCGGGTCCGACCTGGCTTGGAACCATGTTCCAAATCCCAGGTCAGATCAGGGATCAAGATGTACAAGGGATCAAGAGGTGCAAGTTATCAATGAGTTTGATGTAACTGTCAACATAAAAAATAATTAGTAGCTTAGTAGTGCTTCCAACATACCCATGAGGTGGCTGCTCAGTGTCATTTTTGTTTTTGGCGTGTCACCAGTAGCCCTGATCCCCAACTTTTCTTTCTATTAAGTTTCTAATCACTTTTCATTGATAGATGGGTTTAAAGTTTTCCCTCTTTTACCAATGTTGTTATTCCAAGGCTTTTGGGTACACAACATTTTTTGTCTTCCCGTCTCCATTTCTGTCATTTAGTTCATTGATGTATGGTTATTTAAGTCAGTTATTTCAGGTCATTGTACAAGGCCACAACTAGGGGGTTCGGGATGGGGCTAAGGGGCATGCAGGATTTCAGGAGGCGCCGAGGAGTTACAGAGGAGCAGGGTTTTTTTTGTTTTGTTTTTTAAAAGGCAGTGCTGTGCTGCTCCAGTGAGACAGCAGACGGAATGCCCAGAACAGGCTTCCCCGGTCAAAGTTCTACCCAGCGTAAACCAACGTGAGCTATGACTGGGACCCCAAACCCCTAGTATGTCTTCTGGGATCCAGTGTTACCACTGTGACAATTTGGGGTAATTAGCTCAGTAAAGGGGAGAATTTTTGCAGTGTCTATGTGCTCAAACAGGATCCAACACAACTTTTCAGGTGAATAAACGGTATGGTGCTTTTCTTTAAGCATAAAATGGTACAACACAAGTGCACATAAAATAACAAATGCCTAGCCCCCATGCAGGGCACTGGTTCACTTATTTGGCCCTAACTAATCTTGGGCAGCTAATCTGCAATCATAAAGTCTCTCACAAAGTCCCGGTACTGTCTCTGACAGGGTGTTGGGGGTCATTCCGACCCATTCGCACTCTGTGGTTCATTGCTGCGATGCGAACGGGTTGGACATGCGCATGCACGGTGCCCGCAATGAGCACGCGCATCGTTGCCCAGCGACAGCCGTCGCCGGGCAACGACCAGAAGAAAGAAGAAAGTGATCGCTAGCGCGATCGCAAGAAGATTGACAGCGGGGAGGCGTTCCAGAGCGGATACTCACCGTTTACAGGTGTGGAGATCCGAACGCAGGCGTGTCCAGGCATTTGGAGGGTGGTTGTCTGACGTCAATTCCAGGACCTTCATCGCTGGATCCATAGCACAGGGTAAGTTAACTGCAGGGCTAGTCTTGTTCTGCACAAAACTTTTTTTTAGCATAGCAGGGCTGCACAAGCGATCGCAGCGTGCTATGCTAAAATACACTCCCCCATAGGCAGCGTCTAGTTAATCGCAGGAGCAGCAAAAAGTTGCTAGGTGTGATCAACTCGGAATTACCCCCATAGTCACCGGCTCTGGCCTACTCACATTCAGACTCTCTGTCCTATCTTCTTCTCAGCAACCCATAGCTGAGTCCTACTTCTTTGCAGGGAGAATCCTAGCCACCTGGCCTGCTCCACTCTGATTGTACCACTTTCACCTCGGCTCTGTCTCACCAGTAGTACACACAATCCCACTTGGGCTAAATACACAGGCATCAGTCAGCCCTTTATTGCTCCTGGACTGTCTCCTCTCTGCAGCAATCATTGGATTTGGTAACACCTCCTTTGTCTCCCAACTGGGACCCCAAACTCCTAGAGTGTCATCTGGGATCTAATTTTACCACTCTTGAAGTTATCTTCCAAATCCTTCCAGTGGAAGGCCCAGAGCAGGCTCTCTGGGTCATAGTTCTTCCCAGTGCATTTCACCGTGAGGTCCAACTAACCCTAACCCCTTAGTATGACTTCTGGGATCCAGTGTTACCACTCTGTGAAGTTTTCTTCCAAATCCATCCAGTGGAAGGCCCAGAGCAGGCTCCCTGGGTCAAAGTTCTGCCTGGCACATTTTGGCGTAACGTCCAACTAACCCTAACGCATTAGTATGTCTTCTGGGATTTAGTGTTACCACTCTGTGAAGTTTTCTTCCAAATCCATCCAGTGGAAGGCCCAGAGCAGGCTCCCTGGCTCAAAGGTCTGCCTTGCGCATTCCGCTGTGAGGTCTGACCGGGGACCCAAACCCCCCTAAAACCTGTCCGGGAACCAACCGGACCGCCTTGCATTTATTTCATCCCAACTAATGCAGGGGGGTACGCGTATGCATAACTGGACAGACAAGCAAACAAACAAATAGTCCAATGAATTTTATATATACAGTATAAGATACATGGCCCTGGCCCTGAAAGGGATGGAAAGTGGTGAGAAAGTTTATGGTGAGCATATGTTTGCATATCAAGTAGACCTGAGCGCAGTAGGAGGCTGGTGTAACAATGATGTTGATAATTAGTACTATCTTGCCGCTTCTGTTTGGAACATCCATCAAATAGTACTTCATTTATTAATGCCTCTAAAATGTATGAAGTTGCGTCCATTGGATCTTACTACTTAATTGATATTTGAGTCCGCACTGCAGTACTGGAAAAAAGATTCACATTTGATTTTTTTAAAGGGGAAAAATATAATAAACCTACAGTATACATAATGCAAACTCGGCAAGCAACTACCCCATGTACAGTATATCGCCGGGTCCTATTTGCTGTCATTGGGTAGGTGTGGCTCTAATCCTAGCAGAACAAAATGTAAATTGCTCAAATCAATTAGGAAGTACAATTCAGGTGCATGAAAGGGAGGGGGTAGTCTGGCTAGAAATACATTGGGGATAAACCCCTGGTGTTCCCCAGCACACCGAGCTGTACCTGTACCAAGACATGAAAGACTATATATATACATATAATAGAAATCCAGAGGACTTAGTTACATACAGTTTGCAAACGTATGATAAGCCACCAGGCCCCGACAAGGCTCCTCTGATGCTGGTGGTCCCTAACTCTAGGTCTGGGCCCGGGGTGCAGGACCCCTCAAACCGGCAAAGGCCAGCTACCCCAGGGCAGCACAACACGAGAAGGTAAAGTGTTAGTATGTGTTAATAAAAGGAAAACAAAAACTATATACAAAAATTAATATACTAGTGAGAGTGTAATTAAAAGACCAGAAGGATTAATAAATGTGTTAAGGGGGTGCTAAATAAGATCTCGCAGTGTGCTACCCCAGAGCAGCCCAGCCCCACCAATCCAGGGGGATACCGCACTCCAGACCCACCCCAGGTACTAATAATAATAATAACAACCCTTCCGGGTAATATAACATGATGCCACATGATAATGGCATCTGAGCAAATGTATCCGAATTGAGAGCTAATTTACCTGAAGATACCCCCGGGATCTCCAAATGGCAATACAGAGACCAGCATACCCTCCAAACACTGGTCCCATCCATGCCCCTCATACTAACAGAACAAAATGTAAGTTGCTCAAATCAATTAGGAAGTACAATTCAGGTGCATGAAAGGGAGGGGGTAGTCTGGCTAGAAATACATTGGGGATAAACCCCTGGTGTCCCCCAGCACACCGAGCTGTACCTGTACCAAGACATGAAAGACTATATATATACATATAATAGAAATCCAGAGGTCTTAGTTACATACAGTTTGCAAACGTATGATAAGCCACCAGGCCCCGACAAGGCTCCTCTGATGCTGGTGGTCCCTAACTCTAGGTCTGGGCCCGGGGTGCAGGACCCCTCAAACCGGCAAAGGCCAGCTACCCCAGGGCAGCACAACGCGAGAAGGTAAAGTGTTAGTATGTGTTCATAAAAGGAAAACAAAAACTATATACAAAAATTAATATACTAGTGAGAGTGTAATTAAAAGACCAGAAGGATTAATAAATGTGTTAAGAGGGTGCTAAATAAGATCTCGCAGTGTGCTACCCCAGAGCAGCCCAGCCCCACCAATCCAGGGGGAACCGCACCCCAGACCCACCCCAGGTACTAATAATAATAATAACAACCCTTCCGGGTAATATAACATGATGCCACATGATAATGGCATCTGAGCAAATGTATCCGAATTGAGAGCTAACTTACTGTACCTGAAGATACCCCCGAGATCTCCAAATGGCAATACAGAGACCAGCATACCCTCCAAACACTGGTCCCATCCATGCCCCTCATACTAACAGAACAAAATGTAAGTTTCTCAAATCAATTTGGAAGTACAATTCAGGTGCATGAAAGGGAGGGGGTAGTCTGGCTAGAAATACATTGGGGATAAACCCCTGGTGTCCCCCAGCACACCGAGCTGTACCTGTACCAAGACATGAAAGACTATATATATATACATATAATAGAAATCCAGAGGTCTTAGTTACATACAGTTTGCAAACGTATGATAAGCCATCAGGCCCCGACAAGGCTCCTCTGATGCTGGTGGTCCCTAACTCTAGGTCTGGGCCCGGGGTGCAGGACCCCTCAAACCGGCAAAGGCCAGCTACCCCAGGGCAGCACAGCGCGAGAAGGTTTAGCACCCCCTTAACACATTTATTAATCCTTCTGGTCTTTTAATTACACTCTCACTAGTATATTAATTTTTGTATATAGTTTTTGTTTTCCTTTTATTAACACATACTAACACTTTACCTTCTCGCGTTGTGCTGCCCTAGGGTAGCTGGCCTTTGCCGGTTTGAGGGGTCCTGCACCCCGGGCCCAGACCTAGAGTTAGGGACCACCAGCATCAGAGGAGCCTTGTCGGGGCCTGGTGGCTTATCATACGTTTGCAAACTGTATGTAACTAAGACCTCTGGATTTCTATTATATGTATATATATAGTCTTTCATGTCTTGGTACAGGTACAGCTCGGTGTGCTGGGGGACACCAGGGGTTTATCCCCAATGTATTTGTGGCTCTAATCCTATTGGCTGCAGTAAGTACCATTGCTTTCCAATGATTGGCAGCACCGTATGTCCATGTTTGGAAATACTGTATTTGGATTATCACCCTGGCCATTGGGACTAAAGGTGCATACTCACGGTGAGATATTGACTGAGTGCCGATTTTGACATTGCGAATTCCCTTGAGCTGCACGGAGCCCAGAACCACTGATATTGACTGTCTTTACTTGCAATCCTGACTACGTTAGGTTTGGATTATATACAATTTTGACTATACTAGTAACTAGATTATACACAATATAGTCATACTGCATTGCCTGCACAGCCTATTTTTTCTTGCGATACTAACCCCACGGGAGCGCGCATCGGTATCACAAGCTGTGTACACACGGTGCGATTTGCGCTAACTTTTCTTGCAATTTTGACTATATAGTCAAAATAGTAATCAAACATTGCGTGTATGCACCTGCAGGCTCAATTTGGTTAATCTATTGTGTTCTCATTTTAGGGGAACTTTTAGTTCCTCAGTAAAAGGACACCATCTGCCTAACTAAGGAAAAGGTTTTCTCCCAGGGTTTGGGATCCATTGACTTTGACTTAAAAATCAGAGTCCTTTATTACATGACAGGTTTATGATAGCCAGGTAAATAACACAGTCATTACTAAGCTATGAAAAGAGGAAACGTTGGCACTGCCTGGCATTATGCTTGCCAATAAAACTTTAGCCAAGAGAATACAGTAGGTGCCATTGCTTCAGAGGCTACATAACTCACGTACCCTAGCCAGTCATACCCATTGTTCTCACAGACTCCCTGTACTGTATTCCCAGGTGTATATTGGTAAATCAGTTTTATTAAGGTCAATTATTTATTTCATTGTTGTAGTTCTAAATATTTCAGCTGCAATTTGCATCAAAAGGATACACAAGGTCTTTGTAGGCTTCTGCCAAAACGTCAATTTAAATTATGTAATGCAAATGTAGCAGAAAAATAATCCAGTGTTGTGAAATATTGCTTTTGATGTTAAATAAACCTTCAGCCCTAGCACAGAGAGAAGTCCATTGTTCCCTGGTGAATGTGGTTTTGGAGTAATAGAGTTTGGTTCTGTGATAGAATGCAGTATAGTATCTTACTGTATGTTGCAATCACAAGCCTCATGGAGCAACAGCACATGCTGCCTTATACAAAACTTTGAGAAAAGTTAGCTAATTCCATTGTCCATCTCCTATAAACCAGATCATGATGGTATTCTAGAATAATATGGTGGAAAGAACTGTAACCAATCAGATGCCTGCGTTCTGCAGTCTAGTACCTGACTAAGAAGCAGTTTACTGCCAGGACCATAAGGACACAGTGGTTACTACCACACACACATTCTCACACCAAAGCTGGTCCAGCTGTAGCATCCAGCGGCACCCTGTGTAGCTCTGCCTCAGCCCTGTGTAACCCCGTGGTCACATAGAGGAAGTCATCAGGGCTTGGAGGGTGGTGATCAATATCAGTCAGATCAGCTGCTTTAAGCAACCACTGGCCGCACAATGTGCTGGGTGCCAAGGAGGAGGGCTGTAGGCACTCTGGGTCCCATAGTAATTGCACCCTGCATTGACAGAATGCCGTTCCTGATGATGCCAAAGCATGGGTGGCGCAGTGATCATGATTAAGACACTGCATAGGGTCAAAATTTCAATATTTGTATGTTCTGTGTGGTTTAAGTAAACAATGCAGAAATCAAGTTTGGTGAGAACCCAGACCCAGCCCTATCCAATTTGATGCCCTATGCAAGATTTTGTCTGGTGCTCCCTAGCACCACCGCTAGTTCCACCTTTGACACAGCACTTCTCTCCAAGCACAGCACCCTAACCCAGCAGAACAGATCACATTCATTTCCACTCATTTCCATTCTATTTTGAACACCTCACACCTCACAATATTGTTTTTAGGCCAAAAGGTTGCACCGAGGTTGCTGGATGACTAAGCTAAGCGACACAAGTGGACAACACAAACACCTGGCCCATCTAGGAGTGGCACTGCAGAGGCAGACAGGAAGGCAGATATAAAACAAAAGGACCCAAACAGCACCTCATGCAAAGATGTAGAAGATGTGCAATGAGGTAGCTGTATGACTAAGCCAAGTGACACAAACAATTGGCCCATCTACAGAGGCAGACAGGAAGGCAGATATAGAAAAAAAGGACCCAAACAGCACCTCATGCAAAGATGTAGAAAGGTGCAATTAGGTAGCTGTAAGCGACACAAACAATACCCACTGGAATTATACAGCAATATCACTAGAATTTAACGGCACTATCACGGCAATTATATGGCAGTACCACTGGACATATACATCTGTATCACTGGAATTATATGGCAGTACCACTGGACATATACGGAAGTGTCAGACAGGATGGCACTTTAAAAAAATAGTCCCCAAACAGAACATGATGCAAAGAAGAAAAAGAGGTGCAAGATGGAATTGTCCTTGGGCCCTCCTACCCTTACGTTGTATTAACAGGACATGCACACTTTAACAAACCAATCATTTCAGCGACAGGGTCTGCCACACGACTGTGGCTGAAATGACTGGTTTGTTTGAGCCCCCACCAAAAAAGAAGCAATCAATCTCTCCTTGTACAAACTGGCTCTACAGAGGCAAGATGTCGACCTCATCCTCCGATTCCTCACCCCTTTCACTGTGTACATCCCCCTCCTCACAGAGTATTAATTCATCCCCACTGGAATCCACCATCACAGGTCCCTGTGTACTTTCCGGAGACAATTGCTGGTCAGGGTCTTCCTGGATGAATTTATAATTCATTTTGATGAACATCATCTTCTCCACATTTTGTGGAAGTAACCTCCTACGCCAATTGCTGACAAGGTGAGCGGCTGCACTAAACACTCTTTCGGAGTACACACTGGAGGGGGGGCAACTTAGGTAAAATAAAGCCAGTTTGTGCAAGGGCATCCAAATTGCCTCTTTTTCCTGCAAGTATACATATGGACTGTCTGACATGCCTACTTGGATGCTATCACTCATATAATCCTCCAACATTATTTCAATGGTGACAGAATCATATGCAGTGACAATAGACATGTCAGTGATCGTTAGCAGGTCCTTCAGTCCGGACCAGTTGTCAGCTTTCGCTCCTGACTGCCCTGCATCACCGCCAGCAGGTTGGCTAGGAAATCTTATCCTTTTCCTCGCAGTGGCGGGAGAAATTAAAGGAGGAGCTGTTGATGAGTCACATTCCACTTGAGTTGACAATTTACTCACCAGCAGGTCTTTGCACCTCTGCACACTTGTGTCTGCCGGAAAGAGAGATACAACGTAGGCTTTAAACCTAGGATCTAGCACAGTGGCCAAAATGTAGTGCTCAAATTTCAACAGATTGACCACCCTTGAATCCTGGAAAAGCGAATGAAGGGCTCCATCCACAAGTACCACATACTTAGCGGAATCGCTCCGTATTAGCTCCTCCTTTAATTTCTCCAGCTGCTTCTGCAAAAGCCTGATGAGGGGAATGACTTGACTCAAGCTGGCAGTGTCTGAACTGACTTCACGTTTGGCAAATTCGAAGGGTTGGAGAACCTTGCACAAGACGGAAATCATTCTCCACTGCGCTTGAGTCAGGTGCATTCCCCCTCCTTTGCCTATATTGTAGGTGGATGTATAGGCTTGAATGGCCTTTTGCTGCTCCTCCATCCTCTGAAGCATATAGATTGTTGAATTCCACCTCATAACCACCTCTTGCTTCAGATGATGGCAGGGCAGGTTCAGGAGTGTTTGCTGGCGCTCCAGTCTTCGGCACACAGTGGCAGAATGTCGAAAGTGGCCCGCAATTTTTCGTGCCACCGACAGTATCTCCTGTACACCCCTGTCATTTTTTAAAAAATTCTGCACCACCAAATTAATTGTATGTGCAAAACATGGGACGTGCTGGAATTTGCCCAGCTGTAATGCACGCACAATATTGGTGGCATTGTCTGATATCACAAATCCCAAGGAGAGTGGGGTAAGCCATTGTGCAATGTTGTCCCTCAGTTTCCGTAAGAGGTTGTCAGTGGTGTGCCTCTTACGGAAACCGGTGATACAAAGCGTAGCCTGCCTAGGAACGAGTTTGGATTCGCGAGTGCTGCTACTGGTGCCGCTGCTGCTGTTGTTGCTGCGGGAGGCAATACATCTACCCAGTGGGCTATCACAGTCATATAGGGGGTCATTCTGACCCAATCGCTCGCTGCAGTTTGTCGCAGCGCAGAGATTGGGTCCGAACTGCGCTTGCGCCGGTGCGGTATGGCAGGATTTGTTACCTAGCGATCGCCTCTGAGACAGAGGCGGTCGCTAGGCGGGAGGGGGCTGAATGGCAGCGTTAAGCCCCGTTTAGGGGGAGCGGTCCGGCCAACGCAGGCATGACCGGACCGTTGGGGGGGGCGAGCCGCTGCGGCCAGCGGGAGTGACGAGCAACTCCCGGCCAGCCGCAGGAGCTGCGCTGGCCGTTAGTTACTCCTCAAATACAAAGGCATTCGCCGCTGTGCGATGCTTTTGTATTTGTGCGGGGGGGCCGGCACTGACATGCGGGGCGGACTAGCCCTGTGCTGGACGTCCCCCCGCATGTCTGAGTTTACGATCGTAGCTGTGCTAAATTTAGCACAGCTACGATCAACTCGGAATGAACCCCATAGTCCTTAGTCTGCCCTGTTCCACTTGTCCACATGTCCGTAGTTAAGTGAACACTGGATAAGACTGCATTTTTTAGGACACTGGCGACACTTTTTCTGACGTCTCTGTGCATTCTCGGTAACGCCTGCCTAGTGAAGTGGAACCTAGATGGGATTTGGTATCGGGGACACAATACCTGATGGTGCAGTTTGGTTAATAGCCTTGTATGTAAGTAAAAGTATTTTATATTTAACATGGTAGAATACCGGTAACCAATGGAGGGAAGTGGGAAGAGTGTTTTATGGGAAGTTATACAAGTTCTCTCCGCACATACATATTTGTTATTGTAAAGCACTGGCCCATCACTGCCCTTATTTAAAAGCACCAAATCTTTTGCTTAAACCTCAGAAGTTGGCCTCTCACAAGACGACAGAGGAACAAATATTACAGCTCATGACCCAGCCAGTGGGAGGCTCAGCTTCAGAGCATTTAAAGAAAATGTCTGCCTCAGATGACCCAGAGTCATACTTTATTTATTTATATTTGAGAGGGTGGCACATCGTTTAAAGTGGCCGGCAGCTTCTTGAGATGATACATTTGCCCCCCTATCTCACTGGTGAAACACAAAAAGTTTATGCTGATTTATTCTCCACTGATGCCGAGAAATATTATCTGGTCAAAAGTTCTATTTTGGCTCTGTCAGGATTCACTCCAGCTGGGAAGACGCAGCGCTTCCACGAGTGGGCCCTACTACCAGGGGTCCCGATTTGGAAGCAGCCTACAGAACTCCTCAGACAAGGGCGAAGTTGGCTCCAGCCGGAGGTCCGCACTGCCGCATAGATTGTGGAGTTGGTAGTGGTCGACCAGTGCATAAGGACCCTAGGTCGAAGTGTGCAGTGCTGGGTGGTACACGCCGACCCTCAGAATCTAGAAGCGTTAGCTACAGTGCTGTAGCATATGAAACCACAGGGAAAATGGCAAAAAATCGTAAGTATGCCAAGGTGATTTAAGGTTAGGCTGCGGGGTGGGGATAGGTTAGGTTTAGGCACTACTGTAGGTGGCGGGTTAGAGTTAAACTGTGGGGAGGGAGGGTTAGGCACCACTGGGTAAGGTTAGGGTTAGGCTTTGGACGGGAGGTAGGTTAGGGTTAGTTTGCAGCGGGGGAAGAGTAAGGGTTAGGTTGCGGGGAGGGAGGGTTAGAGTTAGGCACAAAGAAAGGGGGTTAGGGTTAGGTTACAGGTGGGAGGGTTAGGATTAGGCTGCAGGGATGAAGGGTGCTTTAGGGGGGTATTCAATTAGCTCCCGTTTTTTAGGAGCCATCAAATTTACTCCCCTGCGTATTCAACTGCTGGCCATTTTCGCCCATTTTTAAGGCATTTTTGCTAATGACTTTTCACTTCTTTTTCTTAGTGAAAAGGCCCAGGCAAAAAAACAGCACTAATTGAATACCCCCCTTAGGGTTAGCATGAGGGTTAGGTGTAAAATTGCTTGTCAGCATTTCAACGGTGTCAAAAAGCTGCATGTCATCAATGTTGACTTGCTTTCTGTTGACATACTGACCATATCAACATCATGCTGCCGACATTATTGAAGATGAAGATGGCATACAGTAATATACCCAAACTCTGTGATAAAATGAAGGAGCAGTTCAGTGCCATTAACATGGATTTAATTAATGATTTTTAAATGATGTACATTGGAAAGTGGCATTGTCATGAGGATGAGGATGAATCCAGGTGGATCAAATTCCACTCCACTTATCTGATAGGGTTGTTACTTTTTGACAAATTAACTCCAATACAAACCCAACAAAAACTTTCCCTTTTCTTATGACAAAAATAACATTGAGGTTTCCACGAACGGCATCTATGGAACAGGAATACTTCAAGGAAGTGCTACAAGCGGCATCAATTGTGAAAATTCTTGATTCTCGATAATAGTGACTGTAGGGAGAGGCCTCGTCATTTTTCCGATCATCAAAATACATTCTTGGAATTACTGTGTAACAAACTGTAGAGCGGAGGCTATTTAAAGCCTCATCTTTCTACAATGTATAGATCTCCATGAACACTCGCGTGCAGTAATCAGGGAACACGTTACTGAATATGTGTACATACTAACATATGCCATATGTCTCATTAAATGCAAATAAGTGTTTGTTTTTTTCACATTGAAAGATGCTTATAACATTAACACATAATTTTATTCAGTTATGCAGATATAAATTCTTAGCAGTGCCCAATTAAATGCATAAATTTGTGTGTGTAACATGGTACTATCTCCAGGGGTAGATGGTAGTGCACAGCAGGCAAGAGATCACACAAATCCAAGATTTCAACCAGGTTTATTAAGCAGAAAAATAAACTAAAATATCAGAATAAACACCTTGCTGTCAACTAACTACACGTAAGTCAATCCTCACTAACACTGCAAAAACATAAACAACATGTCACCCAGTAGAGCTTACTTGTATCCAGTAGCAGGTTTCTCTCACAGAGACTGTGCAGTCCCTTTTCCCCAGGCAGTGTGAGAGATCTAATGATCAGGCTAGCAGCCTGTTAATACCCTCATGCAGGTGAAATCACTAATTAGCCTGCTCTGAGGCTACAAGCCCTACGACCTGGACTAGGCCTTATGGATGGAGCTCACCCTGCTTTTTCACATCTATACCCCAGGACCCCTTAACCAGCTCTTACTAAAAGCCAAAATTCTCTCAGCAGATCCAACATGAGATTCCTGTTTTGTTTTTTTAAAGCTTGGGCAAATATACCTGCTTTCCACAACTATTCCAGTGTTCTTGTCACAGGATATATATCTGTTTATATTTCATAAAAAATAATGCAAGAACTGCTCATGATCGTAAAATATGTAAAACAAACATTGGTGCCAAGAATGTTATCTCGCTTGTCACAGATTGCTTTAAAACGTCCAAATATATCTGCCCTATTTGTACAATTAAGGAGTACGAATAGTTATTAAGGTCCTTTGCTAAATTTAAAATCTGACAGAGGGCCAATATGATGAAAATCATGAGTGAAATTAGGATACAAGGGGATAGATGTGCTAAGCCTTGGAAAGTGATAAAGTCAAGACTGATAAAGTACCAGCCAATCAGCTCCTAACTGCCATGTTACAGGCTGTGTTTAAAAAATGACAGGAGCTGATTGGTTGGTACTTTATCTCTTTCCACTTTATAACTTTTTAAGGCTTAGTACATCTGTCCCAAGATTTAAACTTTTCATTTCTCAATAATTTTTGTATAACATTACGTTCATTTATTACCAGTAAGACAAAATGAAACAGTAAAAAGGACATTCGTGTACAGGGTACAACTTTTATATGTAAATTATGTTTAAAGGGGGAAGTTGGGTTTACAATCTTTAAATGTTTGTATAAAAATTAAATAACACAAATGGAATTCTTGTTTATCTACACAGTTCCATTCCCAACATATCTGCATTTATTAAGGGAGATACTCTTGACGTTTAAGACAAAGAACCCCACTCACAGCTTATAAACATGTATATATTCCCGCAAACAATGCTTGTGCTTCCAGCTTATGAAATATATATATTTATTGGAAGCAGCCTTAATTGTATACATACTGTACTGTGCATCAGTAATGTCACCGTACTACGCTGACCTAGTCGAATTCATCGGGCGCCATCAACAGTGACATTGAGCAACTGTGACAGCAGCCGATAGAATAAATGTACGTAAAAGTGCTAAAAAAATGTAACAAAAGTTATATTCATACAATTCAATGGCTGAGAGCTCAGTGCAGCAAGAATGCATCCAATTCTGTCAGTAAGTGTTAAAGGCCCTACACACTTTGCGATCCGCCACCGAGCTGCCTGACGGCGGATATGGCCGACGGGTGACCTGGCGGCGCGGGGGGGGGGGGGGCAGTGACGGGGGGAGTGAAGTTTCTTCACTCCCCCTTCACCTGGCTCCATGGCGGGGCCGCGCATCGTTCATCACTGGTGCCTCCACACTGAAAGATATGAACGGTATCTCATTCATTAATGAACGAGTTTGATCATATCTTCAGTATTATCGCCCAGTGTGTAGGGCCTATTAGCGCTGACTTGTTATATCACAAAGCATACAATTGTATTTTCATGCATTCCCTGCCAGTTCAGTAGCAGCAACATGTCCATTAGCAGTTTGTGTACGTGATATGTTAAAATTTGGCCTGAACTTGGTCCAGGGGGGGCCCAGACTGCACGCCCTGCACCCATATATTTTACTTACCTCTCTGGAGCCCCACAGCGGTGGCTCTGCAGACACATATCACTTGGAAAATGGCCCCCATGGCCATATCCGGGTGATTTGCGTATGCGCACTGGAGATGTCCCCAGGAACAAGGCTCAGGCGCCATATTAGCGAAGACCTACGCATGCGCAGTAGACTCTGGCATTATGCCAGAGTCTACTTGCTGCTGGAAAGGAGGGGGTTCTGCAACGGAGGCTGCACCCAGGTCCCTATATATATATATTTTTTTTTAAATCCAACAACTAACAGTAAAATAATAATCACAATGGACCTGTTTAAAGTTGTACGCTCTTCAGTAGCAGCTGCGACGGTTTGCTGAAACAGGAGGCGTCTTGCTGGTTTCTCTTCTACGCTGCTGTAATGAAACAAGCCCAAAGTCCCATTAGTTGTATATAAACAGGCAAAGTCACAAGGAATCCAAACACCTTTGTACAGAAGATCTGGGTGCGCCTATCATTCCGTCGGTTTCAGAGAGGAATAACAATAATTACAACACTTATGGTCGTTAATTCATTGAAGATATTTGAGTTATTGACCCCTGTCACTTTAATTGTTGCAAAACGATTAAAAAAGACTTCAACTCAGCACCAATAAAACTAGAGTTTTTGTTTCAAAGACAAGTATTTTTGGCAACCATGATTTCAGGGGTCTATGAATTGCAGGAGTTTGCAGAGTATTTTGTTACTATAACCTACACAAATGTTATGTCCTAATTCAGATACTGAATATGTTGCGATGCTCATTAACCCCGTACAGTTATCACATTACTGATTGTGGCTTCTGGCCTCAGCCTGTGCTCCTTATTCTCCATATGTCTCCCTGGATGATTGACACCAGTTCTTCTTATGCACTGAAGGACACATTTTGGAAGACTAACAGGACAAAAAGGATAGAGTTGGGGCAACATTTGCAAATATGAGTTTTTTGTTAAACAGCACCAGGTGCAGTAAGAAATAAATACTTAACTTGTTTGTTAAGAGAAAAAAAAAAAAAAGTACCATATTGGAAGAACTTGGGGGGCCTCCAGGTGAACTGGTTTTCAGTTTAGAAATACATAAATGTGTGACCCAAAGAAGGTGCTAGTATCATGTAGCATTGGACCGCGAGTGCAGAGACACCTTGACGTGGCTGGTGGCTGTTTGGCTGTTTGCAAATGTATGTAACTGAGATCTCTACTATTATCATGTAGAATGTGTGTCTCTTTTGCTGGTCCATTATGCTGTGCTGCGGGAATTTGTTTGTTTGTTTTTTCTTGTTACTAAAAAAATATAATGGAGGTTAATAGCAAATATTTAACACCGTTTTTCAAAGCTTATTAAATGCACTTTGATGCAAATACTCCAACAATAATGTAAACAAATGGACCTTTAAAGAGATACTGTAGTTTCCAACCAGTGTTTGCTTTGCATAAAATTATATAGTTCATGCTGCAATCGGAAAACATTAATGCTTGGGGAAATATAATGTAGTCCTATCAGAACACACAGTAAATACACAATACACTGCGGTGCACCAAGACATTGCAAACACATTACTAACTCCATTAAATGAAAGAACAAGATTTTGTCTTTGTTTTTAAGCAGCACTGTCTATCACCGCCCAAGTGTATATAAGCCCTTGGACTATCACCCTTTAGCAATTTTAAACTATATGTCAACTAGACATCATCTTATACTATAGTACAGATGTGGAAACATTGAAATTCAGTGATATTCTCTTTCAGTGAAATGTAAAATGAAAAATGTTCAGCTATTTAACCCTCCTTGACTTGCCAAATAAAGGAATATAAATGATACGTTTGGGAAATGCTCAGTCTAACTTTGATTGATAGGAGGTTTATTTAAGAGGCAAAAATAACTGAACCGCTTACTATGATGACATATATTGAATATACACTTTTTAGCGTCTGTTTAAATCATGCTCCAGGCACAATATCTGATGACTGACTGCTCAGTCTCATAATAGATTTATTTTTGGGTAACATGAGCACCAAAACAACATTAATAAAATAAAATACGAAATGATGCACATTCTTCATAACAAGTCTTATCAGGAAAGATTTCAAGACGTCAAAGATGTTTTGTCTTCAGCTTTCTCACTGTGTATGATAAATAAGGACACATCTTGATTTATTTAGTTGTTTGTATGTGGTTTAAATAAGAGCTCAATTACAGATACGTTAGATTTTGATGTTGGGTCATTTATTTATTGTGTAACGGTCAGTTGGATGATTTAATGTTGCATTTGTTTATTATATTGCACTGTTGGATTTATCTTTGTGTTCAGTCTGACAAATTGACATCTGCTTAGTTTTACTGCAAACCAATCATCTTTATCATTGAATTATCATAGAATTATTGGAGTTGACAGACTGATGTCTTCTTATCAATCCAATTTGGACTTAATTATTGGGGTGATCATAGAAACAGAGAATTTGACAGAAGAACCACTTGGCCCATCTAGTCTGCCCATGTACAAGCACAGGGTTGGGGCTGGGAGACCGGCGCTCAGGATCCCGGAGGTCAGCATACCGATCCCGGGATCCCATCAGCAGAATGTCGGTGGAGGGCGAGGGCAACAAAGCCCCCTGGTGGCTTGCAGCGTTCACCACAGGTTCTGTTCCCACTCTATGGGTGTTGTGGACACCCACAAGTTGGAATAGTCCCTGTGGGTCGTTATTCTGTCTGCCAGCATGTTGATTGCGTGGGATCCTGGCATCGGCATGGTGACCGCCGGGATCCCAAGTGGTGGTTACATGACACATCCCGTGCACACACGCGGGATGTTTGACAAATTTGCATGTCTAGTCATTTAAGTTAGAGATGAGTAGGTTCAGTTTTCTTCAAACCGAACCCACCCAAATTTTAGCTTTTGCTGAGTGGATCCGAGTCCCGGCTTGGATCTTTCCAGCTTACTCGGATTGCAAAACGAGACAAAAATGTCATCTTCCCAGCATCGGATCTCATGTTTTTGGATTGCATATAAAAGTCACTCCCCCATGTTCGGGCGCCATTTCACACTAAAGAGCCAACAATTAGGATGTAGGCAATCGTGGCTCTTAGTTTGTGAATTTGTGTTTGTGTGTCTCCCAACGGGATCAGTATGAAATACCTCCAATCAAAATCCCGACGGTCGAAATCCCGACAGCAATTGAGTGACGGTCAAAATCCCTACATGGACAAAATACGGACATTTAAAATACCGACATGTAAAATGCCGACAGGTCAATATACCGACATGCATTATTCATTTTTTTTGTGTGTGTGTGTATGTCGACACCATATAAGTTTACCACGTCCAATCGCATGGCTCGCTGCGCTCGCCATGCTTCGGGCACGGTGCCTCGCTGCGCTTGGCACACTATTATATTCCCCCTCCAGGTCCACTGGGATGGTAAAGTATGAACAAGTCGGTTTCAATGAAAAAAATCATGTCGGCATTTTGACCTGTCGGCATTTTACATGTCGGTATTTTGACCTTGTTGGTATTTTAAATGTCGGTATTTTGTCCATGTCGGGATTTTGACCTTATCGGGATTTTGAACGTCGGTCAATTGCTGTCGGGATTTCGACCGTCGGGATTTTGATTGGAGGTAAATTTACTGCATCCCCTCCCAACTAGCATTGTGTTTTCAAGGCTCAGGCAAAGGCAGTTGTGGGCACTTTGTCTGTGTCACACTGTCTGTAAAAAAAACGCCATTAGGAGGATGAAGCACATTGAGTGTACACTCTACACTGTATACTCTTGAATGAAAAAAAAAGTTCTTTGGCAGTGATCTACACTGTTTGTGGTCACTGGTCACTTTTTAAAACTTTTTTTTTTACTTTTGTGTGTTCAGAATCAGGTTCAGAACTTCAAACAGGCAGGCCGTGATACTGTGTTTAAGAACACTATTATTTATTTATTACCAGTTATTTATGTAGCGCACACATATTCCGCAGTGCTTTTACAGAGAATATTTGGCCATTCACATCAGTCCCTGCTGGAGTTTACAATCTATATTCCCTCGTGAAATTTTTTTTATTGGTCCTGTTATGAACTAAATCAAATTGGTATTGTTATGGACTAAATGGACTGTGATTTAGGGGGACATTTACTAAGCAGTGATCAGAGTGGAGAAGTGAGCCAGTGGAGAAGTTGCCCATGGCAACCAATCAGTTGCTCTGTATATGTTTATAGAATACAAATTATAAATGTTACGTCAATACTGATTGGTTGCCATGGGCAACTTCTCCACTGGTTCACTTCTCCACTTTTATTACTGCTTAGTACATGTCCCCCTTTATCATAAGAGCTTGTTTGGGGTGGAGTCAGGCTCTTTTGCTTTTGTCTTCCCACCCTCCCTCCCCTTTTTTGTTGCTGTTGTGTTGCGTTAGCTGCGGTTTGGTGGGGAAAAATGTCAGGTTACCTGTTTTAGGGCATATATAGATTGGTTTTGTTTCATTCCTAGTTGTTTGGTGCACTCATCTTCGTTGATTGTGTATATCTGCTGGACTACCTGAACGGGGGCAGCATCATCACCCATACGGCTGGGTAGTCAAGGTAGAAGGTTGAGTGGATAGCATTGTGTGTGTAGCTTGTTTGGTTTATGGTTGTGATGATGTTGTAAATTGTCTGCGGATTGTGGAAGGAGTTTAGCCGTTTTTGCTTTGCCATCATTATTTCATTTTTTTCTTTTCAGCTATTTAAAGTTGTAGCTCATTGAAATAAAAAAGCTAACAGTTTCTTCCAAATCTAAGTCTCGGTGTCGTTACTTAGTTAAGGTTATTTAATGATTCATGCACAGGGCAATTCATCGGCCGTTAGGAGGTTTTTTGTAGATCAATAATCCCTACCATGTGTACACACACACATATTCATTGTCTCGCCAAATAAAGGAATATAAACGATACGTTTGGGAAATGCTCAGTCTAACTTTGATTGATAGGAGGTTTATTTAAGGGGTAAAAATAACTGAACCGCTTACTATGATGGCATATATCGAATATACACTTTTAGCGTATGTCTAAATCACGCTCTCCAGGCACAATGGGCCTAATTCAGACCTGACAGCAGCAGCAAATTTGTTAGCAGTTGGGCAAAACTATGGTGGTCATTCCGAGTTGATCGCTCGTTTTTTTTTCGCGCAATGTCCGCAGTGCGACTGCGCCAAGTAAATTTGCTATTAAGTTAGGTATTTTACTCACGGCATTACGAGGTTTTTTCTTCGTTCTGGTGATCGTAGTGTGATTGACAGGAAGTGGGTGTTTCTGGGCGGAAACTGGCCGTTTTATGGGTGTGTGCGAAAAAACGCTGCCGTTTCTGGGAAAAACGCGGGAGTGGCTGGAGAAACGGGGGAGTGTCTTGGTGAACGCTGGGTGTGTTTGTGACGTCAAACCAGGAACGAAACTGACTGAACTGATCGCAGGGGCAGAGTAAGTATCGAGCTACTCAGAAACTGCTAAGAACTGTCTATTCGCAATTCTGCTAATCTTTCGTTCGCAAATCTACTATGCTAAGATTCACTCCCAGTAGTCGGCGGCTTAGCGTGTGCAAAGCTGCTAAAGGCAGCTTGCGAGCGAACAACTCGGAATGAGGGCCTATGTGCACTGCAGGGGGGGGGGGGGGGGGGGACAGATATAACACGTGCAGAGAGAGTTAGATTTGGGTGGGGTGTGTTCAGCCTGAAATCTAGATTGCAGTGCAAAACTAAAGCCACCAGTATTTACCCTGCACAGAAACAAAATAACCCACCCAAATCTAACGCTCTCTGTACATGTTATATTTACCCCCCCCCCCACACTCCCCGCAGTGCACATGGGTGGTCATTCCGAGTTGATCGCTAGCTGCATTAGTTCGCTGTACAGCGGCAAGGCAAAAAAATGGCACTTCTGCGCATGCTTATGCGGTGCAATGCGCACGTGCGACGTACTACTACAACCGCCGATGTAGTTTCACACAGGGTCTAGCAAAGCTTTTCAGTCGCACTGCTGGCCGCAGAGCGATTGACATGTAGTGGGTGTTTCTGGGTGTCAACTGACTGTTTTCAGTGAGTGTTCAAAAAAACACAGGCGTGCCAGGAAAAACGCAGGCGTGGCTGGGACGTCAAAACAGGAACTGAACAGTCTGAAGTGATCGCAAGCGCTGAGTAGGTTTAGACCCACTCTAAAACTAGAGATGTGCACCGGAAATTTTTCGGGTTTTGTGTTTTGGTTTTGGATTCGGTTCCGCGGCCGTGTTTTGGATTCGGACGCGTTTTGGCAAAACCTCCCTGAAATTTTTTTGTCGGATTCGGGTGTGTTCTAGATTCTGGTGTTTTTTTACAAAAAACCCTCAAAAACAGCTTAAATCATAGAATTTGGGGGTAATTTTAATACCATAGTATTATTAACCTCAATAACCCATAATTTCCACTCATTTCCAGTCTATTCTGAACACCTCACACCTCACAATATTATTTTTAGTCCTAAAATTTGCACTGAGGTCGCTGGATGGCTAAGCTAAGCGACCCAAGTGGCCGACACAAACACCGGGCCCATCTAGGAGTGGCACTGCAGTGTCAGACAGGATGGCACTTAAAAAAATAGTCCCCAAACAGCACATGATGCAAAGAAAAAAAGAGGTGCACCAAGGTCGCTGGATGGCTAAGCTAAGCGACCCAAGTGGCCGACACAAACACCTGGCCCATCTAGGAGTGGCACTGCAGTGTCATACAGGGTGGCACTTAAAAAAATAGTCCCCAAACAGCACATGATGCAAAGAAAAAAAGAGGTGCACCAAGGTCGCTGGATGGCTAAGCTAAGCGACCCGAGTGGCCGACACAAACACCTGGCCCATCTAGGAGTGGCACTGCAGTGTCAGTCAGGATGGCACTTAAAAAAATAGTCCCCAAACAGGATATGATGCAAAGAAAAAAAGAGGTGCACCAAGGTCGCTGGATGGCTAAGCTAAGCGACCCAAGTGGCCGACACAAACACCTGGCCCATCTAGGAGTGGCACTGCAGTGTCAGACAGGATGGCACTTAAAAAAATAGTCCCCAAACAGCACATGATGCAAAGAAAAAAAGAGGTGCACTAAGGTCGCTGGATGGCTAAGCTAAGCGACCCAAGTGGCCGACACAAACATCTGGCCCATCTAGGAGTGGCACTGCAGTGTCAGACAGGATGGCACTTAAAAAAATAGTCCCCAAACAGCACATGATGCAGAGATAAATATATATATATATATACTGGTAGTCAGCAAAATTCTGCACTGTCCTCCTACTATATACTGTGCACAACCACAATGCAGCACAGATATGGATAGTATACTTGACGACACAGAGGTAGAGCAATGGACTACTGTACCATACTGCTATATATATATATATATATATATATATATATACTGGTGGTCAGCAAAATTCTGCACTGTCCTCCTACTATATACTGCGCACAACTACAATGCAGCACAGATATGGATAGTATACTTGACGACAGAGGTAGAGCAATGGACTACTGTACCGTACTGCTATATATATATACTGGTGGTCAGCGAAATTCTGCACTGTCCTCCTACTATATGCTGCGCACAACTACAATGCAGCACAGATATGGATAGTATACTTGACCACACAGAGGTAGAGCAATGGACTACTGTACCGTACTGCTATATATATATATATATATATATATATATATATACTGGTGGTCAGCAAAATTCTGCACTGTCCTCCTACTAATTTGACAGCATATATAGTAAGAACCACTTGGCCCATCTAGTCTGCCCATGTACAAGCACACACAGTTTGATGCATTTATATGTCTGTGTTCATTTAAGTTAGAGATGAGTGGGTTCAGTTTTCTTGAAACCGAACCCACCCAAATTTTATCTGTTGCAGAGTGGATCCAAGTTTGTTTTTTTTTTTTAGTTTTGTGTGTTCAGAATCAGGTTCAGAACCTCAAACAGGCAGACTGTGATACTGTGTTTAAGAACACTATTATTTATTTATTTATTACCAGTTATGTATATAGCGCACACATATTCCGCAACGCTTTACAGAGAATGTTTGGCCATTCACATCAGTCCCTGCTCCAGTGGAGCTTACAATCTATATTCCCTACCATGTCTACACGCACACAAATTCATGCTAGGGTTAATTAACGCACAGCGTCTATTCGCCAATAGAGCAGCCCGAGAGTCTCCCAACTACCCCCCCATCCCCACCAACCGCAGGACACTGCAGCCAGTGGGTGGGACAGCGGGACAGACCGTGAAAAATGGGACTGTCCCGCCAAAATCAGGACATTTGGGAGGTATGAATAACGTGAACACTCCCACACTGTACTACGCTTGCCTGCCACTTCCCTCCTCTATCTCACCTCTATGTATCCGTATCTCCGGCATATAGATATATGCATACATAGGGCCGCCATCAGGGGGGTGCTAGGGGCACAACTGTCCCGGGCCCAGCCTCTCTGACAGAGAGAGGAGGGCCCAGGATGCTCATGCAGGCACCTGCCGGCCCGCCCGCAGCCGCCCCCCCCCCCGCCGTTCCGTGGTCGTCCCCGCTGTTCTGCCACTGTCCTCCGAGCCTCCAGCAGCTCTGTATTGAAAAACGACTCTCCCAAAATGGCCTCCGCCACAGGGGAGACAGTTATTCAAGATACTAAAGGAGCCCTCTAGTATCTTGAATAACTGTCTTCTCTGTGGCGGTGGCCATTTTGGGAGGGACGTTTTCAATACAGCTGCAGGAGGACGGAGGAGAGCAGCAGAACAGCGGGGATGGAGGCGGGCAGGCAGAGGCATCAGCATCTCGGGCCCTACGGTAAGCGCACATGTATGTATGCATGCATGTGTGTGTGTACATAATACACATACCCACACACACACGTGTTAACTGGTGCTATTCTACAGTGTGGTGGTGGGGGGGGGCTGCCTATTTTGGCAGTCCCGGGCCCCGCAATTTCTGATGGCAGCCCTGTGCATACACATTGTTCTGTAGGATTGCACAGTACAGAAATGCATATTTTACTCAAAAGAATAGACACAGGCACAGCACCACATCAGGCCCCGAATCCACAATTGGCAGGTAACATCTGCAAACAACTCTTATTAGAGAAAATCCATTACCACCTATAAATCCATGTGCTTGCCCTTAAAAACAGGAACATTGGTGTAAAATTAGGCAAGCAACATCACAAAAGGGCACTTGCACCAGGCTTTTACGCATTCATCAATTACCCTTGGAGTACCTTGGAGCTTTGCTTGTTGTATAATCCCAATCGCCCCATGGGTGGTCTAGCTCCAAAGACTAAAAGGTTAAAACAGAAAGTTGTATGTATTGTAAGAGTCTACTGTGTAATGCGTCTTGAAGGATAAGTAACATACGGCAAGAATTACTGTATGTTCCCCGCACACCATGTGGCAAAAGTTAAGAATAAAATAAAACTCACTGACATGTAAACATTGACCTTGGAATGTTAGGATTTTGTCATCAAGAATTCAGATTACATTAGTGCCTTCACATAGCGAGTTTTATCAAACCAAAAATTACTATGCACATATTTACAGCTGGCGTACACTTTATTGTGGTGATCGGAGTACAAAAGGACAAAATATTTGGACTGAGGACTGAGATGCTGTAGTACCGCTATAAGCCCTTCCCTGGTGTACAGTCGTGTGTCTGACTGCGCAAGAGCTGAGACGCTGTAATACCGCTATAAGCTCTTCCCTGGTGTACGCCGTGCGTCTGACTGCGCAAGAGCTGAGACGCTGTAATACCGCTATAAGCCCTTACCTGGTGTACAGCCGTGCGTCTGACTGCGCAAGAGCTGAGACACTGTAATACCGCAAGAGCTGACATGCTGTAATACCGCTATAAGCCCCTCCCTGGTGTACGCTGTGCGTCTGACTGCGCAAGAGCTGACATGCTGTAATACCACTATAAGACCCTCCCTGGTGTACTCTGTGTGTCTGACTCTGCAAGGACTGAGATGCTGTAATACTGCTATAAGCCTCTCCCTGGTGTACGCCATGCGTCTGACTGTGCTAGGACTGAGACGCTGCAGACAGTTTGATTATACCATCTGTGCACAAGCAGAGATATCCCTAAAAACCTGGACTGTTGGGGTGCCTTGAGGGCTGCGTTTGGAAACCACTGCCCTATTGCACAGTTTCTCCATTTAGGGCCTCATACATGGAAGTAAATTGGGCATACTGTACAGTATGTTACTCTAAAGAAGCATCAATGAGAACATTGTGCATATTTGCCCATACACAGAGATTGATTTAACTATTTGGACTCAAGCATGGATATCCTTAAAGCCTGCACTGTAATAGCAGAGTTGGGAAACTCTACACCAGGTAATAGGTCCTTTTTCACTTACTGTATGTCCAACTCTGCATAGCCTAGAGTGACACACCCAGAGCCGGCGGAACCCGCTCAACAAAGGGATGCAGAGCAGGGAGGCGCCAGGCTGGAGGCGCTCTCCCTGCTCTACATCCCTGTACTGTACGCCGTTGCTCTCGGCTGCCGCTGCGCCTGTCACACTTGTGGCAGACAGCGGCACTGGCAGCATGAGGAGCGGCTCTTCTAGTCCACCCATGCCGGTGATGTGTCAGTGTCATTGCACTAGTGCAGTGGCGCTAGCGGGTGGGGGGTGGGGAGGGGTTGGAAGGAAGGGACTCACGTGACGAGCAACGGATGGGTCCGGGAGCAGCGGGCTTCTGTTACTGCCAGGAGCTATTAGATGCCCCCATCTCCATAGAGCCATCTCACCTGCCTGGGTGATCAATAGAGACAGCCCGTGATCCCAGAGGAACTGAGTGAGTTTGTTTTTGTGTGATTATCTCTATCTATCTATCCATCTATCTATAATCACAGTATCTATCTATCTATCTATCTATCTATCTGTCTATCTGTCTATATCCGTTTATCTGCCTATATCAATCAATCTCATCTATGTGGGGGTGGATATATATATATATATATATATATATATAGATACATATTACCGGCACTCCTCATTGAGGCTGAATCGTAACTTTGCTGGTTGCCCTCACAAAATGAGATAGATACTGTCGGAAGGTGCGGCACTCCAGTCAGGAAGAATTTCACATGTAGGCAAATATATTTGCAACGTTTCAATGCCTTTATTACGGCATTTTCATCAGGCTTAATACACATACAAGACACAAACTCTTACCTTATATCCCCACCCATCAGTGAATGGCGCCACTCGGGTAGCGGGACCACGCACCCGTCCGGCGGCTCCCAATGATGATGTCATCACGTCTTACGCACCACAGCGCACCCGTTGACTCATCGCTCCGTTACCATAACAGCTGTGAAACATATACAATTAAATACCATGATATAGCTACGTGATAAATACAAAACTGAAACACCATTCTAGACATTCAAATCTAGCCTATACAAGAGTTAAGGATCCATTACTATCTCAAGGCAACCAATTACCACTATATATAACTCAGCATACATAAACAACACCATGATATAGTGGCTGCTCATCGCATCTATATTGACAATGAATGCCACATTAGGATTGATCAGTGCGGTTACTACATGTTGAGATTATATAATACATACATGCATATAGTATAACTAGAGTCCTCAGCCCCTAATCTGTTCCATACTAGTAACCTAATTGCCCGCGGCATCAATCCAAGATAATCCAACCCATCACGGGTATGCATATATAAATATATACAGGCTTATCAAGACAGATCACTAGTACAACATTATCCAACCCCACGACTGCTATTGTAAAAAATTATTGAGGCCCATATATGCATACACATCAATCCTAATGTGGCATTCAATGTCAATATAGATGCGATGAGCAGCCACTATATCATGGTGTTGTTTATGTATGCTGAGTTATATATAGTGGTAATTGGTTGCCTTGAGATAGTAATGGATCCTTAACTCTTGTATAGGCTAGATTTGAATGTCTAAAATGGTGTTTCAGTTTTGTATTTATCACGTAGCTATATCATGGTATTTAATTGTATATGTTTCACAGTTGTTATGGTAACGGAGCGATGAGTCAACAGGTGCGCTGTGGTGCGTAAGAGGTGATGACATCATCATTGGGAGCCGCCGGGCCGGGTGCGTGGTCCCGCTACCCGAGTGGCGCCATTCACTGATGGGTGGGGATATAAGGTAAGAGTTTGTGTCTTGTATGTGTATTAAGCCTGATGAAAATGCCATAATAAAGGCATTGAAACGTTGCAAATATATTAGCCTACATGTGAAATTCTTCCTGACTGGAGTGCCGCACCTTCCGACAGTATATATATATATATATATATATATTTATATTTATACACACACATTTACTATGATGCTCTAAAATGGCCGGTGCCCTACAAGTGTAGCACAGCAGGTGTGTTGCGGGTTTGGGTTTTGAATCTGTAATTTTTTTTAACTCATAAAAACAGCTAAAACTACAGAATTTTGGCCCTGTTTTTGTTCCTACAGTATTATTAACCTCAATAACATTAATTTTCAGTCATTTCCAGTCAATTTTGACCACCTCACAATATTGTTTTCTAGAGATGAGCGGGTTCGGTTCCTCGGAATCCGAACCCGCCCGAACTTCAGCTTTTTTTACACGGATCCGAGCGACTCGGATCTTCCCGCCTTGCTTGGTTAACCCGAGCGCGCCCGAACGTCATCATGACGCTGTCGGATTCTCGCGAGGCTCGGATTCTATCGCGAGACTCGGATTCTATATAAGGAGCCGCGCGTCGCCGCCATTTTCACACGTGCATTGAGATTGATAGGGAGAGGACGTGGCTGGCGTCCTCTCCATTTAGATTAGAAGAGAGAGAGTGAGATTGAGACAGAGACACTTGATTTACTGGAGCTTAGGAGTACTAGAGAGTGCAGAGTTTACTAGTGACTGACCACTGACCAGTGACCACCAGTGCAGTTTTATTTAATATAATCCGTTCTCTGCCTGAAAAAAACGATACACAGTGACTCAGTCACATACCATATCTGTGCTCAGCCCAGTGTGCTGCATCATCTATGTATAATATCTGACTGTGCTCACACAGCTTAATTGTGGGGGAGACTGGGGAGCAGTTATAGGTTATAGCAGGAGCCAGGAGTACATATTATTAAAATTAAACAGTGCACACTTTTGCTGCAGGAGTGCCACTGCCAGTGTGACTGACCAGTGACCTGACCACACTGACCACCAGTATAGTATACTATATTGTGATTGCCTGAAAAAGTTAAACACTCGTCGTGTGACTTGTGTGGTGTTTTTTTATTCTATAAAAAACTCATTCTGCTGACAGACAGTGTCCAGCAGGTCCGTCATTATATAATATATACCTGTCCGGCTGCAGTAGTGATATATATATATTTTTTATATCATTATTTATCATCCAGTCGCAGCAGACACAGTACGGTAGTTCACGGCTGTAGCTACCTCTGTGTCGGCACTCGGCAGTCCATCCATAATTGTATACCACCTACCCGTGGTTTTTTTTTTCTTTCTTCTTTATACATACTACATCTCATTATCATCCAGTCTATAATAGCAGCAGACACAGTACAGTACGGTAGTCCACGGCTGTAGCTACCTCTGTGTCGGCACTCGGCAGTCCATCCATAATTGTATACCACCTACCCGTGGTTTTTTTTTCTTCTTTATACATACTACATCTCATTATCATCCAGTCTATATTAGCAGCAGACACAGTACAGTACGGTAGTCCACGGCTGTAGCTACCTCTGTGTCGGCACTCGGCAGTCCATCCATAATTGTATACCACCTACCCGTGGTTTTTTTTTTCTTTCTTCTTTATACATACTACATCTCATTATCATCCAGTCTATATTAGCAGCAGACACAGTACAGTACGGTAGTCCACGGCTGTAGCTACCTCTGTGTCGGCACTCGGCAGTCCATCCATAATTGTATACCACCTACCCGTGGTTTTTTTTTTCTTTCTTCTTTATACATACTACATCTCATTATCATCCAGTCTATAATAGCAGCAGACACAGTACAGTACGGTAGTCCACGGCTGTAGCTACCTCTGTGTCGGCACTCGGCAGTCCATCCATAATTGTATACCACCTACCCGTGGTTTTTTTTTCTTCTTTATACATACTACATCTCATTATCATCCAGTCTATATTAGCAGCAGACACAGTACAGTACGGTAGTCCACGGCTGTAGCTACCTCTGTGTCGGCACTCGGCAGTCCATCCATAATTGTATACCACCTACCCGTGGTTTTTTTTTTCTTTCTTCTTTATACATACTACATCTCATTATCATCCAGTCTATATTAGCAGCAGACACAGTACAGTACGGTAGTCCACGGCTGTAGCTACCTCTGTGTCGGCACTCGGCAGTCCATCCATAATTGTATACCACCTACCCGTGTTTTTTTTTTTCTTCTTTATACATACTACATCTCATTATCATCCAGTCTATATTAGCAGCAGACACAGTACAGTACGGTAGTCCACGGCTGTAGCTACCTCTGTGTCGGCACTCGGCAGTCCATCCATAATTGTATACCACCTACCCGTGGGTTTTTTTTCTTTCTTCTTTATACATACTACATCTCATTATCATCCAGTCTATATTAGCAGCAGACACAGTACAGTACGGTAGTCCACGGCTGTAGCTACCTCTGTGTCGGCACTCGGCAGTCCATCTATAATTGTATACCACCTACCCGTGTTTTTTTTTCTTTCTTCTTTATACATACATACTACATCTCATTATCAACCAGTCTATATTAGCAGCAGACACAGTACAGTACGGTAGTCCACGGCTGTAGCTACCTCTGTGTCGGCACTCGGCAGTCCATCCATAATTGTATACCACCTACCCGTGGTTTTTTTTTCTTTCTTCTTTATACATACATACTACATCTCTTTATCAACCAGTCTATATTAGCAGCAGACACAGTACGGTAGTCCACGGCTGTAGCTACCTCTGTGTCGGCACTCGGCAGTCCGTCCATAATTGTATACCACCTACCCGTGGTTTTTTTTTCTTTCTTCTTTATACATACATACTACATCTCTTTATCAACCAGTCTATATTAGCAGCAGACACAGTACGGTAGTCCACGGCTGTAGCTACCTCTGTGTCGGCACTCGGCAGTCCGTCCATAATTGTATACCACTTACCCGTGGTTTTTTTTTCTTTCTTCTTTATACATACATACTACATCTCTTTATCAACCAGTCTATATTAGCAGCAGACACAGTACAGTACGGTAGTCCACGGCTGTAGCTACCTCTGTGTCGGCACTCGGCAGTCCATCCATAATTGTATACTAGTATCCATCCATCTCCATTGTTTACCTGAGGTGCCTTTTAGTTGTGCCTATTAAAATATGGAGAACAAAAATGTTGAGGTTCCAAAATTAGGGAAAGATCAAGATCCACTTCCACCTCGTGCTGAAGCTGCTGCCACTAGTCATGGCCGAGACGATGAAATGCCAGCAACGTCGTCTGCCAAGGCCGATGCCCAATGTCATAGTACAGAGCATGTCAAATCCAAAACACCAAATATCAGTAAAAAAAGGACTCCAAAACCTAAAATAAAATTGTCGGAGGAGAAGCGTAAACTTGCCAATATGCCATTTACCACACGGAGTGGCAAGGAACGGCTGAGGCCCTGGCCTATGTTCATGGCTAGTGGTTCAGCTTCACATGAGGATGGAAGCACTCAGCCTCTCGCTAGAAAAATGAAAAGACTCAAGCTGGAAAAAGCACAGCAAAGAACTGTGCGTTCTTCGAAATCCCAAATCCACAAGGAGAGTCCAATTGTGTCGGTTGCGATGCCTGACCTTCCCAACACTGGACGTGAAGAGCATGCGCCTTCCACCATTTGCACGCCCCCTGCAAGTGCTGGAAGGAGCACCCGCAGTCCAGTTCCTGATAGTCAGATTGAAGATGTCAGTGTTGAAGTACACCAGGATGAGGAGGATATGGGTGTTGCTGGCGCTGGGGAGGAAATTGACCAGGAGGATTCTGATGGTGAGGTGGTTTGTTTAAGTCAGGCACCCGGGGAGACACCTGATGTCCGTGGGAGGAATATGGCCGTTGACATGCCTGGTGAAAATACCAAAAAAATCAGCTCTTCGGTGTGGAAGTATTTCACCAGAAATGCGGACAACATTTGTCAAGCCGTGTGTTCCCTTTGTCAAGCTGTAATAAGTAGGGGTAAGGACGTTAACCACCTCGGAACATCCTCCCTTATACGTCACCTGCAGCGCATTCATAATAAGTCAGTGACAAGTTCAAAAACTTTGGCCGACAGCGGAAGCAGTCCACTGACCAGTAAATCCCTTCCACTTGTAACCAAGCTCACGCAAACCACCCCACCAACTCCCTCAGTGTCAATTTCCTCCTTCCCCAGGAATGCCAATAGTCCTGCAGGCCATGTCACTGGCAATTCTGATGATTCCTCTCCTGCCTGGGATTCCTCCGATGCATCCTTGCGTGTAACGCCTACTGCTGCTGGCGCTGCTGTTGTTGCTGCTGGGAGTCGATGGTCATCCCAGAGGGGAAGTCGTAAGCCCACTTGTACTACTTCCAGTAAGCAATTGACTGTTCAACAGTCCTTTGCGAGGAAGATGAAATATCACAGCAGTCATCCTGCTGCAAAGCGGATAACTGAGGCCTTGACAACTATGTTGGTGTTAGACGTGCGTCCGGTATCCGCCGTTAGTTCACAGGGAACTAGACAATTTATTGAGGCAGTGTGCCCCCGTTACCAAATACCATCTAGGTTCCACTTCTCTAGGCAGGCGATACCGAGAATGTACACGGACGTCAGAAAAAGACTCACCAGTGTCCTAAAAAATGCAGTTGTACCCAATGTCCACTTAACCACGGACATGTGGACAAGTGGAGCAGGGCAGGGTCAGGACTATATGACTGTGACAGCCCACTGGGTAGATGTATGGACTCCCGCCGCAAGAACAGCAGCGGCGGCACCAGTAGCAGCATCTCGCAAACGCCAACTCTTTCCTAGGCAGGCTACGCTTTGTATCACCGGTTTCCAGAATACGCACACAGCTGAAAACCTCTTACGGCAACTGAGGAAGATCATCACGGAATGGCTTACCCCAATTGGACTCTCCTGTGGATTTGTGGCATCGGACAACGCCAGCAATATTGTGTGTGCATTAAATATGGGCAAATTCCAGCACGTCCCATGTTTTGCACATACCTTGAATTTGGTGGTGCAGAATTTTTTTTAAAACGACAGGGGCGTGCAAGAGATGCTGTCGGTGGCCAGAAGAATTGCGGGACACTTTCGGCGTACAGGCACCACGTACAGAAGACTGGAGCACCACCAAAAACTACTGAACCTGCCCTGCCATCATCTGAAGCAAGAAGTGGTAACGAGGTGGAATTCAACCCTCTATATGCTTCAGAGGTTGGAGGAGCAGCAAAAGGCCATTCAAGCCTATACAATTGAGCACGATATAGGAGGTGGAATGCACCTGTCTCAAGCGCAGTGGAGAATGATTTCAACGTTGTGCAAGGTTCTGATGCCCTTTGAACTTGCCACACGTGAAGTCAGTTCAGACACTGCCAGCCTGAGTCAGGTCATTCCCCTCATCAGGCTTTTGCAGAAGAAGCTGGAGACATTGAAGGAGGAGCTAACACGGAGCGATTCCGCTAGGCATGTGGGACTTGTGGATGGAGCCCTTAATTCGCTTAACAAGGATTCACGGGTGGTCAATCTGTTGAAATCAGAGCACTACATTTTGGCCACCATGCTCGATCCTAGATTTAAAGCCTACCTTGGATCTCTCTTTCCGGCAGACACAAGTCTGCTGGGGTTGAAAGACCTGCTGGTGAGAAAATTGTCAAGTCAAGCGGAACGCGACCTGTCAACATCTCCTCCTTCACATTCTCCCGCAACTGGGGTGCGAGGAAAAGGCTCAGAATTCCGAGCCCACCCGCTGGCGGTGATGCAGGGCAGTCTGGAGCGACTGCTGATGCTGACATCTGGTCCGGACTGAAGGACCTGACAACGATTACGGACATGTCGTCTACTGTCACTGCATATGATTCTCTCAACATTGAAAGAATGGTGGAGGATTATATGAGTGACCGCATCCAAGTAGGCACGTCACACAGTCCGTACTTATACTGGCAGGAAAAAGAGGCAATTTGGAGGCCCTTGCACAAACTGGCTTTATTCTACCTAAGTTGCCCTCCCACAAGTGTGTACTCCGAAAGAGTGTTTAGTGCCGCCGCTCACCTTGTCAGCAATCGGCGTACGAGGTTACATCCAGAAAATGTGGAGAAGATGATGTTCATTAAAATGAATTATAATCAATTCCTCCGCGGAGACATTGACCAGCAGCAATTGCCTCCACAAAGTACACAGGGAGCTGAGATGGTGGATTCCAGTGGGGACGAATTGATAATCTGTGAGGAGGGGGATGTACACGGTGATATATCGGAGGATGATGATGAGGTGGACATCTTGCCTCTGTAGAGCCAGTTTGTGCAAGGAGAGATTAATTGCTTCTTTTTTGGGGGGGGTCCAAACCAACCCGTCATATCAGTCACAGTCGTGTGGCAGACCCTGTCACTGAAATGATGGGTTGGTTAAAGTGTGCATGTCCTGTTTTGTTTATACAACATAAGGGTGGGTGGGAGGGCCCAAGGACAATTCCATCTTGCACCTCTTTTTTCTTTTATTTTTCTTTGCGTCATGTGCTGTTTGGGGAGGGTTTTTTGGAAGGGCCATCCTGCGTGACACTGCAGTGCCACTCCTAGATGGGCCCGGTGTTTGTGTCGGCCACTAGGGTCGCTTATCTTACTCACACAGTCAGCTACCTCATTGCGCGTCTTTTTTTCTTTGCGTCATGTGCTGTTTGGGGAGGGTTTTTTGGAAGGGACATCCTGCGTGACACTGCAGTGCCACTCCTAGATGGGCCCGGTGTTTGTGTCGGCCACTAGGGTCGCTTATCTTACTCACACAGTCAGCTACCTCATTGCGCCTCTTTTTTTCTTTGCGTCATGTGCTGTTTGGGGAGGGTTTTTTGGAAGGGACATCCTGCGTGACACTGCAGTGCCACTCCTAGATGGGCCCGGTGTTTGTGTCGGCCACTAGGGTCGCTTATCTTACTCACACAGCTACCTCATTGCGCCTCTTTTTTTCTTTGCGTCATGTGCTGTTTGGGGAGGGTTTTTTGTAAGGGACATCCTGCGTGACACTGCAGTGCCACTCCTAGATGGGCCCGGTGTTTGTGTCGGCCACTAGGGTCGCTTATCTTACTCACACAGCGACCTCGGTGCAAATTTTAGGACTAAAAATAATATTGTGAGGTGTGAGGTATTCAGAATAGACTGAAAATGAGTGGAAATTATGTTTTTTGAGGTTAATAATACTTTGGGATCAAAATGACCCCCAAATTCTATGATTTAAGCTGTTTTTTAGGGTTTTTTGAAAAAAACACCCGAATCCAAAACACACCCGAATCCGACAAAAAAAATTCGGTGAGGTTTTGCCAAAACGCGGTCGAACCAAAAACACGGCCGCGGAACCGAACCCAAAACCAAAACACAAAACCCGAAAAATTTCCGGCGCTCATCTCTATTGTTTTCATCCAGCGTCAGATCTTGCAGGTTTTGGATTCCATATAAAGGAGCCGCAGCCCGACTCAGCGCAGTTTCACTCCATTTCTGCCAGGATGTCTGCAATAAAGTGGAGATATGTTTAATTAATACAAAAATTAGTTGTGTATGTTGGTCAAAACATATTTATTTACATGGTACATAACTTGCGTAAAGCTGGCTGAGACAAATTGAGGCACTTCACCCAGTAGCGGCTCTTGCCACGGGCAAGCAGGCTTTTTGTCTGGGGTGCCGCTGCCCCAAGGGCGCCGCCGACATAGCAAGAGCCGCATACTAATCCCCCCCCATCTCCAGCTGCAGCAGGCCGCTGCAGCCGGCGTCGCTGACTGGCACTAGAGGTCATAATTGACCCATAGTGTCTGTGCGGCGCTACTATGGGAGAGACATCATGATAGTAGAGAGGAGCCGGCGGCTGGAGACGGAGGGCAGCGCAGCAGGAGCGGTAAGTATTGTGTGTGTGTGTGTATTTTTTTAGTGTGTGTGTGTGTGCGGCACTACTGGGGCACAACTACTGGGGGCACTGGCACAGCTACAGGGGGCACAACTACTGGGGGCACTGGCACAGCTACAGGGGGCACTGGCACAGCTACAGGGGTCACAACTGCTGGGGGCACAACTACAGGGGGCACAGCTACAAGGGGCACAACTACAAGGGGCACAGCTACAAGGGGCACAGCTACTGGGGGCAAAGCTACTGGGGGCACAGCTACAAGGGGCACAGCTACTGGGGTCACAACTACAGGGGTCACAACTACTGGGGGCACTGCTACTGGGGGCAAAGCTACTTGGGGCACAGCTACAGGAGTCACAACTACTGGGGGCACAGCTACTGGGCTCACAACTATTGGGGGCACTGCTACAGGGGGCCCAGCTGCTGGGGGCACAGCTACTGAAGGGAAAATCTACTGGGGGTACAGCTACAGGGGGGCACAAGTACAAGGAGGTAACTGTGGCCATGCCCCTTCCCTATGAAGAAGCCACGCCCCTATTTTACCGGGGGGGGGGGAGCACTGCAGGAAACTTTCGCCCTGTGCGCCACAAAGTCTAGAACCGGCCCTGACTCTACCCTTTGTTGCCAAACTAGTACAACGGATGGATCCTTCTCCAGGTCAAACATGCCTTTCAGGAACTGATCCTACAGTACATTGAGGCTGAAAGTAATTTGTACAGATGAATACAGCATCTAAAATATATATTGTACAATATATATTTTTTATTGTTTGCACTATGGTGAAAATTGCCTGGAAATGCCTGGAAATTAATGTTATTAGGGTTAAAAATACTATAGGAACAAAAAAGGGGGCAAATCATAGGTTTTTTTTTGTTTTGTTTTCTAAAACATATGAAACCAAAATCAGCAAAAATGGTCTGACACAGATCTTTATCAATAACTAGATCAGGGGCCCAAGGTAGGTAGAGTATGTAGTGGAAGGAAAGACTGATTAGTAATTTAATTTAATTTGTTTGATTTTTTAAAAAAAAGCCAGAAATCATTGGGGGCATTGGTGACGGTCTTTATTGCATAGACAACACTTTTTAGTGGTAATTGCACTAATCTGACTTTTACTAATCTGACTTGTTCTTTTTGTTCGATTTACATGCCCTGACTTAAGCCGTCTATGCCCTGGGGCATCGGCCTTAGTAGATGACGTTGACTGACTCGTATCATCATGACTGGTGCTCTCCTCTCAATTGTTCATCCTCAATATCTATCAACAAACACAAACCAAGTGGGGTACAGCACAGACCATAATTTGTACAAAAAATGTACCACCTACAGTGTCACAATATGTGTACGAGTCAGAGATAATAATCTAACACTACGGTTTACTTTCACCTATAGTGTCACAGAATACGTGTATGAGTCAGAAAAAGTGATCAAACACTGCGGTTTATTTTTGAAACAGTGTCACACAATACATGTATGAGTACAAAATAAAATATGTTACCTGTGCTACCAACTTCACCCACCGTGTCACACAATATGTGAATGAGTTAGAACTAGTAACCTAACTCTGTGGTTTCATTTCACCAATAGTGTCGCACAATGGGGGTCATTCCGAGTTGTTCGCTCGCTAGCAGATTTTAGCAGCATTGCACACGCTAGGCCGCCGCCCTCTGGGAGTGTATCTTAGCTGAGCAGAATTGCGAACGAAAGATTAGCAGAATTGCGAATAGAAAATTCTTAGCAGTTTCTGAGTAGCTCCAGACCTACTCCTACACTGCGATCAGCTCAGCCCGTTTCGTTCCTGGTTTGACGTCACAAACACGCCCTGCATTCGGTCAGCCACTTCCCCGTTGCTCCAGACACTCCTGCGTTTTATCCTGGCACGCCTGCGTTTTTCCGCACACTCCCAGAAAACGGTCAATTTCCGCCCAGAAACACCCACTTCCTGTCAATCACACTACGATCACTTCAACGATGAAAAATCTTCGTTCGGCCGTGAGTTAATCTACTAAGTTTTGTGCTAACAATACTTAGCGCATGCGCGCTGCGTACCTTGCGCATGCACATTTTTGCCTTAATCGCTCCGTTGCGAAAATCGGCAACGAGCGAACAACTCGGAATGACCCCCAATACGCGTATGAGTATGAAATAATAATATACTGCGGTCTGACCCTCAGTGTCACAGTACTGTTTTAAATAAAATGAAAATTGTATAGTGCACTGGGGTATAGCATAAACAAAAAATACATATATTTTGTTCTAATTATATTTTAGGCTTTTAAGCTTTCATTTATTTTACACTGGGACAGAGCCCCTGGATGGACAGGCAGAGCACCCGTGGAGGACACTGTATCACCCCTTGAATGGACAACACTGCACCTTTGATGGAGAACACTGCACGTCTGATGAACAACACAGCACCGTTGCACGCACACAGCACAGACACGTCTGCTCTGTACAAGCTCCACAGCCGTAGTGAAATGGTGTTGATCACCGGGAACCTTTATAGAATCCAAAACCCACGACAATCCACCAGTGGGAGGATGACGTTTGGCCTCGTTTGGGATCCGAGTTAGGCAGGAAAACCCGTGCCGGACTCGGATCCGGACTCGGATCACTAAATTTGGGTGGGTCCAGTTCTCCAAGAACCGGACCCGCTCATCTCTAATGTTACGTTCCATCAACAGTTGTCTCTGGCTTAGCCGTATTTTCACACTCATAAGAGAAGCTCAATGATGTTTGTCAGCAATATGTACAGCGCTGTTGTGACGAGCTGCAGCCTCCCTCAGCACAGAAGGTTGAACCTAAGCCTGGTGGCAATTACAGAGGTCCTTGTCTGCACAGTGACAGCACCATTCGCATGATAATTGTGCCAGTAGTAGTGCAGCCCCAAAGAGAAGCGATGGATACCCTGATAAGCTCCAAATTCAGGCATATGCATTAGAGATGAGCGGGTTCGGTTCCTCGGAATCCGAACCCGCCCGAACTTCAGCTTTTTTTACACGGATCCGAGCGACTCGGATCTTCCCGCCTTGCTCGGTTAACCCGAGCGCGCCCGAACGTCATCATGACGCTGTCGGATTCTCGCGAGGCTCGGATTCTATCGCGAGACTCGGATTCTATATAAGGAGCCGCGCGTCGCCGCCATTTTCACACGTGCATTGAGATTGATAGGGAGAGGACGTGGCTGGCGTCCTCTCCATTTAGATTAGAAGAGAGAGAGTGAGATTGAGACAGAGACACTTGATTTACTGGAGCTTAGGAGTACTAGAGAGAGAGTGCAGAGTTTACTAGTGACTGACCACTGACCAGTGACCACCAGTGCAGTTTTATTTAATATAATCCGTTCTCTGCCTGAAAAAAACGATACACAGTGACTCAGTCACATACCATATCTGTGCTCAGCCCAGTGTGCTGCATCATCTTATGTATAATATCTGACTGTGCTCACACAGCTTAATTGTGGGGGAGACTGGGGAGCAGTTATAGGTTATAGCAGGAGCCAGGAGTACATATTATTAAAATTAAACAGTGCACACTTTTGCTGCAGGAGTGCCACTGCCAGTGTGACTGACCAGTGACCTGACCACACTGACCACCAGTATAGTATACTATATTGTGATTGCCTGAAAAAGTTAAACACTCGTCGTGTGACTTGTGTGGTGTTTTTTTATTCTATAAAAAACTCATTCTGCTGACAGACAGTGTCCAGCAGGTCCGTCATTATATAATATATACCTGTCCGGCTGCAGTAGTGATATATATATATTTTTTATATCATTATTTATCATCCAGTCGCAGCAGACACAGTACGGTAGTTCACGGCTGTAGCTACCTCTGTGTCGGCACTCGGCAGTCCATCCATAATTGTATACCACCTACCCGTGTTTTTTTTTTCTTTCTTCTTTATACATACTACATCTCATTATCATCCAGTCTATATTAGCAGCAGACACAGTACAGTACGGTAGTCCACGGCTGTAGCTACCTCTGTGTCGGCACTCGGCAGTCCATCCATAATTGTATACCACCTACCGTGGTTTTTTTTTTCTTCTTTATACATACTACATCTCATTATCATCCAGTCTATATTAGCAGCAGACACAGTACAGTACGGTAGTCCACGGCTGTAGCTACCTCTGTGTCGGCACTCGGCAGTCCATCCATAATTGTATACCACCTACCCGTGGTTTTTTTTTCTTTCTTCTTTATACATACTACATCTCATTATCAACCAGTCTATATTAGCAGCAGACACAGTACAGTACGGTAGTCCACGGCTGTAGCTACCTCTGTGTCGGCACTCGGCAGTCCGTCCATAATTGTATACCACCTACCCGTGGTTTTTTTTCTTTCTTCTTTATACATACTACATCTCATTATCATCCAGTCTATATTAGCAGCAGACACAGTACAGTACGGTAGTCCACGGCTGTAGCTACCTCTGTGTCGGCACTCGGCAGTCCATCCATAATTGTATACCACCTACCCGTGGGTTTTTTTTTCTTCTTTATACATACTACATCTCATTATCATCCAGTCTATATTAGCAGCAGACACAGTACAGTACGGTAGTCCACGGCTGTAGCTACCTCTGTGTCGGCACTCGGCAGTCCATCCATAATTGTATACCACCTACCCGTGGTTTTTTTTTTTCTTTCTTCTTTGTGCATACTACTATAGAGTATAGTAGCTTACTGTAGCAGTCTGCGGTGCTGCTGAGCTGACAGTGTCCAGCAGGTCCGTCATCAGTCATCATTACCTAATAAATATATTATCTACCTGTCCGGCTGCAGTACTAGTGATATTATATATACATACATATATATATATTGATTTCATCTCATTATCAATCATCCAGTCTATATTAGCAGCAGACACAGTACGTTAGTCCACGGCTGTAGCTACCTCTGTGTCGGCACTCAGCAGTCCATCCATAATTGTATACCACCTACCCGTGGTTTTTTTTTTTTCGTTCTTCTTTGTACATACTACTATAGTATAGTAGCTTACTGTAGCAGTCTGTGGTGCTGCTGAGCTGACAGTGTCCAGCAGGTCCGTCATCAGTCATCATTACCTAATAAATATATTATCTACCTGTCCGGCTGCAGTACTAGTGATATTATATATACATACATATATATATTGATTTCATCTCATTATCAATCATCCAGTCTATATTAGCAGCAGACACAGTACGTTAGTCCACGGCTGTAGCTACCTCTGTGTCGGCACTCGGCAGTCCATCCATAATTGTATACCACCTACCCGTGGTTTTTTTTTTTTCTTTCTTCTTTGTACATACTACTATAGAGTATAGTAGCTTACTGTAGCAGTCTGCGGTGCTGCTGAGCTGACAGTGTCCAGCAGGTCCGTCATCAGTCATCATTACCTAATAAATATATTATCTACCTGTCCGGCTGCAGTACTAGTGATATTATATATACATACATATATATATTGATTTCATCTCATTATCAATCATCCAGTCTATATTAGCAGCAGACACAGTACGTTAGTCCACGGCTGTAGCTACCTCTGTGTCGGCACTCGGCAGTCCATCCATAAGTATACTAGTATCCATCCATCTCCATTGTTTACCTGAGGTGCCTTTTAGTTGTGCCTATTAAAATATGGAGAACAAAAATGTTGAGGTTCCAAAATTAGGGAAAGATCAAGATCCACTTCCACCTCGTGCTGAAGCTGCTGCCACTAGTCATGGCCGAGACGATGAAATGCCAGCAACGTCGTCTGCCAAGGCCGATGCCCAATGTCATAGTACAGAGCATGTCAAATCCAAAACACCAAATATCAGTAAAAAAAGGACTCCAAAACCTAAAATAAAATTGTCGGAGGAGAAGCGTAAACTTGCCAATATGCCATTTACCACACGGAGTGGCAAGGAACGGCTGAGGCCCTGGCCTATGTTCATGGCTAGTGGTTCAGCTTCACATGAGGATGGAAGCACTCAGCCTCTCGCTAGAAAACTGAAAAGACTCAAGCTGGCAAAAGCACCGCAAAGAACTGTGCGTTCTTCGAAATCCCAAATCCACAAGGAGAGTCCAATTGTGTCGGTTGCGATGCCTGACCTTCCCAACACTGGACGTGAAGAGCATGCGCCTTCCACCATTTGCACGCCCCCTGCAAGTGCTGGAAGGAGCACCCGCAGTCCAGTTCCTGATAGTCAGATTGAAGATGTCAGTGTTGAAGTACACCAGGATGAGGAGGATATGGGTGTTGCTGGCGCTGGGGAGGAAATTGACCAGGAGGATTCTGATGGTGAGGTGGTTTGTTTAAGTCAGGCACCCGGGGAGACACCTGTTGTCCGTGGGAGGAATATGGCCACTGACATGCCTGGTGAAAATACCAAAAAAATCAGCTCTTCGGTGTGGAAGTATTTCAACAGAAATGCGGACAACAGGTGTCAAGCCGTGTGTTGCCTTTGTCAAGCTGTAATAAGTAGGGGTAAGGACGTTAACCACCTCGGAACATCCTCCCTTATACGTCACCTGCAGCGCATTCATAATAAGTCAGTGACAAGTTCAAAAACTTTGGGTGACAGCGGAAGCAGTCCACTGACCAGTAAATCCCTTCCTCTTGTAACCAAGCTCACGCAAACCACCCCACCAACTCCCTCAGTGTCAATTTCCTCCTTCCCCAGGAATGCCAATAGTCCTGCAGGCCATGTCACTGGCAATTCTGACGATTCCTCTCCTGCCTGGGATTCCTCCGATGCATCCTTGCGTGTAACACCTACTGCTGCTGGCGCTGCTGTTGTTGCTGCTGGGAGTCGATGGTCATCCCAGAGGGGAAGTCGTAAGACCACTTTTACTACTTCCACCAAGCAATTGACTGTCCAACAGTCCTTTGCGAGGAAGATGAAATATCACAGCAGTCATCCTACTGCAAAGCGGATAACTGAGGCCTTGGCATCCTGGGTGGTGAGAAACGTGGTTCCGGTATCCATCATTACTGCAGAGCCAACTAGAGACTTGTTGGAGGTACTGTGTCCCCGGTACCAAATACCATCTAGGTTCCATTTCTCTAGGCAGGCGATACCGAAAATGTACACAGACCTCAGAAAAAGAGTCACCAGTGTCCTAAAAAATGCAGCTGTACCCAATGTCCACTTAACCACGGACATGTGGACAAGTGGAGCAGGGCAGGGTCAGGACTATATGACTGTGACAGCCCACTGGGTAGATGTATGGACTCCCGCCGCAAGAACAGCAGCGGCGGCACCAGTAGCAGCATCTCGCAAACGCCAACTCTTTCCTAGGCAGGCTACGCTTTGTATCACCGGTTTCCAGAATACGCACACAGCTGAAAACCTCTTACGGCAACTGAGGAAGATCATCGCGGAATGGCTTACCCCAATTGGACTCTCCTGTGGATTTGTGGCATCGGACAACGCCAGCAATATTGTGTGTGCATTAAATATGGGCAAATTCCAGCACGTCCCATGTTTTGCACATACCTTGAATTTGGTGGTGCAGAATTATTTAAAAAACGACAGGGGCGTGCAAGAGATGCTGTCGGTGGCCAGAAGAATTGCGGGACACTTTCGGCGTACAGGCACCACGTACAGAAGACTGGAGCACCACCAAAAACTACTGAACCTGCCCTGCCATCATCTGAAGCAAGAAGTGGTAACGAGGTGGAATTCAACCCTCTATATGCTTCAGAGGTTGGAGGAGCAGCAAAAGGCCATTCAAGCCTATACAATTGAGCACGATATAGGAGGTGGAATGCACCTGTCTCAAGCGCAGTGGAGAATGATTTCAACGTTGTGCAAGGTTCTGATGCCCTTTGAACTTGCCACACGTGAAGTCAGTTCAGACACTGCCAGCCTGAGTCAGGTCATTCCCCTCATCAGGCTTTTGCAGAAGAAGCTGGAGACATTGAAGGAGGAGCTAACACGGAGCGATTCCGCTAGGCATGTGGGACTTGTGGATGGAGCCCTTAATTCGCTTAACAAGGATTCACGGGTGGTCAATCTGTTGAAATCAGAGCACTACATTTTGGCCACCGTGCTCGATCCTAGATTTAAAGCCTACCTTGGATCTCTCTTTCTGGCAGACACAAGTCTGCTGGGGTTGAAAGACCTGCTGGTGAGAAAATTGTCAAGTCAAGCGGAACGCGACCTGTCAACATCTCCTCCTTCACATTCTCCCGCAACTGGGGGTGCGAGGAAAAGGCTCAGAATTCCGAGCCCACCCGCTGGCGGTGATGCAGGGCAGTCTGGAGCGACTGCTGATGCTGACATCTGGTCCGGACTGAAGGACCTGACAACGATTACGGACATGTCGTCTACTGTCACTGCATATGATTCTCTCAACATTGAAAGAATGGTGGAGGATTATATGAGTGACCGCATCCAAGTAGGCACGTCACACAGTCCGTACTTATACTGGCAGGAAAAAGAGGCAATTTGGAGGCCCTTGCACAAACTGGCTTTATTCTACCTAAGTTGCCCTCCCACAAGTGTGTACTCAGAAAGAGTGTTTAGTGCCGCCGCTCACCTTGTCAGCAATCGGCGTACGAGGTTACATCCAGAAAATGTGGAGAAGATGATGTTCATTAAAATGAATTATAATCAATTCCTCCGTGGAGACATTGACCAGCAGCAATTGCCTCCACAAAGTACACAGGGAGCTGAGATGGTGGATTCCAGTGGGGACGAATTGATAATCTGTGAGGAGGGGGATGTACACGGTGATATATCGGAGGATGATGATGAGGTGGACATCTTGCCTCTGTAGAGCCAGTTTGTGCAAGGAGAGATTAATTGCTTCTTTTTTGGTGGGGGTCCAAACCAACCCGTCATTTCAGTCACAGTCGTGTGGCAGACCCTGTCACTGAAATGATGGGTTGGTTAAAGTGTGCATGTCCTGTTTATACAACATAAGGGTGGGTGGGAGGGCCCAAGGACAATTCCATCTTGCACCTCTTTTTTCTTTAATTTTTATTTGCGTCATGTGCTGTTTGGGGAGGGTTTTTTGGAAGGGACATCCTGCGTGACACTGCAGTGCCACTCCTAGATGGGCCCGGTGTTTGTGTCGGCCACTAGGGTCGCTTATCTTACTCACACAGCTACCTCATTGCGCCTCTTTTTTTCTTTGCATCATGTGCTGTTTGGGGAGGGTTTTTTGGAAGGGACATCCTGCGTGACACTGCAGTGACACTCCTAGATGGGCCCGGTGTTTGTGTCGGCCACTAGGGTCGCTTATCTTACTCACACAGCGACCTCGGTGCAAATTTTAGGACTAAAAATAATATTGTGAGGTGTGAGGTATTCAGAATAGACTGAAAATGAGTGGAAATTATGGTTTTTGAGGTTAATAATACTTTGGGATCAAAATGACCCCCAAATTCTATGATTTAAGCTGTTTTTTAGGGTTTTTTGAAAAAAACACCCGAATCCAAAACACACCCGAATCCGACAAAAAAAATTCGGTGAGGTTTTGCCAAAACGCGGTCGAACCCAAAACACGGCCGCGGAACCGAACCCAAAACCAAAACACAAAACCCGAAAAATTTCCGGCGCTCATCTCTAATATGCATATGAAATGATGATTTTAAAGAAAAGACTAATTAGCAGTCAAAGAGGGTTCCCATTCCTCTCTAGTGACATGGCAGATCTCGGCCTGTTATGAAAGGATGCTTGATGAGTGAGATGCGAGCTTCCTGCTGCACATTCCAGATAAGTACATGAGTATCACTCGCCCTGGACAATTCCATATACAGTAATGAAACGCGAGGAGGAACAGTAATGCGTTCTGCCATATTTGTCTTTGGGATTTTATGTTGGAATTCCACAATACTTTTCAGCGCGCTCAGGATCGCATTAGAGGAGGGGACTTTGCTGTGCCTCATATCATGGACCAGATTTCCTCTTATCGCAGCGACACAGGATGTCTCAGCGCAACAATGTAATAAAAGTAAAGTCTCTGGAGAGGTTACGCACTCCTCTGGCGGTCTCTGCCCGATAGCATTGCATCAACATCGTGCTGAAGCTATACATAATGGCTACTGGGCGGCCACATTGCGTATAACCAAGATCTCAACGGCACTATGTGTTAGAAGACAAGCATAAAAAAACGCCAAATTCAAGCACATTTTTTAGATAAACTTGTTACCGGTGATGAAACATGGGGCCTAATTCAGACCTAATCGCTAGGCTGCGTTTCCGTACAGCCTGCGATCAGGTCTGAACTGTGCATGTGTATACATAGCAATGCGCAGATGCGTAGGTCCGCAGCGACGGGGGTCGCCGGGCAGTGACGGGATGGTGCAAGAAAAGCGATCGCACGGGCGATCGCAAGGTGACTGACAGGAAGAGGCCGTTTGTGGGTGGCAATGGAGTGTCCAGAGAAACGCAGGAGGGACCAGGCGTTTGTAGGGAGGGTTTCTGACGTCTGCTCCGGCCCCGATCATCGCACTGGAAGAGTAAGTCCTGGTCTGTGCAGAGACTCCACAAACATCTGTTTGTGCAGCTCTCCTGCACATGCGTACGCTCCCCTGCACAGCGATTCCCCACTCCCCTGTAAGCTGCGACTACCTGATTGCAGGGATGCAAAAAACGCACTCTAGCGATGAGGTCTAAATTAGGCCCATGGATCATTCAGTACGAATCTGAGACAAAACGCCAGTCCATGCACTGGAAAATACCATCATCACTAAGAATAAGGAAAGCACATCAAAGTAAATCCAAATTCAAAGCCATGTTAATTGTTTTCTTTGATATCAAGGGTGTCATGTTGGCAGACTGGGCACCAGAAGACGCAACAGTGAATCAACATTACTGCAAAAATGTTCTACAAATTTTGTAGGGAAAGAATCAGAAGAAAGAGGCCAGAGTTGCGGAAAAATGGTTCCATCATCCATCAGGACAACACACCAGCCCACACAGCTCTCTCTCTGTGGAGCAGTTTTTGGCCGAGAAACAGATTGCAGTCTAAGAACACTCTCCATACTCACCAGACCTAGCACTGTGTGACTTCCTTTTTTTCCCTAAAGTCAAATATGCACTCAAGGGAAACCATTTAGCATCAGTTCATGTCATGAGTATAAGAAGAAAACAACGGAGCTGCTGAGACAGCGGACAGGTAATGAGCTACAGCACGGCTTTGACCAATGGAAAATAAGAATGCAGCGGTGTGTGGGTGCAGAAGGGGAGTACATAGAAGGGGAATGGAGTTAAAATTTACTTAACATAATTAAATAATAGCATCAGTCTCATTACTTAATAATAGCTACATCTCGTTAATCGCTACATCTCGTTAAATGTCTTGTAAATGACTGCCGCCTTAAAAAAAAAATCAGAGTTCAGCCGGCATCCCGCACCTCTGGCAAACTCGGACGCTATTTTATCCCGCCTTGTATCTGGAAGAAACTATGTTACATTGCAAGAGATACAAATACATTTATAATTCACACGAGGACAAAACCGCCCCCACCTTGCTTAACTTAATACTTACACCACTTACTCCTCCTTAATTCTAATAATGCTCTGACCCACTGTAATTAACCAATCAAACATGTTTTGTCCTAAGACCCCTCCCCTCTTTTCCCCTCCGATTCCTTTTGCTCCTACCCCAGCCTTCTTTGTATACAACATTCATGATGGCCCTGCTTACTTCTGGATCTGTCCAAGCCAGGAAGCCATTAGAGCTGGGCAGGCCCCTTCTCGAGTCCCTGAATCCAAGGAGGCCCACAACGCACCCTGCACCAATTTTTTCAATACTCACCTCTCCAGAGTCCCCTGTCGGTGGCAGTAATTCTCTACAAATCTCCGGGTAAAATGTGCAGTGAAAATCTCCAGGAAAATGACTGCCGCGCCATTACCCCAGAGATTTCAGCATACGCAATAGGAAGGATCTGTGCCCCTTTAGTGCTCAGACTCTATTGTGCTGCCGGGCGCTGGCTACAGAGGAAGGGGCCCGGGCACAAGGGCCTCCTTCTCTGTTAATACGCCCCTGATCCAAGTATACCGTATATTTGAAAAAACTGTGACTTTCAATCCGAGTGAAGCTACTGTAGAGAAAGTTTTTGTTAATTTAGGATGCTGTTGAAATAACCGATAGTTTAGCAAAATAAGAATTTTGTGATTTAAACATAAGAGCTTGCAGGTCTAAATAATATCAGTGCAATTTCGGTCAGTGGCATGGAGAAGGGGGTCAGGTGCAAATTACCCATGCCCGGGCTGCTGGAGGGTCCCGGGGAGGTGGGGGGGGGTGAATCCGCTAACACTCCCCCACCCCAAGTATACATGTGCTGTGGTCGGCCGATGTCTACGCCATCTTCCCAGTGATATCTTCAGGAAGATGGCGCCGCACACAGAGTCTTTGCTATCTAGTGACCAGCGTCATCTCCCCAAATAAGATGGCGCTAGCCGGGGAGGAGGGACCCGCTTCCAGATCAAGTAAGGTAGGAAGCGGGTGCTTTGCGGCCTCGCAATTATTTTTTTAAATAAATTTTATATTAAAAGGCATAGTAATTAGAGATGAGCGGGTTCGGTTTCTCGGAAACCGAACCCCCCCGAACTTCAGCCTTTTTACACGGGTCCGAGGCAGACTCGGATCTTCCCGCCTTGCTCGGCTAACCCGAGCGCGCCCGAACGTCATCATCCCGCTGTCGGATTCTCGCGAGGCTCGTATTCTATCGCGAGACTCGGATTCTATATAAGGAGCCGCGCGTCGCCGCCATTTTCACACGTGCATTGAGATTGATAGGGAGAGGACGTGGCTGGCGTCCTCTCCGTTTAGACTGTAGACTAGAGAGAGAGTAGAGAGTGACACTTGATTTACTAATTTTGGGGAGCATATTAGGACGGAGTACTACTTGCTGATAGTGTGACCAGTGACCACCAGTTTAATCCGTTCTCTGCCTGAAAAAAAACGATACACAGCAGTGTGACACAGTCACATACCATATCTGTGCTCAGCCTCAGTGTGCCCTCAGTGTGCTGCATCATCTATGTAATACTGTATATCTGACTGTGCTGAGTGCTCACTGCTCACACAGCTTAATTGTGGGGGAGACTGGGGAGCAGTTATAGCAGGAGTACATATTTTAACAGTGCACACTTTTGCTGCCAGAGTGCCACTGCCAGTGTGACTGACCAGTGACCACTGACCACCAGTATATTGTGATTGTCTGCATGAAAAAGTTAAACACTCGTCGTGTGGTGTTTTTATTCTATAAACGCATTCTGCTGACAGTGTCCAGCAGGTCCGTCATTATATAATATATACCTGTCCGGCTGCAGTAGTGATATATATATATTTTTTATATCATTATAATCCAGTCTATATTAGCAGCAGACGCAGTACGGTAGTCCACGGCTGTAGCTACCTCTGTGTCGGCAGTCGCTCGTCCATCCATAATTGTATACCACCTACCCGTGGTGTTTTTTTTTTTCTTCTACCTTCTTGATACTACTAGTAGCTTACTTTAGGAGTCTGCAGTGCTGAGCTGACAGTGTCCAGCAGGTCCGTCATTATATAATATATACCTGTCCGGCTGCAGTAGAGATATATATATATATTTTTTATATCATTATCATCCAGTCTATATTAGCAGCAGACGCAGTACGGTAGTCCACGGCTGTAGCTACCTCTGTGTCGGCAGTCGCTAGTCCATCCATAATTGTATACCACCTACCTGTGGTGTTTTTTTTTTTCTATCTTCTTGATACTACTAGTAGCTTACTTTAGGAGTCTGCAGTGCTGAGCTGACAGTGTCCAGCAGGTCCGTCATTATATAATATATACCTGTCCGGCTGCAGTAGTGATATATATATATATTATTTATATCATTATCATCCAGTCTATATTAGCAGCAGACGCAGTACGGTAGTCCACGGCTGTAGCTACCTCTGTGTCGGCAGTTGCTCGTCAATCCATAAGTATACTAGTATCCATCCATCTCCATTGTTTACCTGAGGTGCCTTTTAGTTGTGCCTATTAAAATATGGAGAACAAAAATGTTGAGGTTCCAAAAATAGGGAAAGATCAAGATCGACTTCGACCTCGTGCTGAAGCTGCTGCCACTAGTCATGGCCGAGACGATGAAATGCCAGCAACGTCGTCTGCCAAGGCCGATGCCCAATGTCATAGTACAGAGCATGTAAAATCCAAAACACCAAATATCAGTAAAAAAAGGACTCAAAAATCTAAAATAAAATTGTCGGAGAAGCGTAAACTTGCCAATATGCCATTTACCACACGGAGTGGCAAGGAACGGCTGAGGCCCTGGCCTATGTTCATGGCTAGTGGTTCAGCTTCACATGAGGATGGAAGCACTCAGCCTCTCGCTAGAAAAATGAAAAGACTCAAGCTGGCAAAACCACAGCAAAGAACTGTGCGTTCTTCGAAATCACAAATCCACAAGGAGAGTCCAATTGTGTCGTTTGCGATGCCTGACCTTCCCAACACTGGACGTGAAGAGCATGCGCCTTCCACCATTTGCACGCCCCCTGCAAGTGCTGGAAGGAGCACCCGCAGTCCAGTTCCTGATAGTCAGATTGAAGATGTCAGTGTTGAAGTACACCAGGATGAGGAGGATATGGGTGTTGCTGGCGCTGGGGAGGAAATTGACCAGGAGGATTCTGATGGTGAGGTGGTTTGTTTAAGTCAGGCACCCGGGGAGACACCTGTTGTCCGTGGGAGGAATAGGGCCATTGACATGCCTGGTGAAAATACCAAAAAAATCAGCTCTTCGGTGTGGAAGTATTTCAACAGAAATGCGGACAACATTTGTCAAGCCGTGTGTTGCCTTTGTCAAGCTGTAATAAGTAGGGGTAAGGACGTTAACCACCTCGGAACATCCTCCCTTATACGTCACCTGCAGCGCATTCATCATAAGTCAGTGACAAGTTCAAAAACTTTGGGCGACAGCGGAAGCAGTCCACTGACCAGTAAATCCCTTCCTCTTGTAACCAAGCTCACGCAAACCACCCCACCAACTCCCTCAGTGTCAATTTCCTCCTTCCCCAGGAATGCCAATAGTCCTGCAGGCCATGTCACTGGCAATTATGACGAGTCCTCTCCTGCCTGGGATTCCTCCGATGCATCCTTGCGTGTAACGCCTACTGCTGCTGGCGCTGCTGTTGTTGCTGCTGGGAGTCGATGGTCATCCCAGAGGGGAAGTCGTACTCGTAAGCCCACTTTTACTACTTCCACCAAGCAATTGACTGTCCAACAGTCCTTTGCGAGGAAGATGAAATATCACAGCAGTCATCCTGCTGCAAAGCGGATAACTGAGGCCTTGGCATCCTGGGCGGTGAGAAACGTGGTTCCGGTATCCATCATTACTGCAGAGGCAACTAGAGACTTGTTGGAGGTACTGTGTCCCCGGTACCAAATACCATCTAGGTTCCATTTCTCTAGGCAGGCGATACCGAAAATGTACACAGACCTCAGAAAAAGACTCACCAGTGTCCTAAAAAATGCAGTTGTACCCAATGTCCACTTAACCACGGACATGTGGACAAGTGGAGCAGGGAAGGCTCAGGACTATATGACTGTGACAGCCCACTGGGTAGATGTATGGACTCCCGCCGCAAGAACAGCAGCGGCGGCACCAGTAGCAGCATCTCGCAAACGCCAACTCTTTCCTAGGCAGGCTACGCTTTGTATCACCGCTTTCCAGAATACGCACACAGCTAAAAACCTCTTACGGCAACTGAGGAAGATCATCGCAGAATGGCTTACCCCAATTGGACTCTCCTGTGGATTTGTGGCATCGGACAACGCCAGCAATATTGTGTGTGCATTAAATATGGGCAAATTCCAGCACGTCCCATGTTTTGCACATACCTTGAATTTGGTGGTGCAGAATTATTTAAAAAACGAGAGGGGCGTGCAAGAGATGCTGTCGGTGGCCAGAAGAATTGCGGGACACTTTCGGCGTACAGGCACCACGTACAGAAGACTGGAGCACCACCAAAAACGCCTGAACCTGCCCTGCCATCATCTGAAGCAAGAAGTGGTAACGAGGTGGAATTCAACCCTCTATATGCTTCAGAGGTTGGAGGAGCAGCAAAAGGCCATTCAAGCCTATACAACTGAGCACGATATAGGAGGTGGAATGCACCTGTCTCAAGCGCAGTGGAGAATGATTTCAACGTTGTGCAAGGTTCTGCAACCTTTTGAACTTGCCACACGTGAAGTCAGTTCAGACACTGCCAGCCTGAGTCAGGTCATTCCCCTCATCAGGCTTTTGCAGAAGAAGCTGGAGACATTGAAGGAGGAGCTAACACAGAGCGATTCCGCTAGGCATGTGGGACTTGTGGATGGAGCCCTTAATTCGCTTAACAAGGATTCACGGGTGGTCAATCTGTTGAAATCAGAGCACTACATTTTGGCCACCGTGCTCGATCCTAGATTTAAAACCTACCTTGGATCTCTCTTTCCGGCAGACACAAGTCTGCTGGGGTTCAAAGAACTGCTGGTGACAAAATTGTCAAGTCAAGCGGAACGCGACCTGTCAACATCTCCTCCTTCACATTCTCCCGCAACTGGGGGTGCGAGGAAAAGGCTCAGAATTCCGAGCCCACCCGCTGGCGGTGATGCAGGGCAGTCTGGAGCGACTGCTGATGCTGACATCTGGTCCGGACTGAAGGACCTGACAACGATTACGGACATGTCGTCTACTGTCACTGCATATGATTCTCTCCCCATTGAAAGAATGGTGGAGGATTATATGAGTGACCGCATCCAAGTAGGCACGTCAGACAGTCCGTACTTATACTGGCAGGAAAAAGAGGCAATTTGGAGGCCCTTGCACAAACTGGCTTTATTCTACCTAAGTTGCCCTCCCACAAGTGTGTACTCCGAAAGAGTGTTTAGTGCCGCCGCTCACCTTGTCAGCAATCGGCGTACGAGGTTACATCCAGAAAATGTGGAGAAGATGATGTTCATTAAAATGAATTATAATCAATTCCTCCGTGGAGACATTGACCAGCAGCAATTGCCTCCACAAAGTAGTACACAGGGAGCTGAGATGGTGGATTCCAGTGGGGACGAATTGATAATCTGTGAGGAGGAGGATGTACACGGTGATATATCGGAGGATGATGATGAGGTGGACATCTTGCCTCTGTAGGGCCAGTTTGTGCAAGGAGAGATTAATTGCTTCTTTTTTGGTGGGGGTCCAAACCAACCCGTCATTTCAGTCACAGTCGTGTGGCAGACCCTGTCACTGAAATGATGGGTTGGTTAAAGTGTGCATGTCCTGTTTATACAACATAAGGGTGGGTGGGAGGGCCCAAGGACAATTCCATCTTGCACCTCTTTTTTCTTTCATTTTTCTTTGCGTCATGTGCTGTTTGGGGGGTGTTTTTTGGAAGGGCCATCCTGCGTGACACTGCAGTGCCACTCCTAGATGGGCCAGGTGTTTGTGTCGGCCACTAGGGTCGCTTAGCTTACTCACACAGCTACCTCATTGCGCCTCTTTTTTTCTTTGCGTCATGTGCTGTTTGGGGAGTGTTTTTTGGAAGGGCCATCCTGCGTGACACTGCAGTGCCACTCCTAGATGGGCCAGGTGTTTGTGTCGGCCACTTGGGTCGCTTAGCTTAGCCATCCAGCGACCTTGGTGCAAATTTTAGGACTAAAAATAATATTGTGAGGTGTGAGGTGTTCAGAATAGACTGAAAATGAGTGGAAATTATGGTTATTGAGGTTAATAATACTTTGGGATCAAAATGACCCCCAAATTCTATGATTTAAGCTGTTTTTTAGGGTTTTTTAAAAAAAAACACCCGAATCCAAAACACACCCGAATCCGACAAAAAAAAATCGGTGAGGTTTTGCCAAAACGCGTTCGAACCCAAAACACGGCCGCGGAACCGAACCCAAAACCAAAACACAAAACCCGAAAAATTTCCGGTGCTCATCACTAAATGCCCACTTTCTTAAGACATGCCTTTAAGACATCTGCTGTGATCCCTCCATGGTAAATCAGGGGTATCCTAATATTTGTGGGTGCCACTGGCGTAACTATCGAGGGTGCAGGGGATGCAGCTGATATGGGGCCTGGGCTGCTTCGAGGGCCCGCTGCTCCCCCTCCACCCAGACATGGTCTTCCCCCAAGGCCTGTATTTCCCATTCACACCCACCTGCACGCTAAGAACGGCCGCCGCTGATATCACTAACCCCCGCTCCCCGAGGCAGTGCTGCCGACTGGAGAGTACAGCAAGTGGGGATGATTGGGGAGCACGACTACCCGGCCGGCTCCGAGTCCAGCAATTTGCGGGTATTTAAGTTGCGGGGCCTAATGGCGGGAAGTACCTGCCCCATCAGAGACCTCTGAAGAAGTCAGTAGTGCTCACTCCCCCCTCTCTTTCTTTCTCTCTCTCTCCCTCCTTGACACTGTCTCTCTTTCCCTGAAACACTCTCTCTCTCCGATACTGTCTCTCTCTGATACTGTCTCTCTCTCCCTGACACTGTGTCTCTCTCTATCTCTCTCCCTGACACTCTCTCTCTCTCCCTGAAACTATGTCTCTCTACCTGACATTGTGTCTTTCTCCCTGACACACACACTCTCTGACACTGTTGCTCTCTCTCTATCTGACACTGTCTCTCTCCCTGACACTGTTTCTCTCTCCCTCTCCCTGATGCTGTCTCTCTCTCCCTCTCCTTGACACTGTCTCTCTCTCACTCACTCCCTCTCTCCCCCTTCTGACACTGTCTTTAGCTCCCTCTCTCGTTGACTCTCTCTCTCTGACACCATCTCTCTCTCCCTGACACTCTCTCTCTGGCCCCCTTTCTCTCATTCTCTCTCCCTCTCCCTGACACGCTCTCTTGCTCCCCTCTCTTTCTCTCTCCCACCTTGAGATTCTCTATCTCTATCACTCCCTTTCTTGCTCCTCCCTCTTCTCTCTCTCTCTCTGACACACTTTCTCTCTCCGACACCCTCTCTCTCTCTCTCTCTCTCCCGTCCCATCTCTTTCTTTCTCCCTGACACCCTCTCTCTCACTCCTCCCTTTTTCTCTCATTCCCTCTTTCTCCATGAAACCCTCTCTCTCTCTCCCTAACCTATCTCTCTCCTTGCTCCTCTTTCCTTCCCCCTTACACCCTTTTTGTCTCTTTCTTTGCCCTAAGGGGCATTGTAGTGACAACGGCAGGGACCTTTCAAGATTTTACTATGGGGCCCATGAACTTCTAGTTACACCCCTGAAAATGGCTTTCAGGGGATGTCCCTCAAACACTGAATGATAAATATGCTACTTCAGTGGTCGGGGGAACAGGGGTAAATTACCCCAAATGGGGTAAAATTTTAATTCCTGGGGGTAATGGATGGTCACGCTGCCGAGACAATGCCCTGTACAGCACCGGCCGGTTCGCGATGTGACCAGCTGATATCACACCGCACTCCCTCACGCCCGCCCGTCCTGCGCTGTCCTGTTTTCCCGCCTGCGGCCCGCCAACCCACACACAGAACTTGAAGTGTTCTGTGGCTGACCACTGACGGAGTTCTGCAGGATCAGACAGTGGCCCACATAACAGTAGTAAATTCCCACTGACATTACTGAGGTGAGGATGTGACCATCTGTCTTCTAAAAGTCGTGTCCCCTCCCCCCCTTCCCCCCCTCATCCATCTTTATTACATTCATTCTGATCTTTTGGGGAGAAAGTGTTAATTAACCCAGTCATTGCCAAAAAATAATTGGCGAAAATAATAATAAAAAATAATAATAATAATAATAATAATAATAATAATTATTATATATATATATATATATATATATATATATATATACATACAGTATCTCAGAAAGAGCCATATAATCAGTGATAACCAGTATATATGCAAAATAGTATATGATTTCCTTCCTTTTAAATCAAGGGGGTAACGTCGGCATATCTAAATATATTTTGGGGTAAAAGGTAAAAAAGATCTCTGACCCCTGTGCAGAGGCGTCACAAGGGGGGTGTGGGGGGTGCGGCCCGCACCCGGATGTCACCTCCAAGGGGTGACACCAAAAAGAGCCACACTCACACCGCACCCCACTGCAGGCACAGACACTTGTTATGCCCGCATCCCCGCTGCTGTGCCGGTCTGACACATACGTGGGAAATGTAGAAGGCACTGCTGTAGAGAATGAGTGACTCGCTCTCTGCAGCGCCGCGGCCGCCAGCCCTGGACTGCTCCTTCATAAGCGGCTGTACGTCCTCCCCCGGCTCCCAGCCCTCCCGCGACGCAGACAGCCAGAAACCCTACCAGCACCATCCATAAAGTGCGTCCGGCCACTGCACAGACCTCACTCTGCCCTCGCTGCACGCTCATTTCCACCTCCCTGCACGCCCCCCCCCCCGCTACTCACTTCCACCACCCGTTCGCCGCAGCAGTGTGGGGGTGGCTCGGTGCGGGATGGCGACAGAGTTGCTGCACAGGGAGCGAGCATGAGCCCGGCAAGAGTTGCTGCTACCCCTGCCCAGGCACTGCCTGCCCTTTGACAACTGGGCACACATGCTCTGCAGCCCGGGCACCTGGATGGAGGTGGTAGAGAATGATTGCCCACTCCCTGCTGCTCAGGGGCTGCTTGGAGTGGATTACTGTGGATTTCACCTGATACCCATGCCTGATGGGGGGCCAGCCTGTGGTTACACCTGAAGGACACCCGTAGAGACTCCTGGAGCCGGTGACCCCACCCACCCTGCGGATCACGAGACCACTAGGACTAACAGAGCTGCCCTCCAGGCACTAATGGGCAATCTATCATCCCTCCAATGTGAGTATGCAGCAGGTTCAGGTAATTGAGGGAAGAGAATTGATGTCTGGGGGCCACACAATGCAGACAGTCACATTCCCCACGTGGCCCCTGACAGGAGATGTAATAACAGACATTGCATGCACTCCTTGGCTATTGCATTATGGCAGGTATACCATCAGCGAGTCCGCTCGCCACGCTTCGGGCGCGGTGGCTAAAGTGTCACATAATAAAAGAATCGCCAATTCAGTGACCCAGTATTGCGCCACTGCACACTCGTGAACCCCAGAATGGCTTTATATATTGTTAGAAGCAACAGGGACTCAGTACAGCATCTGGTTACAAGGGGGAGCTGGAGCTGCCCTATGACAGAGGTGGGAACTTGGAAGGTACAGTATGTGCCTCTGCATGGCTGCCAGCCCCACCTGTACGTTCCTGTACAATGTGTTTGTGTCAGTGTGCTTCTGGTCACCTGTGTGGGTGTGTCAGTGTGCCCCTGGGACCTGTGCAATCTTTGTCAGTGTTCCCCTATAAAATCTATGTATGTGTGCACTAGCGGATCCAGGGATGGGGAGGGCACATGGCCCCCCTGTTGTTTCTGGTATTTTTTTATTTAAAAAGCAGCAGTGAAGGAGGTCGCCGTAGGCTTCAGCCGGCCGCAGGCTGTAACAAAGTAGGAGGAGGCGGTCTGTGACCGGAGTATATGAGGGGGGCCCCTCCCCTGCACTCCTCTCTGATACTTCTTGACTTGCCAGGCCTCTGATGCAGGGCCAGCTCGAGGGACGTTCAAGTGCAGTGACTGGGCACAGTTGCTACCACCAGTGCTGGGCCCATGGGACTTCTCCCTCCCTCTCTACTTTCTCTCTACCCCCTCTCTCTCTCTTCCTTCTCCCTCTCTCTCTTCTCTCATGTTAAAAGCCCTTGGCTTTTTTCCTGCCTGTCTCCCCCACTAATACTTTCCCTTCATGTCCCAGTGAGCCCTTTCAACTAGAGATGTGCACTTGAAATTTTTCGGGTTTTGTGTTTTGGTTTTGGGTTCGGTTCCGCGGCCGTGTTTTGGGTTCGACCGCGTTTTGGCAAAACCTCACCGAATTTTTTTTGTCGGATTCGGGTGTGTTTTGGATTCGGGTGTTTTTTTCAAAAAACACTAAAAAACAGCTTAAATCATAGAATTTGGGGGTCATTTTGATCCCAAAGTATTATTAACCTCAAAAACCATAATTTCCACTCATTTTCAGTCTATTCTGAACACCTCACAATATTATTTTTAGTCCTAAAATTTGCACCGAGGTCGCTGGATGACTAAGCTAAGCGACCCTAGTGGCCGACACAAACACCTGGCCCATCTAGGAGTGGCACTGCAGTGTCACGCAGGATGGCCCTTCCAAAAAACACTCCCCAAACAGCACATGACGCAAAGAAAAAAAGAGGCGCAATGAGGTAGCTGTGTGAGTAAGATAAGCGACCCTAGTGGCCGACACAAACACCTGGCCCATCTAGGAGTGGCACTGCAGTGTCACGCAGGATGGCCCTTCCAAAAAACACTCCCCAAACAGCACATGACGCAAAGAAAAAAAGAGGCGCAATGAGGTAGCTGTGTGAGTAAGCTAAGCGACCCTAGTGGCAGACACAAACACCTGGCCCATCTAGGAGTGGCACTGCAGTGTCACGCAGGATGGCCCTTCCAAAAAACACTCCCCAAACAGCACATGACGCAAAGAAAAAAAGAGGCGCAATGAGGTAGCTGTGTGAGTAAGATAAGCGACCCTAGTGGCCGACACAAACACCTGGCCCATCTAGGAGTGGCACTGCAGTGTCACGCAGGATGGCCCTTCCAAAAAACACTCCCCAAACAGCACATGACGCAAAGAAAAAAAGAGGCGCAATGAGGTAGCTGTGAGAGTAAGATAAGCGACCCTAGTGGCCGACACAAACACCTGGCCCATCTAGGAGTGGCACTGCAGTGTCACGCAGGATGGCCCTTCCAAAAAACACTCCCCAAACAGCACATGACGCAAAGAAAAAAAGAGGCGCAATGAGGTAGCTGTGTGAGTAAGATAAGCGACCCTAGTGGCCGACACAAACACCTGGCCCATCTAGGAGTGGCACTGCAGTGTCACGCAGGATGGCCCTTCAAAAAAATACTCCCCAAACAGCACATGACGCAAAGAAAAATGAAAGAAAAAAGAGGTGCAAGATGGAATTGTCCTTGGGCCCTCCCACCCACCCTTATGTTGTATAAACAGGACATGCACACTTTAACCAACCCATCATTTCAGTGACAGGGTCTGCCACACGACTGTGACTGAAATGACGGGTTGGTTTGGACCCCCACCAAAAAAGAAGCAATTAATCTCTCCTTGCACAAACTGGCTCTACAGAGGCAAGATGTCCACCTCATCATCATCCTCCGATATATCACCGTGTACATCCCCCTCCTCACAGATTATCAATTCGTCCCCACAGGAATCCACCATCTCAGCTCCCTGTGTACTTTGTGGAGGCAATTGCTGCTGGTCAATGTCTCCACGGAGGAATTGATTATAATTCATTTTAATGAACATCATCTTCTCCACATTTTCTGGAAGTAACCTCGTACGCCGATTGCTGACAAGGTGAGCGGCGGCACTGAACACTCTTTCGGAGTACACACTTGTGGGAGGGCAACTTAGGTACTGTAGAATAAAGCCAGTTTGTGCAAGGGCCTCCAAATTGCCTCTTTTTCCTGCCAGTATAAGTACGGACTGTCTGACGTGCCTACTTGGATGCGGTCACTCATATAATCCTCCACCATTCTTTCAATGGGGAGAGAATCATATGCAGTGCCAGTAGACGACATGTCCGTATCCGTAATCGTTGGCAGGTCCTTCAGTCCGGACCAGATGTCAGCATCAGCAGTCGCTCCAGACTGCCCTGCATCACCGCCAGCGGTTGGGCTCGGAATTCTGAGCCTTTTCCTCGCACCCCCAGTTGCGGGAGAATGTGAAGGAGGAGATGTTGACAGGTCGCGTTCCGCTTGACTTGACAATTTTCTCACCAGCAGGTCTTTGAACCCCAGCAGACTTGTGTGTGCCGGAAAGAGAGATCCAAGGTAGGTTTTCAAATCTAGGATCGAGCACGGTGGCCAAAATGTAGTGCTCTGATTTCAACAGATTGACCACCCGTGAATTCTTGTTAAGCGAATTAAGGGCTCCATCCACAAGTCCCACATGCCTAGCGGAATCGCTCTGTGTTAGCTCCTCCTTCAATGTCTCCAGCTTCTTCTGCAAAAGTCTGATGAGGGGAATGACCTGACTCAGGCTGGCAGTGTCTGAACTGACTTCACGTGTGGCAAGTTCAAAGGGCATCAGAACCTTGCACAACGTTGAAATCATTCTCCACTGCGCTTGAGACAGGTGCATTCCACCTCCTATATCGTGCTCAATTGTATAGGCTTGAATGGCCTTTTGCTGCTCCTCCAACCTCTGAAGCATATATAGGGTTGAATTCCACCTCGTTACCACTTCTTGCTTCAGATGATGGCAGGGCAGGTTCAGGCGTTTTTGGTGGTGCTCCAGTCTTCTGTACGTGGTGCCTGTACGCCGAAAGTGTCCCACAATTCTTCTGGCCACCGACAGCATCTCTTGCACGCCCCTCTCGTTTTTTAAATAATTCTGCACCACCAAATTCAAGGTATGTGCAAAACATGGGACGTGCTGGAATTTGCCCATATTTAATGCACACACAATATTGCTGGCGTTGTCCGATGCCACAAATCCACAGGAGAGTCCAATTGGGGTAAGCCATTCCGCGATGATCTTCCTCAGTTGCCGTAAGAGGTTTTCAGCTGTGTGCGTATTCTGGAAACCGGTGATACAAAGCGTAGCCTGCCTAGGAAAGAGTTGGCGTTTGCGAGATGCTGCTACTGGTGCCGCCGCTGCTGTTCTTGCGGCGGGAGTCCATACATCTACCCAGTGGGCTGTCACAGTCATATAGTCCTGACCCTGTCCTGCTCCACTTGTCCACATGTCCGTGGTTAAGTGGACATTGGGTACAACTGCATTTTTTAGGACACTGGTGAGTCTTTTTCTGATGTCCGTGTACATTCTCGGTATCGCCTGCCTAGAGAAGTGGAACCTAGATGGTATTTGGTAACGGGGGCACACTACCTCAAGAAATTGTCTAGTTCCCTGTGAACTAACGGCGGATACCGGACGCACGTCTAACACCAACATAGTTGTCAAGGCCTCAGTTATCCGCTTTGCAACAGGATGACTGCTGTGATATTTCATCTTCCTCGCAAAGGACTGTTGGACAGTCAATTGCTTACTGGAAGTAGCACAAGTGGTCTTCCGACTTCCCCTCTGGGATGACCATCGACTCCCAGCAGCAACAACAGCAGCGCCAGCAGCAGTAGGCGTTACACGCAAGGATGCATCGGAGGAATCCCAGGCAGGAGAGGACTCGTCAGAATTGCCAGTGACATGGCCTGCAGGACTATTGGCATTCCTGGGGAAGGAGGAAATTGACACTGAGGGAGTTGGTGGGGTGGTTTGCGTGAGCTTGGTTACAAGAGGAAGGGATTTACTGGTCAGTGGACTGCTTCCGCTGTCGCCCAAAGTTTTTGAACTTGTCACTGACTTATTATGAATGCGCTGCAGGTGACGTATAAGGGAGGATGTTCCGAGGTGGTTAACGTCCTTACCCCTACTTATTACAGCTTGACAAAGGCAACACACGGCTTGACAAATGTTGTCCGCATTTCTGTTGAAATACTTCCACACCGAAGAGCTGATTTTTTTTGGTATTTTCACCAGGCATGTCAATGGCCATATTCCTCCCACGGACAACAGGTGTCTCCCCGGGTGCCTGACTTAAACAAACCACCTCACCATCAGAATCCTCCTTGTCAATTTCCTCCCCAGCGCCAGCAACACCCATATCCTCCTCATCCTGGTGTACTTCAACACTGACATCTTCAATCTGACTATCAGGAACTGGACTGCGGGTGCTCCTTCCAGCACTTGCAGGGGGCGTGCAAATGGTGGAAGGCGCATGCTCTTCACGTCCAGTGTTGGGAAGGTCAGGCATCGCAACCGACACAATTGGACTCTCCTTGTGGATTTGGGATTTCGAAGAACGCACAGTTCTTTGCTGTGCTTTTGCCAGCTTAAGTCTTTTCTTTTCTCTGACGTCCTAGTGGATGCTGGGAACTCCGTAAGGACCATGGGGAATAGCGGGCTCCGAAGGAGGCTGGGCACTCTAGAAAGATTTATGAGTTCTTTGCTGTGCTTTTGCCAGCTTGAGTCTTTTCATTTTTCTAGCGAGAGGCTGAGTGCTTCCATCCTCATGTGAAGCTGAACCACTAGCCATGAACATAGGCCAGGGCCTCAGCCGTTCCTTGCCACTCCGTGTGGTAAATGGCATATTGGCAAGTTTACACTTCTCCTCCGACAATTTTATTTTAGATTTTTGAGTCCTTTTTTTACTGATATTTGGTGTTTTGGATCTTACATGCTCTGTACTATGACATTGGGCATCGGCCTTGGCAGACGACGTTGCTGGCATTTCATCGTCTCGGCCATGACTAGTGGCAGCAGCTTCAGCACGAGGTGGAAGTCGATCTTGATCTTTCCCTATTTTTGGAACCTCAACATTTTTGTTCTCCATATTTTAATAGGCACAACTAAAAGGCACCTCAGGTAAACAATGGAGATGGATGGATACTAGTATACTTATGGATGACGAGCGACTGCCGACACAGAGGTAGCTACAGTCGTGGACTACCGTACTGTGTCTGCTGCTAATATAGACTGGATGATAATGAGATAAAATTAAAATATAAAATTAAAATATATATATCACACTAGTACTGCAGCCGGACAGGTATATATTATGTAATGACGGACCTGCTGGACACTGTCTGTCAGCACTGCAGACTCCTAAAGTAAGCTACTAGTATCAAGAAGATAGAAAAAAAAAAAACACGGGTAGGTGGTATACAATTATGGATGGACGAGCGACTGCCGACACAGAGGTAGCTACAGCCGTGGACTACCGTACTGTGTCTGCTGCTAATATAGACTGGATGATAATGAGATAAAATTAAAATATATATATCACACTAGTACTGCAGCCGGACAGGTATATATTATGTAATGACGGACCTGCTGGACACTGTCTGTCAGCACTGCAGACTCCTAAAGTAAGCTACTAGTATCAAGAAGATAGAAAAAAAAAACCACGGGTAGGTGGTATACAATTATGGATGGACGAGCGACTGCCGACACAGAGGTAGCTACAGCCGTGGACTACCATACTGTGTCTGCTGCTAATATAGACTGGATGATAATGAGATAAAATTAAAATATATATATATATCACACTAGTACTGCAGCCGGACAGGTATATATTATGTAATGACGGACCTGCTGGACACTGTCTGTCAGCACTGCAGACTCCTAAAGTAAGCTACTAGTATCAAGAAGATAGAAAAAAAAAACCACGGGTAGGTGGTATACAATTATGGATGGACGAGCGACTGCCGACACAGAGGTAGCTACAGTCGTGGACTACCGTACTGTGTCTGCTGCTAATATAGACTGGATGATAATGAGATAAAATTCAAATATATATATCACACTAGTACTGCAGCCGGACAGGTATATATTATGTAATGATGGACCTGCTGGACACTGTCTGTCAGCACTGCAGACTCCTAAAGTAAGCTACTAGTATCAAGAAGATAGAAAAAAAAAAAAACCACGGGTAGGTGGTATACAATTATGGATGGACGAGCGACTGCCGACACAGAGGTAGCTACAGCCGTGGACTACCGTACTGTGTCTGCTGCTAATATAGATTGGATGATAATGAGATAAAATTAAAATATATATATATATATATATATATCACACTAGTACTGCAGCCGGACAGGTATATATTATGTAATGACGGACCTGCTGGACACTGTCTGCAGAATGCGTTTATAAAAACACCACACGACGAGTGTTTAACTTTTTCAGGCAGACAATCACAATTATACTGGTGGTCAGCAGACAATCACAATACTGGTGGTCAGTGGTCACTGGTCAGTCACACTGGCAGTGGCACTCTGGCAGCAAAAGTGTGCACTGTACTTAAAATATGTACTCCTGCTATAACTGCTCCCCAGTCTCCCCCACAATTAAGCTGTGTGAGCAGTGAGCACTCAGCACAGTCAGATAATGATATGCAGTATTACATATGATGCAGCACACTGGGCTGAGCACAGATATGGTATGTGACTGTGTCACACTGTGTATCGTTTTTTATCAGGCAGAGAACGGATTAATTAAACTGGTGGTCACTGGTCACACTATCAGCAGCAAGTAGTACTCCTCCTAATAATATGCTCCCCAAAATTTGTGTCTCTCTCTAGTACTCTAGTCTAAACGGAGAGGACGCCAGCCACGTCCTCTCCCTATCAATCTCAATGCACGTGTGAAAAATAAATGGCGGCGACGCGCGGCTCCTTATATAGAATCCGAGTCTCGCGATAGAATCCGAGCCTCGCGAGAATCCGACAGCGGGATGATGACGTTCGGGCGCGCTCGGGTTAACCGAGCAAGGCGGGAAGATCCGAGTCTGCCTCGGACCCGTGTAAAAAGCGTGAAGTTCGGGGGGGTTCGGTTTCCGAGAAACCGAACCCGCTCATCACTACTTTCAACCCAGTGGTGCCAGGATGTTATACCCATTCTGGATGCCGGTGTTGGCATTCAGAATATGGTCAGTATTCCGGCGTCGGTATTCTGACTGCCGGGATACAGACAGCCGGAATCCTGACTGCTCCCATCTATCCTCACAGTGTGCTTCATTCTTTCCCCCCAGCTCTCACCTTATTGACCACCTCCATGTCTGCAGAATGCTGCTGGTAAATCGTGGCAGTGCAGAGTGGGTACACTTCACGGGACAGCTACACAAATTCAAACAACGTGCTTCTCCAAAATACCAAGATTTTAGTGGGTCTAAAGTAATAGGGTAAGGCACTGCTACTAAGCAATTAAGTTTTCATATAAAAAAAAATTCTTAACAGACTGGTTTAAAAGGAAAAAATGTTTTAAAGCGTGTGATGCACAGGACTTTATGTTCACTTTCTGGAGAATCACCCTAATATTTTTTAAAATAATGATCAGAAGCAATTATATTTAGTAAAACATTACTATGGATTCGGTGTGGTGGGGTGTGATATGGGGGGAGCTTCATGGGGGGGTGACACCATGAGTTTCCCCACCGGGTGACACCAACCCTAGTGACGCCTCTGCCCCTGTGCTACTTAATCTCCTACAGCTCATGTCTGTAGGGCATTTCTCTTTCCTTAGAGTATGCATTGCCTCCTCCTGTGATAATTACGCTGCTGAGAGTATCATTTAGTAATGTGGTTTCACGGCATTTACTGTAGGATTCATGCATGCAGTCCACCAGGGAATAGAGCACTAACTCTGAGCATTTCTTCAGAACTTTAATAAGAAAAGTCTGTAGACGTGGTTTCTTGCTATGAATTTCAGCATTCAATTTAGTTCTGTATAAAGCACATTTACAAAGGGGTCTTCCCGGCAAAGCTCCGAGTGAGGAATAGGATGTCCACGATGATATGTACTCTCTTGTCAGCTTTTATTGTCAGCATTAGTTCAACTATATTAGCTTTTTGTCCCAGTTTCACTCTCGCGCCATCCAGAACAGGGATAAAAGATGGCGGACAGGGTTCCAGTAATGACTCACAGTACGGCGTACAATCTATTTCCGATTAGCGAAAGACTTTTTTTTCTTTTTTATTCATTTACAGATCTTTAATTAATGGTTTTAAAAATATCCATTTAAAACAATGTTTAAAAGGATTAAAAAATATTCAATAAAATGCGTTAGTTACAGTTGCTGCCTCTCACTTGCCTCAGCAACAGTCCCAAGTCCATGATAAGGCTACCAGGGGCTACTGACTGCATACAGTAAGTACAACTGGTATACGTGCAGGGGCGTTTTAAGAGTGGAGGGGACCCATGTGCAGTCTCTGTTGCGGGACCCCTCCTCTCTGGCAGCAAGTAGACTCTGGCATAATGTGCAGGTCTCCGGGAAAATGGCGCCTGCACCTTGTTCCCAGGGACATCTCAGGTGTGCATGCGCAAATCACTCGGAAATGGTTGCTGCGGCCATTTTCCAAGTGATTTGTGTCCACACTGCAGAGCCACCGCCGCGGGATTCCGGTGGGGTAAGTATAATATATGGGTGCAGGGTATGCAGTGTGGGCCCCCGTGGACCCAAGGGCCCCTGTGCACCGCACACACTGCACACATTATGGAAATGCCTATGTGTAGATGCCAGAGAATAGTGGCAGGGTGGGTAGGTGATAGTTTTAGAAAAGTGCCATGACAACTGGGGGAGGGATACCCTGTTCATAATATCTGTATAAATAGTGGGCTGTGATAAAACTAGAGATGTGCTCTGGCCCAATTTTTGCTGGTTTTGGTTATAATTCATCAGAGGGTTTTGGTTTTGCCAAAACAGCCTCACTGGTTTTGGTTTTGAATCTGGATTTTTTTTAATTGAACGAAACAGCTAAAATCATGTTATTTTTAGAATCCAAACCGATATACAAAACCCAAAGTTCGGATTTAAAATCAAAATTCTGAACCACGCAAAGATCCAAACTTGGCCTCGGACCGGGTTTTGGTTCGGTTTGGATCCTCAAAATTCGGGTAGGTTCGGATTTCTGGTGAACCAAACCACACTTCTCTAGCTATAACCAATTATAATGAGTTAGTTGTGCTGTTGTCACTCAGTTCTTCATTAGAAAACTTGTATATCTCCCTCAACAGTCATTCAGTGCCTTAGGGATGGCACATGACACACAGCGGAAGCAGTCACCCAGGGACAGATGTAGCATGCCTTGGAGAGAGACAAAGTGGAATAGTTGCTTAAAAGCAGCCAATCAGATTCTGTGATTTTAAAGACTACGGGGACTATTTACTAAATCTTGGATGGAGATAAAGTTGCTGGAGATAAAGTGCCAGCCAATCAGCTCCTAACTGCCATGTCACAGGCTGTGTTTGAAAAATGACAGGAGCTGGATGGTTGGGACTTTATCTCCGTCCACTTTATCTCCATCCAAGGCTTAGTAATTAGACACCTATGCTGGATACAGGGGTTAAAGAGGACCTGGAGAGGTGGTGGAACTCAGCTCTTACCCACCGCCAATCCCCCCCGCCTGTTAGGCAGAACTCTGAGATGATGCCAGGCCACTGCCACAGGCGCAACTAGGGTTGATGGTGCTCAGTGCTATATACTTATATTGGTACTGAAATAAGGAATCCGGTCAGGATCCCAGCAGTCAAAATACCTACGCCGGAAACCCGACACTATCCGTAATGCCGGCGCTGGGATCCCAACATTAACCACTATCCCTGGTGCCAGAATCCTGACTGCTGGGATCCCGAACTAGGATTTGTCGGGCCAGCAGAGAGGTAAATCGTGGGGATTGGGGAGGTTAGTTTTAGGGAAGGGTTAGGTTGTGGGGAAGGGGACGTATGGTTAGGCACCCTCGGGGAGGGTTATGGTTAGACAGTGAGAGGGGAAGCGGGTTGTGTTTAGGCTACGGGGAGGGGGGATAGGGTTAGACACTCCCGGGGAGGGTTAGAGTTAGGCTATGGGGGAGGGAGTGTTAGGTTTAGACTGCGGGAATGGGTGGTTAGGGTTAGGCACCATGGGGAGGGTTAGGGTTAGGCTATGGGGGAGGGAGTGTTAGGTTTAGACTGCGGGAATGGGTGGTTAGGGTTAGGCACCATGGGGAGGGTTAGGATTAGGCTATGGGGGAGGGAGTGTTAGGTTTAGACTGCGGGAATGGGTGGTTAGGGTTAGGCACCATGGGGAGGGTTAGGGTTAGGCTATGGGGGAGGGAGTGTTAGGTTTAGACTGCGGGAATGGGTGGTTAGGGTTAGGCACCATGGGGAGGGTTAGGATTAGGCTATGGGGGAGGGAGTGTTAGGTTTAGACTGCGGGAATGGGTGGTTAGGGTTAGGCACCATGGGGAGGGTTAGGGCTAGGCTATGGGGGAGGGAGTGTTAGGTTTAGACTGCGGGAATGGGTGGTTAGGGTTAGGCACCATGGGGAGGGTTAGGCTATGGGGGAGGGAGTGTTAGGTTTAGACTGCGGGAATGGGTGGTTAGGGTTAGGCACCATGGGGAGGGTTAGGGTTAGGCTATGGGGGAGGGAGTGTTAGGTTTAGACTGCGGGAATGGGTGGTTAGGGTTAGGCACCATGGGGAGGGTTAGGGTTAGGCTATGGGGGAGAGAGTGTTAGGTTTAGACTGCGGGAATGGGTGCTTAGGGTTAGGCACCATGGGCAGGGTTAGGATCCTGAGCGTCGAGATTCTGCTGTTGGTATTATGACTGCCAGCATCCCAAGCACCAGGATCCCGATAACATCCCCTGAAATACAGGTGTAGCCACGCTCATCGTGGCTACATCTATGGCGGACAGGCACTCTCAGCGCGACTAGGCGCGCCCATGCCTTGTTGTGCCAAGCTGGAAACACAACAAGGGAAGTGTGAAAGCAAATAAAACCTTGATACGACTGGGATAAGCACCATGTGCCTCTTCGCTGACGCACCTCACAGCTCAGGGATGCTCCCTGAGGAAAGTGTGATACACAGACTGAAACGGCCGTCGGGCTGGGATCATTACTGTGACTTATTGGACTTAAAGACTGTTCCTACTGCTTCCAATAGTATCTTATTTACAACGATGGCTCTGTGCTTTATTTAAATTACTACATTGAGACTTTTTTCGAAAAATACATTGGTGCGCTGGCGTCTGTTAACCCTTATGGAGCTTCAGATACAGGGCCAGATGTACTAAGCTTGAAAAGTGATAAATATCACTGTGATAAAGCACCGGCCAATCGGCTCCTAACTGTCATTTTTCAAACACAGCCTGTGACATGGCAGTTAGGAGCCGATTGGCTGGTGCTTTATCACAGTGATATTTATCACTTTTCAGGCTTAGTACATCTCCCCCACAATATGCTATAACTCTTTATAACTAAGCAACCTCCCTTATATTACTGAAGTGCGTGCAGCTGCATTCTTTCTCTCTCTCTCTCTCTATTTATATACACACACGCACATACTGTACTGCATACACTTATTTAGTGAGAAACCACCCAGTGCACAAGAACATATTTTACTGATACATTAAGGATATTTTAAATTAATTTTTATTTCTTTAAAATCTTGTGTCACACATGTGGATGTCTTCAGTGTGCCATGGTAGAAAAAAGTAAGAGAACCACTGCTGTAGGTTATAGATTAAAGGTTTCCAAACTTTCTTAAATCAGCATGTTTTCTAAGGCATACGTAGGCCTAAAGATTTCTTATATCACTTTTCATTCACCCAAGTCCTGGGTCTGATCCGAGATTTGGAATACTGGTCCTAATTAAGTAAGGATTGCAAATTCTGCTAATTAGCAGAAACCGGCTTACTCATTTACATTGCACCTTAATCCGGGCCTTTCCTGAGAGGACCATCCTGCGAGGTAGTTGGGTTGGATTCCCAGGTCACTGGACCTAGATTAACCCTTTTCCACCGAGCAGTAATGGGAATTATCACAGCAATAACCCGGCTCTTAGCGATAGTAGTAAAGGGGTGTCATTAAAAAAAAAAATGAAGAAAAGTTTAAAAATAAGTAAATTGTTCTTATATGTTTTCCTTATGTTCAGTTACGTGGTGGGTGCTCTTCTATTTGTCCACAGTTTTTATGACTAGCAGCCAACAGCCCTGGTTTTACCTATCACATTAACCATTATTCATTTTATGACCCACGGCACCCAGTTTGGATGCCAGTGGTTTACAGAATATTAGTAAATAATGAAAGTTGTCTATATGTCTCAGCAACAATGCCACTGGGCCAGACTAACAATGGGGTGGTTGAAGCTCCGGTTCCAGACCTACACATAAAATAGGCCCATCATCATGACAGCATGAGGATGACCAGTTGCCTAGCTGACCACACATAAATCAGAAGTATTAATCTGTATTTATAGGTTTTTTTTCCACAAAATTCAGCAATTTTTCTGTTTTTGGGCGGGATGTACTAAAGGAAAAATTTACTAAGACCCCACCGCCGGTTTTTCGCCATCCAGGGTATCGCCATCTCTGGATGGCGATACCCTATAAAAGCCTATGGGATTCTTATCGCCGACCGCCGCCCCCGGCGCAGACGCCTCCCCCCGGCATACCTTCCTCCAGGCAGCCTGGTCCCGAAAGTTAATCTCCTCCTCCCCCTAGCAACGCAGTCGGAGGTACTTCCGGCTGCAGGGGGGGAGGAGGAGGCTCCAGGGACAGCCTGCTGCTGCTTCCCGGCGTGCAGGCAGTGTGGAGACCCCTCGGAGGTGACGGAGACCCCCCGCTGATCACCTCACAGGTATCGCGGGGTGCCTCCGTAACCGCATTGCGATATTGATCGCATATGTTAGTACATATGCGATCAACATCGCTGCGATGCGCGGTGAGGGGCGGTGATGTATCTTAATACATCCCGCCCTTTATGTATTAAGAGAGACATTCGAGATTATAGTGTAGTATCAGGATCACTGGGTCTCAGGATTTGTTTGTGGGCACAAGAATTGTGACCACTAGGTCAGCAGCATCACTGCTAGTGTACAGCCAGAGAGGGACTCACAGAAGCACTAATATGCAGGCATATAAACAAGTCTGTAAAATCGGTTAATAGTTTACAACAGAGCTGAATACTTTAGTAAACAGGAGAGTCTTGTAAACAGTGATGTGTAGCTGTCAGCAGCTCTGAGTTTGAGACACAGGTAAAGCTGTAAGCGTGAGGTGAATGGAATCCAAGCAATGCAGAGACACAGGAGTCCCAAGGAATCACTGTAGTTTGGAGAGCTGAAGGTCACAGTAGCACTGATACAGCACTTGGGAGCACAGATTACCAGCTGGATGTCACGAACCGGTCTCTCACCTTTGCGGGTTCTGGGGTTCATCCGTTGCCAGTGCGGTTGCTCGCGGTGCTGTGCGCCCGTGTGGGGACACGGCGTGATCAATGGCACAGGTAATGCAGAGTCTGGGAACTGTGAGTGCGGGGACCAAATGGCCTAAGGCACTGCGGTGTGTCTGCTGTATAGGAGGTGGCCATGTTGGAGACCAAATAGCTAATACTGAGCACTTGTGAAAACACCTGTGGGCAGGTGTAAGCCAATCCCGTGCTTGTGCTGCCTTTAAGTAGGCTGGGATTATGTCACTCTGGGCCAGTGCTTTGTTGTATCAAAGCTGTGCTCTAGCTCTGAACTCTCTCCGTGCATTCCTGTGTGATTCCCGTGGTCCAGATATCGCCTCCGTTCCCAGAGGTCCGTTTTGCAGCCTTCACTGCCAAAGATCTACCGGCTCTCCATTGTGCTATCAGTCAATTGCACACCTATTGGAAATACTTGGATTCCCAGTGTCCTGCATGAGGTTACCTTGTCTGTCTGCCTATCATACAAAGTCTGGAGGATTCCAATTCCCTCAGCTGTTCGTTTGTTCAACTCTGCATTTAACCCATTCATCACCTCGCCATCTACTACAGTTTCACAGTGATCTCCGGAACCCGCAAGTAACCCAATTCAGTACTTTTTCTATGTTGTCATTACAAGGATAATTCTTCACAGTCTCTCAGTTAACTCTTAAAACTCCATTGCAAATTCTTACAGTTAATTCTCCATGTCTGCATTAACCAGTTAAACACAATCTGCAGTTCAGCATCAAAGCCTGTTTATATTTGGACAATTCAACATTTATTCTTCAGCTTGTTTTTGCATATGTTTCCATGAACATTTCTTTTATTTATTTCTGAGTTTTCTCTTGCATATTATTTCTGTCATTCCTGCAATACTTCAGTATAATGATGATTAACAACTAGTCATTTAACTCCTTACTGAATTGTTACTTTAATAAATATATGAAACGGAACTTCCTTCGTCCTCCCTGTTTTCTTCATACCCCAGCACCTACCCCTGTGGTTGGTTCCAGGTTAACGGATTCACAAAAACACCCGGACCTGACAGTAAGCACTGGCCACATGGATCCGTCAAGAGACCAATTCGCAGGAGGCGGTGCTACGTCAAATATCCTTTCCCGTCTGGAAAACCAGGAGTCTATACAGACACAAATAGTGCAGTTTATGCAAACTATGGCAGACCGTTTAGAGACTCTTCATACAGCAATTAAAACGTCTCAAGTCCAGATTCCAACTCCGGTTGTCCCAGTTACCACTACAGCTTCTCCTGTGATGCTGCCTACGTCCCGCTTGCAGTTACCCTCTCCGAGTAAGTTTGACGGAACTCCAAAACTTTGCAGGGGATTCCTGAATCAATGCGAGATCCAGTTCGAACTGATGTCCGCCAGTTTCCCATCAGCTCGTTCTAAGGTCGCATATATTATTGCCCTCCTCTCCGGTCAGGCTCTGGAGTGGGCATCACCATTATGGGAGAGAGGTGATCCTATCCTCTCTAATTACAAAGAGTTTGTATCTTCTTTCCGGAGAATCTTTGACGAACCCGGCAGGACCACCTCAGCATCTTTGGAGATTCTCCGTCTACGTCAAGGTTTACGTCCTGTCAATCAATATATTGTTCAGTTTCGCACGTTGTCTTCAGAGTTAAACTGGAATGAGGAGGCCCTGATCGCCGCGTTTTGGAATGGACTTTCTGAGAGAATCAAGGACGATTTAACTATCCGGGATGTGCCAACTAAACTGGATGAATTGATTTCTCTCTGTAACAAACTTGACCTACGCTACAGGGAGCGATGTTTAGAGAAATCCAGGGCAGAGCGATCCAGTCCACGTTATCATCCTAGGCCTCGACAAGATTCTTCATCACAGTCTCCGGTAACGACAGACGAACCTATGCAGATTGGGCGCTCTCGCCTCACAGAAGAGGAACGACTTCGTCGTCGACAGGGTAACCTCTGCATGTACTGTGGGTCCTCTGAACACTTAGTTAAATTCTGCAAACTCCGACCGGGAAACTCTTGCTCCTAGCTTATTCAAGAGAGGTTAAGCTAGGAGTTACTCTAGAATCACGTTCTGGGAAAGAGCCGACCTTGTCTATTCAATTAGAAGTGCCAAGTTCTACAGTGAAAGTTTCAGCTCTCCTAGATTCTGGGGCAGCCGAGAACTTCATCTCCTCAGCCTTTGTCATGCGGTCTAAAGTTCAAACCATGCCTCTGGAAGCAGCAGTTGCCGTTACAGCAGTGGATGGAAGTCGAATTCCAGATGGTATAATTACTCATCGAACCGTATGTCTCAAGATGAAAGTTGGTGTGCTCCATTCCGAATACCTCTCCTTCTACGTGATTCCCAAAGCCTCTCAAGATGTGATACTTGGTTTACCTTGGCTGCAGAAACATAACCCTCAACTTAATTGGCAAACCATGGAAGTCCTTTCATGGGGTAAATCTTGTACCAAGAACTGTTTAGCCTCAATTGTACCTCTCCGGTCAATCAGCCTTCCCGACCTACCTCCGGTGTATCAATCCTTTGCGGATGTTTTCAGTAAACAAGCAGCAGACTCTCTACCTCCTCATCGCGAATGGGACTGCCCAATTGTCCTGGTTCCGGGTAAAACACCTCCTAGGGGACGAATTTATCCGCTATCCATCCCAGAGACGCAAGCTATGTCTGATTATATACAAGAAAATCTAACCAAAGGATTTATCAGACCATCTTCTTCACCTGCAGGAGCCGGATTCTTTTTCGTTAAGAAGAAGGACGGTGGGTTACGACCATGCATAGATTACCGTGGACTCAATGAGATCACTGTGAAAAACAAGTATCCATTACCCTTAATTCCAGAATTATTTGACCGGGTAAAAGGAGCTACTGTGTTTACAAAACTGGATCTCCGAGGGGCCTACAATTTAATCCGCATCCGAGAAGGGGACGAGTGGAAGACTGCTTTTAATACCCGGGATGGGCATTACGAATACCTTGTAATGCCTTTCGGTCTTTGTAATGCACCTGCAGTTTTTCAAAGCTATGTGAATGAACTTTTTCGTGATCTTCTCTACAAGTGTCTAGTAGTGTACCTGGATGATATCCTAATATTCTCTAGGGATATAAAGTCTCACCGTCACCAAGTTAAAGAGGTACTGACACGTCTGAGGAAAAATCAACTTTATTGTAAGTTAGAGAAGTGCACTTTTGAAGTATCTTCCATACCGTTCCTTGGTTACATCATTTCTGGATCAGAGCTATGTATGGATCCCGGTAAGGTACAAGCTATCCGAGATTGGTCCACTCCTACAACTCTCAAGGGGATTCAGCGATTTCTCGGCTTTGCTAATTTCTATAGGAGATTCATTAAGAATTATTCTACGTTAGCTGCTCCCATCACAGCCCTAACTCGTAAGGGAGCAAATCCTACGAACTGGTCTTCAGAAGCAATCAAAGCCTTCTCTGATTTAAAGCAAGCCCTTGTGTCAGCTCCCATTCTTCGACAGCCTGATCTGAATCGTCCCTTTCTACTAGAGGTGGATGCATCTACAGAAGCAGTAGGAGCTGTGTTGTCACAAGTCTTTGAAGATAAAAAGGTCCATCCCTGCGGATATTTCTCCCGTAAGTTCCTCCCGGCAGAACGTAATTATGCAATCGGTGAGCAAGAGTTACTTGCCATCAAGTTGGCATTTGAGGAGTGGAGATACCTTCTAGAAGGAGCTCAACATCGCATTACAGTTTATACTGATCATAAGAATCTTCTGTATCTGCAGTCAGCTCAGTGTTTGAATCCACGACAAGCCCGATGGGCGCTTTTCTTCTCACGATTTGATTTCAAACTCACCTATCGTCCAGGGTCTCAGAACAAAAAGGCAGATGCCCTTTCCCGGTCCTTTGCTTCTTCTGAATTAAATGATGCTACCACGAATCAAGCCATTGTGAATCCTAGGTCCTTTTTAATGACTCGAACCTCTCCAGTTCCTCCGCCTGGCAAGACCTTTGTCGCCACAAGTCTTCAAAAACGGCTGCTTACCTGGGCTCACTCCTCTTCCTTCATGGGTCATCCTGGGGTTCTAAAGACTCTCAAGTTTATTCAACAGTCTTATTGGTGGCCACGTCTCAAAGCCGATGTCCAAGAGTTTATAGCAGCATGTCCTAAATGTGCCCAACATAAGAGTCCAAGAAGTTCTCCACCAGGTTTGTTACATCCACTATCCATACCCAAACAACCATGGACTCATATCTCAATGGATTTCGTGACCGATCTACCTCCATCAAAAGGGCGAAATACCATTTGGGTGATAGTGGATCGATTTTCGAAAATGGCACATTTCATTCCATTAACTGGGTTACCATCAGCCCCTTTACTAGCCAGATTGTTCATCTCTGAAATCTTCAAGTTGCATGGCCTTCCTCGAGAAATTGTTTCTGATCGGGGAACACAGTTTGTGGCCAAGTTTTGGAGGTCGCTTTGTTCATCTTTAAATGTCAAGTTGAACTTTTCTTCTGCATATCATCCTCAGACAGATGGACAAACTGAGAGAGTCAACCAAGACCTTAAAACATTTCTCCGGCTATATATATCGTCCTCACAGGATGACTGGGTTGACTACCTTCCATTGGCAGAATTTGCTCATAATAATCTCTTCCATTCATCTTCAGAATCTACGCCCTTTTATATTAACTTCGGCTTTCATCCTCGTGTGCCAGAGTTTCATCCATTGCCAGCCCTAGAGGTCCCAGCGGCAGATCAAGAGCTTCAACGTCTATCTAGCATCTGGAGTTGTGTACGTAAGTCCTTGGTCAAAACTTCCGCTCGTTATAAATCTTTTGCAGATAAAAAACGTAAAGCTGTACCGAATTACAAAGTGGGAGACCAAGTTTGGATTTCTACGCGCAATCTCAAGTTCAAAGTTCCTTCTAAGAAATTTGCTCCCAGGTTTATTGGTCCATTTCCCATTGTAAAGGTACTCAACCCTGTGTCATACAAAGTCAAGCTGCCACCGTCTTTGAGTATTCCTAACGCCTTTCATACATCTTTACTGAAGCCTTTGATTCTCAATAAGTTCCGTACTACCCAGTCCAAATCTCCTAAAGTTCACTCTTTGCAGAATGAGGAATTTGAAGTTAAAGAGATTGTGGACTCACGTTCCCGATATGGACGTTTACAGTTTCTGGTCGACTGGAAGGGTTACGGCCCGGAGGAGAGATCCTGGGTTTTCTCTGAAGATGTTCATGCTCCAAGACTGGTACAGAAATACTTCTCCAAAAATCCTGACAAGGTTCAAAGGTGTTCGGAGACCACCCGTAGAAGAGGGGGTACTGTCACGAACCGGTCTCTCACCTTTGCGGGTTCTGGGGTTCATCCGTTGCCAGTGCGGTTGCTCGCGGTGCTGTGCGCCCGTGTGGGGACACGGCGTGATCAATGGCACAGGTAATGCAGAGTCTGGGAACTGTGAGTGCGGGGACCAAATGGCCTAAGGCACTGCGGTGTGTCTGCTGTATAGGAGGTGGCCATGTTGGAGACCAAATAGCTAATACTGAGCACTTGTGAAAACACCTGTGGGCAGGTGTAAGCCAATCCCGTGCTTGTGCTGCCTTTAAGTAGGCTGGGATTATGTCACTCTGGGCCAGTGCTTTGTTGTATCAAAGCTGTGCTCTAGCTCTGAACTCTCTCCGTGCATTCCTGTGTGATTCCCGTGGTCCAGATATCGCCTCCGTTCCCAGAGGTCCGTTTTGCAGCCTTCACTGCCAAAGATCTACCGGCTCTCCATTGTGCTATCAGTCAATTGCACACCTATTGGAAATACTTGGATTCCCAGTGTCCTGCATGAGGTTACCTTGTCTGTCTGCCTATCATACAAAGTCTGGAGGATTCCAATTCCCTCAGCTGTTCGTTTGTTCAACTCTGCATTTAACCCATTCATCACCTCGCCATCTACTACAGTTTCACAGTGATCTCCGGAACCCGCAAGTAACCCAATTCAGTACTTTTTCTATGTTGTCATTACAAGGATAATTCTTCACAGTCTCTCAGTTAACTCTTAAAACTCCATTGCAAATTCTTACAGTTAATTCTCCATGTCTGCATTAACCAGTTAAACACAATCTGCAGTTCAGCATCAAAGCCTGTTTATATTTGGACAATTCAACATTTATTCTTCAGCTTGTTTTTGCATATGTTTCCATGAACATTTCTTTTATTTATTTCTGAGTTTTCTCTTGCATATTATTTCTGTCATCCCTGCAATACTTCAGTATAATGATGATTAACAACTAGTCATTTAACTCCTTACTGAATTGTTACTTTAATAAATATATGAAACGGAACTTCCTTCGTCCTCCCTGTTTTCTTCATACCCCAGCACCTACCCCTGTGGTTGGTTCCAGGTTAACGGATTCACAAAAACACCCGGACCTGACACTGGAGAAGACTCTGAATCTCTCACCCTAACCCTCTGTTCCATGCTCAGTTTCTTCCCCACCTGTGTCACCCCTCCCTGTGTGTCTGCCCCCTCCTCTTCAGAATGCAAGCTCTCATGAGCAGGGCCCTCTCCTTGCATGTGCTTTTCCTTCTCTTACCTAGACTATCTTCTACTTCATACTCCCTGCAACGGCACCTAACCTTCGGTTCTGCCAGCCTGGTGCTTATCTTAGTGTCATGTCCCTGATGCAGAAATGTTTATATTCCATACACTTGCTTTGTTTTGCTCATTTGTTTATGTATTTTGTTAGGCGCTGTGAAACCCTTGCGACACTATAAAAATAAAAGATGATAATAATAATAATAATAATAACAACAATAATAATAATAATAATAATAATAATAAAAATTAGCTGCTGATTGCAGAGAGGAATCTCGCAATACTATCACACAGGAAGCTCAGGTGGAGACTGCAGATTAGCTGCAGACCAGGGACCAGGAAATCAGCAATGTAACTTGTTGATTTGGCAGTGTTCTGGTGAACAGAAAGGGCTTCAATAAGTGCTGCAGGGTACAGATTGGCTGCCAGAGTCAGCTGAGGTAAGGAAGCATTCTAACTCGAGATGCAGTTGGGTGATGAGATCCAACATGGTGGCGCCTATGTATACACTCCAGAATACAACGGTAAGTAATGAATAACTTAGTGCCTGAAACAGGTTTGAAAATCAGATTTTATGATATGGAGGGGGTGTACATGCCTATATGGCTCTGGCCACAAACACATAGCACTGGCCACACCCACACAGCACTGGTCACAGCTCCTCCCCTTCTCAGTATAGGCCCATGAACATTTTCAGTCCCAGGCCCATGAGGCCCTTAATCCGGCCTTTCCCAGAAAAAATGAAAATCAATTGAATTGGATATGAAAACTGTTCCTCGGTTTGGTATGTACAGATGATAAACAAAAAAATATTGAGACACAAGTGAGATACAGTATGTAAGTTTACAGTTTGTTAGCACAATGCATACAGTATAACCTTCCATAAATTATCCGTATAGCAGCCATGGGTGTGGTATGTCAGGTCGGCATTTATCATGTTGACGTGCATCAAGTCAACATGAGTATGTGAACATGGTGAAACTATTGACATGCAGCTTTTGACATGCTTAGCTAAGCATGTCAACAGTGACCATTTCAACATGTCTACATGGATGACATGGCAACATGATTGAATGTGCCTAACACCTCTGGTGGCCAAGCAGTCACGCACCTGGTCCCAGCGGCTCCAGTGTCTACTTCCACGTCACGGCAGACCAGTCATATGCAGTTCCAGTGCAGGCTACTTCTAAGTATCCTGTCGCCATCCCTAATCCTCATCCCTACCCCTAACCACCCCCCTAATGCCTAACCCTAACCTCCATACCCCGCAGCCTAACCCTCTCGGACGCACCTACCCTCGCCGTCTACATCCTTAGCATCCTCACATGACAACATTTGTGAACATGTGGACATTCTGAGAATATCAGTATGGTGCCTGTCGACATGTTACTGCATGTCAACATTGAGGTGTCGACATTATGGATGTCTATCTTGTGACTTGAATCCCAGCAGCCATGTATGTCCAAAATATTTATTTCATACTTGCATGATCAGAAATCTTTATATTTACTTTATGCTAATGAAAGCAATCTTAAGGTGCATACACACGGTGCAATGATATCTTACCATTTTGACTATATAGTCAACATCGCAAGAAAAGTTAGCGCATATCGCACCGTGTGTATACAGCTTGTGATACCGATGCGCTCTCCCTTGGGGTCGGTATGGCAATAAAAAATAGACTGTGCAGGCCAGGCAACTTTGGCTATATAGCGTACAATCTAGTTTCTAGTATAGCCAAAATTGTATATAGTCAAAATCGTACATGGTAAATATCACAATTAAAAATATAGTCAATATCAGTGGTTCAGGGCTCCGGTTAGTTCAGGGAAATCGCAAAGTCAAAATGGACATTTAGCGCCTAATTCAAAGCTGATCGCTAGGCCGCGTTTTCGTACAGCCTGTGATCAGGTCTGAACTGCGCATGCGTATGCTCCGCAATGTGCAGGTGCTTTGGTCCGCAGCATCGGGGAGCGCTGGTCAGCGACGGGATGGTGCGAGAAAAGTGATCACACAGGCGATCGCAAGGTGACTAACAGGAAGAGGGCGTTGTTGGTGGCAACTGACCGTTTTTAGGGAGTGTCCGGAAAAATGCAGGAGGGACCAGGCGTTTGAAGTAGAGATGAGCGCCTGAAATTTTTCGGGTTTTGTGTTTTGGTTTTGGGTTCGGTTCCGCGGCCGTGTTTTGGGTTCGACCGCGTTTTGGCAAAACCTCACCGAATTTTTTTTGTCGGATTCGGGTGTGTTTTGGATTCGGGTGTTTTTTTCAAAAAACCCTAAAAAACAGCTTAAATCATAGAATTTGGGGGTAATTTTGATCCCAAAGTATTATTAACCTCAAAAAACATAATTTACACTCATTTTCAGCCTATTCTGAACACATCACACCTCACAATATTATTTTTAGTCCTAAAATTTGCACCGAGGTCGCTGTGTGAGTAAGATAAGCGACCCTAGTGGCCGACACAAACACCGGGCCCATCTAGGAGTGGCACTGCAGTGTCACGCAGGATGTCCCTTCCAAAAAACCCTCCCCAAACAGCACATGACGCAAAGAAAAAAAGAGGCGCAATGAGGTAGCTGACTGTGTGAGAAAGATAAGCGACCCTAGTGGCCGACACAAACACCGGGCCCATCTAGGAGTGGCACTGCAGTGTCACGCAGGATGTCCCTTCCAAAAAACCCTCCCCAATCAGCACATGATGCAAAGAAAAAGAAAAGAAAAAAGAGGTGCAAGATGGAATTATCCTTGGGCCCTCCCACCCACCCTTATGTTGTATAAACAAAACAGGACATGCACACTTTAACCAACCCATCATTTCAGTGACAGGGTCTGCCACACGACTGTGACTGATATGACGGGTTGGTTTGGACCCCCCCCAAAAAAGAAGCAATTAATCTCTCCTTGCACAAACTGGCTCTACAGAGGCAAGATGTCCACCTCATCTTCACCCTCCGATATATCACCGTGTACATCCCCCTCCTCACAGATTATCAATTCGTCCCCACTGGAATCCACCATCTCAGCTCCCTGTGTACTTTGTGGAGGCAATTGCTGCTGGTCAATGTCTCCGCGGAGGAATTGATTATAATTCATTTTAATGAACATCATCTTCTCCACATTTTCTGGATGTAACCTCGTACGCCGATTGCTGACAAGGTGAGCGGCGGCACTAAACACTCTTTCGGAGTACACACTTGTGGGAGGGCAACTTAGGTAGAATAAAGCCAGTTTGTGCAAGGGCCTCCAAATTGCCTCTTTTTCCTGCCAGTATAAGTACGGACTGTGTGACGTGCCTACTTGGATGCGGTCACTCATATAATCCTCCACCATTCTATCAATGTTGAGAGAATCATATGCAGTGACAGTAGACGACATGTCCGTAATCGTTGTCAGGTCCTTCAGTCCGGACCAGATGTCAGCATCAGCAGTCGCTCCAGACTGCCCTGCATCACCGCCAGCGGGTGGGCTCGGAATTCTGAGCCTTTTCCTCGCACCCCCAGTTGCGGGAGAATGTGAAGGAGGAGATGTTGACAGGTCGCGTTCCGCTTGACTTGACAATTTTGTCACCAGCAGGTCTTTCAACCCCAGCAGACCTGTGTCTGCCGGAAAGAGAGATCCAAGGTAGGCTTTAAATCTAGGATCGAGCACGGTGGCCAAAATGTAGTGCTCTGATTTCAACAGATTGACCACCCGTGAATCCTTGTTAAGCGAATTAAGGGCTGCATCCACAAGTCCCACATGCCTAGCGGAATCGCTCCGTGTTAGCTCCTTCTTCAATGCCTCCAGCTTCTTCTGCAAAAGCCTGATGAGGGGAATGACCTGACTCAGGCTGGCAGTGTCTGAACTGACTTCACGTGTGGCAAGTTCAAAGGGCATCAGAACCTTGCACAACGTTGAAATCATTCTCCACTGCACTTGAGACAGGTGCATTCCATCTCCTATATCGTGCTCAATTGTATAGGCTTGAATGGCCTTTTGCTGCTCCTCCAACCTCTGAAGCATATAGAGGGTTGAATTCCACCTCGTTACCACTTCTTGCTTCAGATGATGGCAGGGCAGGTTCAGTAGTTTTTGGTGGTGCTCCAGTCTTCTGTACGTGGTGCCTGTACGCCGAAAGTGTCCCGCAATTTTTCTGGCCACCGACAGCATCTCTTGCACGCCCCTGTCGTTTTTTAAAAAATTCTGCACCACCAAATTCAAGGTATGTGCAAAACATGGGACGTGCTGGAATTTGCCCATATTTAATGCACACACAATATTGCTGGCGTTGTCCGATGCCACAAATCCACAGGAGAGTCCAATTGGGGTAAGCCATTCCGCGATGATCTTCCTCAGTTGCCGTAAGAGGTTTTCAGCTGTGTGCGTATTCTGGAAAGCGGTGATACAAAGCGTAGCCTGCCTAGGAAAGAGTTGGCGTTTGCGAGATGCTGCTACTGGTGCCGCCGCTGCTGTTCTTGCGGCGGGAGTCCATACATCTACCCAGTGGGCTGTCACAGTCATATAGTCCTGACCCTGCCCTGCTCCACTTGTCCACATGTCCGTGGTTAAGTGGACATTGGGTACAACTGCATTTTTTAGGACACTGGTGAGTCTTTTTCTGACGTCCGTGTACATTCTCGGTATCGCCTGCCTAGAGAAGTGGAACCTAGATGGTATTTGGTAACGGGGGCACACTGCCTCAATAAATTGTCTAGTTCCCTGTGAACTAACGGCGGATACCGGACGCACGTCTAACACCAACATAGTTGTCAAGGACTCAGTTATCCGCTTTGCAGTAGGATGACTGCTGTGATATTTCATCTTCCTCGCAAAGGACTGTTGAACAGTCAATTGCTTACTGGAAGTAGTACAAGTGGGCTTACGACTTCCCCTCTGGGATGACCATCGACTCCCAGCGGCAACAACAGCAGCGCCAGCAGCAGTAGGCGTTACACGCAAGGATGCATCGGAGGAATCACAGGCAGGAGAGGACTCGTCAGACTTGCCAGTGACATGGCCTGCAGGACTATTGGCATTCCTGGGGAAGGAGGAAATTGACACTGAGGGAGTTGGTGGGGTGGTTTGCGTGAGCTTGGTTACAAGAGGAAGGGATTTACTGGTCAGTGGACTGCTTCCGCTGTCACCCAAAGTTTTTGAACTTGTCACTGACTTATTATGAATGCGCTGCAGGTGACGTATAAGGGAGGATGTTCCGAGGTGGTTAACGTCCTTACCCCTACTTATTACAGCTTGACAAAGGGAACACACGGCTTGACACCTGTTGTCCGCATTTCTGGTGAAATACCTCCACACCGAAGAGCTGATTTTTTTGGTATTTTCACCTGGCATGTCAACGGCCATATTCCTCCCACGGACAACAGGTGTCTCCCCGGGTGCCTGACTTAAACAAACCACCTCACCATCAGAATCCTCCTGGTCAATTTCCTCCCCAGCGCCAGCAACACCCATATCCTCCTCATCCTGGTGTACTTCAACACTGACATCTTCAATCTGACTATCAGGAACTGGACTGCGGGTGCTCCTTCCAGCACTTGCAGGGGGCATGCAAATAGTGGAAGGCGCATGCTCTTCACGTCCAGTGTTGGGAAGGTCAGGCATCGCAAACGACACAATTGGACTCTCCTTGTGGATTTGGGATTTCAAAGAACGCACAGTTCTTTGCGGTGCTTTTGCCAGCTTGAGTCTTTTCAGTTTTCTAGCGAGAGGCTGAGTGCTTCCATCCTCATGTGAAGCTGAACCACTAGCCATGAACATAGGCCAGGGCCTCAGCCGTTCCTTGCCACTCCGTGTGGTAAATGGCATATTGGCAAGTTTACGCTTCTCCTCCGACAATTTTATTTTAGGTTTTGGAGTCCTTTTTTTTCTGATATTTGGTGTTTTGGATTTGACATGCTCTGTACTATGACATTGGGCATCGGCCTTGGCAGACGACGTTGCTGGCATTTCATCGTCTCGGCCATGACTAGTGGCAGCAGCTTCAGCACGAGGTGGAAGTGGATCTTGATCTTTCCCTAATTTTGGAACCTCAACTTTTTTGTTCTCCATATTTTATAGGCAGAACTAAAAGGCACCTCAGGTAAACAATGGAGATGGATGGATTGGATACTAGTATACAATTATGGACGGACTGCCACGGTTAGGTGGTATAAAAAAACCACGGTTAGGTGGTATATATTATAATAATAATACAATTATGGATGGACGGACTGCCTGCCGAGTGCCGACACAGAGGTAGCCACAGCCGTGAACTACCGCACTGTACACTGGTTGATAAAGAGATAGTAGTATACTCGTAACAACTAGTATGACACTATGACGGTATAAAGAATGAAAAAAAAACCACGGTTAGGTGGTATATATTATAATAATAATACAATTATGGATGGACGGACTGCCTGCCGACTGCCGACACAGAGGTAGCCACAGCCGTGAACTACCGCACTGTACACTGGTTGATAAAGAGATAGTAGTATACTCGTAACAACTAGTATGACACTATGACGACGGTATAAAGAAAGAAAAAAAAATACCACAGTTAGGTGGTATATATTATAATAATAATACAATTATGGATGGACGGACTGCCTGCCGACTGCCGACACAGAGGTAGCCACAGCCGTGAACTACCGCACTGTACACTGGTTGATAAAGAGATAGTAGTATACTCGTAACAACTAGTATGACACTATGACGGTATAAAGAATGAAAAAAAAACCACGGTTAGGTGGTATATATTATAATAATAATACAATTATGGATGGACGGACTGCCTGCCGACTGCCGACACAGAGGTAGCCACAGCCGTGAACTACCGCACTGTACACTGGTTGATAAAGAGATAGTAGTATACTCGTAACAACTAGTATGACACTATGACGACGGTATAAAGAATGAAAAAAAAACCACGGTTAGGTGGTATATATTATAATAATAATACAATTATGGATGGACGGACTGCCTGCCGACTGCCGACACAGAGGTAGCCACAGCCGTGAACTACCGCACTGTACACTGGTTGATAAAGAGATAGTAGTATACTCGTAACAACTAGTATGACACTATGACGACGGTATAAAGAATGAAAAAAAAACCACGGTTAGGTGGTATATATTATAATAATAATACAATTATGGATGGACGGACTGCCTGCCGACTGCCGACACAGAGGTAGCCACAGCCGTGAACTACCGCACTGTACACTGGTTGATAAAGAGATAGTAGTATACTCGTAACAACTAGTATGACACTATGACGGTATAAAGAATGAAAAAAAAACCACGGTTAGGTGGTATATATTATAATAATAATACAATTATGGATGGACGGACTGCCTGCCGACTGCCGACACAGAGGTAGCCACAGCCGTGAACTACCGCACTGTACACTGGTTGATAAAGAGATAGTAGTATACTCGTAACAACTAGTATGACACTATGACGACGGTATAAAGAAAGAAAAAAAAATACCACGGTTAGGTGGTATATATTGTAATACAATTATGGATGGACGGACTGCCTGCCGAGTTCCGACTGCCGACACTGAGGTAGCCACAGCCGTGAACTACCGCACTGTACTGTGTCTGCTGCTAATATAGACTGGTTGATAAAGAGATAGTATACAATACATACAACAATATACTACTATACTGGTGGTCAGGCACTGGTCACCACTAGTCACACTGGCAGTGGCACTCCTGCAGCAAAAGTGTGCACTGTTTAATTTTAAATTAATATAATATTATGTACTCCTGGGGGCTCCTGCTATAACAACCTGCAGTGCTCCCCAGTCTCCCCCACAATTATTATAAGCTTTGCCTTTTATACATTGATGTGCAGCACACTGGGCTGAGCTGAGTGCACACAGACTGAGTCACACTGTGTGACTGGCTGCTGCTGTGTATCGTTTTTTTTCAGGCAGAGAACGGATATAGCAGAGAACGGATATATTATATTAAAATAAATAAAAGTTAACTAACAACAACTGCACTAGTCACTGTGGTAAACTCTGTCTGACTCTGCACAATCTCTCTCTCTCTTCTAATCTAATTTCTAATGGAGAGGACGCCAGCCACGTCCTCTCCCTATCAATCTCAATGCACGTGTGAAAATGGCGGCGACGCGCGGCTCCTTATATAGAATCCGAGTCTCGCGAGAATCCGACAGCGTCATGATGACGTTCGGGCGCGCTCGGGTTAACCGAGCAAGGCGGGAGGATCCGAGTCTGCTCGGACCCGTAAAAAAAAACATGAAGTTCGTGCGGGTTCGGTTTCAGAGAAACCGAACCCGCTCATCTCTAGTGATCACTATATGATCAAATTCAGCATCAGTTTGAGGAAACATAGCTATAAGGAATCAACAAAAACATTCAACTTTAGAAAAGCTAACTTCAATATGCTAAACGACATTGACTGGGAAGTTTTGTTTCATAGTAAAGACACATCGGAAATGTGGGATGCTTTAAAAGGGTTGCTTGATAGCAATATTCACAAATTCATACCCTTGGGCAGTAAATGCAAGAGTAATAGACTCAAATCAATGTGGCTTAATAAAGATGTCAAAGAAGCAATGGCTAAAAAGAGGTGTTCTTTTAAAGCATTTAAAACTAATGGAGGGGAGGAGTCAATCCAGTATTACAAAGAATGCAATAAAAGATGCAAAAAAGTAATAAGGGCAGCTACAATTGTAAACGAAAAACAAATTGCTATAGAGAATAAAGCCAATCCCAAAGAGTTTTATAAATACATAAACATTAAAGGGTTAAAAAAATAGAACATAGGCCCATTAAAAGATGAACTGTGAGCCTTGGAAACGATGTCAAAATAAAAGCGGATATACTGAACAGCTTTTTTTCACCAGGGAGGATCAGACGGTGTTAGTAGTGCATAACGACAGTGAAGGTAATGATTCTTGGCTAGATGCTTGTTTAAGTGAGGAAATAGTCCTGGAGAGACTAAGCAACATAAAGATTTATAAATCACCGGGACCAAATGGTTTTCATACGAGGAGGGTTATTATGGAGCTTAAGGCACAGCTTGCAAGACCCTTATACTTGATTTTCTATAGTTCCATTAAATCGGGTATGGTACCGATGGATTGGCGTATAGCTGAGGTAGTGCCATTATTTAAAAAGGGTTCTAAAAAATCATCCTGGGTACTATAGACCAGTTAGTTTAACCTCTATAGTGGGTAAAATATTGGAAGGAATTTTGAGGGATAGCACAGAGGATTATCTGCGGAATACTAAATTTATGAGCAGGAGTTAGCATGGGTTTGTGAGCGACAGATCATGTCAAACTAACTTAATTAGCTTCTACGACGAAGTGAGCGATAATCTTAACCAGGGAAAAGCAGTGGATGTGGTCTATTTAGATTTTGCAAAAGCCTTCAATACAGTGCCTCACAAGAGACTGATCATCAAATTAAGGGAACTTGGTCTAGGATACACTATTTGTACATGGATAGGTAATTGGCTGGATAACAGGGTACAACGAGTAGTGGTCAATGAGATGTTCTCCAGCTGGGCACTAGTAGTCAGCAGTATAAATACCACAAGGGTCCATATTTGGTCCGCTACTGTTCAATATATGTATTAATGACCTAGGAATAGGCCTGGGAAGCATAGTATCAATCTTTGCAGATGATACTAAACTGGGTAAGGTAATTAATTCAGAAATAGATGTGGAGTCTCTACAGAATTACTTATTTAAACTTGAATTCTGGGTGTCTAAATGGGGAATGAGGTTCAATATTGAAAAATGCAAAGCTATGCATTTTGGGATTAAAAACAAACTTGCATCCTATTCACTTAATGGGGAAAATATAGTGGTATCAGTAGTGGAAAAAGATTTGGGGGTCCTCATAGATAATACACTCAATAGCAGTACACAGTGTTAAAATGCAGTGAAGAAGACAAGTAAAGTCCTTGCTTGCATAAAACGGGGTATTGAGACCAGGGACGAGGATGTAATCATGGCGCTGTACAAATCATTGGAACGTCCGCACCTGGAATATTGTGTTAAGTTTTTGGCACCATATTATAAAAAAGATATTGGAGAACTCGAAAGAGTTTAAAGGCGTGCTACTAAACTGATTAAAGGGTTAGAGACACTGGAGTACGAGAAAAGGCTAACTATGTTAAATATGTATACTCTAGAAAAGAGGCGTCTAAGAGGAGATATTATTAATATCTTCAAATATGTAAAGGGTCATTACAAGGAGTTAGCAGGGGATTTGTTTATTAATAGAACTCTGTATAGGACACATGGACACTCACTGAGGTTAGAGGAGAGAAAATTCCATACAAAACGTAGGAAGGGGTTCTTCAGGGCAATAAAGATTTGGAACTCTCTGCCGGAGAAGGTAATTATGGCGGACTCTGTAAATGCATTCAAAATCAGATTGGACAGCTTTCTAGCTGAAAACAGTATAACCTGGGCAGAGTCAAGGTCTGCAGAAGCATGACCGGAACACCAACTGTCAGTGCAGTGCTATATGCTGGAAGTCCAACTGCACTAAGTGAGTGTAATAATTCCACTCATACTGCGGTGAGGTGGTGTTCGCGCTGGTGATTGGTCCGGAGAGCGGAGTCCCTACGCATCTGGATATCGTCTGTGACGGCGTTGCACAGGTGGGTGAAGTGACGACACCTGCACAGCGGCAGGCAGTACATCCTTGTTAGGCCGCTCACATAAGCTGCAAACTAGGTTTCCTGTTAGTTGCTTTTCATTTTACCTTTGTATGCCTTACTGCCATGTTTTACTTATAGCACAGTGTAATCTATGTAGTGGACCCAAAATGGCTGCCTCACATGGTACTCTCTTGTGTAGAATAAACAATGCATGGTTTTAAACTCTCCTAATATATTTGTCTCCCTAAGTATGTGTCATTTCTTCACCTTTTGAGAGAATTTATTTATTAAGACAACTTCAAGCAAAATATATTTAAAAAATAAATGTCTATTTTTATTTTAAGCAAAATATTGCCTATTTTTGTCCTACTACTACTACTTCTTCTTCTTCTCCTTCTTCTTCTTCTTCTTCTTCTCCTTCTTCTTTGTCTTCCTCTTCTTCTTTAAAAACACCACACCGTCTTTAAGAAAAAAGTTTATTAGTCAGGGTCTTCACCTGGGGGCGGCAGCCTTTAAGTTCTTTAGCATGGCTGTCGCCTTCCCAGGGCTTCCAGCTTCTTCACCTGGTGGGCGGCGGCTGTTAAGCTCTTTTGCATAGCACTTGGAGAACCACAATTGCCAGCATGTCTGGACATAAAGGGCCCCCTGGCACCTGTAAAGAAAATATTAAAATAAAAACACCACACCGTCTTTAATTTTTTTTTTATTAGTCAGGGTCTTCACCTGGGGGGCCGCCGCCTCCCCAGGGCTTCCGTCATCTTTCTCCGGCGTCTTCACCTGGGAGGCAGCGGCCTTTAAGCTCTTTTGCATGGCTGCCGCCTTCCCGGGGCTTCCAGCGTCTTCACCTGGTGGATGGTGGCTGTTAAGCTTTTTTGCATAGCACTTGGAGAACCACAAGTGCCAGCATGTCCGGACATAAAGGGCCCACTGGCACCTGTAGTCCACCTGTAAAAAAAAAAATTAAAATAAAAACACCACTCCGTCTTTAAAAAAAAGTTTATTAGTCAGGGTCTTCACCTGGGGGCGGCGGCCTTTAAGCTTTTTTGCATGTCTGCCGCCTCTCCAGGACTTCCGACGCCTTCACCTGGGGAGCCGCCGCCTCCCCAGGGCTTCCAGCGTCTTCACCGGGGAGGCAGCGGCCTTTAAGCTCTTTTGCATGGCTGCCGCCTTTCCAGGGCTTCCAGCGTCTTCACCTGGTGGGCGGCAGCCGTTAAGCTCTTTTGCATAGCACTTGGAGAACCACAAGTGCCAGCGTGTCCGGACATAAAGGGCCCGCTGGCACCTGTAGTCCACCTGTAAAGAAAATATTAAAATAAAAACACCACACCATCTTTAAAAAAAAGTTTATTATTCAGGGTCTTCACCTGGAGGCGGCGGCCTTTAAGCCATCCAAGACTTCCAGCGTCTTCTTTCTTCAGGAGCTCTTCCGCCGTCGGACTGACGCCGATGCCTCGTGCTGACTTATATAAGTCAGCCGGAGGGGCCGGGGTGATGACGCAGCGAGCCGTGATTGGCTCGTGGTTGCCATCTTGAATTTAAAAAATTACGCTGAGGTGCCATTTTTGAAATTGGTACTGCTCCGCTGCCAAACTCTGCAGAATGGCAGTGCCACTAATACTCTCACTGCCACCAATGCCCACACCTCCGCGCACCCATATAGTGATGGCAGCGGATCCAGTGACGGATCCTCTGGCCAATCACTGTGGCCTCACTGACAGGGGTGTGCTTTCATGGGTTGAAAGCACGTCCCTGTATGAAAGCAGCACCTCTAATGGTGCCGCTTTCCCATGCATTTCCAATGGACTTTTAATACCCACGGCTAGGCCCCGCCCACCCCCGCCCCCCGCTCCCACACCCTTCCCCATTCACACTGGGAGGTACCACGATCGGTGCCTCCCAAACACATTTAAGCAGGGATAATGATTAGATTAATATAAAGGAGATACTTATGACACAGAATACAGTATGTGTCATAAGTATCTTCTTTATATTATTTTAATCATTAATGACAGGGGAGGCACTGCCTCCCCTGCCTTCCCTGACTGCACGTCCCTGGTTTGCCCAGACCACCCGCCCTCCAACTAACCTTGCCTAACCCAGTCTTCCCATCTGTCACCTCAAATCTGATATCTTGACCTATTTACCCGGCAGGAGAAAAACGCACCTATACGTCAATGGTTAGAGAGTGAAAAAAGAGAGCAAGAAATGAGTGGGGCATGGAGAGCCCACCGGGGGAATGCAGAGGTAAAGGCCCATGCTTAGGGGTGTGGCCTGCTGCCACAGAGGCTTGGCTAACATGGTATAGGGCCCATGATAAATATATATAGTAAATACTGCTAGTACATGCATGATAATGTACCAGATTAATAACTGCAATGCACTGTAGATAATATGTATAATGTACAATTCAAGTGCACAGACGGGACCTGATCCATAGACGAGGAGGTGGGCCCCCAGACAGTAGGGCCCACCGGTGGTTTCCCCTGTACCCCTATGGGTTATGACTGTCCCCCTCCCCCCACACTCCCTGAGTGGGAATGAGGGGGGAGGGGGACAGTCATAACCACCATAGCATTCATTTCTGACGCTAACAGGAATTACAACTGTACAAATGTAGCTATTCTCGTTGTGGCTACATCTTAAGGCGATTGCGCCTTGTTAGTCGCGACTGCACCGCGTACATCTGGACATCTAAGACATGTGTGTGCCCCATTCACATGGATGGGGGCGGCAAATGCCGCAACTCGACATAGCTAGGCACAGGTGCGCATAGCTGCGTCGAGGGTGCACGTTTCTCTCAGATGTAGCCATGATCAGCATGGCTACATCTGTATATAGTATTGGATAAAAACAAAGGTAATGATTAAAGCACAATTTAATTCTCTTACATCTCTACATATTAATAAAAATGGATCAGCGTGCAACACTGGCACACTGGGATTTAGGCAGGCAGAGAGAGAGAGTAAAGCACCCTTCATATATCTCCAATGGCCCATTTGCAGCCACTTGTGGATGTTAAGTAATGGCACTGTCCCAGTAGGTGTGAGATTTTATTTTTATCCAATACTATGCTATCCCCAAGGTCGTAAGTCATATATTATAATAGTCATGCTAAACGTCTGCCGACGATTCAAAATAAGCTGCTCTTATCTTTGTCCAGTCACTAACCTTCTACCAGTGTGCTATGCCGTGCCAGGCCTCTGAAAGCATATGCAAGAGACAGCAACAGCATAGCCCTGACATAGGCAGTTTCCATTATGACATCACAGCATGACCTCACACACCCTTACCAGACCGGCTAAGACTGGTTATTTCTGGTTTGAGGCCCTTGTCTTTTACATGACTGACCTAAGGGAAATGTGACTTAAAATTATTACATGAGAAAAATTTTATTACTGCCATTTGCCGGCAGTTTTGCTCACTTAGGTGGTCATTCCGAGTTGTTCGCTCGTTGCCGATTTTCGTTATTTTGCGATTTTCCGCTTACTGCGCATGCGCAATGCCCGCAGTGCGACTGCGCCAAGTAAATTTGCTATGCAGTTAGGTATTTTACTCACGGCATTACGAGTTTTTTTCTTCGTTCTGGTGATCGTAATGTGATTGACAGGAAGTGGGTGTTTCTGGGTGGAAACTGGCCGTTTTGTGGGTGTGTTGGAAAAAACGCTACCGTTTCTGGGAAAAACGCGGGAGTGGCTGGAGAAACGGGGGAGTGTCTGGGCGAACGCTGGGTGTGTTTGTGACGTCAAACCAGGAACGAAACTGACTGAACTGATCGCAATGGCTGAGTAAGTCCGGAGCTACTCAGAAACTGCTAAGAAAGGTCTATTCGCAATATTGCGAATCCGTCGGTCGCAATTTTGTGAAGCTAAGATTCACACCCAGTAGGCGGCGACTTAGCGTGTGCAAAGCTGCTAAAAGCAGCTTGCGAGCGAACAACTCGGAATGAGGGCCTTAGTGGCATCTAATCTTGTGATGTATATTTTATATTTTACAAATAGAGCCTGATTAAGGATGGATCGCAATCGCAATAAGCGATCCAACAGTAAAAATTGCTAAGAGGATGCGGGATCCTGCGCAGGGCCCATCCTGCGCATGCGCCTGCATTTTCTACGGCGCCCCACAGAAAATGCGATTGCTTCTGCCTGTCTATGAGGCAGAGATGGTCACGGGGGGGGAGGCAACGCTCCATTTCAAAGACGGAGATGGAGTATTGCGGGGACGAGACTTCAAAACAGGGGCGGCAACGGAGAAACAGGGGGCGTAGGCGGTGCAGCTGCATGACATCATACGCAGCCGATGCTATCACAAAAATGGCTGTGGGTCTCATGCGGGCGCCTAACATGTGGGGCATACTAGCCCTGTGCTGGGCGTCCCCCCGCATGTCAGAGAATCTGATCATAAATGTGCTAAATTTAGCACATCTAGGATCAGGTCTGAATCACCCCCATGGAACAAAAAAAAGGCCCAAATTATGTGATTTTAGTTTTGTTTGTCAATTTTTGAAAACAAAAAAACAAAACCAGTCACGGCAGTTTGGCAAAAACCAAATACAAAGCTGGATGACGAATCAGGGCCAATTGCAAATCCAGCAAAAATGGTCCTGTGCACATCTCTAGTAATATTCTAATACCACATTGAGTTTGCTAGCATTGTATGCCTAGGGATGTGCTGATATGAGACATTCCCTTTAACTCCTGTTTTATTGAGTTTAATAAATTATTCCTGTAGTTTAGCTGGTCATTCAAAACTTGGGATCAGTGCTACCATATGGTCCCTACTGGTCTGCACATGTGCACTGATGTTGCTTGCTAACTGGTAGCTGCATTAGAAGTTGTTGCATTCCACAGGAGAAGCTAGCTGCTTATATCCAGTTTTGCGTTCCACATGGTACAGTTCGGGAGCACCAGTGCCACATTTTACACATGGTACCCTGAGGTTACCGGCAGAGAGGTGCATCTCTGCCTGACCGATTACGTGACTTAAGTGTTGAACAGTGTATTGTTGCTATAGGATGTGATACCACTACCAGGCAGGCCATGTGGTCCAAATTAAACTACTGTACATGTAGTTTGCTGTCTTTTTGTACATTATTCTGTTGGTATAAACATACTTGCCTACTCTCCCTCATTCTGCAGGAGACTCCCTGAAATAGAAGAAATCTCCCAAACTCCCTGAATAGTCCAGCAATCTCACTGATTGCACCTTAACCCCTGATGGGGGGTAAGGTAGAGAATAGAATAACAGTTGGTAAGAGTAATTCTAGAAAGGCACTTGTAAATAATGGTAAGTTACCATTAAAGCAAAAGGGCAAAGGAAATATTAACATAAAATGTCTGCTTGCGAAAGCAAGAAGCCTATCAGGTAAAATGGGGGAATTGGAATGGCAAGTATCAAAAAATCAGTATGATATTATAGGTATTTCGGAAACATGGTGGGACGACTCTCACGACTGGGTTACTAATTTGGAGGGATATTCACTTCTCAGGAGGGACAGGGCTACCAAAAGGGGAGGAGGGGTATGTCTCTATGTAAAACCATCTCTAAAACCAAACTTAATATATGTTATTTACGAGGGGACTGGTGATAATGTGGAATCACTATGGGTTGAGATCACTAGTGGGGGCACTGAAATAAAGAAACTAGTCATTGGCACGTGCTACAAGCAACCAGATATTAGCATACGTGACGAGGAACTGTTCTCACAGCAAATTGAAAAAGCTGCGGGAATGGGGGACATCCTAGTGTTAGGGTATTTTTAACTATCCAGGTATAAACTGGAGTAACGATTCATGTGTAAAAATTAGGAGCAGCAGGATTCTAAACACATTAAAGGATCAATACTTGTCTCAATTAGTCGAGGACCCAACCAGAGGTTATAATGTTCTGGACCAAGTTATTACCAATAATGTGGACATTATATCAAACATTACAGTTGAGGAGACCTTGGGAAACAGTGATCACTATATGATCACATTCAGCATCAGTTTCAAGAAACATAGCTATAAGGAATCAACAAAAACATTCAACTTTAGAAAAGCTAACTTCAATATGCTAAACGACATTGACTGGGAAGTTTTGTTTCATAGTAAAGACACATCGGAAATGTGGGATGCTTTAAAAGGGTTGCTTGATAGCAATATTCACAAATTCATACCTTTGGGCAGTAAATGCAAGAGTAATAGACTCAAATCAATGTGGCTTAATAAGGATGTCAAAGAAGCAATGGCTAAAAAGAGGTGTTCTTTTAAAGCATTTAAAACTAATGGAGGGGAGGAGTCATTCCAGTATTACAAAGAATGCAATAAAAGATGCAAAAAAGTAATAAGGGCAGCTACAATTGTAAACGAAAAACAAATTGCTATAGAGAATAAAGCCAATCCCAAAGAGTTTTATAAATACATAAACATTAAAGGGTTAAAAAAATAGAACATAGGCCCATTAAAAGATGAACTGTGAGCCTTGGAAACGATGTCAAAATAAAAGCGGATATACTGAACAGCTTTTTTCACCAGGGAGGATCAGACGGTGTTAGTAGTGCATAACGACAGTGAAGGTAATGATTCTTGGCTAGATGCTTGTTTAAGTGAGGAAATAGTCCTGGAGAGACTAAGCAACATAAAGATTTATAAATCACCGGGACCAAATGGTTTTCATACGAGGGTTATTATGGAGCTTAAGGCACAGCTTGCAAGACCCTTATACTTGATTTTCTATAGTTCCATTAAATCGGGTATGGTACCGATGGATTGGCGTATAGCTGAGGTAGTGCCATTATTTAAAAAGGGTTCTAAAAAATCATCCTGGGTACTATAGACCAGTTAGTTTAACCTCTATAGTGGGTAAAATATTGGAAGGAATTTTGAGGGATAGCATAGAGGATTATCTGCGGAATACTAAATTTATGAGCAGGAGTTAGCATGGGTTTGTGAGCGACAGATCATGTCAAACTAACTTAATTAACTTCTACGACGAAGTGAGCGATAATCTTAACGAGGGAAAAGCAGTGGTTGTGGTCTATTTAGATTTTGCAAAAGCCTTCAATACAGTGCCTCACAAGAGACTGATCATCAAATTAAGGGAACTTGGTCTAGGATACACTATTTGTACATGGATAGGTAATTGGCTGGATAACAGGGTACAACGAGTAGTGGTCAATGAGATGTTCTCCAGCTGGGCACTAGTAGTCAGCAGTATAAATACCACAAGGGTCCATATTTGGTCCGCTACTGTTCAATATATGTATTAATGACCTAGGAATAGGCCTGGGAAGCATAGTATCAATCTTTGCAGATGATACTAAACTGGGTAAGGTAATTAATTCAGAAATAGATGTGGAGTCTCTACAGAATTACTTATTTAAACTTGAATTCTGGGTGTCTAAATGGGGAATGAGGTTCAATATTGAAAAATGCAAAGCTATGCATTTTGGGATTAAAAACAAACTTGCATCCTATTCACTTAATGGGGAAAATATAGTGGTATCAGTAGTGGAAAAAGATTTGGGGGTCCTCATAGATAATACACTCAATAGCAGTACACAGTGTTAAAATGCAGTGAAGAAGACAAGTAAAGTCCTTGCTTGCATAAAACGGGGTATTGAGACCAGGGACGAGGATGTAATCATGGCGCTGTACAAATCATTGGAACGTCCGCACCTGGAATATTGTGTTAAGTTTTTGGCACCATATTATAAAAAAGATATTGGAGAACTCGAAAGAGTTTAAAGGCGTGCTACTAAACTGATTAAAGGGTTAGAGACACTGGAGTACGAGAAAAGGCTAACTATGTTAAATATGTATACTCTAGAAAAGAGGCGTCTAAGAGGAGATATTATTAATATCTTCAAATATGTAAAGGGTCATTACAAGGAGTTAGCAGGGGATTTGTTTATTAATAGAACTCTGTATAGGACACATGGACACTCACTGAGGTTAGAGGAGAGAAAATTCCATACAAAACGTAGGAAGGGCAATCTCTATAGCAATTTTTTTTTCAGGGCAATAAAGATTTGGAACTCTCTGCCGGTGAAGGTAATTATGGCGGACTCTGTAAATGCATTCAAAATCAGATTGGACAGCTTTCTAGCTGAAAACAGTATAACCTGGGCAGAGTCAAGGTCTGCAGAAGCATGACCGGAACACCAACTGTCAGTGCAGTGCTATATGCTGGAAGTCCAACTGCACTAAGTGAGTGTAATAATTCCACTCATACTGCGGTGAGGTGGTGTTCGCGCTGGTGCCTGGTCCGGAGAGCGGAGTCCCTACGCATCTGGATATCGTCTGTGACGGCGTTGCACAGGTGGGTGAAGTGACGACACCTGCACAGCGGCAGGCAGTACATCCTTGTTAGGCCGCTCACATAAGCTGCAAACTAGGTTTCCTGTTAGTTGCTTTTCATTTTACCTTTGTATGCCTTACTGCCATGTTTTACTTATAGCACAGTGTAATCTATGTAGTGGACCCAAAATGGCTGCCTCACATGGTACTCTCTTGTGTAGAATAAACAATGCATGGTTTTAAACTCTCCTAATATATTTGTCTCCCTAAGTATGTGTCATTTCTTCACCTTTTGAGAGAATTTATTTATTAAGACAACTTCAAGCAAAATATATTTAAAAAATAAATGTCTATTTTTATTTTAAGCAAAATATAGCCTATTTTTGTCCTACTACTACTACTTCTTCTTCTTGTTCTTCTTCTTCTTCTTCTTCTTCTTCTTCTTCTTCTTCTTCTTCTTCTTCTCCTTCTTCTCCTTCTTCTTTGTCTTCCTCTTCTTCTTTAAAAACACCACACCGTCTTTAAGAAAAAAGTTTATTAGTCAGGGTCTTCACCTGGGGGCGGCAGCCTTTAAGTTCTTTAGCATGGCTGTCGCCTTCCCAGGGCTTCCAGCTTCTTCACCTGGTGGGCGGCGGCTGTTAAGCTCTTTTGCATAGCACTTGGAGAACCACAATTGCCAGCATGTCTGGACATAAAGGGCCCCCTGGCACCTGTAAAGAAAATATTAAAATAAAAACACCACACCGTCTTTAATTTTTTTTTTATTAGTCAGGGTCTTCACCTGGGGGGCCGCCGCCTCCCCAGGGCTTCCGTCATCTTTCTCCGGCGTCTTCACCTGGGAGGCAGCGGCCTTTAAGCTCTTTTGCATGGCTGCCGCCTTCCCGGGGCTTCCAGCGTCTTCACCTGGTGGATGGTGGCTGTTAAGCTTTTTTGCATAGCACTTGGAGAACCACAAGTGCCAGCATGTCCGGACATAAAGGGCCCACTGGCACCTGTAGTCCACCTGTAAAAAAAAAAATTAAAATAAAAACACCACTCCGTCTTTAAAAAAAAGTTTATTAGTCAGGGTCTTCACCTGGGGGCGGCGGCCTTTAAGCTTTTTTGCATGGCTGCCGCCTCTCCAGGACTTCCGACGCCTTCACCTGGGGAGCCGCCGCCTCCCCAGGGCTTCCAGCGTCTTCACCGGGGAGGCAGCGGCCTTTAAGCTCTTTTGCATGGCTGCCGCCTTCCCAGGGCTTCCAGCGTCTTCACCTGGTGGGCGGCAGCCGTTAAGCTCTTTTGCATAGCACTTGGAGAACCACAAGTGCCAGCGTGTCCGGACATAAAGGGCCCGCTGGCACCTGTAGTCCACCTGTAAAGAAAATATTAAAATAAAAACACCACACCATCTTTAAAAAAAAGTTTATTATTCAGGGTCTTCACCTGGAGGCGGCGGCCTTTAAGCCATCCAAGACTTCCAGCGTCTTCTTTCTTCAGGAGCTCTTCCGCCGTCGGACTGACGCCGATGCCTCGTGCTGACTTATATAAGTCAGCCGGAGGGGCCGGGGTGATGACGCAGCGAGCCGTGATTGGCTCGTGGTTGCCATCTTGAATTTAAAAAATTACGCTGAGGTGCCATTTTTGAAATTGGTACTGCTCCGCTGCCAAACTCTGCAGAATGGCAGTGCCACTAATACTCTCACTGCCACCAATGCCCACACCTCCGCGCACCCATATAGTGATGGCAGCGGATCCAGTGACGGATCCTCTGGCCAATCACTGTGGCCTCACTGACAGGGGTGTGCTTTCATGGGTTGAAAGCACGTCCCTGTATGAAAGCAGCACCTCTAATGGTGCCGCTTTCCCATGCATTTCCAATGGACTTTTAATACCCATGGCTAGGCCCCGCCCACCCCCGCCCCCCGCTCCCACACCCTTCCCCATTCACACTGGGAGGTACCACGATCGGTGCCTCCCAAACACATTTAAACAGGGATAATGATTAGATTAATATAAAGGAGATACTTATGACACAGAATACAGTATGTGTCATAAGTATCTTCTTTATATTATTTTAATCATTAACGACAGGGGAGGCACTGCCTCCCCTGCCTTCCCTGAGTGCACGTCCCTGGTTTGCCCAGACCACCCGCCCTCCAACTAACCTTGCCTAACCCAGTCTTCCCATCTGTCACCTCAAATCTGATATCTTGACCTATTTACCCGGCAGGAGAAAAACGCACCTATACGTCAATGGTTAGAGAGTGAAAAAAGAGAGCAAGAAATGAGTGGGGCATGGAGAGCCCACCGGGGGAATGCAGAGGTAAAGGCCCATGCTTAGGGGTGTGGCCTGCTGCCACAGAGGCTTGGCTAACATGGTATAGGCCCCATGATAAATATATATAGTAAATACTGCTAGTACATGCATGATAATGTACCAGATTAATAACTGCAATGCACTGTAGATAATATGTATAATGTACAATTCAAGTGCACAGACGGGACCTGATCCATAGACGAGGAGGTGGGCCCCCAGACAGTAGGGCCCACCGGTGGTTTCCCCTGTACCCCTATGGGTTATGACTGTCCCCCTCCCCCCACACTCCCTGAGTGGGAATGAGGGGGGAGGGGGACAGTCATAGCCACCATAGCATTCATTTCTGACGCTAACAGGAATTACAACTGTACAAATGTAGCTATTCTCGTTGTGGCTACATCTTAAGGCGATTGCGCCTTGTTAGTCGCGACTGCACCGCGTACATCTGGACATCTAAGACATGTGTGTGCCCCATTCACATGGATGGGGGCGGCAAATGCCGCAACTCGACATAGCTAGGCACAGGTGCGCATAGCTGCGTCGAGGGTGCACGTTTTCCTCAGATGTAGCCATGATCAGCATGGCACATCTGTATATAGTATTGGATAAAAACAAAAGTAATGATTAAAGCACAATTTAATTCTCTTACATCTCTACATATTAATAAAAATGGATCAGCGTGCAACACTGGCACACTGGGATTTAGGCAGGCAGAGACAGAGAGAGAGAGAGTAAAGCACCCTTCATATATCTCCAATGGCCCATTTGCAGCCGCTTGTGGATGTTAAGTAATGGCACTGTCCCAGTAGGTGTGAGATTTTATTTTTATCCAATACTATGCTATCCCCAAGGTCGTAAGTCATATATTATAATAGTCATGCTAAACGTCTGCCGACGATTCAAAATAAGCTGCTCTTATCTTTGTCCAGTCACTAACCTTCTACCAGTGTGCTATGCCGTGCCAGGCCTCTGAAAGCATATGCAAGAGACAGCAACAGCATAGCCCTGACATAGGCAGTTTCCATTATGACATCACAGCATGACCTCACACACCCTTACCAGACCGGCTAAGACTGGTTATTTCTGGTTTGAGGCCCTTGTCTTTTACATGACTGACCTAAGGGAAATGTGACTTAAAATTATTACATGAGAAAAATTTTATTACTGCCATTTGCCGGCAGTTTTGCTCACTTAGGTGGTCATTCCGAGTTGTTCGCTCGTTGCCGATTTTCGTTATTTTGCGATTTTCCGCTTACTGCGCATGCGCAATGCCCGCAGTGCGACTGCGCCAAGTAAATTTGCTATGCAGTTAGGTATTTTACTCACGGCATTACGAGTTTTTTTCTTCGTTCTGGTGATCGTAATGTGATTGACAGGAAGTGGGTGTTTCTGGGTGGAAACTGGCCGTTTTGTGGGTGTGTTGGAAAAAACGCTACCGTTTCTGGGAAAAACGCGGGAGTGGCTGGAGAAACGGGGGAGTGTCTGGGCGAACGCTGGGTGTGTTTGTGACGTCAAACCAGGAACGAAACTGACTGAACTGATCGCAATGGCTGAGTAAGTCCGGAGCTACTCAGAAACTGCTAAGAAAGGTCTATTCGCAATATTGCGAATCCGTCGGTCGCAATTTTGAGAAGCTAAGATTCACACCCAGTAGGCGGCGACTTAGCGTGTGCAAAGCTGCTAAAAGCAGCTTGCGAGCGAACAACTCGGAATGAGGGCCTTAGTGGCATCTAATCTTGTGATGTATATTTTATATTTTACAAATAGAGCCTGATTAAGGATGGATCGCAATCGCAATAAGCGATCCAACAGTAAAAATTGCTAAGAGGATGCGGGATCCTGCGCAGGGCCCATCCTGCGCATGCGCCTGCATTTTCTACGGCGCCCCACAGAAAATGCGATTGCTTCTGCCTGTCTATGAGGCAGAGATGGTCACGGGGGGGGAGGCAACGCTCCATTTCAAAGACGGAGATGGAGTATTGCGGGGACGAGACTTCAAAACAGGGGCGGCAACGGAGAAACAGGGGGCGTAGTCGGTGCAGCTGCATGACATCATACGCAGCCGATGCTATCACAAAAATGGCTGTGGGTCTCATGCGGGCGCCTAACATGTGGGGCATACTAGCCCTGTGCTGGGCGTCCCCCCGCATGTCAGAGAATCTGATCATAAATGTGCTAAATTTAGCACATCTAGGATCAGGTCTGAATCACCCCCATGGAACAAAAAAAAGGCCCAAATTATGTGATTTTAGTTTTGTTTGTCAATTTTTGAAAACAAAAAAACAAAACCAGTCACGGCAGTTTGGCAAAAACCAAATACAAAGCTGGATGACGAATCAGGGCCAATTGCAAATCCAGCAAAAATGGTCCTGTGCACATCTCTAGTAATATTCTAATACCACATTGAGTTTGCTAGCATTGTATGCCTAGGGATGTGCTGATATGAGACATTCCCTTTAACTCCTGTTTTATTGAGTTTAATAAATTATTCCTGTAGTTTAGCTGGTCATTCAAAACTTGGGATCAGTGCTACCATATGGTCCCTACTGGTCTGCACATGTGCACTGATGTTGCTTGCTAACTGGTAGCTGCATTAGAAGTTGTTGCATTCCACAGGAGAAGCTAGCTGCTTATATCCAGTTTTGCGTTCCACATGGTACAGTTCGGGAGCACCAGTGCCACATTTTACACATGGTACCCTGAGGTTACCGGCAGAGAGGTGCATCTCTGCCTGACCGATTACGTGACTTAAGTGTTGAACAGTGTATTGTTGCTATAGGATGTGATACCACTACCAGGCAGGCCATGTGGTCCAAATTAAACTACTGTACATGTAGTTTGCTGTCTTTTTGTACATTATTCTGTTGGTATAAACATACTTGCCTACTCTCCCTCATTCTGCAGGAGACTCCCTGAAATAGAAGAAATCTCCCAAACTCCCTGAATAGTCCAGCAATCTCACTGATTGCACCTTAACCCCTGATGGGGGGTAAGGTAGAGAATAGAATAACAGTTGGTAAGAGTAATTCTAGAAAGGCACTTGTAAATAATGGTAAGTTACCATTAAAGCAAAAGGGCAAAGGAAATATTAACATAAAATGTCTGCTTGCGAAAGCAAGAAGCCTATCAGGTAAAATGGGGGAATTGGAATGGCAAGTATCAAAAAATCAGTATGATATTATAGGTATTTCGGAAACATGGTGGGACGACTCTCACGACTGGGTTACTAATTTGGAGGGATATTCACTTCTCAGGAGGGACAGGGCTACCAAAAGGGGAGGAGGGGTATGTCTCTATGTAAAACCATCTCTAAAACCAAACTTAATATATGTTATTTACGAGGGGACTGGTGATAATGTGGAATCACTATGGGTTGAGATCACTAGTGGGGGCACTGAAATAAAGAAACTAGTCATTGGCACGTGCTACAAGCAACCAGATATTAGCATACGTGACGAGGAACTGCTCTCACAGCAAATTGAAAAAGCTGCGGGAATGGGGGACATCCTAGTGTTAGGGTATTTTTAACTATCCAGGTATAAACTGGAGTAACGATTCATGTGTAAAAATTAGGAGCAGCAGGATTCTAAACACATTAAAGGATCAATACTTGTCTCAATTAGTCGAGGACCCAACCAGAGGTTATAATGTTCTGGACCAAGTTATTACCAATAATGTGGACATTATATCAAACATTACAGCTGAGGAGACCTTGGGAAACAGTGACCACTATATGATCACATTCAGCATCAGTTTCAAGAAACATAGCTATAAGGAATCAACAAAAACATTCAACTTTAGAAAAGCTAACTTCAATATGCTAAACGACATTGACTGGGAAGTTTTGTTTCATAGTAAAGACACATCGGAAATGTGGGATGCTTTAAAAGGGTTGCTTGATAGCAATATTCACAAATTCATACCCTTGGGCAGTAAATGCAAGAGTAATAGACTCAAATCAATGTGGCTTAATAAGGATGTCAAAGAAGCAATGGCTAAAAAGAGGTGTTCTTTTAAAGCATTTAAAACTAATGGAGGGGAGGAGTCATTCCAGTATTACAAAGAATGCAATAAAAGATGCAAAAAAGTAATAAGGGCAGCTACAATTGTAAACGAAAAACAAATTGCTATAGAGAATAAAGCCAATCCCAAAGAGTTTTATAAATACATAAACATTAAAGGGTTAAAAAAATAGAACATAGGCCCATTAAAAGATGAACTGTGAGCCTTGGAAACGATGTCAAAATAAAAGCGGATATACTGAACAGCTTTTTTCACCAGGGAGGATCAGACGGTGTTAGTAGTGCATAACGACAGTGAAGGTAATGATTCTTGGCTAGATGCTTGTTTAAGTGAGGAAATAGTCCTGGAGAGACTAAGCAACATAAAGATTTATAAATCACCGGGACCAAATGGTTTTCATACGAGGGTTATTATGGAGCTTAAGGCACAGCTTGCAAGACCCTTATACTTGATTTTCTATAGTTCCATTAAATCGGGTATGGTACCGATGGATTGGCGTATAGCTGAGGTAGTGCCATTATTTAAAAAGGGTTCTAAAAAATCATCCTGGGTACTATAGACCAGTTAGTTTAACCTCTATAGTGGGTAAAATATTGGAAGGAATTTTGAGGGATAGCATAGAGGATTATCTGCGGAATACTAAATTTATGAGCAGGAGTTAGCATGGGTTTGTGAGCGACAGATCATGTCAAACTAACTTAATTAACTTCTACGACGAAGTGGGCGATAATCTTAACCAGGGAAAAGCAGTGGATGTGGTCTATTTAGATTTTGCAAAAGCCTTCAATACAGTGCCTCACAAGAGACTGATCATCAAATTAAGGGAACTTGGTCTAGGATACACTATTTGTACATGGATAGGTAATTGGCTGGATAACAGGGTACAACGAGTAGTGGTCAATGAGATGTTCTCCAGCTGGGCACTAGTAGTCAGCAGTATAAATACCACAAGGGTCCATATTTGGTCCGCTACTGTTCAATATATGTATTAATGACCTAGGAATAGGCCTGGGAAGCATAGTATCAATCTTTGCAGATGATACTAAACTGGGTAAGGTAATTAATTCAGAAATAGACTTGGAGTCTCTACAGAATGACTTATTTAAACTTGAATTCTGGGTGTCTAAATGGGGAATGAGGTTCAATATTGAAAAATGCAAAGCTATGCATTTTGGGATTAAAAACAAACTTGCATCCTATTCACTTAATGGGGAAAATATAGTGGTATCAGTAGTGGAAAAAGATTTGGGGGTCCTCATAGATAATACACTCAATAGCAGTACACAGTGTTAAAATGCAGTGAAGAAGACAAGTCCTTGCTTGCATAAAACGGGGTATTGAGACCAGGGACGAGGATGTAATCATGGCGCTGTACAAATCATTGGAACGTCCGCACCTGGAATATTGTGTTAAGTTTTTGGCACCATATTATAAAAAAGATATTGGAGAACTCGAAAGAGTTCAAAGGCGTGCTACTAAACTGATTAAAGGGTTAGAGACACTGGAGTACGAGAAAAGGCTAACTATGTTAAATATGTATACTCTAGAAAAGAGGCGTCTAAGAGGAGATATTATTAATATCTTCAAATATGTAAAGGGTCATTACAAGGAGTTAGCAGGGGATTTGTTTATTAATAGAACTCTGTATAGGACACATGGACACTCACTGAGGTTAGAGGAGAGAAAATTCCATACAAAACGTAGGAAGGGGTTCTTCAGGGCAATAAAGATTTGGAACTCTCTGCCGGAGAACGTAATTATGGCGGACTCTGTAAATGCATTCAAAATCAGATTGGACAGCTTTCTAGCTGAAAACAGTATAACCTGGGCAGAGTCAAGGTCTGCAGAAGCATGACCGGAACACCAACTGTCAGTGCAGTGCTATATGCTGGAAGTCCAACTGCACTAAGTGAGTGTAATAATTCCACTCATACTGCGGTGAGGTGGTGTTCGCGCTGGTGCCTGGTCCGGAGAGCGGAGTCCCTACGCATCTGGATATCGTCTGTGACGGCGTTGCACAGGTGGGTGAAGTGACGACACCTGCACAGCGGCAGGCAGTACATCCTTGTTAGGCCGCTCACATAAGCTGCAAACTAGGTTTCCTGTTAGTTGCTTTTCATTTTACCTTTGTATGCCTTACTGCCATGTTTTACTTATAGCACAGTGTAATCTATGTAGTGGACCCAAAATGGCTGCCTCACATGGTACTCTCTTGTGTAGAATAAACAATGCATGGTTTTAAACTCTCCTAATATATTTGTCTCCCTAAGTATGTGTCATTTCTTCACCTTTTGAGAGAATTTATTTATTAAGACAACTTCAAGCAAAATATATTTAAAAAATAAATGTCTATTTTTATTTTAAGCAAAATATAGCCTATTTTTGTCCTACTACTACTACTTCTTCTTCTTGTTCTTCTTCTTCTTCTTCTTCTTCTTCTTCTTCTTCTCCTTCTTCTTTGTCTTCCTCTTCTTCTTTAAAAACACCACACCGTCTTTAAGAAAAAAGTTTATTAGTCAGGGTCTTCACCTGGGGGCGGCAGCCTTTAAGTTCTTTAGCATGGCTGTCGCCTTCCCAGGGCTTCCAGCTTCTTCACCTGGTGGGCGGCGGCTGTTAAGCTCTTTTGCATAGCACTTGGAGAACCACAATTGCCAGCATGTCTGGACATAAAGGGCCCCCTGGCACCTGTAAAGAAAATATTAAAATAAAAACACCACACCGTCTTTAATTTTTTTTTTATTAGTCAGGGTCTTCACCTGGGGGGCCGCCGCCTCCCCAGGGCTTCCGTCATCTTTCTCCGGCGTCTTCACCTGGGAGGCAGCGGCCTTTAAGCTCTTTTGCATGGCTGCCGCCTTCCCGGGGCTTCCAGCGTCTTCACCTGGTGGATGGTGGCTGTTAAGCTTTTTTGCATAGCACTTGGAGAACCACAAGTGCCAGCATGTCCGGACATAAAGGGCCCACTGGCACCTGTAGTCCACCTGTAAAAAAAAAAATTAAAATAAAAACACCACTCCGTCTTTAAAAAAAAGTTTATTAGTCAGGGTCTTCACCTGGGGGCGGCGGCCTTTAAGCTTTTTTGCATGGCTGCCGCCTCTCCAGGACTTCCGACGCCTTCACCTGGGGAGCCGCCGCCTCCCCAGGGCTTCCAGCGTCTTCACCGGGGAGGCAGCGGCCTTTAAGCTCTTTTGCATGGCTGCCGCCTTCCCAGGGCTTCCAGCGTCTTCACCTGGTGGGCGGCAGCCGTTAAGCTCTTTTGCATAGCACTTGGAGAACCACAAGTGCCAGCGTGTCCGGACATAAAGGGCCCGCTGGCACCTGTAGTCCACCTGTAAAGAAAATATTAAAATAAAAACACCACACCATCTTTAAAAAAAAGTTTATTATTCAGGGTCTTCACCTGGAGGCGGCGGCCTTTAAGCCATCCAAGACTTCCAGCGTCTTCTTTCTTCAGGAGCTCTTCCGCCGTCGGACTGACGCCGATGCCTCGTGCTGACTTATATAAGTCAGCCGGAGGGGCCGGGGTGATGACGCAGCGAGCCGTGATTGGCTCGTGGTTGCCATCTTGAATTTAAAAAATTACGCTGAGGTGCCATTTTTGAAATTGGTACTGCTCCGCTGCCAAACTCTGCAGAATGGCAGTGCCACTAATACTCTCACTGCCACCAATGCCCACACCTCCGCGCACCCATATAGTGATGGCAGCGGATCCAGTGACGGATCCTCTGGCCAATCACTGTGGCCTCACTGACAGGGGTGTGCTTTCATGGGTTGAAAGCACGTCCCTGTATGAAAGCAGCACCTCTAATGGTGCCGCTTTCCCATGCATTTCCAATGGACTTTTAATACCCATGGCTAGGCCCCGCCCACCCCCGCCCCCCGCTCCCACACCCTTCCCCATTCACACTGGGAGGTACCACGATCGGTGCCTCCCAAACACATTTAAACAGGGATAATGATTAGATTAATATAAAGGAGATACTTATGACACAGAATACAGTATGTGTCATAAGTATCTTCTTTATATTATTTTAATCATTAACGACAGGGGAGGCACTGCCTCCCCTGCCTTCCCTGACTGCACGTCCCTGGTTTGCCCAGACCACCCGCCCTCCAACTAACCTTGCCTAACCCAGTCTTCCCATCTGTCACCTCAAATCTGATATCTTGACCTATTTACCCGGCAGGAGAAAAACGCACCTATACGTCAATGGTTAGAGAGTGAAAAAAGAGAGCAAGAAATGAGTGGGGCATGGAGAGCCCACCGGGGGAATGCAGAGGTAAAGGCCCATGCTTAGGGGTGTGGCCTGCTGCCACAGAGGCTTGGCTAACATGGTATAGGGCCCATGATAAATATATATAGTAAATACTGCTAGTACATGCATGATAATGTACCAGATTAATAACTGCAATGCACTGTAGATAATATGTATAATGTACAATTCAAGTGCACAGACGGGACCTGATCCATAGACGAGGAGGTGGGCCCCCAGACAGTAGGGCCCACCGGTGGTTTCCCCTGTACCCCTATGGGTTATGACTGTCCCCCTCCCCCCACACTCCCTGAGTGGGAATGAGGGGGGAGGGGGACAGTCATAGCCACCATAGCATTCATTTCTGACGCTAACAGGAATAACAACTGTACAAATGTAGCTATTCTCATTGTGGCTACATCTTAAGGCGATTGCGCCTTGTTAGTCGCGACCGCACCGCGTACATCTGGACATCTAAGACATGTGTGTGCCCCATTCACATGGATGGGGGCGGCAAATGCCGCAACTCGACATAGCTAGGCACAGGTGCGCATAGCTGCGTCGAGGGTGCACGTTTCTCTCAGATGTAGCCATGATCAGCATGGCTACATCTGTATATAGTATTGGATAAAAACAAAGGTAATGATTAAAGCACAATTTAATTCTCTTACATCTCTACATATTAATAAAAATGGATCAGCGTGCAACACTGGCACACTGGGATTTAGGCAGGCAGAGACAGAGAGAGAGAGAGTAAAGCACCCTTCATATATCTCCAATGGCCCATTTGCAGCCGCTTGTGGATGTTAAGTAATGGCACTGTCCCAGTAGGTGTGAGATTTTATTTTTATCCAATACTATGCTATCCCCAAGGTCGTAAGTCATATATTATAATAGTCATGCTAAACGTCTGCCGACGATTCAAAATAAGCTGCTCTTATCTTTGTCCAGTCACTAACCTTCTACCAGTGTGCTATGCCGTGCCAGGCCTCTGAAAGCATATGCAAGAGACAGCAACAGCATAGCCCTGACATAGGCAGTTTCCATTATGACATCACAGCATGACCTCACACACCCTTACCAGACCGGCTAAGACTGGTTATTTCTGGTTTGAGGCCCTTGTCTTTTACATGACTGACCTAAGGGAAATGTGACTTAAAATTATTACATGAGAAAAATTTTATTACTGCCATTTGCCGGCAGTTTTGCTCACTTAGGTGGTCATTCCGAGTTGTTCGCTCGTTGCCGATTTTCGTTATTTTGCGATTTTCCGCTTACTGCGCATGCGCAATGCCCGCAGTGCGACTGCGCCAAGTAAATTTGCTATGCAGTTAGGTATTTTACTCACGGCATTACGAGTTTTTTTCTTCGTTCTGGTGATCGTAATGTGATTGACAGGAAGTGGGTGTTTCTGGGTGGAAACTGGCCGTTTTGTGGGTGTGTTGGAAAAAACGCTACCGTTTCTGGGAAAAACGCGGGAGTGGCTGGAGAAACGGGGGAGTGTCTGGGCGAACGCTGGGTGTGTTTGTGACGTCAAACCAGGAACGAAACTGACTGAACTGATCGCAATGGCTGAGTAAGTCCGGAGCTACTCAGAAACTGCTAAGAAAGGTCTATTCGCAATATTGCGAATCCGTCGGTCGCAATTTTGAGAAGCTAAGATTCACACCCAGTAGGCGGCGACTTAGCGTGTGCAAAGCTGCTAAAAGCAGCTTGCGAGCGAACAACTCGGAATGAGGGCCTTAGTGGCATCTAATCTTGTGATGTATATTTTATATTTTACAAATAGAGCCTGATTAAGGATGGATCGCAATCGCAATAAGCGATCCAACAGTAAAAATTGCTAAGAGGATGCGGGATCCTGCGCAGGGCCCATCCTGCGCATGCGCCTGCATTTTCTATGGCGCCCCACAGAAAATGCGATTGCTTCTGCCTGTCTATGAGGCAGAGATGGTCACGGGGGGGGAGGCAACGCTCCATTTCAAAGACGGAGATGGAGTATTGCGGGGACGAGACTTCAAAACAGGGGCGGCAACGGAGAAACAGGGGGCGTAGTCGGTGCAGCTGCATGACATCATACGCAGCCGATGCTATCACAAAAATGGCTGTGGGTCTCATGCGGGCGCCTAACATGTGGGGCATACTAGCCCTGTGCTGGGCGTCCCCCCGCATGTCAGAGAATCTGATCATAAATGTGCTAAATTTAGCACATCTAGGATCAGGTCTGAATCACCCCCATGGAACAAAAAAAAGGCCCAAATTATGTGATTTTAGTTTTGTTTGTCAATTTTTGAAAACAAAAAAACAAAACCAGTCACGGCAGTTTGGCAAAAACCAAATACAAAGCTGGATGACGAATCAGGGCCAATTGCAAATCCAGCAAAAATGGTCCTGTGCACATCTCTAGTAATATTCTAATACCACATTGAGTTTGCTAGCATTGTATGCCTAGGGATGTGCTGATATGAGACATTCCCTTTAACTCCTGTTTTATTGAGTTTAATAAATTATTCCTGTAGTTTAGCTGGTCATTCAAAACTTGGGATCAGTGCTACCATATGGTCCCTACTGGTCTGCACATGTGCACTGATGTTGCTTGCTAACTGGTAGCTGCATTAGAAGTTGTTGCATTCCACAGGAGAAGCTAGCTGCTTATATCCAGTTTTGCGTTCCACATGGTACAGTTCGGGAGCACCAGTGCCACATTTTACACATGGTACCCTGAGGTTACCGGCAGAGAGGTGCATCTCTGCCTGACCGATTACGTGACTTAAGTGTTGAACAGTGTATTGTTGCTATAGGATGTGATACCACTACCAGGCAGGCCATGTGGTCCAAATTAAACTACTGTACATGTAGTTTGCTGTCTTTTTGTACATTATTCTGTTGGTATAAACATACTTGCCTACTCTCCCTCATTCTGCAGGAGACTCCCTGAAATAGAAGAAATCTCCCAAACTCCCTGAATAGTCCAGCAATCTCACTGATTGCACCTTAACCCCTGATGGGGGGTAAGGTAGAGAATAGAATAACAGTTGGTAAGAGTAATTCTAGAAAGGCACTTGTAAATAATGGTAAGTTACCATTAAAGCAAAAGGGCAAAGGAAATATTAACATAAAATGTCTGCTTGCGAAAGCAAGAAGCCTATCAGGTAAAATGGGGGAATTGGAATGGCAAGTATCAAAAAATCAGTATGATATTATAGGTATTTCGGAAACATGGTGGGACGACTCTCACGACTGGGTTACTAATTTGGAGGGATATTCACTTCTCAGGAGGGACAGGGCTACCAAAAGGGGAGGAGGGGTATGTCTCTATGTAAAACCATCTCTAAAACCAAACTTAATATATGTTATTTACGAGGGGACTGGTGATAATGTGGAATCACTATGGGTTGAGATCACTAGTGGGGGCACTGAAATAAAGAAACTAGTCATTGGCACGTGCTACAAGCAACCAGATATTAGCATACGTGACGAGGAACTGCTCTCACAGCAAATTGAAAAAGCTGCGGGAATGGGGGACATCCTAGTGTTAGGGTATTTTTAACTATCCAGGTATAAACTGGAGTAACGATTCATGTGTAAAAATTAGGAGCAGCAGGATTCTAAACACATTAAAGGATCAATACTTGTCTCAATTAGTCGAGGACCCAACCAGAGGTTATAATGTTCTGGACCAAGTTATTACCAATAATGTGGACATTATATCAAACATTACAGTTGAGGAGACCTTGGGAAACAGTGACCACTATATGATCACATTCAGCATCAGTTTCAAGAAACATAGCTATAAGGAATCAACAAAAACATTCAACTTTAGAAAAGCTAACTTCAATATGCTAAACGACATTGACTGGGAAGTTTTGTTTCATAGTAAAGACACATCGGAAATGTGGGATGCTTTAAAAGGGTTGCTTGATAGCAATATTCACAAATTCATACCCTTGGGCAGTAAATGCAAGAGTAATAGACTCAAATCAATGTGGCTTAATAAGGATGTCAAAGAAGCAATGGCTAAAAAGAGGTGTTCTTTTAAAGCATTTAAAACTAATGGAGGGGAGGAGTCATTCCAGTATTACAAAGAATGCAATAAAAGATGCAAAAAAGTAATAAGGGCAGCTACAATTGTAAACGAAAAACAAATTGCTATAGAGAATAAAGCCAATCCCAAAGAGTTTTATAAATACATAAACATTAAAGGGTAAAAAAAATTGAACATAGGCCCATTAAAAGATGAACTGTGAGCCTTGGAAACGATGTCAAAATAAAAGCGGATATACTGAACAGCTTTTTTCACCAGGGAGGATCAGACGGTGTTAGTAGTGCATAACGACAGTGAAGGTAATGATTCTTGGCTAGATGCTTGTTTAAGTGAGGAAATAGTCCTGGAGAGACTAAGCAACATAAAGATTTATAAATCACCGGGACCAAATGGTTTTCATACGAGGGTTATTATGGAGCTTAAGGCACAGCTTGCAAGACCCTTATACTTGATTTTCTATAGTTCCATTAAATCGGGTATGGTACCGATGGATTGGCGTATAGCTGAGGTAGTGCCATTATTTAAAAAGGGTTCTAAAAAATCATCCTGGGTACTATAGACCAGTTAGTTTAACCTCTATAGTGGGTAAAATATTGGAAGGAATTTTGAGGGATAGCATAGAGGATTATCTGCGGAATACTAAATTTATGAGCAGGAGTTAGCATGGGTTTGTGAGCGACAGATCATGTCAAACTAACTTAATTAACTTCTACGACGAAGTGGGCGATAATCTTAACCAGGGAAAAGCAGTGGATGTGGTCTATTTAGATTTTGCAAAAGCCTTCAATACAGTGCCTCACAAGAGACTGATCATCAAATTAAGGGAACTTGGTCTAGGATACACTATTTGTACATGGATAGGTAATTGGCTGGATAACAGGGTACAACGAGTAGTGGTCAATGAGATGTTCTCCAGCTGGGCACTAGTAGTCAGCAGTATAAATACCACAAGGGTCCATATTTGGTCCGCTACTGTTCAATATATGTATTAATGACCTAGGAATAGGCCTGGGAAGCATAGTATCAATCTTTGCAGATGATACTAAACTGGGTAAGGTAATTAATTCAGAAATAGACTTGGAGTCTCTACAGAATGACTTATTTAAACTTGAATTCTGGGTGTCTAAATGGGGAATGAGGTTCAATATTGAAAAATGCAAAGCTATGCATTTTGGGATTAAAAACAAACTTGCATCCTATTCACTTAATGGGGAAAATATAGTGGTATCAGTAGTGGAAAAAGATTTGGGGGTCCTCATAGATAATACACTCAATAGCAGTACACAGTGTTAAAATGCAGTGAAGAAGACAAGTAAAGTCCTTGCTTGCATAAAACGGGGTATTGAGACCAGGGACGAGGATGTAATCATGGCGCTGTACAAATCATTGGAACGTCCGCACCTGGAATATTGTGTTAAGTTTTTGGCACCATATTATAAAAAAGATATTGGAGAACTCGAAAGAGTTCAAAGGCGTGCTACTAAACTGATTAAAGGGTTAGAGACACTGGAGTACGAGAAAAGGCTAACTATGTTAAATATGTATACTCTAGAAAAGAGGCGTCTAAGAGGAGATATTATTAATATCTTCAAATATGTAAAGGGTCATTACAAGGAGTTAGCAGGGGATTTGTTTATTAATAGAACTCTGTATAGGACACATGGACACTCACTGAGGTTAGAGGAGAGAAAATTCCATACAAAACGTAGGAAGGGGTTCTTCAGGGCAATAAAGATTTGGAACTCTCTGCCGGAGAAGGTAATTATGGCGGACTCTGTAAATGCATTCAAAATCAGATTGGACAGCTTTCTAGCTGAAAACAGTATAACCTGGGCAGAGTCAAGGTCTGCAGAAGCATGACCGGAACACCAACTGTCAGTGCAGTGCTATATGCTGGAAGTCCAACTGCACTAAGTGAGTGTAATAATTCCACTCATACTGCGGTGAGGTGGTGTTCGCGCTGGTGCCTGGTCCGGAGAGCGGAGTCCCTACGCATCTGGATATCGTCTGTGACGGCGTTGCACAGGTGGGTGAAGTGACGACACCTGCACAGCGGCAGGCAGTACATCCTTGTTAGGCCGCTCACATAAGCTGCAAACTAGGTTTCCTGTTAGTTGCTTTTCATTTTACCTTTGTATGCCTTACTGCCATGTTTTACTTATAGCACAGTGTAATCTATGTAGTGGACCCAAAATGGCTGCCTCACATGGTACTCTCTTGTGTAGAATAAACAATGCATGGTTTTAAACTCTCCTAATATATTTGTCTCCCTAAGTATGTGTCATTTCTTCACCTTTTGAGAGAATTTATTTATTAAGACAACTTCAAGCAAAATATATTTAAAAAATAAATGTCTATTTTTATTTTAAGCAAAATATAGCCTATTTTTGTCCTACTACTACTACTTCTTCTTCTTGTTCTTCTTCTTCTTCTTCTTCTTCTTCTTCTTCTTCTTCTTCTCCTTCTTCTTTGTCTTCCTCTTCTTCTTTAAAAACACCACACCGTCTTTAAGAAAAAAGTTTATTAGTCAGGGTCTTCACCTGGGGGCGGCAGCCTTTAAGTTCTTTAGCATGGCTGTCGCCTTCCCAGGGCTTCCAGCTTCTTCACCTGGTGGGCGGCGGCTGTTAAGCTCTTTTGCATAGCACTTGGAGAACCACAATTGCCAGCATGTCTGGACATAAAGGGCCCCCTGGCACCTGTAAAGAAAATATTAAAATAAAAACACCACACCGTCTTTAATTTTTTTTTTATTAGTCAGGGTCTTCACCTGGGGGGCCGCCGCCTCCCCAGGGCTTCCGTCATCTTTCTCCGGCGTCTTCACCTGGGAGGCAGCGGCCTTTAAGCTCTTTTGCATGGCTGCCGCCTTCCCGGGGCTTCCAGCGTCTTCACCTGGTGGATGGTGGCTGTTAAGCTTTTTTGCATAGCACTTGGAGAACCACAAGTGCCAGCATGTCCGGACATAAAGGGCCCACTGGCACCTGTAGTCCACCTGTAAAAAAAAAAATTAAAATAAAAACACCACTCCGTCTTTAAAAAAAAGTTTATTAGTCAGGGTCTTCACCTGGGGGCGGCGGCCTTTAAGCTTTTTTGCATGGCTGCCGCCTCTCCAGGACTTCCGACGCCTTCACCTGGGGAGCCGCCGCCTCCCCAGGGCTTCCAGCGTCTTCACCGGGGAGGCAGCGGCCTTTAAGCTCTTTTGCATGGCTGCCGCCTTCCCAGGGCTTCCAGCGTCTTCACCTGGTGGGCGGCAGCCGTTAAGCTCTTTTGCATAGCACTTGGAGAACCACAAGTGCCAGCGTGTCCGGACATAAAGGGCCCGCTGGCACCTGTAGTCCACCTGTAAAGAAAATATTAAAATAAAAACACCACACCATCTTTAAAAAAAAGTTTATTATTCAGGGTCTTCACCTGGAGGCGGCGGCCTTTAAGCCATCCAAGACTTCCAGCGTCTTCTTTCTTCAGGAGCTCTTCCGCCGTCGGACTGACGCCGATGCCTCGTGCTGACTTATATAAGTCAGCCGGAGGGGCCGGGGTGATGACGCAGCGAGCCGTGATTGGCTCGTGGTTGCCATCTTGAATTTAAAAAATTACGCTGAGGTGCCATTTTTGAAATTGGTACTGCTCCGCTGCCAAACTCTGCAGAATGGCAGTGCCACTAATACTCTCACTGCCACCAATGCCCACACCTCCGCGCACCCATATAGTGATGGCAGCGGATCCAGTGACGGATCCTCTGGCCAATCACTGTGGCCTCACTGACAGGGGTGTGCTTTCATGGGTTGAAAGCACGTCCCTGTATGAAAGCAGCACCTCTAATGGTGCCGCTTTCCCATGCATTTCCAATGGACTTTTAATACCCATGGCTAGGCCCCGCCCACCCCCGCCCCCCGCTCCCACACCCTTCCCCATTCACACTGGGAGGTACCACGATCGGTGCCTCCCAAACACATTTAAACAGGGATAATGATTAGATTAATATAAAGGAGATACTTATGACACAGAATACAGTATGTGTCATAAGTATCTTCTTTATATTATTTTAATCATTAATGACAGGGGAGGCACTGCCTCCCCTGCCTTCCCTGACTGCACGTCCCTGGTTTGCCCAGACCACCCGCCCTCCAACTAACCTTGCCTAACCCAGTCTTCCCATCTGTCACCTCAAATCTGATATCTTGACCTATTTACCCGGCAGGAGAAAAACGCACCTATACGTCAATGGTTAGAGAGTGAAAAAAGAGAGCAAGAAATGAGTGGGGCATGGAGAGCCCACCGGGGGAATGCAGAGGTAAAGGCCCATGCTTAGGGGTGTGGCCTGCTGCCACAGAGGCTTGGCTAACATGGTATAGGGCCCATGATAAATATATATAGTAAATACTGCTAGTACATGCATGATAATGTACCAGATTAATAACTGCAATGCACTGTAGATAATATGTATAATGTACAATTCAAGTGCACAGACGGGACCTGATCCATAGACGAGGAGGTGGGCCCCCAGACAGTAGGGCCCACCGGTGGTTTCCCCTGTACCCCTATGGGTTATGACTGTCCCCCTCCCCCCACACTCCCTGAGTGGGAATGAGGGGGGAGGGGGACAGTCATAGCCACCATAGCATTCATTTCTGACGCTAACAGGAATTACAACTGTACAAATGTAGCTATTCTCGTTGTGGCTACATCTTAAGGCGATTGCGCCTTGTTAGTCGCGACTGCACCGCGTACATCTGGACATCTAAGACATGTGTGTGCCCCATTCACATGGATGGGGGCGGCAAATGCCGCAACTCGACATAGCTAGGCACAGGTGCGCATAGCTGCGTCGAGGGTGCACGTTTCTCTCAGATGTAGCCATGATCAGCATGGCTACATCTGTATATAGTATTGGATAAAAACAAAGGTAATGATTAAAGCACAATTTAATTCTCTTACATCTCTACATATTAATAAAAATGGATCAGCGTGCAACACTGGCACACTGGGATTTAGGCAGGCAGAGACAGAGAGAGAGAGAGTAAAGCACCCTTCATATATCTCCAATGGCCCATTTGCAGCCGCTTGTGGATGTTAAGTAATGGCACTGTCCCAGTAGGTGTGAGATTTTATTTTTATCCAATACTATGCTATCCCCAAGGTCGTAAGTCATATATTATAATAGTCATGCTAAACGTCTGCCGACGATTCAAAATAAGCTGCTCTTATCTTTGTCCAGTCACTAACCTTCTACCAGTGTGCTATGCCGTGCCAGGCCTCTGAAAGCATATGCAAGAGACAGCAACAGCATAGCCCTGACATAGGCAGTTTCCATTATGACATCACAGCATGACCTCACACACCCTTACCAGACCGGCTAAGACTGGTTATTTCTGGTTTGAGGCCCTTGTCTTTTACATGACTGACCTAAGGGAAATGTGACTTAAAATTATTACATGAGAAAAATTTTATTACTGCCATTTGCCGGCAGTTTTGCTCACTTAGGTGGTCATTCCGAGTTGTTCGCTCGTTGCCGATTTTCGTTATTTTGCGATTTTCCGCTTACTGCGCATGCGCAATGCCCGCAGTGCGACTGCGCCAAGTAAATTTGCTATGCAGTTAGGTATTTTACTCACGGCATTACGAGTTTTTTTCTTCGTTCTGGTGATCGTAATGTGATTGACAGGAAGTGGGTGTTTCTGGGTGGAAACTGGCCGTTTTGTGGGTGTGTTGGAAAAAACGCTACCGTTTCTGGGAAAAACGCGGGAGTGGCTGGAGAAACGGGGGAGTGTCTGGGCGAACGCTGGGTGTGTTTGTGACGTCAAACCAGGAACGAAACTGACTGAACTGATCGCAATGGCTGAGTAAGTCCGGAGCTACTCAGAAACTGCTAAGAAAGGTCTATTCGCAATATTGCGAATCCGTCGGTCGCAATTTTGAGAAGCTAAGATTCACACCCAGTAGGCGGCGACTTAGCGTGTGCAAAGCTGCTAAAAGCAGCTTGCGAGCGAACAACTCGGAATGAGGGCCTTAGTGGCATCTAATCTTGTGATGTATATTTTATATTTTACAAATAGAGCCTGATTAAGGATGGATCGCAATCGCAATAAGCGATCCAACAGTAAAAATTGCTAAGAGGATGCGGGATCCTGCGCAGGGCCCATCCTGCGCATGCGCCTGCATTTTCTACGGCGCCCCACAGAAAATGCGATTGCTTCTGCCTGTCTATGAGGCAGAGATGGTCACGGGGGGGAGGCAACGCTCCATTTCAAAGACGGAGATGGAGTATTGCGGGGACGAGACTTCAAAACAGGGGCGGCAACGGAGAAACAGGGGGCGTAGTCGGTGCAGCTGCATGACATCATACGCAGCCGATGCTATCACAAAAATGGCTGTGGGTCTCATGCGGGCGCCTAACATGTGGGGCATACTAGCCCTTTGCTGGGCGTCCCCCCGCATGTCAGAGAATCTGATCATAAATGTGCTAAATTTAGCACATCTAGGATCAGGTCTGAATCACCCCCATGGAACAAAAAAAAGGCCCAAATTATGTGATTTTAGTTTTGTTTGTCAATTTTTGAAAACAAAAAAACAAAACCAGTCACGGCAGTTTGGCAAAAACCAAATACAAAGCTGGATGACGAATCAGGGCCAATTGCAAATCCAGCAAAAATGGTCCTGTGCACATCTCTAGTAATATTCTAATACCACATTGAGTTTGCTAGCATTGTATGCCTAGGGATGTGCTGATATGAGACATTCCCTTTAACTCCTGTTTTATTGAGTATAATAAATTATTCCTGTAGTTTAGCTGGTCATTCAAAACTTGGGATCAGTGCTACCATATGGTCCCTACTGGTCTGCACATGTGCACTGATGTTGCTTGCTAACTGGTAGCTGCATTAGAAGTTGTTGCATTCCACAGGAGAAGCTAGCTGCTTATATCCAGTTTTGCGTTCCACATGGTACAGTTCGGGAGCACCAGTGCCACATTTTACACATGGTACCCTGAGGTTACCGGCAGAGAGGTGCATCTCTGCCTGACCGATTACGTGACTTAAGTGTTGAACAGTGTATTGTTGCTATAGGATGTGATACCACTACCAGGCAGGCCATGTGGTCCAAATTAAACTACTGTACATGTAGTTTGCTGTCTTTTTGTACATTATTCTGTTGGTATAAACATACTTGCCTACTCTCCCTCATTCTGCAGGAGACTCCCTGAAATAGAAGAAATCTCCCAAACTCCCTGAATAGTCCAGCAATCTCACTGATTGCACCTTAACCCCTGATGGGGGGTAAGGTAGAGAATAGAATAACAGTTGGTAAGAGTAATTCTAGAAAGGCACTTGTAAATAATGGTAAGTTACCATTAAAGCAAAAGGGCAAAGGAAATATTAACATAAAATGTCTGCTTGCGAAAGCAAGAAGCCTATCAGGTAAAATGGGGGAATTGGAATGGCAAGTATCAAAAAATCAGTATGATATTATAGGTATTTCGGAAACATGGTGGGACGACTCTCACGACTGGGTTACTAATTTGGAGGGATATTCACTTCTCAGGAGGGACAGGGCTACCAAAAGGGGAGGAGGGGTATGTCTCTATGTAAAACCATCTCTAAAACCAAACTTAATATATGTTATTTACGAGGGGACTGGTGATAATGTGGAATCACTATGGGTTGAGATCACTAGTGGGGGCACTGAAATAAAGAAACTAGTCATTGGCACGTGCTACAAGCAACCAGATATTAGCATACGTGACGAGGAACTGCTCTCACAGCAAATTGAAAAAGCTGCGGGAATGGGGGACATCCTAGTGTTAGGGTATTTTTAACTATCCAGGTATAAACTGGAGTAACGATTCATGTGTAAAAATTAGGAGCAGCAGGATTCTAAACACATTAAAGGATCAATACTTGTCTCAATTAGTCGAGGACCCAACCAGAGGTTATAATGTTCTGGACCAAGTTATTACCAATAATGTGGACATTATATCAAACATTACAGTTGAGGAGACCTTGGGAAACAGTGATCACTATATGATTACATTCAGCATCAGTTTCAAGAAACATAGCTATAAGGAATCAACAAAAACATTCAACTTTAGAAAAGCTAACTTCAATATGCTAAACGACATTGACTGGGAAGTTTTGTTTCATAGTAAAGACACATCGGAAATGTGGGATGCTTTAAAAGGGTTGCTTGATAGCAATATTCACAAATTCATACCCTTGGGCAGTAAATGCAAGAGTAATAGACTCAAATCAATGTGGCTTAATAAGGATGTCAAAGAAGCAATGGCTAAAAAGAGGTGTTCTTTTAAAGCATTTAAAACTAATGGAGGGGAGGAGTCATTCCAGTATTACAAAGAATGCAATAAAAGATGCAAAAAAGTAATAAGGGCAGCTACAATTGTAAACGAAAAACAAATTGCTATAGAGAATAAAGCCAATCCCAAAGAGTTTTATAAATACATAAACATTAAAGGGTTAAAAAAATAGAACATAGGCCCATTAAAAGATGAACTGTGAGCCTTGGAAACGATGTCAAAATAAAAGCGGATATACTGAACAGCTTTTTTCACCAGGGAGGATCAGACGGTGTTAGTAGTGCATAACGACAGTGAAGGTAATGATTCTTGGCTAGATGCTTGTTTAAGTGAGGAAATAGTCCTGGAGAGACTAAGCAACATAAAGATTTATAAATCACCGGGACCAAATGGTTTTCATACGAGGGTTATTATGGAGCTTAAGGCACAGCTTGCAAGACCCTTATACTTGATTTTCTATAGTTCCATTAAATCGGGTATGGTACCGATGGATTGGCGTATAGCTGAGGTAGTGCCATTATTTAAAAAAGGTTTTTAAAAAATCATCCTGGGTACTATAGACCAGTTAGTTTAACCTCTATAGTGGGTAAAATATTGGAAGGAATTTTGAGGGATAGCATAGAGGATTATCTGCGGAATACTAAATTTATGAGCAGGAGTTAGCATGGGTTTGTGAGCGACAGATCATGTCAAACTAACTTAATTAACTTCTACGACGAAGTGAGCGATAATCTTAACCAGGGAAAAGCAGTGGATGTGGTCTATTTAGATTTTGCAAAAGCCTTCAATACAGTGCCTCACAAGAGACTGATCATCAAATTAAGGGAACTTGGTCTAGGATACACTATTTGTACATGGATAGGTAATTGGCTGGATAACAGGGTACAACGAGTAGTGGTCAATGAGATGTTCTCCAGCTGGGCACTAGTAGTCAGCAGTATAAATACCACAAGGGTCCATATTTGGTCCGCTACTGTTCAATATATGTATTAATGACCTAGGAATAGGCCTGGGAAGCATAGTATCAATCTTTGCAGATGATACTAAACTGGGTAAGGTAATTAATTCAGAAATAGATGTGGAGTCTCTACAGAATGACTTATTTAAACTTGAATTCTGGGTGTCTAAATGGGGAATGAGGTTCAATATTGAAAAATGCAAAGCTATGCATTTTGGGATTAAAAACAAACTTGCATCCTATTCACTTAATGGGGAAAATATAGTGGTATCAGTAGTGGAAAAAGATTTGGGGGTCCTCATAGATAATACACTCAATAGCAGTACACAGTGTTAAAATGCAGTGAAGAAGACAAGTAAAGTCCTTGCTTGCATAAAACGGGGTATTGAGACCAGGGACGAGGATGTAATCATGGCGCTGTACAAATCATTGGAACGTCCGCACCTGGAATATTGTGTTAAGTTTTTGGCACCATATTATAAAAAAGATATTGGAGAACTCGAAAGAGTTCAAAGGCGTGCTACTAAACTGATTAAAGGGTTAGAGACACTGGAGTACGAGAAAAGTAGAGATGAGCGGGTTCGGTTCCTCGGAATCCGAACCCGCCCGAACTTCATGTTTTTTTTCACGGGTCCGAGCGACTCGGATCTTCCCGCCTTGCTCGGTTAACCCGAGCGCGCCCGAACGTCATCATGACGCTGTCGGATTCTCGCGAGGCTCGGATTCTATCGCGAGACTCGGATTCTATATAAGGAGCCGCGCGTCGCCGCCATTTTCACTCGTGCATTGAGATTGATAGGGAGAGGACGTGTCTGGCGTCCTCTCCATTAGAATAGAGATAGATTAGATAGAGAGAGAGAGATTGTGCAGAGTCGCAGACAGAGTTAGTTTACCACAGTCAGTGACCAGTGCAGTTGCTAGTTAACTTTTATTTAATATAATATATCCGTTCACTTCTCTCTGCTATATCCGTTCTCTGCCTGAAAAAAAAAACGATACACAGCACAGTCAGTCACACAGTGTGACTCAGTCTGTGTGCACTCAGCTCAGCCCAGTGTGCTGCACAGTCATCAATGTATAAATTAAAAGCTTATAATTAATTGTGGGGGAGACTGGGGAGCACTGCAGGTTGTTAGCAGGAGCCAGGAGTACAATTATATTAATTAACAGTGCACACTTTTGCTGCAGGAGTGGTGACCAGTGCCTGACCACCAGTATAGTATTGTTGTATACTACTAATATCTCTTTAAATATCAACCAGTCTATATTAGCAGCAGACACAGTACAGTGCGGTAGTTCACGGCTGTGGCTACCTCTGTGTCGGCACACGGCAGGCAGTCCGTCCGACCAGAATTGTATTATTTATTATTATATACCTACCACCTAACCGTGGTTTTTTTTTCATTCTTTATACCGTCATAGTGTCATCCTAATTGTTACGAGTATACTACTATCTCTTTATCAACCAGTGTACAGTGCGGTAGTTCACGGCTGTGGCTACCTCTGTGTCGGCACACGGCAGGCAGTCCGTCCGACCAGAATTGTATTATTTATTATTATATACCTACCACCTAACCGTGGTTTTTTTTTCATTCTTTATACCGTCATAGTGTCATCCTAATTGTTACGAGTATACTACTATCTCTTTATCAACCAGTGTACAGTGCGGTAGTTCACGGCTGTGGCTACCTCTGTGTCGGCACACGGCAGGCAGTCCGTCCGACCAGAATTGTATTATTTATTATTATATACCTACCACCTAACCGTGGTTTTTTTTTTCATTCTTTATACCGTCATAGTGTCATCCTAATTGTTACGAGTATACTACTATCTCTTTATCAACCAGTGTACAGTGCGGTAGTTCACGGCTGTGGCTACCTCTGTGTCGGCACACGGCAGGCAGTCCGTCCGACTAGAATTGTATTATTTATTATTATATACCTACCACCTAACCGTGGTTTTTTTTTTCATTCTTTATACCGTCATAGTGTCATCCTAATTGTTACGAGTATACTACTATCTCTTTATCAACCAGTGTACAGTGCGGTAGTTCACGGCTGTGGCTACCTCTGTGTCGGCACACGGCAGGCAGTCCGTCCGACCAGAATTGTATTATTTATTATTATATACCTACCACCTAACCGTGGTTTTTTTTTTCATTCTTTATACCGTCATAGTGTCATCCTAATTGTTACGAGTATACTACTATCTCTTTATCAACCAGTGTACAGTGCGGTAGTTCACGGCTGTGGCTACCTCTGTGTCGGCACACGGCAGGCAGTCCGTCCGACCAGAATTGTATTATTTATTATTATATACCTACCACCTAACCGTGGTTTTTTTTTTCATTCTTTATACCGTCATAGTGTCATCCTAATTGTTACGAGTATACTACTATCTCTTTATCAACCAGTGTACAGTGCGGTAGTTCACGGCTGTGGCTACCTCTGTGTCGGCACACGGCAGGCAGTCCGTCCGACCAGAATTGTATTATTTATTATTATATACCTACCACCTAACCGTGGTTTTTTTTTTCATTCTTTATACCGTCATAGTGTCATCCTAATTGTTACGAGTATACTACTATCTCTTTATCAACCAGTGTACAGTGCGGTAGTTCACGGCTGTGGCTACCTCTGTGTCGGCAGTCGGCAGGCAGTCCGTCCATCCATAATTGTATTATTATTATAATATATACCACCTAACCGTGGTTTTTTTTTCATTCTTTATACCGTCGTCATAGTGTCATACTAGTTGTTACGAGTATACTACTATCTCTTTATCAACCAGTGTACAGTGCGGTAGTTCACGGCTGTGGCTACCTCTGTGTCGGCAGTCGGCAGGCAGTCCGTCCATCCATAATTGTATTATTATTATAATATATACCACCTAACCGTGGTTTTTTTTTCATTCTTTATACCGTCGTCATAGTGTCATACTAGTTGTTACGAGTATACTACTATCTCTTTATCAACCAGTGTACAGTGCGGTAGTTCACGGCTGTGGCTACCTCTGTGTCGGCAGTCGGCAGGCAGTCCGTCCATCCATAATTGTATTATTATTATAATATATACCACCTAACCGTGGTTTTTTTTCCATTCTTTATACCGTCGTCATAGTGTCATACTAGTTGTTACGAGTATACTACTATCTCTTTATCAACCAGTGTACAGTGCGGTAGTTCACGGCTGTGGCTACCTCTGTGTCGGCAGTCGGCAGGCAGTCCGTCCATCCATAATTGTATTATTATTATAATATATACCACCTAACCGTGGTTTTTTTATACCACCTAACCGTGGCAGTCCGTCCATAATTGTATACTAGTATCCAATCCATCCATCTCCATTGTTTACCTGAGGTGCCTTTTAGTTCTGCCTATAAAATATGGAGAACAAAAAAGTTGAGGTTCCAAAATTAGGGAAAGATCAAGATCCACTTCCACCTCGTGCTGAAGCTGCTGCCACTAGTCATGGCCGAGACGATGAAATGCCAGCAACGTCGTCTGCCAAGGCCGATGCCCAATGTCATAGTACAGAGCATGTCAAATCCAAAACACCAAATATCAGAAAAAAAAGGACTCCAAAACCTAAAATAAAATTGTCGGAGGAGAAGCGTAAACTTGCCAATATGCCATTTACCACACGGAGTGGCAAGGAACGGCTGAGGCCCTGGCCTATGTTCATGGCTAGTGGTTCAGCTTCACATGAGGATGGAAGCACTCAGCCTCTCGCTAGAAAACTGAAAAGACTCAAGCTGGCAAAAGCACCGCAAAGAACTGTGCGTTCTTTGAAATCCCAAATCCACAAGGAGAGTCCAATTGTGTCGTTTGCGATGCCTGACCTTCCCAACACTGGACGTGAAGAGCATGCGCCTTCCACTATTTGCATGCCCCCTGCAAGTGCTGGAAGGAGCACCCGCAGTCCAGTTCCTGATAGTCAGATTGAAGATGTCAGTGTTGAAGTACACCAGGATGAGGAGGATATGGGTGTTGCTGGCGCTGGGGAGGAAATTGACCAGGAGGATTCTGATGGTGAGGTGGTTTGTTTAAGTCAGGCACCCGGGGAGACACCTGTTGTCCGTGGGAGGAATATGGCCGTTGACATGCCAGGTGAAAATACCAAAAAAATCAGCTCTTCGGTGTGGAGGTATTTCACCAGAAATGCGGACAACAGGTGTCAAGCCGTGTGTTCCCTTTGTCAAGCTGTAATAAGTAGGGGTAAGGACGTTAACCACCTCGGAACATCCTCCCTTATACGTCACCTGCAGCGCATTCATAATAAGTCAGTGACAAGTTCAAAAACTTTGGGTGACAGCGGAAGCAGTCCACTGACCAGTAAATCCCTTCCTCTTGTAACCAAGCTCACGCAAACCACCCCACCAACTCCCTCAGTGTCAATTTCCTCCTTCCCCAGGAATGCCAATAGTCCTGCAGGCCATGTCACTGGCAAGTCTGACGAGTCCTTTCCTGCCTGGGATTCCTCCGATGCATCCTTGCGTGTAACGCCTACTGCTGCTGGCGCTGCTGTTGTTGCCGCTGGGAGTCGATGGTCATCCCAGAGGGGAAGTCGTAAGCCCACTTGTACTACTTCCAGTAAGCAATTGACTGTTCAACAGTCCTTTGCGAGGAAGATGAAATATCACAGCAGTCATCCTACTGCAAAGCGGATAACTGAGTCCTTGACAACTATGTTGGTGTTAGACGTGCGTCCGGTATCCGCCGTTAGTTCACAGGGAACTAGACAATTTATTGAGGCAGTGTGCCCCCGTTACCAAATACCATCTAGGTTCCACTTCTCTAGGCAGGCGATACCGAGAATGTACACGGACGTCAGAAAAAGACTCACCAGTGTCCTAAAAAATGCAGTTGTACCCAATGTCCACTTAACCACGGACATGTGGACAAGTGGAGCAGGGCAGGGTCAGGACTATATGACTGTGACAGCCCACTGGGTAGATGTATGGACTCCCGCCGCAAGAACAGCAGCGGCGGCACCAGTAGCAGCATCTCGCAAACGCCAACTCTTTCCTAGGCAGGCTACGCTTTGTATCACCGCTTTCCAGAATACGCACACAGCTGAAAACCTCTTACGGCAACTGAGGAAGATCATCGCGGAATGGCTTACCCCAATTGGACTCTCCTGTGGATTTGTGGCATCGGACAACGCCAGCAATATTGTGTGTGCATTAAATATGGGCAAATTCCAGCACGTCCCATGTTTTGCACATACCTTGAATTTGGTGGTGCAGAATTTTTTAAAAAACGACAGGGGCGTGCAAGAGATGCTGTCGGTGGCCAGAAAAATTGCGGGACACTTTCGGCGTACAGGCACCACGTACAGAAGACTGGAGCACCACCAAAAACTACTGAACCTGCCCTGCCATCATCTGAAGCAAGAAGTGGTAACGAGGTGGAATTCAACCCTCTATATGCTTCAGAGGTTGGAGGAGCAGCAAAAGGCCATTCAAGCCTATACAATTGAGCACGATATAGGAGATGGAATGCACCTGTCTCAAGTGCAGTGGAGAATGATTTCAACGTTGTGCAAGGTTCTGATGCCCTTTGAACTTGCCACACGTGAAGTCAGTTCAGACACTGCCAGCCTGAGTCAGGTCATTCCCCTCATCAGGCTTTTGCAGAAGAAGCTGGAGGCATTGAAGAAGGAGCTAACACGGAGCGATTCCGCTAGGCATGTGGGACTTGTGGATGCAGCCCTTAATTCGCTTAACAAGGATTCACGGGTGGTCAATCTGTTGAAATCAGAGCACTACATTTTGGCCACCGTGCTCGATCCTAGATTTAAAGCCTACCTTGGATCTCTCTTTCCGGCAGACACAGGTCTGCTGGGGTTGAAAGACCTGCTGGTGACAAAATTGTCAAGTCAAGCGGAACGCGACCTGTCAACATCTCCTCCTTCACATTCTCCCGCAACTGGGGGTGCGAGGAAAAGGCTCAGAATTCCGAGCCCACCCGCTGGCGGTGATGCAGGGCAGTCTGGAGCGACTGCTGATGCTGACATCTGGTCCGGACTGAAGGACCTGACAACGATTACGGACATGTCGTCTACTGTCACTGCATATGATTCTCTCAACATTGATAGAATGGTGGAGGATTATATGAGTGACCGCATCCAAGTAGGCACGTCACACAGTCCGTACTTATACTGGCAGGAAAAAGAGGCAATTTGGAGGCCCTTGCACAAACTGGCTTTATTCTACCTAAGTTGCCCTCCCACAAGTGTGTACTCCGAAAGAGTGTTTAGTGCCGCCGCTCACCTTGTCAGCAATCGGCGTACGAGGTTACATCCAGAAAATGTGGAGAAGATGATGTTCATTAAAATGAATTATAATCAATTCCTCCGCGGAGACATTGACCAGCAGCAATTGCCTCCACAAAGTACACAGGGAGCTGAGATGGTGGATTCCAGTGGGGACGAATTGATAATCTGTGAGGAGGGGGATGTACACGGTGATATATCGGAGGGTGAAGATGAGGTGGACATCTTGCCTCTGTAGAGCCAGTTTGTGCAAGGAGAGATTAATTGCTTCTTTTTTGGGGGGGGTCCAAACCAACCCGTCATATCAGTCACAGTCGTGTGGCAGACCCTGTCACTGAAATGATGGGTTGGTTAAAGTGTGCATGTCCTGTTTTGTTTATACAACATAAGGGTGGGTGGGAGGGCCCAAGGATAATTCCATCTTGCACCTCTTTTTTCTTTTCTTTTTCTTTGCATCATGTGCTGATTGGGGAGGGTTTTTTGGAAGGGACATCCTGCGTGACACTGCAGTGCCACTCCTAGATGGGCCCGGTGTTTGTGTCGGCCACTAGGGTCGCTAATCTTACTCACACAGTCAGCTACCTCATTGCGCCTCTTTTTTTCTTTGCGTCATGTGCTGTTTGGGGAGGGTTTTTTGGAAGGGACATCCTGAGTGACACTGCAGTGCCACTCCTAGATGGGCCCGGTGTTTGTGTCGGCCACTAGGGTCGCTAATCTTACTCACACAGTCAGCTACCTCATTGCGCCTCTTTTTTTCTTTGCGTCATGTGCTGTTTGGGGAGGGTTTTTTGGAAGGGACATCCTGCGTGACACTGCAGTGCCACTCCTAGATGTGCCCGGTGTTTGTGTCGGCCACTAGGGTCGCTAATCTTACTCACACAGTCAGCTACCTCATTGCGCCTCTTTTTTTCTTTGCGTCATGTGCTGTTTGGGGAGGGTTTTTTGGAAGGGCCATCCTGCGTGACACTGCAGTGCCACTCCTAGATGGGCCCGGTGTTTGTGTCGGCCACTAGGGTCGCTTATCTTACTCACACAGCGACCTCGGTGCAAATTTTAGGACTAAAAATAATATTGTGAGGTGTGATGTGTTCAGAATAGGCTGAAAATGAGTGTAAATTATGTTTTTTGAGGTTAATAATACTTTGGGATCAAAATTACCCCCAAATTCTATGATTTAAGCTGTTTTTTAGGGTTTTTTGAAAAAAACACCCGAATCCAAAACACACCCGAATCCGACAAAAAAAATTCGGTGAGGTTTTGCCAAAACGCGGTCGAACCCAAAACACGGCCGCGGAACCGAACCCAAAACCAAAACACAAAACCCGAAAAATTTCCGGCGCTCATCTCTAGAGAAAAGGCTAACTATGTTAAATATGTATACTCTAGAAAAGAGGCGTCTAAGAGGAGATATTATTAATATCTTCAAATATGTAAAGGGTCATTACAAGGAGTTAGCAGGGGATTTGTTTATTAATAGAACTCTGTATAGGACACATGGACACTCACTGAGGTTAGAGGAGAGAAAATTCCATACAAAACGTAGGAAGGGGTTCTTCAGGGCAATAAAGATTTGGAACTCTCTGCCGGAGAAGGTAATTATGGCGGACTCTGTAAATGCATTCAAAATCAGATTGGACAGCTTTCTAGCTGAAAACAGTATAACCTGGGCAGAGTCAAGGTCTGCAGAAGCATGACCGGAACACCAACTGTCAGTGCAGTGCTATATGCTGGAAGTCCAACTGCACTAAGTGAGTGTAATAATTCCACTCATACTGTATAGTCATTTTGGACAGGTTGGTATTGGGTGATCGGTGGTTGGGAGACTGGTGGTCACCATACCGACGCCGGGATTCCGTCTGTCAGATGGCCAGCAGGGGGGATTTCGGCCAGCACAACAAAGACCCTTGCGGGCTCGTTGCGCTTGCCACAGGTTCTATCCCACTCTATGGGAATAGTCCCTGTTGCTCGGCATGCCAACTGGCGGGCTAGTCAGTGTTCATGATGCCAGCGCTGGTATTGTAACCGCATCCTTTTTGGACTTGAGGAGCCTGCACACTGCAAGCATCTGGTTGTTCATTTATTGTTCCTCTCCCTGATGTTAGATCGAGACCATACATAGCTCAATCCTTTTCTAGGTCACTAAGCTATACAACAGTGAAAATGTGATATAAATTCATACAGTAGTTTTTGTGTGATGCCAGAACGTACAGACACAGTCTAAATTTCACTTTTTTTTTGTCTCCATGGTCCATAAACAGTCCCTAGAAGTATAATTCTCAATAAAAAAATTCTATGTACAGACACAACCCTTACAGTTTATTATATGTATATATTTTTATTGTAGGGTGTCCCTATTTATCTTTGGCTATGTAAGGCTTTGCGTGAACCCAATTTCCACTGTTGTTATGTTGTTTATTACTGTTCCAGTGTTTCAATGATAACCTCATTTAAGGACAAAACGATGAAAACTAGTGTGCCCTGTGCAGTCTCCAGGTGTGCCGCCATAGAAGCACATCTAGGCCCGTCAGTGTTTTGCCGTTACTGAGGCCCTGGAACGATCAATACTGGTGGGTTTAGTGGTTGCAGAGCCAGTTCTTATTTAGGACCCGGGCAGTGTTGGGCTCTTCTGGCTTTCTCAGATGTGGCTCAGGCGTTACCTATGGAGAAGCTGTAACATGACATCATAGGACATGCAACTGCACCATGCATCACCATTATATTTGAATGTGCCTTGGCAATACTTAAATCTTGTTCAGTGTGCCGCGAGATGTAAAGGGTTGAAAATCTCTTTGCTACAGTGTCGTCACCATGTTGTTATAAAAACAACAAAAGACGAGCATTGGTAAAGGGGCTGCTGGAGGGGCCTGGCAGAAGCCCCAGTTTGCTACCCCTCCCCAGTATGCCTGTGCTGTAGCCAGTGGCAGTGGCGCCGTCTTCATGGTGATTTCTTTGGGAAGATGGCACTGCACATAGAAAGCAAAGACTCTGGCACTGCTCCTGATTGGCTTCTGGTCCGTGAACACGGACCGGCACCTGATTTAAGATACCCGCGCCATCGCCGGAGATTGGACTGGGGAGCAAGAGAGGTGTGCGCTGTACTCTCCTGCCCTCGATGCAAGCAAGGTGGTTGGGCCGCAAAAGGACCCCTGCCCGCGGGCCACAAAAGGATGCGGTAGGAGCTGCGAGTTTGACACCCCTGCCCTAGAGTTTCAGAATTTCTGTCATGGCACCCCAAGATCATAGTTTCTTAGTGAGAAATTTAGAAAAAAATATAAAATGAAGTAAATAGTGTTTATAATATGTTAACCTTAGGTTCAGTTATGTGGTGAAGGACTGGTTTTGCCGATTAAATTCAGTATAAGCAATTTGAATTGTTCATGGACCACCAAACTACAGCACCACTGCAAGGCCTCCCCTATCCCCCCCTTCCCACCTTTCCCAAGGAACCCCAGGGTCTCACGGCCCCCTGTATGGAAACTACTGCCATAAAATAAACTTATTTTTATAACTACATGTAATACACCTTAGATCTCAGTTCCTTTAAGGTTTTATATCCTTGTATACAGTAAACTACACATATTTGAAAATCCTACACCAGGCACAAGTAATAATTCAGATGCGTTGTTGACCGGCGGCCGGGATCCTGGTGGTCAGCATACCGATGACGGTATCCTGACTGCCAGAATGCCGGGAGAGGGGCAAGCAAAATGAAGCCCCTTGCTGTGGGCTTCACGCTGCGAGCTTGGTGGCTTGCTGCGCTTGCCACAGGTTCTATTCCCTCTCTATGGGTGTCATGGACATCAACTAGTGGGAATAGTCCTTGGCCCCACTGACTTCATTCGGTGCCTGGGATCCCTGTGGTGGTAAGCTGACCGCCGGGATGGTGACTACATCCCATTTAGATGACTATGTGGGAGTTTTAGCATTATTATCCTATTTGTATATAAAAAGTGTTGAAAGTGGAGAGCACTACTGCACAGATTCCATACTGTTCCTTCAGGAAGGCTTCACTCCCTGTACCAAGATGGCTGCTGACTTCCAGTGATCCTGCCGAATAACACCCCTCTCATCTCAGCCTCCGCTCAGTGAGAACCAGTGTGTAACAGTGATTAAGTGGGGTTCATAGAAATATTTTATGCAATTCACAGTATGAGCTTACCATCTTCAGAGTGTTGGAGAATTATTATACATTTTTATTTTTTGGTCAGAGAATTTTTTTTTATTATTTTATAATGTAACTGGACCCTGTATTGCTATTTTCCCCTCAGCTCACTTTAAAATAGATATAAAGGAGAAAGATATCTAAAAGCAATTATAGAGTAAGACCATTTTCCTTACTGCGTAAGCTGCAAACTAGGTGTCCTGTTAGTTGCTTTTCATTTTACCTTTGTATGCCTTACTGCCATGTTTTACTTATAGCACAGTATAATCTATGTAGTGGACCCAAAATGGTTGCCTCACATGGTACTCTCTTGTGCAGAATAAACAATGCATGGTTTTTAACTCTCCTAATATATTTGTCTCCCTAAGTATGTGTCATTTCTTCACCTTTTGAGAGAATTTATTTATTAAGACAACTTCAAGCAAAATATATTTAAAAAATAAATGTCTATTTTTATTTTAAGCAAAATGTAGCCTATTTTTGTTCTACTACTACTACTTCTTCTTCTTCTTGTTCTTCTTCTTCTTCTTCTTCTTCTACTTCTTCTCCTTCTTCTTTGTCTTCCTCTTCTTCTTTAAAAACACCACACCGTCTTTAAGAAAAAAGTTTATTAGTCAGGGTCTTCACCTGGGGGCGGCAGCCTTTAAGTTCTTTAGTGTAAAGATGTGCCCTGTGGGCACATCTGTGTTGCTGTCCCTAGCTGGGGGCAGCGCTGGGGCAGCTTGTCTGTCCCCAGCGCTGGGTGCGTGGCGGCGGGTGTCCGGTGCAGGGATTACCCTTTTCCCTGCACCGGACAGGAGGCTGCTGGAGGATTCAAATGTTGGCGCCCTCCGGGAGCCAATCGCGGCTCCCGGAGCGGCAGCCAGTCAGAGAGGGACGCGGCGAGCCAATCGGCGCTCGCCGCGTCATAGGCCCCGCCCCCGGCGTCTGACGTCAGACGCCGGGCGGGAGCCGAAGGGACGGAGCGCGCGGAAGAGCGAAAAGAAGAAAGAAGACGCCGCGCGGAGGGGAGAAGAAGAGCCGGACGGGGAGCCAAGACGGCGTAGACGAAGAAGACGGCGGCCGTGGGGAGAAGAGCTCCGGTGGCCGCTGAAGATGCCGGAAGACGTCGGCCTGCAGGAGGAAGATGTCCAGCGGCGGCTGGACGCGGAGGAGAGACTGCGGCGCCGCTGGCCAGGACGGGTCAGCGGCAGAAGAGAGTGCCGGAGACCCCGTGGATCAGGTGAGGCCTCGGTGGGGCAACCTTCACCCCCTCCCCTCTTCCTCCCTCGCCACCAGGGACGGGCATTAGGCCCGAGGGCACAATTCAGGCACTAGGCCTGTTGCGCAGATAGGAGGTTTGGGGCCCAATATTTGATTAGGTGGTTTGGGCATTAGGCCCAAGCCACCCTACCCCTGCGGCACCAGTTAGGCAGGCATTAGGCCCGGGGGCAAATCAGGCAATAGGCCTGTGGGCATTAGAGGGCGTTAGGCCCTAGTGTATTTGTGGCCAATTAGGGATACAATAAGGTGACCTTGGGCACAAGGCCCAGGTCACCCGACGGGCAACAAGTTAGGCGGGCGCTAGGCCCGTGGGTGAAATCAGGCCTCCGGCCTGTGTGCAGCTAGGGGGCGCTAGGCCCAGTGAATAAGAGCCCCCGAGGTGAGTACAGGTGGCCCTGGGCACTAGGCCCAGGCCACCCCGAGGTATTTAGGAAGGCAGAGCTGAGGCCCACATGAGGGAAGGCACAGGAGGTGGGTAGGCCGTGCGGTGCCCACCCCCTTCCAGCGGCAGGTAGGGATTTAAAGGGACAACACCGTGTGATCTTGTATTCCGATAGTGTGATGTATGTTGTTACCGTGCAGGGCAAAGTTATGTGTTGTTTAAGTTGTGCATAGTTGTGTCGCACCACCCACACGAGCTAGTTTGAGGGCTCTGTTTATGTAGCTAGTGTAGCGGACGCACACTAGGTTAGAGTTAGGCCCTGCACGGCTGTTTCTCTTTGCCTCCTTACAGGGACCTGTAAGTGGAGAAGATCGGAGTGCAAGACTTGTGCAAGTCTCGTCAGCAGCTTTGGGACCGGGTGGCTGCAGAGCCTGTGTGTGCGCTCTGCGAGGCGAGAGGACATGCGCTTCCCGACTGTCCGTGGAATGAAGACCGGATGATTGCGGATGGTCGCGCCCCGAGATGGGAGGAGGAAACCAGGGAAATGGAGCGGAAGACCCTGCTGGAAGTTAGTTCGCAGGTGCACATTTCCTCTGAGCCAGAACAAACGGGTGAAGATTCCCCAGTGAATGAGGTGGACAAGGGACCCGTCTTGGAGAAGGTGGCAGTGGCCCTCCCTTGTTGGAAGTGTCGGCGACCAGGACATGCGGCCAGTGAGTGCCCCTGGGAAGATGCCGCGGACCTGCTCTGTCCCAAGAAAGTGACCCCAGTAAGGCAGAATCCTTTCCCGCATGAGGCGGAGGTGGACGACTGGGAGGTGAAGAGACCACGCTGCGAAGAAAAGCGTGAAGACCCAGTGACTGAGACGTCCGGGATCTCCCCGCGATGGAACCGTCCACGACCAGGACGTGCGGAACAGGAGTGTCCTGGGTACCAAGAGATGCCAGCGGAAGCGAAGGAGTACGCTGAGGAAGTAAAGAATCCAGCGGAAGCGAAGGAGTACGCTGAGGAAACAGAGGTGCCAGCGGAAAGGACTAAGTACGCTGAGGAGGAAAATAATACCCCAGTCCAGATATCGGAGGAAGACTCGGATTACGGTGAGCTGTCCGCCGACGAATCCCTCCCAGAACAGATGGAGGACGACTCTGGCATCGGAAGCGCCGACGAGAGTGACTGGCAGGATCGGGTGGAGTCATGCTCCCAGTTGAATGCCCTCCGTGAAGAGGAGGAGATAGTTCTGGAGCAAGAATACCTGCCGGGAGTGCCGAAATGGACGGACGTACGGGGACAGGATCGCGATGCCGTGGGAGGACCCGTTCCAGAGGAAGACAGGGGACCTTTGGAGATGCCCCACGAGGAGATGCGACAGACGGTGGTTGTTGCCCGGGAGGAAACGGATGCCCCGGAGGATTCAACTGTTGGGTGGTGGTCGGTACCACCCCCTGAAGACAGGGACGAAGCCACAGACGATAACGGAGGTCAAGAGTGGGTGACTGTTGTCCCAGTGGAAGAAGATTCCCCTTGGTGGCCAACGTCGAGCGACCGTGAGGAGATGCCACTCCCCCAGAGGATCCGCCGATGGAGGTCAGGACGTAAGAGGAACCCGGAGCTGGAGGTGGAAGGATGTGGGGTCACAGCCTGTCCGGGCTGGACCCTCGAACACAACCTCGCCGGAGGGACCTCGGAATTCCCTGACCCGCGGACAATGGACGTCGTGAGGAACTTTGTAGGGACTACAAAGGAAAAAGGGGGGGGAAATGTAAAGATGTGCCCTGTGGGCACATCTGTGTTGCTGTCCCTAGCTGGGGGCAGCGCTGGGGCAGCTTGTCTGTCCCCAGCGCTGGGTGCGTGGCGGCGGGTGTCCGGTGCAGGGATTACCCTTTTCCCTGCACCGGACAGGAGGCTGCTGGAGGATTCAAATGTTGGCGCCCTCCGGGAGCCAATCGCGGCTCCCGGAGCGGCAGCCAGTCAGAAAGGGACGCGGCGAGCCAATCGGCGCTCGCCGCGTCATAGGCCCCGCCCCCGGCGTCTGACATCAGACGCCGGGCGGGAGCCGAAGGGACGGAGCGCGCGGAAGAGCGAAAAGAAGAAAGAAGACGCCGCGCGGAGGGGAGAAGAAGAGCCGGACGGGGAGCCAAGACGGCGTAGACGAAGAAGACGGCGGCCGTGGGGAGAAGAGCTCCGGTGGCCGCTGAAGAGGCCGGAAGACGTCGGCCTGCAGGAGGAAGATGTCCAGCGGCGGCTGGACGCGGAGGAGAGACTGCGGCGCCGCTGGCCAGGACGGGTCAGCGGCAGAAGAGAGTGCCGGAGACCCCGTGGATCAGGTGAGGCCTCGGTGGGGCAACCTTCACCCCCTCCCCTCTTCGTCCCTCGCCACCAGGGACGGGCATTAGGCCCGAGGGCACAATTCAGGCACTAGGCCTGTTGCGCAGATAGGAGGTTTGGGGCCCAATATTTGATTAGGTGGTTTGGGCATTAGGCCCAAGCCACCCTACCCCTGCGGCACCAGTTAGGCGGGCATTAGGCCCGGGGGCAAATCAGGCAATAGGCCTGTGGGCATTAGAGGGCGTTAGGCCCTAGTGTATTTGTGGCCAATTAGGGATACAATAAGGTGACCTTGGGCACAAGGCCCAGGTCACCCGACGGGCAACAAGTTAGGCGGGCGCTAGGCCCGTGGGTGAAATCAGGCCTCCGGCCTGTGTGCAGCTAGGGGGCGCTAGGCCCAGTGAATAAGAGCCCCCGAGGTGAGTACAGGTGGCCCTGGGCACTAGGCCCAGGCCACCCCGAGGTATTTAGGAAGGCAGAGCTGAGGCCCACATGAGGGAAGGCACAGGAGGTGGGTAGGCCGTGCGGTGCCCACTAGAGATGAGCGCCTGAAATTTTTCGGGTTTTGTGTTTTGGTTTTGGGTTCGGTTCCGCGGCCGTGTTTTGGGTTCGAACGCGTTTTGGCAAAACCTCACCGAATTATTTTTGTCGGATTCGGGTGTGTTTTGGATTCGGGTGTTTTTTTCCAAAAACACTAAAAAACAGCTTAAATCATAGAATTTGGGGGTCATTTTGATCCCAAAGTATTATTAACCTCAAAAACCATAATTTACACTCATTTTCAGTCTATTCTGAATACCTCACACCTCACAATATTATTTTTAGTCCTAAAATTTGCACCGAGGTCGCTGTGTGAGTAAGATAAGCGACCCTAGTGGCCGACACAAACACCGGGCCCATCTAGGAGTGTCACTGCAGTGTCACGCAGGATGTCCCTTCCAAAAAACCCTCCCCAAACAGCACATGACGCAAAGAAAAAAAGAGGCGCAATGAGGTAGCTGTGTGAGTAAGATTAGCGACCCTAGTGGCCGACACAAACACCGGGCCCATCTAGGAGTGGCACTGCAGTGTCACGCAGGATGGCCCTTCCAGAAAACCCTCCCCAAACAGCACATGACGCAAAGAAAAAAAGAGGCGCAATGAGGTAGCTGACTGTGTGAGTAAGATTAGCGACCCTAGTGGCCGACACAAACACCGGGCACATCTAGGAGTGGCACTGCAGTGTCACGCAGGATGTCCCTTCCAAAAAACCCTCCCCAAACAGCACATGACGCAAAGAAAAAAAGAGGCGCAATGAGGTAGCTGTGTGAGTAAGATTAGCGACCCTAGTGGCCGACACAAACACCGGGCACATCTAGGAGTGGCACTGCAGTGTCACGCAGGATGTCCCTTCCAAAAAACCCTCCCCAAACAGCACATGACGCAAAGAAAAAAAGAGGCGCAATGAGGTAGCTGTGTGAGTAAGATTAGCGACCCTAGTGGCCGACACAAACACCGGGCCCATCTAGGAGTGGCACTGCAGTGTCACGCAGGATGTCCCTTCCAAAAAACCCTCCCCAATCAGCACATGATGCAAAGAAAAAGAAAAGAAAAAAGAGGTGCAAGATGGAATTATCCTTGGGCCCTCCCACCCACCCTTATGTTGTATAAACAAAACAGGACATGCACACTTTAACCAACCCATCATTTCAGTGACAGGGTCTGCCACACGACTGTGACTGATATGACGGGTTGGTTTGGACCCCCCCCAAAAAAGAAGCAATTAATCTCTCCTTGCACAAACTGGCTCTACAGAGGCAAGATGTCCACCTCATCTTCACCCTCCGATATATCACCGTGTACATCCCCCTCCTCACAGATTATCAATTCGTCCCCACTGGAATCCACCATCTCAGCTCCCTGTGTACTTTGTGGAGGCAATTGCTGCTGGTCAATGTCTCCGCGGAGGAATTGATTATAATTCATTTTAATGAACATCATCTTCTCCACATTTTCTGGATGTAACCTCGTACGCCGATTGCTGACAAGGTGAGCGGCGGCACTAAACACTCTTTCGGAGTACACACTTGTGGGAGGGCAACTTAGGTAGAATAAAGCCAGTTTGTGCAAGGGCCTCCAAATTGCCTCTTTTTCCTGCCAGTATAAGTACGGACTGTGTGACGTGCCTACTTGGATGCGGTCACTCATATAATCCTCCACCATTCTATCAATGTTGAGAGAATCATATGCAGTGACAGTAGACGACATGTCCGTAATCGTTGTCAGGTCCTTCAGTCCGGACCAGATGTCAGCATCAGCAGTCGCTCCAGACTGCCCTGCATCACCGCCAGCGGGTGGGCTCGGAATTCTGAGCCTTTTCCTCGCACCCCCAGTTGCTGGAGAATGTGAAGGAGGAGATGTTGACAGGTCGCGTTCCGCTTGACTTGACAATTTTGTCACCAGCAGGTCTTTCAACCCCAGCAGACCTGTGTCTGCCGGAAAGAGAGATCCAAGGTAGGCTTTAAATCTAGGATCGAGCACGGTGGCCAAAATGTAGTGCTCTGATTTCAACAGATTGACCACCCGTGAATCCTTGTTAAGCGAATTAAGGGCTGCATCCACAAGTCCCACATGCCTAGCGGAATCGCTCCGTGTTAGCTCCTCCTTCAATGCCTCCAGCTTCTTCTGCAAAAGCCTGATGAGGGGAATGACCTGACTCAGGCTGGCAGTGTCTGAACTGACTTCACGTGTGGCAAGTTCAAAGGGCATCAGAACCTTGCACAACGTTGAAATCATTCTCCACTGCACTTGAGACAGGTGCATTCCACCTACTATATCGTGCTCAATTGTATAGGCTTGAATGGCCTTTTGCTGCTCCTCCAACCTCTGAAGCATATAGAGGGTTGAATTCCACCTCGTTACCACTTCTTGCTTCAGATGATGGCAGGGCAGGTTCAGTAGTTTTTGGTGGTGCTCCAGTTTTCTGTACGTGGTGCCTGTACGCCGAAAGTGTCCCGCAATTCTTCTGGCCACCGACAGCATCTCTTGCACGCCCCTGTCGTTTTTTAAAAAATTCTGCACCACCAAATTCAAGGTATGTGCAAAACATGGGACGTGCTGGAATTGGCCCAGATTTAATGCACACACAATATTGCTGGCGTTGTCCGATGCCACAAATCCACAGGAGAGTCCAATTGGGGTAAGCCATTCCGCGATGATCTTCCTCAGTTGCCGTAAGAGGTTTTCAGCTGTGTGCGTATTCTGGAAAGCGGTGATACAAAGCGTAGCCTGCCTAGGAAAGAGTTGGCGTTTGCGAGATGCTGCTACTGGTGCCGCCGCTGCTGTTCTTGCGGCGGGAGTCCATACATCTACCCAGTGGGCTGTCACAGTCATATAGTCCTGACCCTGCCCTGCTCCACTTGTCCACATGTCCGTGGTTAAGTGGACATTGGGTACAGCTGCATTTTTTAGGACACTGGTGACTCTTTTTCTGAGGTCTGTGTACATTTTCGGTATCGCCTGCCTAGAGAAATGGAACCTAGATGGTATTTGGTACCGGGGACACAGTACCTCCAACAAGTCTCTAGTTGGCTCTGCAGTAATGATGGATACCGGAACCACGTTTCTCACCACCCAGGATGCCAAGGCCTCAGTTATCCGCTTTGCAGTAGGATGACTGCTGTGATATTTCATCTTCCTCGCAAAGGACTGTTGAACAGTCAATTGCTTACTGGAAGTAGTACAAGTGGGCTTACGACTTCCCCTCTGGGATGACCATCGACTCCCAGCGGCAACAACAGCAGCGCCAGCAGCAGTAGGCGTTACACGCAAGGATGCATCGGAGGAATCCCAGGCAGGAGAGGACTCGTCAGACTTGCCAGTGACATGGCCTGCAGGACTATTGGCATTCCTGGGGAAGGAGGAAATTGACACTGAGGGAGTTGGTGGGGTGGTTTGCGTGAGCTTGGTTACAAGAGGAAGGGATTTACTGGTCAGTGGACTGCTTCCGCTGTCACCCAAAGTTTTTGAACTTGTCACTGACTTATTATGAATGCGCTGCAGGTGACGTATAAGGGAGGATGTTCCGAGGTGGTTAACGTCCTTACCCCTACTTATTACAGCTTGACAAAGGGAACACACGGCTTGACACCTGTTGTCCGCATTTCTGGTGAAATACCTCCACACCGAAGAGCTGATTTTTTTGGTATTTTCACCTGGCATGTCAACGGCCATATTCCTCCCACGGACAACAGGTGTCTCCCCGGGTGCCTGACTTAAACAAACCACCTCACCATCAGAATCCTCCTGGTCAATTTCCTCCCCAGCACCAGCAACACCCATATCCTCCTCATCCTGGTGTACTTCAACACTGACATCTTCAATCTGACTATCAGGAACTGGACTGCGGGTGCTCCTTCCAGCACTTGCAGGGGGCGTGCAAATGGTGGAAGGCGCATGCTCTTCACGTCCAGTGTTGGGAAGGTCAGGCATCGCAACCGACACAATTGGACTCTCCTTGTAGATTTGGGATTTCAAAGAACGCACAGTTCTTTGCGGTGCTTTTGCCAGCTTGAGTCTTTTCAGTTTTCTAGCGAGAGGCTGAGTGCTTCCATCCTCATGTGAAGCTGAACCACTAGCCATGAACATAGGCCAGGGCCTCAGCCGTTCCTTGCCACTCCGTGTGGTAAATGGCATATTGGCAAGTTTACGCTTCTCCTCCGACAATTTTATTTTAGGTTTTGGAGTCCTTTTTTTTCTGATATTTGGTGTTTTGGATTTGACATGCTCTGTACTATGACATTGGGCATCGGCCTTGGCAGACGACGTTGCTGGCATTTCATCGTCTCGGCCATGACTAGTGGCAGCAGCTTCAGCACGAGGTGGAAGTGGATCTTGATCTTTCCCTAATTTTGGAACCTCAACTTTTTTGTTCTCCATATTTTATAGGCAGAACTAAAAGGCACCTCAGGTAAACAATGGAGATGGATGGATTGGATACTAGTATACAATTATGGACGGACTGCCACGGTTAGGTGGTATAAAAAAACCACGGTTAGGTGGTATATAATACAATTATGGATGGACGGACTGCCTGCCGAGTGCCGACACAGAGGTAGCCACAGCCGTGAACTACCGCACTGTACACTGGTTGATAAAGAGATAGTAGTATACTCGTAACAACTAGTATGACGACGGTATAAAGAATGAAAAAAAAACCACGGTTAGGTGGTATATATTATAATACAATTATGGTTGGACGGACTGCCTGCCGAGTGCCGACACAGAGGTAGCCACAGCCGTGAACTACCGCACTGTACACTGGTTGATAAAGAGATAGTAGTATACTCGTAACAACTAGTATGACGACGGTATAAAGAATGAAAAAAAAACCACGGTTAGGTGGTATATATTATAATACAATTATGGTTGGACGGACTGCCTGCCGAGTGCCGACACAGAGGTAGCCACAGCCGTGAACTACCGCACTGTACACTGGTTGATAAAGAGATAGTAGTATACTCGTAACAACTAGTATGACGACGGTATAAAGAATGAAAAAAAAACCACGGTTAGGTGGTATATATTATAATACAATTATGGTTGGACGGACTGCCTGCCGAGTGCCGACACAGAGGTAGCCACAGCCGTGAACTACCGCACTGTACACTGGTTGATAAAGAGATAGTAGTATACTCGTAACAACTAGTATGACGACGGTATAAAGAATGAAAAAAAAACCACGGTTAGGTGGTATATATTATAATACAATTATGGATGGACGGACTGCCTGCCGAGTGCCGACACAGAGGTAGCCACAGCCGTGAACTACCGCACTGTACACTGGTTGATAAAGAGATAGTAGTATACTCGTAACAACTAGTATGACGACGGTATAAAGAATGAAAAAAAAACCACGGTTAGGTGGTATATATTATAATACAATTATGGTTGGACGGACTGCCTGCCGAGTGCCGACACAGAGGTAGCCACAGCCGTGAACTACCGCACTGTACACTGGTTGATAAAGAGATAGTAGTATACTCGTAACAACTAGTATGACGATGGTATAAAGAATGAAAAAAAAACCACGGTTAGGTGGTATATAATACAATTATGGTTGGACGGACTGCCTGCCGAGTGCCGACACAGAGGTAGCCACAGCCGTGAACTACCGCACTGTACACTGGTTGATAAAGAGATAGTAGTATACTCGTAACAACTAGTATGACGACGGTATAAAGAATGAAAAAAAAACCACGGTTAGGTGGTATATATTATAATACAATTATGGTTGGACGGACTGCCTGCCGAGTGCCGACACAGAGGTAGCCACAGCCGTGAACTACCGCACTGTACACTGGTTGATAAAGAGATAGTAGTATACTCGTAACAACTAGTATGACGACGGTATAAAGAATGGAAAAAAAAACCACGGTTAGGTGGTATATATTATAATACAATTATGGATGGACGGACTGCCTGCCGAGTGCCGACACAGAGGTAGCCACAGCCGTGAACTACCGCACTGTACACTGGTTGATAAAGAGATAGTAGTATACTCGTAACAACTAGTATGACGACGGTATAAAGAATGAAAAAAAAACCACGGTTAGGTGGTATATAATACAATTATGGTTGGACGGACTGCCTGCCGAGTGCCGACACAGAGGTAGCCACAGCCGTGAACTACCGCACTGTACACTGGTTGATAAAGAGATAGTAGTATACTCGTAACAACTAGTATGACGACGGTATAAAGAATGAAAAAAAAACCACGGTTAGGTGGTATATATTATAATACAATTATGGATGGACGGACTGCCTGCCGAGTGCCGACACAGAGGTAGCCACAGCCGTGAACTACCGCACTGTACTGTGTCTGCTGCTAATATAGACTGGTTGATAAAGAGATAGTATACAATACTACTAATATACTGGTGGTCAGGCACTGGTCACCACTAGTCACACTGGCAGTGGCACTCCTGCAGCAAAAGTGTGCACTGTTTAATTTTAATATAATATTATTTATCATGTACTCCTGGCTCCTGCTATAACAACCTGCAGTGCTCCCCAGTCTCCCCCACAATTATAAGCTTTATATACAATACATTGATGTGCAGCACACTGGGCTGAGCAGTGCACACAGACTGAGTCACTGTGTGACTGTGTATCGTTTTTTTCAGGCAGAGAACGGATATATTAAATAAAACAAACAACTGCACTGTCTCTGGTGGTCACTGGTCACTGTGGTCGTCAGTCACTAAACTCTGTCTGCACTCTCTTCTAATCTACAGTATCACAGCAATCTCTCTCTCTCTCTCTTCTAAATCTAATCTAAATGGAGAGGACGCCAGCCACGTCCTCTCCCTATCAATCTCAATGCACGTGTGAAAATGGCGGCGACGCGCGGCTCCTTATATAGAATCCGAGTCTCGCGAGAATCCGACAGCGTCATGATGACGTTCGGGCGCGCTCGGGTTAACCGAGCAAGGCGGGAAGATCCGAGTCGCTCGGACCCGTGAAAAAAAAAGTGAAGTTCGTGCGGGTTCGGATTCAAAGAAACCGAACCCGCTCATCTCTAGTGCCCACCCCCTTCCAGCGGCAGGTAGGGATTTAAAGGGACAACACCGTGTGATCTTGTATTCCGATAGTGTGATGTATGTTGTTACCGTGCAGGGCAAAGTTATGTGTTGTTTAAGTTGTGCATAGTTGTGTCGCACCACCCACACGAGCTAGTTTGAGGGCTCTGTTTATGTAGCTAGTGTAGCGGACGCACACTAGGTTAGAGTTAGGCCCTGCACGGCTGTTTCTCTTTGCCTCCTTACAGGGACCTGTAAGTGGAGAAGATCGGAGTGCAAGACTTGTGACGGTGAGTAGCATCCGTGTACGTTTGTCCCTTGTCTGTCCCCGAGCGCCGGAGTCAGGATTGCTCACGGACGTGAGAATCCCTTTCATCACACTACGTGCGAGAGCGCGAGTGTGTGAAAGCTGGGTGGCTGAGGCTTTGTGCCAGTGATGACCTTTCACCCAACCGGTGAAGGTCGCGGTCACCCCTGGGGTATCCCCTGTTCCAGTGGAAGAAGGGTCGATACCCCCCTTAAGGTAAACCTTTCTATCCTCAGCTGGCTCGTCGGTCAGCTCCGAGAGGGAATCGCCGTGTCCGGATCCGACTGAAGATTTCCAGGTCCGTTGAAGGTTCCGGTACCTGAAGGTGAGAGAGAGCGGCGCCTGGTGAGTACCGAGTCTACACCTGCACGGCAGCAGGCACCACCACACAGCAGCCGCACCCTCTCACATTAGCATGGCTGTCGCCCTCCCAGGGCTTCCAGCTTCATCACCTGGTGGGCGGCGGCTGTTAAGCTCTTTTGCATAGCACTTGGAGAACCACAATTGCCAGCATGTCTGGACATAAAGGGCCCCCTGGCACCTGTAAAGAAAATATTAAAATAAAAACACCACACCGTCTTTAATTTTTTTTTTATTAGTCAGGGTCTTCACCTGGGGGGCCGCCGCCTCCCCAGGGCTTCCGTCGTCTTTCTCCGGCGTCTTCACCTGGGAGGCAGCGGCCTTTAAGCTCTTTTGCATGGCTGCCGCCTTCCCGGGGCTTCCAGCGTCTTCACCTGGTGGATGGTGGATGTTAAGCTTTTTTGCATAGCACTTGGAGAACCACAAGTGCCAGCATGTCCGGACATAAAGGGCCCACTGGCACCTGTAGTCCACCTGTAAAAAAAATATTAAAATAAAAACACCACTCCGTCTTTAAAAAAAAGTTTATTAGTCAGGGTCTTCACCTGGGGGCGGCGGCCTTTAAGCTTTTTTGCATGGCTGCCGCCTCTCCAGGGCTTCCGACGCCTTCACCTGGGGAGCCGCCGCCTCCCCAGGGCTTCCAGCGTCTTCACCGGGGAGGCAGCGGCCTTTAAGCTCTTTTGCATGGCTGCCGCCTTCCCAGGGCTTCCAGCGTCTTCACCTGGTGGGCGGCAGCCGTTAAGCTCTTTTGCATAGCACTTGGAGAACCACAAGTGCCAGCATGTCCGGACATAAAGGGCCCGCTGGCACCTGTAGTCCACCTGTAAAGAAAATATTAAAATAAAAACACCACACCATCTTTAAAAAAAAGTTTATTATTCAGGGTCTTCACCTGGGGGCGGCGGCCTTTAAGCTCCTTTGCATGGTTACAGCCCATCCAGGACTTCCAGCGTCTTCTTTCTTCAGGAGCTCTTCCGCCGTCGGACTGACGCAGATGCCTCGTGCTGACTTATATAAGTCAGCCGGAGGGGCCGGGGTGATGACGCAGCGAGCCGTGATTGGCTCGTGGTTGCCATCTTGAATTTAAAAAATTACGCTGAGGTGCCATTTTTGAAATTGGTACTGCTCCGCTGCCAAACTCTGCAGAATGGCAGTGCCACTAATACTCTCACTGCCACCAATGCCCACACCTCCGCGCACCCATATAGTGATGGCAGCGGATCCAGTGACGGATCCTCTGGCCAATCACTGTGGCCTCACTGACAGGGGTGTGCTTTCATGGGTTGAAAGCACGTCCCTGTATGAAAGCAGCACCTCTAATGGTGCCGCTTTCCCATGCATTTCCAATGGACTTTTAATACCCATGGCTAGGCCCCGCCCACCCCCGCCCCCCGCTCCCACACCCTTCCCCATTCACACTGGGAGGCACCACGATCGGTGCCTCCCAAACACATTTAAACAGGGATAATGATTAGATTAATATAAAGGAGATACTTATGACACAGAATACAGTATGTGTCATAAGTATCTTCTTTATATTATTTTAATCATTAATGACAGGGGAGGCACTGCCTCCCCTGCCTTCCCTGACTGCACGTCCCTGGTTTGCCCAGACCACCCGCCCTCCAACTAACCTTGCCTAACCCAGTCTTCCCATCTGTCACCTCAAATCTGATATCTTGACCTATTTACCCGGCAGGAGAAAAACGCACCTATACGTCAATGGTTAGAGAGTGAAAAAAGAGAGCAAGAAATGAGTGGGGCATGGAGAGCCCACCGGGGGAATGCAGAGGTAAAGGCCCATGCTTAGGGGTGTGGCCTGCTGCCACAGAGGCTTGGCTAACATGGTATAGGGCCCATGATAAATATATATAGTAAATACTGCTAGTACATGCATGATAATGTACCAGATTAATAACTGCAATGCACTGTAGATAATATGTATAATGTACAATTCAAGTGCACAGACGGGACCTGATCCATAGACGAGGAGGTGGGCCCCCAGACAGTAGGGCCCACCGGTGGTTTCCCCTGTACCCCTATGGGTTATGACTGTCCCCCTCCCCCCACACTCCCTGAGTGGGAATGAGGGGGGAGGGGGACAGTCATAACCACCATAGCATTCATTTCTGACGCTAACAGGAATTACAACTGTACAAATGTAGCTATTCTCATTGTGGCTACATCTTAGGGCGATTGCGCCTTGTTAGTCGCGACCGCACCGCGTACATCTGGACATCTAAGACATGTGTGTGCCCCATTCACATGGATGGGGGCGGCAAATGCCGCAACTCGACATAGCTAGGCACAGGTGCGCATAGCTGTGTCGAGGGTGCACGTTTCCCTCAGATGTAGCCATGATCAGCATGGCTACATCTGTATATAGTATTGGATAAAAACAAAGGTAATGATTAAAGCACAATTTAATTCTCTTACATCTCTACATATTAATAAAAATGGATCAGCGTGCAACACTGGCACACTGGGATTTAGGCAGGCAGAGAGAGAGAGAGAGTAAAGCACCCTTCATATATCTCCAATGGCCCATTTGCAGCCGCTTGTGGATGTTAAGTAATGGCACTGTCCCAGTAGGTGTGAGATTTTGTTTTTATCCAATACTATGCTATCCCCAAGGTCGTAAATCATATATTATAATAGTCATGCTAAACGTCTGCCGACGATTCAAAATAAGCTGCTCTTATCTTTGTCCAGTCACTAACCTTCTACCAGTGTGCTATGCCGTGCCAGGCCTCTGAAAGCATATGCAAGAGACAGCAACAGCATAGCCCTGACATAGGCAGTTTCCATTATGACATCACAGCATGACCTCACACACCCCACCAGACCGGCTAAGACTGGTTATTTCTGGTTTGAGGCTTTTGTCTTTTACATGACTGACCTAAGGGAAATGTGACTTAAAATTATTACATGAGAAAAATTTTATTACTGCCATTTGTCGGCAGTTTTGCTCACTTAGGTGGTCATTCTGAGTTGTTCGCTCGTTGCCGATTTTTGTTATTTTGCGATTTTCCGCTTACTGCGCATGCGCAATGCCCGCAGTGCGACTGCGCCAAGTAAATTTGCTATGCAGTTAGGTATTTTACTCACGGCATTACGAGTTTTTTTCTTCGTTCTGGTGATCGTAATGTGATTGACAGGAAGTGGGTGTTTCTGGGTGGAAACTGGCCGTTTTGTGGGTGTGTTGGAAAAAACGCTACCGTTTCTGGGAAAAACGCGGGAGTGGCTGGAGAAACGGGGGAGTGTCTGGGCGAACGCTGGGTGTGTTTGTGACGTCAAACCAGGAATGAAACTGACTGAACTGATCGCAATGGCTGAGTAAGTCCGGAGCTACTCAGAAACTGCTAAGAAAGGTCTATTCGCAATATTGCGAATCCGTCTGTCGCAATTTTGAGAAGCTAAGATTCACACCCAGTAGGCGGCGACTTAGCGTGTGCAAAGCTGCTAAAAGCAGCTTGCGAGCGAACAACTCGGAATGAGGGCCTTAGTGGCATCTAATCTTGTGATGTATATTTTAGATTTTACAAATAGAGCCTGATTAAGGTTGGATCGCAATCGCAATAAGCGATCCAACGGTAAAAATTGCTAAGAGGATGCGGGATCCTGCGCAGGGCCCATCCTGCGCATGCGCCTGCATTTTCTACGGCGCCCCACAGAAAATGCAATTGCTTCTGCCTGTCTATGAGGCAGAGATGGTCACGTGGGGGGAGGCAACGCTCCATTTCAAAGATGGAGATGGAGTATTGCGGGGACGAGACTTCAAAACAGGGGCGGCAACGGAGAAACAGGGGGCGTAGTCGGTGCAGCTGCATGACATCACATGCAGCCGATGCTATCACAAAAATGGCTGTGGGTCTCATGCGCCTAACATGTGGGGCATACTAGCCCTGTGCTGGGCGTCCCCCCGCATGTCAGAGAATATTCTAATACCACATTGAGTTTGCTAGCATTGTATGCCTAGGGATGTGCTGATATGAGACATTCCCTTTAACTCCTGTTTTATTGAGTTTAATAAATTATTCCTGTAGTTTAGCTGGTCATTCAAAACTTGGGATCAGTGCTACCATATGGTCCCTACTGGTCTGCACATGTGCACTGATGTTGCTTGCTAACTGGTAGCTGCATTAGAAGTTGTTGCATTCCACAGGAGGAGCTAGCTGCTTATATCCAGTTTTGCGTTCCACATGGCACAGTTCGGGAGCACCAGTGCCACATTTTACACATGGTACCCTGAGGTTACCGGCAGAGAGGTGCATCTCTGCCTGACCGATTACGTGACTTAAGTGTTGAACAGTGTATTGTTGCTATAGGATGTGATACCACTACCAGGCAGGCCATGTGGTCCAAATTAAACTACTGTACATGTAGTTTGCTGTCTTTTTGTACATTATTCTGTTGGTATAAACATACTTGCCTACTCTCCCTCATTCTGCAGGAGACTCCCTGAAATAGAAGAAATCTCCCAAACTCCCTGAATAGTCCAGCAATCTCACTGATTGCACCTTAACCCCTGATGGGGGGTAAGGTAGAGAATAGAATAACAGTTGGTAAGAGTAATTCTAGAAAGGCACTTGTAAATAATGGTAAGTTACCATTAAAGCAAAAGGGCAAAGGAAATATTAACATAAAATGTCTGCTTGCGAAAGCAAGAAGCCTATCAGGTAAAATGGGGGAATTGGAATGGCAAGTATCAAAAAATCAGTATGATATTATAGGTATTTCGGAAACATGGTGGGACGACTCTCACGACTGGGTTACTAATTTGGAGGGATATTCACTTCTCAGGAGGGACAGGGCTACCAAAAGGGGAGGAGGGGTATGTCTCTATGTAAAACCATCTCTAAAACCAAACTTAATATATGTTATTTACGAGGGGACTGGTGATAATGTGGAATCACTATGGGTTGAGATCACTAGTGGGGGCACTGAAATAAAGAAACTAGTCATTGGCACGTGCTACAAGCAACCAGATATTAGCATACGTGACGAGGAACTGCTCTCACAGCAAATTGAAAAAGCTGCGGGAATGGGGGACATCCTAGTGTTAGGGTATTTTTAACTATCCAGGTATAAACTGGAGTAACGATTCATGAGTAAAAATTAGGAGCAGCAGGATTCTAAACACATTAAAGGATCAATACTTGTCTCAATTAGTCGAGGACCCAACCAGAGGTTATAATGTTCTGGACCAAGTTATTACCAATAATGTGGACATTATATCAAACATTACAGTTGGGGAGACCTTGGGAAACAGTGATCACTATATGATCACATTCAGCATCAGTTTCAAGAAACATAGCTATAAGGAATCAACAAAAACATTCAACTTTAGAAAAGCTAACTTCAATATGCTAAACGACATTGACTGGGAAGTTTTGTTTCATAGCAAAGACACATCGGAAATGTGGGATGCTTTAAAAGGGTTGCTTGATAGCAATATTCACAAATTCATACCCTTGGGCAGTAAATGCAAGAGTAATGTACTCAAATCAATGTGGCTTAATAAGGATGTCAAAGAAGCAATGGCTAAAAAGAGGTGTTCTTTTAAAGCATTTAAAACTAATGGAGGGGAGGAGTCATTCCAGTATTACAAAGAATGCAATAAAAGATGCAAAAAAGTAATAAGGGCAGCTACAATTGTAAACGAAAAACAAATTGCTATAGAGAATAAAGCCAATCCCAAAGAGTTTTATAATTACATAAACATTAAAGGGTTAAAAAAATTGAACATAGGCCCATTAAAAGATGAACTGTGAGCCTTGGAAACGATGTCAAAATAAAAGCGGATATACTGAACAGCTTTTTTTCACCAGGGAGGATCAGACGGTGTTAGTAGTGCATAACGACAGTGAAGGTAATGATTCTTGGCTAGATGCTTGTTTAAGTGAGGAAATAGTCCTGGAGAGACTAAGCAACATAAAGATTAATAAATCACCGGGACCAAATGGTTTTCATACGTGGGTTATTATGGAGCTTAAGGCACAGCTTGCAAGACCCTTATACTTGATTTTCTATAGTTCCATTAAATCGGGTATGGTACCGATGGATTGGCGTATAGCTGAGGTAGTGCCATTATTTAAAAAGGGTTCTAAAAAATCATCCTGGGTACTATAGACCAGTTAGTTTAACCTCTATAGTGGGTAAAATATTGGAAGGAATTTTGAGGGATAGCATAGAGGATTATCTGCGGAATACTAAGTTTATGAGCAGGAGTTAGCATGGGTTTGTGAGCGACAGTTCATGTCAAACTAACTTAATTAGCTTCTACGACGAAGTGAGCGATAATCTTAACCAGGGAAAAGCAGTGGATGTGGTCTATTTAGATTTTGCAAAAGCCTTCAATACAGTGCCTCACAAGAGACTGATCATCAAATTAAGGGAACTTGGCCTAGGATACACTATTTGTACATGGATAGGTAATTGGCTGGATAACAGGGTACAACGAGTAGTGGTCAATGAGATGTTCTCCAGCTGGGCACTAGTAGTCAGCGGTATACCACAAGGGTCCATATTTGGTCCGCTACTGTTCAATATATGTATTAATGACCTAGGAATAGGCCTGGGAAGCAGAGTATCAATCTTTGCAGATGATACTAAACTGTGTAAGGTAATTCATTCAGAAATAGATGTGGAGTCTCTACAGAATGACTTATTTAAACTTGAATTCTGGGTGTCTAAATGGGGAATGAGGTTCAATATTGAAAAATGCAAAGCTATGCATTTTGGGATTAAAAACAAACTTGCATCCTATTCACTTAATGGGGAAAATATAGTGGTATCAGTAGTGGAAAAAGATTTGGGGGTCCTCATAGATAATACACTCAATAGCAGTACACAGTGTTAAAATGCAGTGAAGAAGACAAGTAAAGTCCTTCCTTGCATAAAACGGGGTATTGAGACCAGGGACGAGGATGTAATCATGCCGCTGTACAAATCATTGGAACGTCCGCACCTGGAATATTGTGTTAAGTTTTTGGCACCATATTATAAAAAAGATATTGGAGAACTCGAAAGAGTTCAAAGGCGTGCTACTAAACTGATTAAAGGGTTAGAGACACTGGAGTACGAGAAAAGGCTAACTATGTTAAATATGTATACTCTAGAAAAGAGGCGTCTAAGAGGAGATATTATTAATATCTTCAAATATGTAAAGGGTCATTACAAGGAGTTAGCAGGGGATTTGTTTATTAATAGAACTCTGTATAGGACACATGGACACTCACTGAGGTTAGAGGAGAGAAAATTCCATACAAAACGTAGGAAGGGGTTCTTTAGGGCAATAAAGATTTGGAACTCCCTGCCGGAGAAGGTAATAATGGCGGACTCTGTAAATGCATTCAAAATCGATTGGACAGCTTTCTCGCTGAAAACAGTATAACCTGGGCAGAGTCACGGTCTGCAGAAGCATGACCGGAACACCAACTGTCAGTGCAGTGCTATATGCTGGAAGTCCAACTGCACTAAGTGAGTGTAATAATTCCACTCATACTGTATAGTCATTTTGGACAGGTTGGTATTGGGTGATCGGTGGTTGGGAGACTGGCGGTCACCATACCGACGCCGGGATTCCGTCCGTCAGATGGCCAGCAGGGGGGATTTCGGCCAGCACAGCAAAGACCCTTGCGGGCTCGTTGCGCTTGCCACAGGTTCTATCCCACTCTATGGGAATAGTCCCTGTTGCTCGGCATGCCAACTGGCGGGCTAGTCAGTGTTCATGATGCCAGCGCTGGTATTGTAACCGCATCCTTTTTGGACTTGAGGAGCCTGCACACTGCAAGCATCTGGTTGTTCATTTATTGTTCCTCTCCCTGATGTTAGATCGAGACCATACATACCTCAATCCTTTTCTAGGTCACTAAGCTATACAACAGTGAAAATGTGATATAAATTCATACAGTAGTTTTTGTGTGATGCCAGAACGTACAGACACAGTCTAAATTTCACTTTTTTTTTGTCTCCATGGTCCATAAACAGTCCCTAGAAGTATAATTCTCAATAAAAAAATGTCTATGTACAGACACAACCCTTACAGTTTTATAATATGAGTATCTTTTTATTGTAGGGTGTCCCTATTTATCTTTGGCTATGTAAGGCTTTGTGTGAACCCAATTTCCACTGTTGTTATGTTGTTTATTACTGTACCGGTGTTTCAATGATAACCTAATTTAAGGACAAAACAATGAAAACTAGTGTGCCCTGAGCAGTCTCCAGGTGTGCCGCCATAGAAGCACATCCAGGCCCGTCAGTGTTTTGCCGTTACTGAGGCCCTGGAATGATCAATACTGATGGGTTTAGTGGTTGCAGAGCCAGTTCTTATTTAGGACCCGGGCAGTGTTGGGCTCTTCTGGCTTTCTCAGATGTGGCTCAGGCGTTACCTATGGAGAAGCTGTAACATGACATCATAGGACATGCAACTGCACCATGCATCACCATTATATTTGAATGTGCCTTGGCAATACTTAAATCTTGTTCAGTGTGCCGCGAGATGTAAAGGGTTGAAAATCTCTTTGCTACAGTGTCGTCACCATGTTGTTATAAAAACAACAAAAGACGAGCATTGGTAAAGGGGCTGCTGGAGGGGCCTGGCAGAAGCCCCAGTTTGCTATCCCTCCCCAGTATGCCTGTGCTGTAGCCAGTGGCAGTGGCGCCGTCTTCATGGTGATTTCTTTGGGAAGATGGCACTGCACATAGAAAGCAAAGACTCTGGCACTGCTCCTGATTGGCTTCTGGTCCGTGAACACGGACCGGCACCTGATTTAAGATACCCGTGCCATCGCCGGAGATTGGACTGGGGAGCAAGAGAGGTGTGCGCTGTGCTCTCCTGCCCTCGATGCAAGCAAGGTGTTATGATTCCAGCACTCTGGTCAGAGGAGATCTTATGGCAAGGACCGGAGCACTGGAACGGAATGCTGGGGAAGGGAGCAGGACAGGAAAATAGCCCCTGGCGCCCTAACTCTGTTGTCTCACCCGTGTTGTCAGAAATCCCCTGCGAGACTATGGTTTCTTGAGCCCTTGGCAGCCCCGTTTGAAGGGCGGATTATGTCTGCCCAACTCCGATGCCCCCCGGTCTTAATGAGAGACAAAGGGAAACCCGAGACAGGGTGATAACAAGAGGCCCTCTAACTAAACAACCAGGCCAGGGGCTAAGCAAACTCAAAACTATAATATGTGCGGAGAAACCGCCAGGGAAAAGGACAACCAAAATATCCACTTGTCCAATTCTCCTACCCGGCACCGCCGAGTACCAGAGAGGACTTGTGGAAGCCAAACCCTCCGCAAATGCTCCAAACACAAAATATAAAAGGTAAAGCGGCTGAGCCGCAACACACGGCAGAGCCGCAACTCACGAACACCACTGGATATAAAACGGTGATCAGTCAGGACTCCAGGGAACCAAACGACCTCTTGGGATGAGATGACAACTCCCGAATACCGGACTTCTGAGGACTGGAATGACCGGATACAGCAGGGCTGGAAACAGACTCTCAGCAAACAAAGGCAGCATGCAGGAAGCTATTACCGGCGTCTGTGAGAAGCCCTGGGAGTGTATTTAACAAGGAGTCCTCCAATCAGCTGCTAAAGGCTGATTAGAATAAATGCCGTGCAGCTGCCTTGCTGCACGGCCAGAGAGCAGGTGAATATCTTAATTTCCTAAAGCCTAGCAACGGGGAACGCGGTCCGCCAGTGGCGTCCCCGTTGCTAGGGTCCGTGCGGCTCAGCGCGCCCGGCGTCTAGCGTTGCTAGGGAGCCGGCGGCTGTACGCGCACGGCGTCTCTAGTTGCTAGGCGCCGGGCCGCGCAGACAAGCGGACCCCGGCGCCTAACAGAACCCCCCCCCTTGAGGAGGGGTCAAGGAACCCCTAACGCCAGGTTTCTGAGGAAATTCCCGAAAAAATGCCCTCTTGAGCCTCGGGGCATGAAGATCCTTATCCAGGACCCAAGACCTTTCCTCCGGACCATAGCCTTTCCAGTGAACCAGAAAATACAGCCGACCCCGGGACAATTTGGAATCGAGAACCTTCTCTACCAAGAACTCCTGTTGTCCCTGTACATCCACTGGAGATCTACCCTGAGAGATCTTCCGAGGAAATCTACTGGAAGAAACGTATTGTTTCAACAGGGAACAATGAAATGTATTTCCAATCCTGAGAGATCTTGGTAAACGTAACCGAAAGGCAACTGGGTTGACTCTTTTAATAATAAGAAATGGCCCAATAAATTTGGGTCCCAGTCTAGCCGGGGATTGTCGAAGCCTGACGTTGCGAGTCGACAACCACACCCTATCTCCCACCTTAAAAGTGCAAGGACGTCGGAGCCTGTCAGAAAATTTCTTCTCTCGAAAGGCCGCTTTTCTGAGAGCAAGGTGCACCTTTTTCCAAATGGCTCTGAGATGGGAGGTTAAGGTTAGCGAGGAGACTGAGGAATGATGAAAAAAAGAATTAGCTCTGGGGTGAAAACCAAAAACTGAAAAGAATGGAGACTCTTTAGTGGAGGAATGACAAGAATTATTGCAAGCAAATTCAGCCAACGGAAGAAACTCGGACCAATCATTCTGGAGTTTGGCTGAATACAAGCGCAAATATTGTTTCAATGATTGGTTAACTCGTTCGGTTTGCCCGTTGGATTGTGGGTGGTAACCGGATGTTAACGACAATTTCATCTTCAATGAGGCACAAAAACATTTCCAGAATTGTGCGATGAATTGTGGACCCCGATCAGAAACAATATCAGTAGGCAACCCATGAAGCCTGAATACATGGCGGAGAAACAAAACTGCCAACCCTTGGGCAGAAGGCAATCGGGAAAGAGCAATAAAATGAGCCATTTTCCTAAAACGGTCCACTACCACCCATATGACTCGGAATCCGGCTGAAAGGGGAAGGTCAACCACAAAATCCATGGAAATATGAGACCATGGCCTGAGAGGAACATTTAAGGGCATAAGTTGCCCGATAGGCAAGGAACGGGGAACCTTATGCTGTGCACAAACCTGACATGAATAAACAAATTCCTTGACGTCTTTAGAAAGACCAGGCCACCATACTGAGCGAGAGACTAACTCCAATGTCTTAGAGACTCCTGGATGCCCTGAAACTTTGTTATCATGGAATTCCGTTAAAACAGTAGCTCTCAAAAACTCAGGGACGTAAAGACGACCAGCAGGAGTAATTCTAGGAGCTTGGTGTTGAAGCTGTTTTAACTGGGTAAATAAATCTTGTGTGAGGCCCGCCCAGATGACCGAAGATGGAAGTATGGGGGTAACAGGATTGTTATTGTGAACCGGAAGAAAGCTACGTGACAGGGCATCAGCCTTAGTATTCTTGGAACCAGGCCTGAAAGTGATTATAAATTTGAAACGCGTAAAAAATAATGCCCAACGTGCCTGCCGGGCATTAAGCCGCTTAGCCGATTCAATGTATTGCAGGTTCTTATGGTCAGTCAATACCGAAATAGTATGTTTTGCTCCCTCCAGCCAATGCCTCCACTCCTCGAAAGCCCACTTTACCGCCAGTAACTCCCGATTACCAACGTCATAGTTGGATTCAGCGGAGGAGAATTTCCTGGACAAAAAGGCACAAGGATGTAACTCCAGAGACTCCGGATCCTTTTGAGAAAGGATAGCCCCCACTCCAACCTCCGAGGCATCAACCTCCACCACAAGGGGCAATTCCGGATTAGGATGTCTGAGGACTGGAGCCGAGACAAAGGCTTGTTTCAAGGCCCGGAAGGACAACTCAGCTTCACGCGACCAGTTGGTAGGATCCGCTCCTTTCTTTGTCAGAGCTACAATGGGAGCAACCAGGTCAGAAAAAGAATGAATGAACCTCCTATAATAATTCGCAAACCCTAAAAAGCGCTGAATTGCTTTTAAATTGGTGGGTTGCGCCCAACTAAGGATGGCCTGGAGTTTCTTTGGTTCCATGGAAAATCCCTGAGGGGAAATTATGTACCCTAAAAAAGATACTTCCGTGACATGAAACTCACACTTCTCCAGCTTGGCATATAAATGATTCTCACGTAACTTTTGAAGAACCAGACGCACCTGGGTAACATGTTGTTCCATTGATTCAGAAAAAATCAGGATGTCGTCTAAGTAAACGACCACAAATTTCCCTAGGAAGTCACGGAGCACATCGTTAATGAGGTCTTGAAAAACTGCCGGAGCATTGGACAGGCCGAACGGCATCACCAGGTATTCGTAGTGACCCGACTGAGTACTGAAGGCCGTTTTCCACTCATCTCCAGATTTAATTCGGGTGAGGTTGTACGCTCCTCTAAGGTCAATTTTAGAAAAAATCACAGCAGAACGTAACTGATCAAAGAGTACAGAAATCAACGGCAAAGGATAGGTGTTTTTAACTGAGATCTTATTCAGGGCTCTAAAATCAATGCAAGGTCTAAGCGAGCCATCCTTTTTCTCCACAAAGAAGAAGCCTGCACTTAAAGGAGATTTTGATGGTCTAATAAATCCTTTCTCAAGGCTCTCCTTTACATAATCATTCATAGCCGCAGTTTCTGGCCCGGATAATGCATATAATCTTCCCTTTGGCAATGTGGCCCCAGGAATTAACTCAATAGCACAATCATAAGGCCGATGGGGAGGCAGAATGTCCGCATTGCCTTTGGAGAAAACATCAGCAAACTCCTGGTATTCCACCGGAATGAGTTCTGGAATGATAGCTGCTACTCTGACTGGAAACGTGATACATTCCTTATCACAAAAAGTACCCCATTGTGAAATCTCCCCCGACCGCCAATCAATGGTGGGATTATGAAAGGCCATCCAAGGGTGACCCAGAACAACTGGAACTGCTGGGCAATGTGTAAGATAGAACTCGGTTTTCTCGGAATGTAGAGCTCCTACTGTAAGCAGTACAGGGGGTGTACGGAGAGAAATAATCCCATTAGACAGCGGACTCCCATCTAAGCAATGCATGGTGACACACCTACCCAAAGGTAACTGAGGAATGCCTAAGGCCTTAGCCCAAGTTAAATCCATAAAGTTTCCTGCAGCTCCACTGTCAACAAAAGCCGACACCGAAGAACTGAGGCTGCCAAAGGAAACTTTAACTGGGACTAAAAGGGAGTTATTCGAGGAGATAAGCTGCAGACCTAGGTGAACCCCCTCACAATTCACCTGGTCAAAGCGTTTCCCGACTTGTTCGGACAATTACGAGCAAAATGTCCCTTACCCCCACAGTACAGACAAAGACCAGAATTTTGCCTTCTGGCTCTTTCTTCAGGAGACAGCCGGGAGAGACCCATCTGCATGGGCTCCTCTACGTCTTCAGGAATGGAATATACACACGGACTTGACCTTACAGGTGCTCCTTTTTCAGCCCTCCGCTCTCTGAGACGACGATCAATCTTAATAGAAAGCTCCATGAGTTTATCGAGAGTCTCAGGAGCGGGGTACTGAAGGAGACTGTCTTTTATAGACTCTGATAAGCCGAGGCGAAACTGACTGCGCAGGGCTGGGTCATTCCAGCCACAGTCGTTCGACCAACGGTGAAACTCCGTACAATAAACCTCCGCAGGATTTCTACCCTGTCTGAGAGCGCGCAACTGACTTTCAGCGGACGCCTCTCTATCAGGGTCATCATTCAAGAGCCCTAAAGACTCAAAAAAAGCGTCAACTGACAACAATGCCGGATCCTCTGCTCTTAAACCAAATGCCCAGGTCTGAGGATCCCCCTGGAGCAAAGAAATAATAATCCCGACCCGCTGAGATTCAGTACCCGAGGAAGTCGGTCTTAAACGAAAATAAAGTTTACAGGATTCTTTAAAATTAAAAAACTCTTTTCTATCACCAGAAAAACGGTCAGGCAAATGCATCTTTGGTTCAGGGACTACCCTTGGGGAAGCTCGCAAAAGATCTTCCTGCGACTTCACCCGAAGAGAAAGATCCTGAACCATCTGAGTAAGTTCTTGAATCTGGCTGACTAAGAGCTGACCAGGATTTGGCCCTAAACCTGTTGGATTCACGAGGCCGATAAACTCTCACAAAACTGAATGAGAAAAAATTAAACCCCGTTTAATTTTAAGTTTTGGTATGGCCGGTAATAATGTTATGATTCCAGCACTCTGGTCAGAGGAGATCTTATGGCAAGGACCGGAGCACTGGAACGGAATGCTGGGGAAGGGAGCAGGACAGGAAAATAGCCCCTGGCGCCCTAACTCTGTTGTCTCACCCGTGTTGTCAGAAATCCCCTACGAGAATATGGTTTCTTGAGCCCTTGGCAGCCGCGTTTGAAGGGCGGATTATGTCTGCCCAACTCCGATGCCCCCCGGTCTTAATGAGAGACAAAGGGAAACCCGAGACAGGGTGATAACAAGAGGCCCTCTAACTAAACAACCAGGCCAGGGGCTAAGCAAACTCAAAACAATAATATGTGCGGAGAAACCGCCAGGGAAAAGGACAACCAAAATATCCACTTGTCCAATTCTCCTACCCGGCACCGCCGAGTACCAGAGAGGACTTGTGGAAGCGGAACCCTCCGCAAATGCTCCAAACACAAAATATAAAAGGTAAAGCTGCTGAGCCGCAACACACGGCAGAGCCGCAACTCACGAACACCACTGGATATAAAACGGTGATCAGTCAGGACTCCAGGGAACCAAACGACCTCTTGGGATGAGATGACAACTCCCGAATACCGGACTTCTGAGGACTGGAATGACCGGATACAGCAGGGCTGGAAACAGACTCTCAGCAAACAAAGGCAGCATGCAGGAAGCTATTACCGGCGTCTGTGAGAAGCCCTGGGAGTGTATTTAACAAGGAGTCCTCCAATCAGCTGCTAAAGGCTGATTAGAATAAATGCCGTGCAGCTGCCTTGCTGCACGGCCAGAGAGCAGGTGAATATCTTAATTTCCTAAAGCCTAGCAACGGGGAACGCGGTCCGCCAGTGGCGTCCCCGTTGCTAGGGTCCGTGCGGCTCAGCGCGCCCGGCGTCTAGCGTTGCTAGGGAGCCGGCGGCTGTACGCGCACGGCGTCTCTAGTTGCTAGGCGCCGGGCCGCGCAGACAAGCGGACCCCGGCGCCTAACACAAGGTGGTTGGGCCGCAAAAGGACCCCTGCCCGCGGGCCACAAAAGGATGCGGTAGGAGCTGCGAGTTGGACACCCCTGCCCTAGAGTTTCAGAATTTCTGTCATGGCACCCCAAGACCATAGTTTCTTAGTGAGAAATTTAGAAAAAAATATAAAATGAAGTAAATAGTGTTTATAATATGTTAACCTTAGGTTCAGTTATGTGGTGAAGGACTGGTTTTGCCGATTAAATTCAGTATAAGCAATTTGAATTGTTCATGGACCACCAAACTACAGCACCACTGCAAGGCCTCCCCTATCCCCCCCTTCCCACCTTTCCCAAGGAACCCCAGGGTCTCACGGCCCCCTGTATGGAAACTACTGCCATAAAATAAACTTATTTTTATAACTACATGTAATACACCTTAGATCTCAGTTCCTTTAAGGTTTTATATCCTTGTATACAGTAAACTACACATATTTGAAAATCCTACACCAGGCACAAGTAATAATTCAGATGCGTTGTTGACCGGCGGCCGGGATCCTGGTGGTCAGCATACCGATGACGGTATCCTGACTGCCAGAATGCCGGGAGAGGGGCAAGCAAAATGAAGCCCCTTGCTGTGGGCTTCACGCTGCGAGCTTGGTGGCTTGCTGCGCTTGCCACAGGTTCTATTCCCTCTCTATGGGTGTCATGGACACCAACTAGTGGGAATAGTCCTTGGCCCCACTGACTGCATTCGGTGGCCGGGATCCCGGTGGTGGTAAGCTGACCGCCGGGATGGTGACTACATCCCATTTAGATGACTATGTGGGAGTTTTAGCATTATTATCCTATTTGTATATAAAAAGTGTTGAAAGGGGAGAGCACTACTGCACAGATTCCATACTGTTCCTTCAGGAAGGCTTCACTCCCTGTACCAAGATGGCTGCTGACTTCCAGTGATCCTGCCGAATAACACCCCTCTCATCTCAGCCTCCGCTCAGTGAGAACCAGTGTGTAACAGTGATTAAGTGGGGTTCATAGAAATATTTTATGCAATTCACAGTATGAGCTTACTATCTTCAGAGTGTTGGAGAATTATTATACATTTTTATTTTTTGGTCAGAGAATTTTTTTTTATTATTTTATAATGTAACTGGACCCTGTATTGCTATTTTCCCCTCAGCTCACTTTAAAATAGATATAAAGGAGAAAGATATCTAAAAGCAATTATAGAGTAAGACCATTTTCCTTACTGCGTAAGTGTGAAGGGGATTGCCCCCTTCTCCCCGGCGGCGCGACGGGCGGCGGCGCGGCGGGCAGGTCCCAGTCTGGAGGGGCTTGCATCCGAAAGGATTCAAGCCCCTCCAATCACAGCGGCGCATTTCAAACGGCGCGCCAAGCGCGAGCCAATCAGGGCTCGCGCCTTGGCCACCAATCGGAGCTCGCCGCGGCGAGCCAATCGGAGCTCGCCGCGTCATAGCTCCGCCCGCTCCCAGCGCCATATAAGAGGCGCTGCGGAGCGGGAAAAGTCAGTCGAGCGGCGGACGGCGACGGGAGAAGAGCTCCAGTGGAAGACAGCGGGTCCGGCGGCGGCGGCAGAGCAGCGGAAGAAGACGTCGGCGGAGCAGAAGAAGACATCGGCGGTGCGGGAGAAGATGTCGGCGGAGCCAAGCAGGAAGGCAGAAGACGGCGACCAGCGACGGAAGTCCGGCGGAGAGTGCTGCAGCGTGTGGAGAGCAAAAGAGCTAACGAAGCTCCCCACTGCAGCCTCTCCCTCCGCGACAGGTAGGCGGCCTTGGGCCACCTCCACTTATTTATAAACCCTCCCTAGAGCACCAGGGACAGGCACTAGGCCTGCGGGGAGAGTCAGGCCCTGTCGGCCTGTGCGCCCAGTAGGCAGGCTCCGGCCTGTGCCCACACCAGGCCTCCGGCCTGTGCCCACACCAGGCCTCCGGCCTGTGCCCACACCAGGCCTGCGCCCACACCAGGCCTCCGGCCTGCGCCCACACCAGGCCTCCGGCCTGCGCTCACACCAGGCCTCCGGCCTGCGCCCACAGCAGGCCTCCGGCCTGTGCCCTTCACCCAGGCCTGCGCCCTTCACCCAGGCCTCCAGCCTGCGCCCCTCACCCAGGCCTCCGGCCTGCGCCCCTCACCCAGGCCTCCGGCCTGCGCCCCTCACCCAGGCCTCCGGCCTGCGCCCCTCATTCAGGCTCCTGCCTGCGCCCCCTCCGGCTGGAAGTGGGCTGTGCAGCAGCTCTTCAGGGATCAGTGGCTGTTGTTTGAAGCCGACCGGCCCCACGCGGTGTATGGCCCAGGGGATTGGAAGTGTGGAGTAACGTTCCCGTCCCACACGTCGCCATCCCCCGGCCGTCGGGAGTGGGCCACCGTCTGCTCTAGACCCCCGTCCTTCATTGCGAGCCAAAGGCACCGGCCGGTGTCCAACATCTGGAAGGTAGGACTGGTAAATCGGGGTATACTGTTGGGCCGGGGAATTGTTCCACTGACTTGCCGGGTAGTGAACGTGATTAATTAGTCCGGTCTCTGTTTGATTGGGGTAGAACCAGTGGCCTCCAGTTTAAGTTAGTTTGTTTAGGCAGGCGTAGTTGGCTGTATCGTTGTTAGCCGTAGAGTAGCCTGCAGGTAGGGAGGCTGTTCTTCTTGCCCCAACAGGAGCGGAGAGGTGCGACAATCAAGGTGACCCGCAAGTTGGAAGTGAGTATCACCCTGTGCCTGTCTGTCTGTCATTCCCCCCCCCCCCCTGTATACCGGTCGGGAGGGTTTGCTCGCGGACGCGAGGACCCCCCTCTCACCACACAACGTGCGAGAGTGCGAGTGTGTGAGAATTGGGTAGCTGAGGCCTATTGGCCAGTGATGACCTTCCGCCCAGCCGGTGAAGGTCGCGGCTACCCCTGACGTGTCCCGTACTCTAGGCGGAGGTCGGGCGTACGTCTCAACCGGCATATCCCTCTCTTTCCAGACCCCCGTCGTCCGCGGTGAGGTGGTGTTCGCGCTGGTGCCTGGTCCGGAGAGCGGAGTCCCTACGCATCTGGATATCGTCTGTGACGGCGTTGCACAGGTGGGTGAAGTGACGACACCTGCACAGCGGCAGGCAGTACATCCTTGTTAGGCCGCTCACATAAGCTGCAAACTAGGTGTCCTGTTAGTTGCTTTTCATGTTACCTTTGTATGCCTTACTGCCATGTTTTACTTATAGCACAGTGTAATCTATGTAGTGGACCCAAAATGGCTGCCTCACATGGTACTCTCTTGTGTAGAATAAACAATGCATGGTTTTAAACTCTCCTAATATATTTGTCTCCCTAAGTATGTGTCATTTCTTCACCTTTTGAGAGAATTTATTTATTAAGACAACTTCAAGCAAAATATATTTAAAAAATAAATGTCTATTTTTATTTTAAGCAAAATATAGCCTATTTTTGTTCTACTACTACTACTTCTTCTTCTTCTTGTTGTTGTTGTTCTTCTTCTTCTTCTTCTTCTTCTTCTTCTACTTCTTCTCCTTCTTCTTTGTCTTCCTCTTCTTCTTTAAAAACACCACACCGTCTTTAAGAAAAAAGTTTATTAGTCAGGGTCTTCACCTGGGGGCGGCAGCCTTTAAGTTCTTTAGCATGGCTGTCGCCTTCCCAGGGCTTCCAGCTTCTTCACCTGGTGGGCGGCGGCTGTTAAGCTCTTTTGCATAGCACTTGGAGAACCACAATTGCCAGCATGTCTGGACATAAAGGGCCCCCTGGCACCTGTAAAGAAAATATTAAAATAAAAACACCACACCGTCTTTAATTTTTTTTTTATTAGTCAGGGTCTTCACCTGGGGGGCCGCCGCCTCCCCAGGGCTTCCGGCGTCTTTCTCCGGCGTCTTCACCTGGGAGGCAGCGGCCTTTAAGCTCTTTTGCATGGCTGCCGCCTTCCCGGGGCTTCCAGCGTCTTCACCTGGTAGATGGTGTCTGTTAAGCTTTTTTGCATAGCACTTGGAGAACCACAAGTGCCAGCATGTCCGGACATAAAGGGCCCACTGGCACCTGTAGTCCACCTGTAAAAAAAAAAATTAAAATAAAAACACCACTCCGTCTTTAAAAAAAAGTTTATTAGTCAGGGTCTTCACCTGGGGGCGGCGGCCTTTAAGCTTTTTTGCATGGCTTCCGCCTCTCCAGGGCTTCCGACGCCTTCACCTGGGGAGCCGCCGCCTCCCCAGGGCTTCCAGCGTCTTCACCGGGGAGGCAGCGGCCTTTAAGCTCTTTTGCATGGCTGCCGCCTTCCCAGGGCTTCCAGCGTCTTCACCTGGTGGGCGGCAGCCGTTAAGCTCTTTTGCATAGCACTTGGAGAACCACAAGTGCCAGCGTGTCCGGACATAAAGGGCCCGCTGGCACCTGTAGTCCACCTGTAAAGAAAATATTAAAATAAAAACACCACACCATCTTTAAAAAAAAGTTTATTATTCAGGGTCTTCACCTGGAGGCGGCGGCCTTTAAGCCATCCAAGACTTCCAGCGTCTTCTTTCTTCAGGAGCTCTTCCGCCGTCGGACTGACGCCGATGCCTCGTGCTGACTTATATAAGTCAGCCGGAGGGGCCGGGGTGATGACGCAGCGAGCCGTGATTGGCTCGTGGTTGCCATCTTGAATTTAAAAAATTACGCTGAGGTGCCATTTTTGAAATTGGTACTGCTCCGCTGCCAAACTCTGCAGAATGGCAGTGCCACTAATACTCTCACTGCCACCAATGCCCACACCTCCGCGCACCCATATAGTGATGGCAGCGGATCCAGTGACGGATCCTCTGGCCAATCACTGTGGCCTCACTGACAGGGGTGTGCTTTCATGGGTTGAAAGCACGTCCCTGTATGAAAGCAGCACCTCTAATGGTGCCGCTTTCCCATGCATTTCCAATGGACTTTTAATACCCATGGCTAGGCCCCGCCCACCCCCGCCCCCCGCTCCCACACCCTTCCCCATTCACACTGGGAGGTACCACGATCGGTGCCTCCCAAACACATTTAAACAGGGATAATGATTAGATTAATATAAAGGAGATACTTATGACACAGAATACAGTATGTGTCATAAGTATCTTCTTTATATTATTTTAATCATTATCCCCTGCCTTCCCTGACTGCACGTCCCTGGTTTGCCCAGACCACCCGCCCTCCAACTAACCTTGCCTAACCCAGTCTTCCCATCTGTCACCTCAAATCTGATATCTTGACCTATTTACCCGGCAGGAGAAAAACGCACCTATACGTCAATGGTTAGAGAGTGAAAAAAGAGAGCAAGAAATGAGTGGGGCATGGAGAGCCCACCAGGGAAATGCAGAGGTAAAGGCCCATGCTTAGGGATGTGGCCTGCTGCCACAGAGGCTTGGCTAACATGGTATAGGGCCCATGATAAATATATATAGTAAATACTGCTAGTACATGCATGATAATGTACCAGATTAATAACTGCAATGCACTGTAGATAATATGTATAATGTACAATTCAAGTGCACAAACGGGACCTGATCCATAGACGAGGAGGTGGGCCCCCAGACAGTAGGGCCCACCGGTGGTTTCCCCTGTACCCCTATGGGTTATGACTGTCCCCCTCCCCCCACACTCCCTGAGTGGGAATGAGGGGGGAGGGGGACAGTCATAACCACCATAGCATTCATTTCTGACGCTAACAGGAATTACAACTGTACAAATGTAGCTATTCTCATTGTGGCTACATCTTAAGGCGATTGCGCCTTGTTAGTCGCGACCACACAGCGTACATCTGGACATCTAAGACATGTGTGTGCCCCATTCACATGGATGGGGGCGGCAAATGCCGCAACTCGACATAGCTAGGCACAGGTGCGCATAGCTGCGTCGAGGGTGCACGTTTCCCTCAGATGTAGCCATGATCAGCATGGCTACATCTGTATATAGTATTGGATAAAAACAAAGGTAATGATTAAAGCACAATTTAATTCTCTTACATCTCTACATATTAATAAAAATGGATCAGCGTGCACACTGGGATTTAGGCAGGCAGAGAGAGAGAGAGAGTAAAGCACCCTTCATATATCTCCAATGGCTCATTTGCAGCCGCTTGTGGATGTTAAGTAATGGCACTGTCCCAGTAGGTGTGAGATTTTGTTTTTATCCAATACTATGCTATCCCCAAGGTCGTAAGTCATATATTAAAATAGTCATGCTAAACGTCTGCCGACGATTCAAAATAAGCTGCTCTTATCTTTGTCCAGTCACTAACCTTCTACCAGTGTGCTATGCCGTGCCAGGCCTCTGAAAGCATATGCAAGAGACAGCAACAGCATAGCCCTGACATAGGCAGTTTCCATTATGACATCACAGCATGACCTCACACACCCCACCATTCCGGCTAAGACTGGTTATTTCTGGTTTGAGGCCCTTGTCTTTTACATGACTGACCTAAGGGAAATGTGACTTAAAATTATTACATGAGAAAAATTTTATTACTGCCATTTGCCGGCAGTTTTGCTCACTTAGGTGGTCATTCCGAGTTGTTCGCTCGTTGACGATTTTCGTTATTTTGCGATTTTCCGCTTACTGCGCATGCGCAATGCCTGCAGTGCGACTGCGCCAAGTAAATTTGCTATGCAGTTAGGTATTTTACTCACGGCATTACGAGTTTTTTTCTTCGTTCTGGTGATCGTAATGTGATTGACAGGAAGTGGGTGTTTCTGGGTGGAAACTGGCCGTTTTGTGGGTGTGTTGGAAAAAAACGCTACCGTTTCTGGGAAAAACGCGGGAGTGGCTGGAGAAACGGGGGAGTGTCTGGGCGAACGCTGGGTGTGTTTGTGACGTCAAACCAGGAACGAAACTGACTGAACTGATCGCAATGGCTGAGTAAGTCCGGAGCTACTCAGAAACTGCTAAGAAAGGTCTATTCGCAATATTGCGAATCCGTCGGTCGCAATTTTGAGAAGCTAAGATTCACACCCAGTAGGCGGCGACTTAGCGTGTGCAAAGCTGCTAAAAGCAGCTTGCGAGCGAACAACTCGGAATGAGGGCCTTAGTGGCATCTAATCTTGTGATGTATATTTTATATTTTACAAATAGAGCCTGATTAAGGATGGATCGCAATCGCAATAAGCGATCCAACAGTAAAAATTGCTAAGAGGATGCGGGATCCTGCGCAGGGCCCATCCTGCGCATGCGCCTGCATTTTCTACGGCGCCCCACAGAAAATGCGATTGCTTCTGCCTGTCTATGAGGCAGAGATGGTCACGGGGGGGGGAGGCAACGCTCCATTTCAAAGACGGAGATGGAGTATTGCGGGGACGAGACTTCAAAACAGGGGCGGCAACGGAGAAACAGGGGGCGTAGTCGGTGCAGCTGCATGACATCATACGCAGCCGATGCTATCACAAAAATGGCTGTGGGTCTCATGCGGGCGCCTAACATGTGGGGCATACTAGCCCTGTGCTGGGCGTCCCCCCGCATGTCAGAGAATCTGATCATAAATGTGCTAAATTTAGCACATCTAGGATCAGGTCTGAATCACCCCCATGGAACAAAAAAAAGGCCCAAATTATGTGATTTTTAGAGATGAGCGCCTGAAATTTTTCGGGTTTTGTGTTTTGGTTTTGGGTTCGGTTCCGCGGCCGTGTTTTGGGTTCGACCGCGTTTTGGCAAAACCTCACCGAATTTTTTTTGTCGGATTCGGGTGTGTTTTGGATTCGGGTGTTTTTTTCAAAAAACCCTAAAAAACAGCTTAAATCATAGAATTTGGGGGTAATTTTGATCCCAAAGTATTATTAACCTCAAAAAACATAATTTACACTCATTTTCAGCCTATTCTGAACACATCACACCTCACAATATTATTTTTAGTCCTAAAATTTGCACCGAGGTCGCTGTGTGAGTAAGATAAGCGACCCTAGTGGCCGACACAAACACCGGGCCCATCTAGGAGTGGCACTGCAGTGTCACGCAGGATGTCCCTTCCAAAAAACCCTCCCCAAACAGCACATGACGCAAAGAAAAAAAGAGGCGCAATGAGGTAGCTGACTGTGTGAGAAAGATAAGCGACCCTAGTGGCCGACACAAACACCGGGCCCATCTAGGAGTGGCACTGCAGTGTCACGCAGGATGTCCCTTCCAAAAAACCCTCCCCAATCAGCACATGATGCAAAGAAAAAGAAAAGAAAAAAGAGGTGCAAGATGGAATTATCCTTGGGCCCTCCCACCCACCCTTATGTTGTATAAACAAAACAGGACATGCACACTTTAACCAACCCATCATTTCAGTGACAGGGTCTGCCACACGACTGTGACTGATATGACGGGTTGGTTTGGACCCCCCCCAAAAAAGAAGCAATTAATCTCTCCTTGCACAAACTGGCTCTACAGAGGCAAGATGTCCACCTCATCTTCACCCTCCGATATATCACCGTGTACATCCCCCTCCTCACAGATTATCAATTCGTCCCCACTGGAATCCACCATCTCAGCTCCCTGTGTACTTTGTGGAGGCAATTGCTGCTGGTCAATGTCTCCGCGGAGGAATTGATTATAATTCATTTTAATGAACATCATCTTCTCCACATTTTCTGGATGTAACCTCGTACGCCGATTGCTGACAAGGTGAGCGGCGGCACTAAACACTCTTTCGGAGTACACACTTGTGGGAGGGCAACTTAGGTAGAATAAAGCCAGTTTGTGCAAGGGCCTCCAAATTGCCTCTTTTTCCTGCCAGTATAAGTACGGACTGTGTGACGTGCCTACTTGGATGCGGTCACTCATATAATCCTCCACCATTCTATCAATGTTGAGAGAATCATATGCAGTGACAGTAGACGACATGTCCGTAATCGTTGTCAGGTCCTTCAGTCCGGACCAGATGTCAGCATCAGCAGTCGCTCCAGACTGCCCTGCATCACCGCCAGCGGGTGGGCTCGGAATTCTGAGCCTTTTCCTCGCACCCCCAGTTGCGGGAGAATGTGAAGGAGGAGATGTTGACAGGTCGCGTTCCGCTTGACTTGACAATTTTGTCACCAGCAGGTCTTTCAACCCCAGCAGACCTGTGTCTGCCGGAAAGAGAGATCCAAGGTAGGCTTTAAATCTAGGATCGAGCACGGTGGCCAAAATGTAGTGCTCTGATTTCAACAGATTGACCACCCGTGAATCCTTGTTAAGCGAATTAAGGGCTGCATCCACAAGTCCCACATGCCTAGCGGAATCGCTCCGTGTTAGCTCCTTCTTCAATGCCTCCAGCTTCTTCTGCAAAAGCCTGATGAGGGGAATGACCTGACTCAGGCTGGCAGTGTCTGAACTGACTTCACGTGTGGCAAGTTCAAAGGGCATCAGAACCTTGCACAACGTTGAAATCATTCTCCACTGCACTTGAGACAGGTGCATTCCATCTCCTATATCGTGCTCAATTGTATAGGCTTGAATGGCCTTTTGCTGCTCCTCCAACCTCTGAAGCATATAGAGGGTTGAATTCCACCTCGTTACCACTTCTTGCTTCAGATGATGGCAGGGCAGGTTCAGTAGTTTTTGGTGGTGCTCCAGTCTTCTGTACGTGGTGCCTGTACGCCGAAAGTGTCCCGCAATTTTTCTGGCCACCGACAGCATCTCTTGCACGCCCCTGTCGTTTTTTAAAAAATTCTGCACCACCAAATTCAAGGTATGTGCAAAACATGGGACGTGCTGGAATTTGCCCATATTTAATGCACACACAATATTGCTGGCGTTGTCCGATGCCACAAATCCACAGGAGAGTCCAATTGGGGTAAGCCATTCCGCGATGATCTTCCTCAGTTGCCGTAAGAGGTTTTCAGCTGTGTGCGTATTCTGGAAAGCGGTGATACAAAGCGTAGCCTGCCTAGGAAAGAGTTGGCGTTTGCGAGATGCTGCTACTGGTGCCGCCGCTGCTGTTCTTGCGGCGGGAGTCCATACATCTACCCAGTGGGCTGTCACAGTCATATAGTCCTGACCCTGCCCTGCTCCACTTGTCCACATGTCCGTGGTTAAGTGGACATTGGGTACAACTGCATTTTTTAGGACACTGGTGAGTCTTTTTCTGACGTCCGTGTACATTCTCGGTATCGCCTGCCTAGAGAAGTGGAACCTAGATGGTATTTGGTAACGGGGGCACACTGCCTCAATAAATTGTCTAGTTCCCTGTGAACTAACGGCGGATACCGGACGCACGTCTAACACCAACATAGTTGTCAAGGACTCAGTTATCCGCTTTGCAGTAGGATGACTGCTGTGATATTTCATCTTCCTCGCAAAGGACTGTTGAACAGTCAATTGCTTACTGGAAGTAGTACAAGTGGGCTTACGACTTCCCCTCTGGGATGACCATCGACTCCCAGCGGCAACAACAGCAGCGCCAGCAGCAGTAGGCGTTACACGCAAGGATGCATCGGAGGAATCACAGGCAGGAGAGGACTCGTCAGACTTGCCAGTGACATGGCCTGCAGGACTATTGGCATTCCTGGGGAAGGAGGAAATTGACACTGAGGGAGTTGGTGGGGTGGTTTGCGTGAGCTTGGTTACAAGAGGAAGGGATTTACTGGTCAGTGGACTGCTTCCGCTGTCACCCAAAGTTTTTGAACTTGTCACTGACTTATTATGAATGCGCTGCAGGTGACGTATAAGGGAGGATGTTCCGAGGTGGTTAACGTCCTTACCCCTACTTATTACAGCTTGACAAAGGGAACACACGGCTTGACACCTGTTGTCCGCATTTCTGGTGAAATACCTCCACACCGAAGAGCTGATTTTTTTGGTATTTTCACCTGGCATGTCAACGGCCATATTCCTCCCACGGACAACAGGTGTCTCCCCGGGTGCCTGACTTAAACAAACCACCTCACCATCAGAATCCTCCTGGTCAATTTCCTCCCCAGCGCCAGCAACACCCATATCCTCCTCATCCTGGTGTACTTCAACACTGACATCTTCAATCTGACTATCAGGAACTGGACTGCGGGTGCTCCTTCCAGCACTTGCAGGGGGCATGCAAATAGTGGAAGGCGCATGCTCTTCACGTCCAGTGTTGGGAAGGTCAGGCATCGCAAACGACACAATTGGACTCTCCTTGTGGATTTGGGATTTCAAAGAACGCACAGTTCTTTGCGGTGCTTTTGCCAGCTTGAGTCTTTTCAGTTTTCTAGCGAGAGGCTGAGTGCTTCCATCCTCATGTGAAGCTGAACCACTAGCCATGAACATAGGCCAGGGCCTCAGCCGTTCCTTGCCACTCCGTGTGGTAAATGGCATATTGGCAAGTTTACGCTTCTCCTCCGACAATTTTATTTTAGGTTTTGGAGTCCTTTTTTTTCTGATATTTGGTGTTTTGGATTTGACATGCTCTGTACTATGACATTGGGCATCGGCCTTGGCAGACGACGTTGCTGGCATTTCATCGTCTCGGCCATGACTAGTGGCAGCAGCTTCAGCACGAGGTGGAAGTGGATCTTGATCTTTCCCTAATTTTGGAACCTCAACTTTTTTGTTCTCCATATTTTATAGGCAGAACTAAAAGGCACCTCAGGTAAACAATGGAGATGGATGGATTGGATACTAGTATACAATTATGGACGGACTGCCACGGTTAGGTGGTATAAAAAAACCACGGTTAGGTGGTATATATTATAATAATAATACAATTATGGATGGACGGACTGCCTGCCGACTGCCGACACAGAGGTAGCCACAGCCGTGAACTACCGCACTGTACACTGGTTGATAAAGAGATAGTAGTATACTCGTAACAACTAGTATGACACTATGACGACGGTATAAAGAATGAAAAAAAAACCACGGTTAGGTGGTATATATTATAATAATAATACAATTATGGATGGACGGACTGCCTGCCGAGTGCCAACACAGAGGTAGCCACAGCCGTGAACTACCGCACTGTACACTGGTTGATAAAGAGATAGTAGTATACTCGTAACAACTAGTATGACACTATGACGGTATAAAGAATGAAAAAAAAACCACGGTTAGGTGGTATATATTATAATAATAATACAATTATGGATGGACGGACTGCCTGCCGACTGCCGACACAGAGGTAGCCACAGCCGTGAACTACCGCACTGTACACTGGTTGATAAAGAGATAGTAGTATACTCGTAACAACTAGTATGACACTATGACGACGGTATAAAGAAAGAAAAAAAAATACCACGGTTAGGTGGTATATATTATAATAATAATACAATTATGGATGGACGGACTGCCTGCCGACTGCCGACACAGAGGTAGCCACAGCCGTGAACTACCGCACTGTACACTGGTTGATAAAGAGATAGTAGTATACTCGTAACAACTAGTATGACACTATGACGACGGTATAAAGAATGAAAAAAAAACCACGGTTAGGTGGTATATATTATAATAATAATACAATTATGGATGGACGGACTGCCTGCCGACTGCCGACACAGAGGTAGCCACAGCCGTGAACTACCGCACTGTACACTGGTTGATAAAGAGATAGTAGTATACTCGTAACAACTAGTATGACACTATGACGACGGTATAAAGAAAGAAAAAAAAATACCACAGTTAGGTGGTATATATTATAATAATAATACAATTATGGATGGACGGACTGCCTGCCGACTGCCGACACAGAGGTAGCCACAGCCGTGAACTACCGCACTGTACACTGGTTGATAAAGAGATAGTAGTATACTCGTAACAACTAGTATGACACTATGACGACGGTATAAAGAATGAAAAAAAAACCACGGTTAGGTGGTATATATTATAATAATAATACAATTATGGATGGACGGACTGCCTGCCGACTGCCGACACAGAGGTAGCCACAGCCGTGAACTACCGCACTGTACACTGGTTGATAAAGAGATAGTAGTATACTCGTAACAACTAGTATGACACTATGACGACGGTATAAAGAAAGAAAAAAAAATACCACAGTTAGGTGGTATATATTATAATAATAATACAATTATGGATGGACGGACTGCCTGCCGACTGCCGACACAGGGGTAGCCACAGCCGTGAACTACCGCACTGTACACTGGTTGATAAAGAGATAGTAGTATACTCGTAACAACTAGTATGACACTATGACGACGGTATAAAGAATGAAAAAAAAACCACGGTTAGGTGGTATATATTATAATAATAATACAATTATGGATGGACGGACTGCCTGCCGACTGCCGACACAGAGGTAGCCACAGCCGTGAACTACCGCACTGTACACTGGTTGATAAAGAGATAGTAGTATACTCGTAACAACTAGTATGACACTATGACGACGGTATAAAGAATGAAAAAAAAACCACGGTTAGGTGGTATATATTATAATAATAATACAATTATGGATGGACGGACTGCCTGCCGACTGCCGACACAGAGGTAGCCACAGCCGTGAACTACCGCACTGTACACTGGTTGATAAAGAGATAGTAGTATACTCGTAACAACTAGTATGACACTATGACGGTATAAAGAATGAAAAAAAAACCACGGTTAGGTGGTATATATTATAATAATAATACAATTATGGATGGACGGACTGCCTGCCGACTGCCGACACAGAGGTAGCCACAGCCGTGAACTACCGCACTGTACACTGGTTGATAAAGAGATAGTAGTATACTCGTAACAACTAGTATGACACTATGACGACGGTATAAAGAAAGAAAAAAAAATACCACGGTTAGGTGGTATATATTGTAATACAATTATGGATGGACGGACTGCCTGCCGAGTTCCGACTGCCGACACAGAGGTAGCCACAGCCGTGAACTACCGCACTGTACTGTGTCTGCTGCTAATATAGACTGGTTGATAAAGAGATAGTATACAATACATACAACAATATACTACTATACTGGTGGTCAGGCACTGGTCACCACTAGTCACACTGGCAGTGGCACTCCTGCAGCAAAAGTGTGCACTGTTTAATTTTAAATTAATATAATATTATGTACTCCTGGGGGCTCCTGCTATAACAACCTGCAGTGCTCCCCAGTCTCCCCCACAATTATTATAAGCTTTGCCTTTTATACATTGATGTGCAGCACACTGGGCTGAGCTGAGTGCACATAGACTGAGTCACACTGTGTGACTGGCTGCTGCTGTGTATCGTTTTTTTTCAGGCAGAGAACGGATATAGCAGAGAACGGATATATTATATTAAAATAAATAAAAGTTAACTAACAACAACTGCACTGGTCACTGTGGTAAACTCTGTCTGACTCTGCACAATCTCTCTCTCTCTTCTAATCTAATTTCTAATGGAGAGGACGCCAGCCACGTCCTCTCCCTATCAATCTCAATGCACGTGTGAAAATGGCGGCGACGCGCGGCTCCTTATATAGAATCCGAGTCTCGCGAGAATCCGACAGCGTCATGATGACGTTCGGGCGCGCTCGGGTTAACCGAGCAAGGCGGGAGGATCCGAGTCTGCTCGGACCCGTAAAAAAAACATGAAGTTCGTGCGGGTTCGGTTTCAGAGAAACCGAACCCGCTCATCTCTAGTTTGAAGGGAGGGTTTCTGACGTCAGCTCCGGCCCCGATCATCGCACTGGAAGAGTAAGTCCTGGGCTGTGCAGAGACTGCACAAACTTCTGTTTGTGCGGCTCTCCTGCACATGCGATCGCACACCTGCACAGCTATTTCCTCCTCCCCTGTAGGCGGCGACTACCTGATCACAGGGATGCAAAAAACGCACCCTAGCAATCAGGTCTGAATTAGGCCCTTAGTCAAAATCTCACCGTGTGTATGCACCTTTAGAAATCTTGAATGTCCATTTGTTAAACAACTTTCTTAAATTTCACCTAATGTGGAAAATCTTATCATTTCATAAAATAATTATTATTTCTAGAATATTTATTGTAATAGAGGTTTTATTTTACATTATTAAAAACTTATTAAATAATATATTTCCATACCCTCCAACATTTTACACATAAAAATCGGTCCAAATTCGAAAAGGGGGCGTGGCCACGGGTAAAGGGCTTTTCCTATACTTTCAATGGAAGTTTGGAGAGCCAAAAATTGGTACAGACCATAAAAAAAGGTACTGTACCTGACAAAAAGGTACAGTTGGAGGATATGTATTTCAGCTTCATTTTCTGTGCAGTCTACTAAAAGGAAAAGGTTTAGACAGGACACAGACGTGGAGTTAGCAGACAGCGCCCCCTAGGGAATATTCATAGTAAATCCGTCTTCTAATCTTTTTTTCCTTTTTACTTTGAGGGTGTACAGTGCATGCTGTGAATGTAATTATCCTTATCCCTAAAAGTTTTATGGTGATATAAAGATTCCTGTTGGTTTGGGATCTGCATTATCTATGCCCTTTAAACTTATACTTTTTCTTGAATTTAATATTACAGCATCCTGCTCATGAAACGACAAAGGAGCTAAACATGGAAGTATACTGGATGACAAGGGCTAAACTGCAGTTTGCTCACCTCCCAGCAGCCCCCTTGCCAGTGCAAAGATAGAGGGGTGACTACCGGGAGCCGCAGAGACTACTGGACCGGTAAGTATATATATATATATATATATATATATATATTTATTTTTATTTTTTATTTTTTCTCATGCTGCAGGATTTTCAAAGCTGAATGCCCAGCGACCACTTTTTTTTTAATTGAATAACACAGGTACAGTATCGGGTGTGTGCATTCCCATGGTAATCCGCATAGACACTAGAGGTCAATCATGACCCCTAGTATCTAAGTGCCGCTCCCACAATTCAGTGCGGTGTGCGATGACTTCATTGCGCACCGCACAGCAGTACCGGCACCGGGGAAGGGGGGGGCACCACAAGTAGTGGATCTTGACACGGTGGCAGCGCCCTCCGATGGCGGCGGCGCCCTCCGAATGGCGGCGGCGCCATCCGTATGGCGACGGACCGGCGGCGTCCTCCGGAAGGCGGCACCCCAGGCAAAAATCCCGTGTGCCCGTAGCAAGATCCGCTACTGCTACTGCACTCCACACAACCAGTGGCATCCCAAGACAATGATTACAGTAAGGGAGGCAGGTGAATGGTATCGCCATGCTTCCTCCTGCAGAACCTACAGCAGCTGGTGCTGGAGTGTTGAAGGGTTTACACTACAGTTGTGCCTACACAAAGAAGCTGTATGCCCACTGACACAGATCCCATGCCTGAGACCTCCGATGTATCAAAATATTCAAGTGCTTAAGCCAGGAGAAAAATAATACGTATCAATTATTACAAAACATAGGTGTACACCACCCTCCCAATTGGGGACTTTTTATTAAAAACTTATATCTCTTAATGCCACTGTTTACTGTAATTTATGAACAAGTTTTGGGGTTATTTATAAATGCCCTAGTGTTAGGACAGTTGCTCCGATAAGCAGTTGTCTCTGCAAATCTTAGAAGACTTACTTTAGCCGCTATTGGCAGTGCCGAAAGCTGACGCATTAGAGGAGGAGGAGACAGGGGGCTTGGATGGAGGCGGAGCATGGTGATACGCCTCACTGTGGCCCTGCCCCTTGATAGTTTGCCAGTATTCCCGTCTTTGAGTGGGCAGGACGGAGGCAGAGCACCTATTTGTGCCGTCATGGTTCCGCCCCCTTGATGGTTTGACAGAATTCTCAGCTTTAGTGTGAGCAGGATGGGGTGGAGTAATGTGACGCTCGTCATTGTAAGCCACGCCTGTGTTGGAGGTTTGTCAGCATTAATGTATAATACTGTATAGCTGGTGCACAAGATCTGATAGGTGGGTCTCTGCGTATGCACACAGCACTTCCTTCCTACATGCCCACAAGGGAATGCAGTCAATTTGCCGGCGGGCCAAGAGACCGATGTCGGATTCCCGACAGCAGGGGAAATGCCGGCGGTCGGAATACAAACGCTGCGTCGTATTCCCACTCGGGTGGTGGTCCACGCCACCACCCAATGGGGAATATAATAGTGTGACGGCCTAAGGTCGAAACCGGCCTGATGTATTGCGAGCGCAGAGAGCCCGCAAGGGGACTCTTTCTACGGGCTTCCAGCGTCTGTCCCCTGACCGCTGGGATCCTGACATACGGCAATACATACACCCACAAAATGCCATAGGACAGTGGTTTCCAAACTTTTTGGAATCACAGCGCCCTAGAATATCAGAATTTTTTTCATGGCACCCCTAGGCCAAAAATTTCTTACTGAGAAATTTAGAAAGAAATATTACATTAAGTAGGTCGCGTTTATATGTCATCCTTGGGGTCAGTTGTGTGGTGAGGGACAAGATTTGCTTCTGTTTGGCCACATATTCTATGACTGGCAGCCACCAGCACTGGTTTTGCCTATTATATTGACCATGAATAACTTGAATTGGTCCTGGACCACCAACCCAGGCCACTCCTGCAAGTGTACCGAGGCACCTCAGGGAGCCACGGCACACAGTTTGGGAACCTCTGCCCTAGGAGCATTCAGCCTACAGTACGTGCAAACTCCCAGTGCCATCCACTTATGCATTGCACAGTGTAAAAAATGGCAAGTCCTTTCTCAAAACACTTTTGCATGCAACGTGCCTATAATACTTTGTGCAACCGCACAAAGCCAGTGCATAACATTACAAGAACGTCTGCACTGTAACTTTGCATTTTTTACACAATGACCCATAATGTACCAATAATAATACTAATCATAATTATTAATAATAATTTTATTTATAACCTTATTTACAGTTTATAGCGCTCTTTCTCTAAAACGCTTTACAGGCATCAAAAACAGAGCACATAAGAGGTTATTCAGGTTTGTTAGCAAGATTTAGATTTGGGTGGGTTATATTGTTTCTGTGCAGGGTAAATACTGGCTGCTTAATTTCTACACTGCAATTTAGATTTCAGTTTGAACACACCCCACCCAAATCTAACTCTCTCTGCACATGTTATATCTGCCCCACCTGCAGTGCACATGGGCCCTCATTCCGAGTTGTTCGCTCGCTAGCTGCTTTTAGCAGCAGTGCAAACGTTAATGAAAGGATTGCAGCGCTGCTACAAAAAAAGATTGTGCAGTTTCTGAGTAGCCCAACACTTACTCCTAGCTAGCGATCACTTCAGACTGTTTAGTTCCTGTTTTGACGTCACGAACACGCCCTGCATTCGGCCAGCCACACCTGCGTTTTTCCAGGCACGCCCGCGTTTGTATCTGACATACGTGCGTTTTTACACACACTCCCCAAAAACGGTCTGTTACCTCCCAGAAACACCCACTTCCTGTCACTCACTCTGCGGCCAGCAGTGCGACTGAAAAGCGTCGCTAGAGCTTGTGTAAAACTGCATCGGCTTTTGTGAAAGTACGTCACGCGTGCGCATTGCGCACCATACGTATGCGCAGAAGTGCCAATTTTTAGCCTGATCGCTGTGCTGCAAACAATGGCAGCTAGCGATCAACTCGGAATGACCCCCATGGTTTTGCCCAATCGCTAACTTTTTGGTTTGCTAAAACCTGAATAAGGCCCATAGTACAAAATATTACAGGCGAGAGATCTAAGCACATAGGGGGTCATTCTGGCCTGATCGCACGCTGCAGTTTTTCGCAGCGTAGCGTTTCGGTCAGAACTGCGCATGCGCCGGCGCCGCAGTGCGTCGGCGCATGGCCGCCCATCGCTGCGCTACGATCGCTACGATTGACAGGCAGAGGCGGTCGATGGGCGGGAGGGGGCGAAACGGCCGCCGTTTCGTGGGCGCGGTCCGGCCAACGCAGGTGTGGCCGGACCGTGCGGGGAGTGGCCCATAGCGGCTGCGAGACGTCACACGCAGCCACTGCGGGCCGGGGGGAGAAGAGTAGCTCCCGGCCATCACGCTTATGCTGCGCTGGCCGGGAGCTACTCTAGAAGTGCACAGGCATTGCCGCTGTGCGATGCCCTTGCACTTCTGCGGGGGGGGGGGGGGGGAGGTGTGGCACTGACATGCTGGGCATCCCCCCGCATGTCTCAGTTCAAGATAGTACAAATGATTAATGCAGTAATACATATGTAAAAAGAAAACCTAGAGCACACAATAAGCATAATGACGGGTTGGTGCAGACAGTTTGGGTAATAACTTCTTGAGGTAATATTTCCACCCCATGGGTAATATATTCCACCCACAAAAGCTACCAGGTGAGGCAGCCATGTGGGGCACCCTGGGTGGAATAGGATATGCCTAGAATTGATGACACAAAATGGGATGATAACATTCAAATAACGTTTGGAGTAGGGTGCCAACATAACCGTCGAGTCCATGTATTTTTCATCCCATTCATGAGCGTACTAGGTGAGGCAGCCATGTTGGGCGCACTACGAAGGTTACACTGTGGGAGATAAGCCAGACATGGACCTAAGGAATACATGGGAAAGCTGACGTGTGTGGTGGTGTGATACACCCTTTATGGATAGATCCATGTGAAGCACATTCTGCACTCATAGCAGTAACATACAGTGGGAGATTGTAGAATTACCGATGCGGCAATATGTTGCAAATGCAAACGGCAGACCGGACAATAGGGTATAACATGCTATATACCAAATATATACAATATACTGTGGGGAGCATAGAGATGAGTCCAAGACACAAGAGTGGGAGCAAATATGGGGGAAAAGTGGCTAATGAACGTAGTAGGAAACACTTTACGTAATCCCTAATCACATGACAGCGTTAACACGTGGATTTGGCCATACAATCAGTTTCCTTCCTGCCCAATATGAGTAGTACTTGCAAAGCCACAGGCATATTTTGTTTGGATCAGAGGTTGTTTCCTAATACATCCCAAGGTTCTGTAAAATTGTTGGAAGTTATGATTACCTTTGTATTTAGAGATGAGGAAGCTGGAGGTCATTTCATCTGACAGACATGACAAATTATTCAATATAAGGTGTAATCAGGGGCTGATACTGTAAAGACCTGATCTCTCTGACTCAGTCACCCCAGTATACAAAGGGGAAGTCGTTAAGTTGATTAAACATTTCATGATACCAAACAGTTTTGTGCACTGAACATTATTTTTCACTCAGTAAGTGAAATGCGTGTGTATCACAATGTGTTAGTGTTCTTTTTCTCTTCTTAATGTTACACTGCTGCTGTATATTATACTGTTTTGTAACAAGTCGTCATTTTACCCCAAATGAAAATTATGTCTTGACATGCTATTTAGGCTCGAGCATCCTTTCAAGTTTAGATTCTTTTTCCCCGAACTTTGTATATACAGTGGGGATTGAAAGTTTGGGCACCCCAGGCAAAAATTCATTTTAATGTGCAAAAAGAAGCCAAGGAAAGATGGAAAAATCTCCAAAAGGCATCAAATTACAGATTAGACATTCTTATAACATGTCAAAAAAAGTTTGATTTTATTTCCATCATTTACACTTTCAAAAGAACAGAAAACAAAAAATGGCGTCTGCAAAAGTTTGGGCACTTTGTACTGCCCCCTTTGGACAGCTGAGACCTGGCAGTGTCATGGATTGTTCTCAATCATCGTCTGGAAAGACCAGATGATCTTAAAGGTTTTAAAAGCCCAGACTCATCTGAGCTTGCTCCAACAATCAGCACCATGGGTTCCTCTAAGCAGTTGTGTAGAACACTGAAACTAAGAATAGTTGACGCTCACAAAGCAGGAGAAGGCTATAAGAAGATAGCAAAGCGTTATCAGATGCCCATATCCTCTGTTCGGAATGTAATTAAGAAATGGCAGTCATCAGGAACAGTGGAAGTTAAAGCAAGATCTGGAAGACCAAGAAAAATATCAGACAGAACAGCTCGCAGGATTGTGAGAAAAGCAAGTCAAAATCCACGTTTGACTGCACGATCCCTCCAGGAAGATCTGGCAGACACTGGAGTTGTGGTACACTATTCCACTATAAAGAGATACTTGTACAAATATGGTCTTCATGGAAGAGTCATCAAAAGAAAACCTCTTCTACGTCCTCACCATAAAAATCAGCGTTTGACGTTTGCAAATGAACATATAGACAAGCCTGATGCATTTTGGAATAAAGTTCTGTGGACCGATGAGGTTAAAATCAAACTTTTTGGCCGGAATGAGCAAAGGTACGTTTGGAGAAGGAAGGGCACAGAATTTAATGAAAAGAACCTCTGTCCAACTGTTAAGCATGGGGGTGGATCAATCATGCTTTGGGGTTGTATTGCAGCCAGTGGCACAGGGAACATTTCACGAGTAGAAGGAAAAATGGATTCAATAAGATTCCAGCAAATTTTGGACGCTAACTTGATGCCATCTGTGAAAAAGCTGAAGTTAAAGAGAGGCTGGCTTCTACAAATGGATAATGATCCTAAACACACCTCAAAATCCACGGTGGATTACATCAAGAGGCGTAAACTGAAGGTTTTGCCATGGCCTTCACAATCTCCTGACCTCAACATAATTGAAAATCTATGGATAGACCTTAAAAGAGCAGTGCGTCACAGACAGCCCAGGAATCTCAAAGAACTGGTAGACTTTTGTAAGGAAGAATGGGCGAAGATACCTCAAACAAGAATTGAAAGACTCTTGGCTGGCTACAAAAAGCATTTACAAGCTGTGATACTTGCCAAAGGGGGCAGTACAAGATATTAACTCTGCAGGGTGCCCAAACTTTTGCAGACGCCGTTTTTTGTTTACTGTTCTTTTGAAAGTGTAAATGATGGAAATAAAATCAAACTTTTTTTGACATGTTATAAGGATGTCTAATCTGTAATTTGATGCCTTTTGGAGATTTTTCCATCTTTCCTTGGCTTCTTTTTGCACATTAAAATGAATTTTTGCCTGGTGTGCCCAAACTTTCAATCCCCACTGTATATATACAGGTTGAGTCTCCCTTATCCAAAATGCTTGGGACCAGAGGTATTTTGGATATGGGATTTTTCCGTATTTTGGAATAATTGCATACCATAATGAGATATCATGGTGATGGGACCTAAATCTAAGCACAGAATGCATTTATGTTACATATACACCTTATACACACAGCCTGAAGGTCATTTTAGCCAATATTTTTTTATAACTTTGTGCATTAAACAAAGTGTGTCTGCATTCACACAATTCATTTATGTTTCATATACACCTTATACACACAGCCTGCAGGTCATTTAATACAATATTTTTAATAACTTTGTGTATTAAACAAAGTTTGTGTACATTGAGCCATCAAAAAACAAAGGTTTCACTATCTCACTCTCACTCAAAAAAGTCTGTATTTCGGAATATTCCGTATTTCGGAATATTTGGATATGGGATACTCAACCTGTATAGATAGATAGATAGATAGATAGATAGATAGATAGATAGATAGATAGATAGATAGATAGATAGATAGACAGATATAGTATACAATAAAAACAATTTTTTTTCCGATCAGTGTTTTACATCACCACTCATTCCAACTTCACCTTAAACTTCCAGCTCCGTTGCGGGGTTTCAGTGAAGATTTATATTGAAGTTCTAGAGCAGGGGTGGGGAACCTTTTTTCTACCAAAGGCAATTTGGATATTTATAAAATCCTTCGGGGCCATACAAAAATTATCAACTTAAAAATTAGCCTGCCCCCAGTAGATATGCCCCCAGTAGTTATGCCCCAAGTCAGTAGTTATGCAGTGATGTGCGGTGGGGTGAGGCAGAGCCTTTCCTGTCATAATAACGTTTGTGCCAGAGGTTTGACTGTATAAAGTATATGAAAAATACAAAGAATATGTTTGAAATATCTTCTTTGCATTATTCTAATAATTTTTATAGCCAAAACTCTGGAGTAAAAAGTCTATGGCAGGTGAGGCACTGCCTCCCCTAGCTAACTTTTCCACACATCTCTGATCAAAACTCACCAAATTTCCAGGAGTTTATACTGCTGCACCTGTGTATAATGCCCAGATATACGTTTTGGCTCATATATTGCATGTAAATCTAGCTCTGGTGCTAGCCAGTGCCTCCTGAGCTATTTAGCTCACCGCACGTCCCTGAGATATGCCCCCAGTCAGTAGTTATGCCCCCAGTCAGTAGTTATGCACCCAGTAGATATACCCCCAGTCAGTTGTTATGCCCCAGTAGATATGCCCCCAGTACATATGCCCCCAGTCAGTTGTTATGCCCCAGTAGATATGCCCCCTAGTAGCGACGCTTACACACACATTAAAAGAAAAAAAAACACAATACTCACCAGCCCCGCTCCTGTTTCCGAACCGTTGCCCTCCGCCTGTCCGCCGCTCCTCAGAACTATGGGAGAGACGGCATGACATCTCTCCCATAGCACCGCACAGCCGCACACACACACTGCCAGAGCTGGAATCCGGAACTCAGACGTGAGCTCTTGCCTCCGGCTGCTGCTGAGGGGAAGAAGCCAGGCGCCCACTAGTAACAAAATCTCAGCGGGCGCCCGGCATCTCCCTCGGATAGGTGAGCCTGGCCGGGCCGGATCAAGTGGCTCTGCGGGCCTTATACGGCCCTCGGGCCTGAGGTTCCTCACCCCTGTTCTAGAGGCACAGTGTTAGCTTCGTATTGTGATCTGGGAAATGTGCACACGCTGACTCAGAGCTCGACGGGGAGCACTTGTAAGGTGTTAACTTTAATATTATAATCAAAAGATGAAAGGTAAATATTCTTCTACTACTTTTTCTTCTTCTTCTTATAATAATAATAAAATATCCACAATGTGGCTAATTCAGATGTCAAAGGATCTGCGTCCTGATGAGCAAAGTACCGATGTTTTGTACTTTGCGCATGCCCAGGACCCGTTTGTGATAATAGAGGCATGTCGCTGTCATATACTGTAGGGGGAGGGAAGAGGATTTATGAGGATCTGTGACAGGCAGCTTGCACGACCTCATGGGTGCTGAAAGCCGACCCTATGGTGTCGCGGATCACCACTGCAGCAGGAGGTGTCTTCTTGTAATAGACGCTTCCTGCTGCATTTACTTACAGAGCTCTACCTACTCCAACCACAGTAATGAAGTCCAAGTTCGACCGCCGTGTGGGTTGCCGGCTAAACTTGGATGTTTTTTTAAAGGGGCAAATGTTTACAGGTCTTAACAATGCATGAATGTCCCTTTTAAAAAAAAGTCAAAGTTCGGAAGGTATACCGCACAGTTGCAAAAATCGGACTTCATTACATCCCAGCCCACATCTGAAAAAGCCTCAATATGTGGTACATTATACTTCTTGCTAATGATCAGGTGATTTGTAAGCTGGGTCAGAAGAATGTAATGACTGACAAGCGGAGAAGGGTGCAAACTTGATCTAGTTTATATGCTCAACAGAAAAAATGCTTATTAGAAAAAAGACAGAGTTGTTGCATTGCAGAGAAAACGTTCTTACTTCCAGGATCAATTGCCTTACTACCCTTAATGACCAGTGTATTATGTAGCTCAGTGGGTCAGTTAATTTACTATAATTGTTTTTAGTATCAGATGGAACTTTCTTTTGTTATTTGTTTTTGAAGCTGGTTTTTAAAAAAATGGCTGACTGTTTATTGACAGACCCTTCTTAGTGACAGTGGGAAGCAGAAAAGTAGCTGCAGAGACACACAGGGAAGCAAGGTGGGAGAAGGCTTGTTGTGGCCCCAGGACAAATAACTTAGTGTAATGTGTAACTAGACCAGAGACTCACAAATGTGGTGAACACATTGCAGTATCAACAATTCACGTTATGCCACACAGTTCCCCCACTTCACATTATGCCACACAATTCCCTTAGTTCACATTATGCCATGCAGTGCCCCAGTTTACATTATGCTATGCAGTTCCCCCAATTCACATTACACCATGCAGTGCCCCAAGTCATATTATGCCATGCAGTTCCCCCAGTTCACATTATGCCATGCAGAGCCCCCAGTTCACATTATGCCATGCAGTTCCCCCAATTCACATTATGCCATGCAGTTCCCCCAGTTCACATTATGCCATGCAGAGCCCCCAGTTCACATTATGCCATGCAGAGCCCCCAATTCACATTATGCCATGCAGAGCCCCCAATTCACATTATGCCATGCAGTTCCCCCAGTTCACATTATGCCATGCAGTTCCCCCAATTCACATTATGCCATGCAGAGCCCCCAGTTCACATTATGCCATGCAGAGCCCCCAGTTCACATTATGCCATGCAGAGCCCCCAATTCACATTATGCCATGCAGTGCCCACAGTTCACATTATGCCATGCAATGCCTCCAATTCACATTATTCCATGCAGTTCCCCCAGTTCACATTATGCCATGCAGTGCCCCCAGTTCACATTATGCCATGCAGTGCCCCCAGTTCACATTATGCATCCCAATTTCTATTCAACTCCCTGTGTTCTCAAATCTTGAAACCTCCGTTAGACAGGGGCTTCACAGAGAAAACAAAAAAAAGCTTTTTTAGAGAATGATACATTTAAGAACATTGCAGTTCCAATAGAGGACCTAGGAACCTGCAATGTTCTAATGATCCCTGTTTAATGCAGGATATATCTGATGTATCCTACCATTGATTTATGAAGCTAACACTAAAAGGAGGGGTTATCTGGGGTATATTGCAGGACCTGCAAGCAAGGTGTCCCCTGTTAGAGCCTCACCTGGTCACAGCAAAGGGGGAGTTGCCTGTATTATGCAGAGAGCATAGGGAACCCTGTGATAATGAAGAATGGAAGCCCTAGTGAGAAGCCCCTATAACAAAAACAGGTGGAGCACTCCTTATTGCAGCGCAGATACAGCAAAGGCTTCAGCAGGAGTTTAGAGGGAATCAGTATGAATTACCAGCAGGTGGAATGCCGGTTGCCCATATCTGACGGCGGCATCCCATCTGCCAGAATGCCGGCACCAGGGCGAGCGCAAAGAGTCCCCTTGCGGGCTCGGTTGCTCGCTGCGCTCGCCACAGGATCTATTCCCACTCTGTGGGTGTCGTGGACACCCACGAGTGGGAATAATCCTGTTTTGCTGGGATTCTGGCTGGCAGCTTTGTCGGCTGTCTGGATTCCGGCATTGGTATCCTGACCGCCGGGATCCCGACAGCCAGCAAATTGAATGCATCCTGTTTAGAGGAGCAGAGTTCTATATTAGCAGTGCAGTGAGGCCTCCTGTACAATGAGACTCATACAGAGGACCTGTGGGGGAATACTGGTCGCCACAATGGAGTCATGGAGAGACAGACAAGTTATGTATTAAACCTCCTATTGGCTGAGGATTGTCCTGTACGTGCATAAACATTATAACCAAAACATAATACTGAACTTAAGTAATAAAATGAAGACACGGAGATGTGGATTTGGCAGAAAAATGTTAGCTATTCATTTAAATGACTATGTAATTTAATGACCGAATAAGGTAAGTAATAATTAAAAGTATGGTTGCAAAGAAAGAATGGCTATAAAACAGCCCAAACCCAAAATGCACAAACCACTCTATAAAACCCTGGAGCCAACCGCCTAAGAACACAAAAGTTATTCACTCAACCTTCTTCTTGACCACCCACCCGTATGGTGATGAGACTGCCCCCGGTAAGGTTGTCCAGTAGATGTATATCAGTCAACGAAGGTGAGTGCACCTAAAAACCAACCAACAAGTTAACTCCAACCAATTTTCGCACCCAAAACAGGTAACTTGCCGTTCTTTCTGGCCACAAAATAGCCAACGAAGAACTACCCACATCCACATACGACAACAGGGAGGGAGGGAGGAAGGGAGGGAGGGAAGACCAAAACAAGAGGCTGACCCAGCCCGCTCAGCTAAAGTTTTATAGAGCTCAGCAGTGACAACACCCCTGGGAAAATGCCCCTGATAAGAGTAAGTGACCCTATATTGGAAGGGACCATGGGGGTCATTCCGAGTTGTTCGTTCGTTATATTTTTCTCGCAACGGAGCGATTTTTCTCGCTAATGCGCATGCGCAATGTCCGCAGTGCGACTGCGCCAAGTAAATTTGCTATGCAGTTAGGTATTTTACTCACGGCATTACGAGGTTTTTTCTTCGTTCTGGAGATCGTAATGTGATTGACAGGAAGTGGGTGTTTCTGGGACGGAAACTGGCCGTTTTATGGGTGTGTGCGAAAAAACGCTACCGTTTCTGGGAAAAACGCGGGAGTGGCTGGAGAAACGGAGGAGTGTCTGGCCGAACGCTGGGAGTGTTTGTGACGTCAAACCAGGAACGAAACTGACTGAACTGATCGCAGTTGCCGAGTAAGTGTGGAGATACTCAGAAACTGCTAAGAAGTGTCTATTCGCAATTTTGCTAATCTTTCGTTCACAATTTTGATAAGCTAAGATTCACTCCCAGTAGGCGGCGGCTTAGCGTGTGCAAAGCTGCTAAAAGCAGCTTGCGAGCGAACAACTCAGAATGAGGGCCCATGGCTGTAGGGGAATTCTCTGTGGTAACATTTAGCATAAGACTGTGTGCTGCAGATCTTCATGTGGATTTGAGAATATAAATTAATTTCTAAAACGTGTGAGAAAACAGCGCCATCTAGTGTTGCAGATTCATTCTTAAGTGGTGATTAACAGTAAAGTATAAGTAATACATACGTACAAAAAAAGTGTTTATGTGAAGATGAGATTTTGCTACAGGTCATCCCAGTTATCCCATAGTGGTTGATGATATCCAAAATAATAATAATAATAATAATAATAATAATAATAATATGTATTAGTGTCCTTAGACAACATACACACCATATAATGCAGGTGCATGGAGAGAATACACTGCACTCTTATGTATCAAAAAACCCATTCCAAATGTTATAAAGTGTACAGTGCTTGTAAAAGTTTTTAAATTGGAAACCATATCCCAGGTATAACAGTACATGCACTTGTACCAAGTACGCAATCCACTGTGTCCTGACTAGAGATGAGCGGGTTCGGTTTCTCTGAATCCGAACCCGCCAGAACTTCATGTTTTTTTTCACGGGTCCGAGCGACTCGGATCTTCCCGCCTTGCTCGGTTAACCCGAGCGCGCCCGAACGTCATCATGACGCTGTCGGATTCTCGCGAGGCTCGGATTCTATCGCGAGACTCGGATTCTATATAAGGAGCCGCGCGTCGCCGCCATTTTCACACGTGCATTGAGATTGATAGGGAGAGGACGTGGCTGGCGTCCTCTCCGTTTAGAATTAGAATAGATTAGAGAGACACTTGATTTACTAATTTTGGGGAGCATTAGGAGTACTCAGTAGTGTACAGTGCAGAGTTTTGCTGATAGTGACCAGTGACCACCACTTTTATTTATAATCCGTTCTCTGCCTGAAAAAAGCGATACACAGCACACAGTGACTCAGTCACATACCATATCTGTGTGCACTGCTCAGGCTCAGGCCAGTGTGCTGCATCATCTATATATATTATATATCTGTCTGACTGCTCAGCTCACACAGCTTATAATTGTGGGGGAGACTGGGGAGCACTACTGCAGTGCCAGTTATAGGTTATAGCAGGAGCCAGGAGTACATAATATTATATTAAAATTAAACAGTGCACACTTTTGCTGCAGGAGTGCCACTGCCAGTGTGACTAGTGACCAGTGACCTGACCACCAGTATATAATATTAGTAGTATACTATCTCTTTATCAACCAGTCTATATTAGCAGCAGACACAGTACAGTGCGGTAGTTCACGGCTGTGGCTACCTCTGTGTCGGCACTCGGCAGCCCGTCCATAATTGTATATACCAGTGACCTAACCGTGGTTTTTTTTTCTTTCTTTATACATACATACTAGTTACGAGTATACTATCTCTTTATCAACCAGTCTATATATTAGCAGCAGACACAGTACAGTGCGGTAGTTCACGGCTGTGGCTACCTCTGTGTCGGCACTCGGCAGCCCGTCCATAATTGTATATACCACCTAACCGTGGTTTTTTTTTCTTTCTTTATACATACATACTAGTTACGAGTATACTATCTCTTTATCAACCAGTCTATATATTAGCAGCAGACACAGTACAGTGCGGTAGTTCACGGCTGTGGCTACCTCTGTGTCGGCACTCGGCAGCCCGTCCATAATTGTATATACCACCTAACCGTGGTTTTTTTTTCTTTCTTTATACATACATACTAGTTACGAGTATACTATCTCTTTATCAACCAGTCTATATATTAGCAGCAGACACAGTACAGTGCGGTAGTTCACGGCTGTGGCTACCTCTGTGTCGGCACTCGGCAGCCCGTCCATAATTGTATATACCACCTAACCGTGGTTTTTTTTTCTTTCTTTATACATACATACTAGTTACGAGTATACTATCTCTTTATCAACCAGTCTATATATTAGCAGCAGACACAGTACAGTGCGGTAGTTCACGGCTGTGGCTACCTCTGTGTCGGCACTCGGCAGCCCGTCCATAATTGTATATACCACCTAACCGTGGTTTTTTTTTCTTTCTTTATACATACATACTAGTTACGAGTATACTATCTCTTTATCAACCAGTCTATATATTAGCAGCAGACACAGTACAGTGCGGTAGTTCACGGCTGTGGCTACCTCTGTGTCGGCACTCGGCAGCCCGTCCATAATTGTATACCACCTAACCTTTTTCTTTGCATCATGTGCTGATTGGGGAGGGTTTTTTGGAAGGGACATCCTGCGTGACACTGCAGTGCCACTCCTAAATGGGCCCGGTGTTTGTGTCGGCCACTAGGGTCGCTAATCTTACTCACACAGCTACCTCATTGCGCCTCTTTTTTTCTTTGCGTCATGTGCTGTTTGGGGAGGGTTTTTTGGAAGGGACATCCTGCGTGACACTGCAGTGCCACTCCTAGATGGGCCCGGTGTTTGTGTCGGCCACTAGGGTCGCTTATCTTACTCACACAGCGACCTCGGTGCAAATTTTAGGACTAAAAATAATATTGTGAGGTGTGAGGTATTCAGAATAGACTGAAAATGAGTGTAAATTATGGTTTTTGAGGTTAATAATACTTTGGGATCAAAATGACCCCCAAATTCTATGATTTAAGCTGTTTTTTAGTGTTTTTTGAAAAAAACACCCGAATCCAAAACACACCCGAATCCGACAAAAAAAATTCGGTGAGGTTTTGCCAAAACGCGGTCGAACCCAAAACACGGCCGCGGAACCGAACCCAAAACCAAAACACAAAACCCGAAAAATTTCAGGCGCTCATCTCTAGTCCTGACATCCACAATGCTGCTCAGATCCAATATATAAAAGACATGGAGAAAGGGACCTTGACATAGGGCCTAATTTAAACCCAATCACACCTCTACGAATCTGCAGAGGTTTGCGATTGGATAGTCGTCGCCCAGCCACAGTGAAAATCCGCCCTGTGCAAGTCTGCATACGCCGCGTGAAAAGCATTGCAAGCACCAGTCAGCTGCAAATCCATTCGCAACTCACTCACCACTGAATGATTTTTCCAGTCTGTGCGTGGTCCAGGACTTACTCCTACAGTGCAAAAAAAACAGGCTGATCGGGCCGGAGATGACATCATACGGGTGTAGTATGGCTGACCGGCGGTCTCCTGACCGCCGGTCAGCTTACCGACGCCGGGATCCCGGCAGCAAACCGACGCCGGGATCCCGGCGGGGAGGGGCGAGTGCAGCAAGCCCCTTGCGGGCTCGGTTCTATTCCCACTCTATGGGTGTCGTGGACACCCACGAGTGGAAATAGTCCCTGTTGGACGGCATGCCGACCATCGGGAAAGTGAGCCGTCGGGCTCGTGGAGGAGGTCATGTGACTGTCGGTCAGCTGACCGGCGGTCACATTAATACCACCCCATCATACACCCTCCCTGAAAACGCCTGGGAATGCCTGCGTTTTTCCTGACACTACCAGAAAATATGCAGTTACCACCCCCAAACGTTCGCTTCCTGTCAATCAATCTGCGTATGCCTGGCCATCAAAGAAGACGCAGGATTTTTCCACAGTTTGGCCTCGCGCCTGCGCATTAAATCCATATGCATGCGCAGTCATTCGATAATCAGCCACTTTGCGATTTCGTACAACAGCGATTAGGTCTGAATTAGGCCCTTAGTATATAAAAATAAAATTTAATAAATAATATCCAAACATACATGTAAGATCAGCAAGTAGAGCTTATCTGCTGTTGCCCAAATACATATTCCAGGCATCAAAGGTTGTAGGTCATCACAGAACCACCTCAACATGTTTCGTCAAGTGCCAACTGGCTGGGCTTCATCAGGAAGACAGAAATTAATGACAACAGAAGTTAATTTCTATTGTAACTGTAAAGTGTATTGTGCAGATGGAGAAAGGACAATGGCCCTCATTCCGAGTTGTTCGCTCGCAAGCTGCTTTTAGCAGCTTTGCACACGCTAAGCCGCCGCCTACTGGGAGTGAATCTTAGCTTATCAAAATTGCGAACGAAAGATTAGCAAAATTGCGAATAGACACTTCTTAGCAGTTTCTGAGTAGCTCCACACTTACTCGGCAACTGCGATCAGTTCAGTCAGTTTCGTTCCTGGTTTGACGTCACAAACACTCCCAGCGTTCGGCCAGACACTCCTCCATTTCTCCAGCCACTCCCGCGTTTTTCCCAGAAACGGTAGCGTTTTTTCGCACACACCCATAAAACGGCCAGTTTCCGCCCAGAAACACCCACTTCCTGTCAATCACATTACGATCACCAGAACGAAGAAAAAACCTCGTAATGCCGTGAGTAAAATACCTAACTGCATAGCAAATTTACTTGGCGCAGTCGCACTGCGGACATTGCGCATGCGCATTAGCGACTAATCGCTCCGTTGCGAGAAAAATATAACGAGCGAACAACTCGGAATGACCCCCAATGAGTATTTATTTACCATTTATTGTATTACAAGTGTTGTGCAGGATGAAATTGACAGAGCTGAACTTTTATCCATTATGCTTATTGTGCTGGAAGAAGAAGTTGAACTAAAGTTTATTCTGTTTGTACATCATGACATAGTCTGGCGCACAGCATTATTTAATTTGCATTCCCGGGTTGTTCACATGGGTCCACCCCACCAGGTTATCTGTGTTATGTATCCATATGGGGGTATATTCAATTGACGTCGAAAGCTGCCGTCTGTCGAAAAGATGGCAGTTTTTGACTTTTTTTTAGGTCGGAAGGGGTTCCAACCTATTCAATATATTCGACAAGTCGAGGAATTCGACTTGTCGAAAAGCATGTTGATTGGCGGAATAGCTGCCGATCCACGTGCTTGTGTCGAAAACGGGGCCAAAACCGACAGGATTTGGCCCCCTTTTCGACCATCTCAGTCCGACATAAAAAAAATGTTGGACTGAGATGTGTGACCCAAAGGAAGAGGGGGGGGGGGGCGCGCATGGAGACAGGGGACAGCCGCAGGCAGGCAGACAGGGGAGATCAGCGCTACAGCAGCGCTGCAGCAGGATGTCTCACAGCCGCGCTGCTCACGGCAGTGTCCACCCGGCTCCAGCAAGTGAGGTCACGTTTGCTGGAGCCGGGTGGACACTGCCGTGAGGTCGGTCAGCTGTGTGACATCCTCCTGCAGCGCTACTGTAGCGCTGCTCTCCTCCGTCTGCCCGCGGCTGTCCCCGCTGGTCTCCCCGCGGCTCCCCCCCCCCCTCCTCCTCTGGGTCCCTCATCTCAATTCGACTTGAGATGAGATTCAATAGGGGTTGTCGGATCTATTCCGACAAATGCATGTCAATGACCCTAATTGAATATACCCCATGGTCGTGTATGTGCCACACCTACTTGATAGTTGGTGCTTAGTAAAGTCACTGTTAGGGGGTGCACCATATTACTTCCAGGTAGTAAGTATATCACAGCAGCACAGAGGATTCACTACATTATGCTGCAACACGGCCTCAAGTCTATGGTCCCTTCAGTTCAAGCAGCTCTACAGCGTGAAAGTGGGTTAATACCAAATTATATTTTTTCTGATATTTTCATGTGTAAGCAAGAAAAAATATATATTTTGGAATAATTTATAAAAGTAGATAGATCATTTATATTCAGGAAACATGCTGTGACTGGTGATACTGTCATTTTGCACTATACTTAATGAAGCAGCCTTATTACTTCCCATTATTTTGCAAGGTTTTTGGAAACATGTTGTTCTAATCATTGTTCCTGTGTGTGATTGTGAATGAACAGCTGTGAGACATGACCGAACATTGAGCAAAGAAATTAAACCCTAGTCATGCAATATATTGCTTTGATGAAGGTGGGAATGATATTGCCTGCTTCAGCTTACAAACTTTACTGTATTTCTCTCCAAGGCTTGGAGAGAGATAAGGTTGACGGAGATAAAGTACCAACCAACCAGCTCCTTATCATCAATTACAACTAACTTCATATAGTTAGAACTAGGTGATTCATCAGGCCCTACGGACGCTCTTCACACCGTCGTAAGGGGCTACGCCCCCTTATCCCTTGCACACCCTTGTGGCATGCAATATTTTTATAATATGGAGTATTACCTCCAATCATAATTGTGTGAGTGGTTAAATATTGCACGGACAATGGGTGTGAGAAGGTTAAGGGGTCGAAGCCCCTTGCAACGATGTGAACAGCGCACGCAGGGCCTGATAAATCACCTAGTAGGTGCTGTGGTTGGGGGAGTGACGGGTGTGGGGGAGACGCAGATGGGGTCCGGGGGTGCCGCAGGTGGGGGTGGGGCGGTTGCAGGAGTGCTGCAGGTGGGGGGAGGGGCTGGTGCGGTGGTGCCGCGGGTGGGGGAGGGTGTGTGGGTCCCGCGGGTGGGGGTCTGGAGCTACTGCGGGTGGGGGAGGAGTGGTTGCGGGGGTGCCGTGGGTGAGGGATGGGCGAGTGCGGTGGTGCAGCGGGTGGTAGATGGGCAGATGCGGGGGTGCTACGGGTGGGGATCCGGAGCCACCGCGGGTGATGGAGAGGGGGTACCACCGATGGGGCCCGGAGGTACTGCGAGTGGGGAACGGGTGTGTAATGCTTCTCATGCTTCTCCTCCTGGAAGCAGCTAAGCTGCTGTCCTCCCTTTGGCAGTGGCTCTCCCGGAGACTCGCACAGCAGCCAAGCAGCCAGTCACTATTGTTAGCGCCGGTGTCCCAATGCGCCGCATTACAGGGAAGAAGATGCACTCAATACACTACAGCTCCCAGCAGCCCATAGCGCTGGAATGCTTCGGCGCTAAGGGTTGCTGGGAGCTGTAGTTTATTCAGTGCGTCTACTTCCCCGTAATGCGGTGCGTTGGGACACCGCCGCTAAGAATAGTGACTGGCTGGCAAAACTGACTAACTCGCTGAATCAATGTAAAAGGTGAGACTGCTGTGCAGTGTCAGTGACACTGCACACCCACTGCACTGCACAGCACTGTCACCTTTTACATTGATTCAGCGTCCAGACATTACCCTCCGCGATATCACCCACTCTATCCATTACATTAGCCATCTCGGGGCTTCCAGGCCGGCAGCCCAGGTGCTGTGTTGCGGAGTCAGGGCCTCTGGGGATCTGTGCTCAGCTGTGGTGGGGAGGCTCTTCTGTGACATCACGTGCAGAGGAAGCTCCAGGGTTCAGAGAGTATGCGGCGCAGGGAGGGCTATGAAAGGCTTCCGCTGCGCCGCTTTCATACACATCTATGCCGGTGGCCGCAGCAGCTTTTGTTGCACCTGCACCGTGGCTAGGGAGTGGGGATTGTTGATGCCGGAGAGCGCAGAGACTTGCTGCAGATGCAGTGGCATACCCTCAAACTGTACCTTTTTGTCAGGTACAGTACCTTTTTTTATGGTCTGTACCGATTTATAGCTCTCCAAACTTCCATTGAAAGTATAGGAAAAGAGCGTGGCCACGCCACTTTACCCGTGGCCACGCCCCCTTTTTGATTTTGTAGCGATTTTATGTGTAAATTGTTGGAGGGTATGTTTCTGCAGATGCAGCGGGGCTATTTTGGGGTGTGGACTAGAGATGAGCGGGTTCGGTTCCTCGGAATCCGAACCCGCCCGAACTTCAGCTTTTTTTACACGGATCCGAGCGACTCGGATCTTCCCGCCTTGCTCGGTTAATCCGAGCGCGCCCGAACGTCATCATGACGCTGTCGGATTCTCGCGAGGCTCGGATTCTATCGCGAGACTCGGATTCTATATAAGGAGCCGCGTGTCGCCGCCATTTTCACACGTGCATTGAGATTGATAGGGAGAGGACGTGGCTGGCGTCCTCTCCATTTAGATTAGAAGAGAGAGAGTGAGATTGAGACAGAGACACTTGATTTACTGGAGCTTAGGAGTACTAGAGAGTGCAGAGTTTACTAGTGACTGACCACTGACCAGTGACCACCAGTGCAGTTTTATTTAATATAATCCGTTCTCTGCCTGAAAAAAACGATACACAGTGACTCAGTCACATACCATATCTGTGCTCAGCCCAGTGTGCTGCATCATCTATGTATAATATCTGACTGTGCTCACACAGCTTAATTGTGGGGGAGACTGGGGAGCAGTTATAGGTTATAGCAGGAGCCAGGAGTACATATTATTAAAATTAAACAGTGCACACTTTTGCTGCAGGAGTGCCACTGCCAGTGTGACTGACCAGTGACCTGACCACACTGACCACCAGTATAGTATACTATATTGTGATTGCCTGAAAAAGTTAAACACTCGTCGTGTGACTTGTGTGGTGTTTTTTTATTCTATAAAAAACTCATTCTGCTGACAGACAGTGTCCAGCAGGTCCGTCATTATATAATATATACCTGTCCGGCTGCAGTAGTGATATATATATATTTTTTATATCATTATTTATCATCCAGTCGCAGCAGACACAGTACGGTAGTTCACGGCTGTAGCTACCTCTGTGTCGGCACTCGGCAGTCCATCCATAATTGTATACCACCTACCCGTGGTTTTTTTTTTCTTTCTTCTTTATACATACTACATCTCATTATCATCCAGTCTATATTAGCAGCAGACATAGTACAGTACGGTAGTCCACGGCTGTAGCTACCTCTGTGTCGGCACTCGGCAGTCCATCCATAATTGTATACCACCTACCCGTGGTTTTTTTCTTTCTTCTTTATACATACTACATCTCATTATCATCCAGTCTATATTAGCAGCAGACACAGTACAGTACGGTAGTCCACGGCTGTAGCTACCTCTGTGTCGGCACTCGGCAGTCCATCCATAATTGTATACCACCTACCCGTGGTTTTTTTTTCTTTCTTCTTTATACATACTACATCTCATTATCAACCAGTCTATATTAGCAGCAGACACAGTACAGTACGGTAGTCCACGGCTGTAGCTACCTCTGTGTCGGCACTCGGCAGTCCGTCCATAATTGTATACCACCTACCCGTGGTTTTTTTTTCTTTCTTCTTTATACATACTACATCTCATTATCATCCAGTCTATATTAGCAGCAGACCCAGTACAGTACGGTAGTCCACGGCTGTAGCTACCTCTGTGTCGGCACTCGGCAGTCCATCCATAATTGTATACCACCTACCCGTGGTTTTTTTTTTCTTCTTTATACATACTACATCTCATTATCATCCAGTCTATATTAGCAGCAGACACAGTACAGTACGGTAGTCCACGGCTGTAGCTACCTCTGTGTCGGCACTCGGCAGTCCATCCATAATTGTATACCACCTACCCGTGGTTTTTTTTTCTTTCTTCTTTATACATACTACATCTCATTATCATCCAGTCTATATTAGCAGCAGACACAGTACAGTACGGTAGTCCACGGCTGTAGCTACCTCTGTGTCGGCACTCGGCAGTCCGTCCATAATTGTATACCACCTACCCGTGGTTTTTTTTTCTTTCTTCTTTATACATACTACATCTCATTATCATCCAGTCTATATTAGCAGCAGACACAGTACAGTACGGTAGTCCATGGCTGTAGCTACCTCTGTGTCGGCACTCGGCAGTCCGTCCATAATTGTATACCACCTACCCGTGGTTTTTTTTTCTTTCTTCTTTATACATACATACTACATCTCATTATCAACCAGTCTATATTAGCAGCAGACACAGTACAGTACGGTAGTCCACGGCTGTAGCTACCTCTGTGTCGGCACTCGGCAGTCCATCCATAATTGTATACCACCTACCCGTGGTTTTTTTTTTCTTCTTTATACATACTACATCTCATTATCATCCAGTCTATATTAGCAGCAGACCCAGTACAGTACGGTAGTCCACGGCTGTAGCTACCTCTGTGTCGGCACTCGGCAGTCCATCCATAATTGTATACCACCTACCCGTGGTTTTTTTTTTCTTCTTTATACATACTACATCTCATTATCATCCAGTCTATATTAGCAGCAGACACAGTACAGTACGGTAGTCCACGGCTGTAGCTACCTCTGTGTCGGCACTCGGCAGTCCATCCATAATTGTATACCACCTACCCGTGGTTTTTTTTTCTTTCTTCTTTATACATACTACATCTCATTATCATCCAGTCTATATTAGCAGCAGACACAGTACAGTACGGTAGTCCACGGCTGTAGCTACCTCTGTGTCGGCACTCGGCAGTCCGTCCATAATTGTATACCACCTACCCGTGGTTTTTTTTTCTTTCTTCTTTATACATACTACATCTCATTATCATCCAGTCTATATTAGCAGCAGACACAGTACAGTACGGTAGTCCACGGCTGTAGCTACCTCTGTGCCGGCACTCGGCAGTCCGTCCATAATTGTATACCACCTACCCGTGGTTTTTTTTCTTTCTTCTTTATACATACATACTACATCTCATTATCAACCAGTCTATATTAGCAGCAGACACAGTACAGTACGGTAGTCCACGGCTGTAGCTACCTCTGTGTCGGCACTCGGCAGTCCATCCATAATTGTATACCACCTACCCGTGGTTTTTTTTTTCTTCTTTATACATACTACATCTCATTATCATCCAGTCTATATTAGCAGCAGACACAGTACAGTACGGTAGTCCACGGCTGTAGCTACCTCTGTGTCGGCACTCGGCAGTCCGTCCATAATTGTATACCACCTACCCGTGTTTTTTTTTTCTTTCTTCTTTATACATACATACTACATCTCATTATCAACCAGTCTATATTAGCAGCAGACACAGTACAGTACGGTAGTCCACGGCTGTAGCTACCTCTGTGTCGGCACTCGGCAGTCCATCCATAATTGTATACTAGTATCCATCCATCTCCATTGTTTACCTGAGGTGCCTTTTAGTTGTGCCTATTAAAATATGGAGAACAAAAATGTTGAGGTTCCAAAATTAGGGAAAGATCAAGATCCACTTCCACCTCGTGCTGAAGCTGCTGCCACTAGTCATGGCCGAGACGATGAAATTCCAGCAACGTCGTCTGCCAAGGCCGATGCCCAATGTCATAGTACAGAGCATGTCAAATCCAAAACACCAAATATCAGTAAAAAAAGGACTCCAAAACCTAAAATAAAATTGTCGGAGGAGAAGCGTAAACTTGCCAATATGCCATTTACCACACGGAGTGGCAAGGAACGGCTGAGGCCCTGGCCTATGTTCATGGCTAGTGGTTCAGCTTCACATGAGGATGGAAGCACTCAGCCTCTCGCTAGAAAAATGAAAAGACTCAAGCTGGAAAAAGCACAGCAAAGAACTGTGCGTTCTTCGAAATCCCAAATCCACAAGGAGAGTCCAATTGTGTCGGTTGCGATGCCTGACCTTCCCAACACTGGACGTGAAGAGCATGCGCCTTCCACCATTTGCACGCCCCCTGCAAGTGCTGGAAGGAGCACCCGCAGTCCAGTTCCTGATAGTCAGATTGAAGATGTCAGTGTTGAAGTACACCAGGATGAGGAGGATATGGGTGTTGCTGGCGCTGAGGAGGAAATTGACCAGGAGGATTCTGATGGTGAGGTGGTTTGTTTAAGTCAGGCACCCGGGGAGACACCTGTTGTCCGTGGGAGGAATATGGCCGTTGACATGCCTGGTGAAAATACCAAAAAAATCAGCTCTTCGGTGTGGAAGTATTTCACCAGAAATGCGGACAACATTTGTCAAGCCGTGTGTTCCCTTTGTCAAGCTGTAATAAGTAGGGGTAAGGACGTTAACCACCTCGGAACATCCTCCCTTATACGTCACCTGCAGCGCATTCATAATAAGTCAGTGACAAGTTCAAAAACTTTGGCCGACAGCGGAAGCAGTCCACTGACCAGTAAATCCCTTCCTCTTGTAACCAAGCTCACGCAAACCACCCCACCAACTCCCTCAGTGTCAATTTCCTCCTTCCCCAGGAATGCCAATAGTCCTGCAGGCCATGTCACTGGCAATTCTGATGATTCCTCTCCTGCCTGGGATTCCTCCGATGCATCCTTGCGTGTAACGCCTACTGCTGCTGGCGCTGCTGTTGTTGCTGCTGGGAGTCGATGGTCATCCCAGAGGGGAAGTCGTAAGCCCACTTGTACTACTTCCAGTAAGCAATTGACTGTTCAACAGTCCTTTGCGAGGAAGATGAAATATCACAGCAGTCATCCTGCTGCAAAGCGGATAACTGAGGCCTTGACAACTATGTTGGTGTTAGACGTGCGTCCGGTATCCGCCGTTAGTTCACAGGGAACTAGACAATTTATTGAGGCAGTGTGCCCCCGTTACCAAATACCATCTAGGTTCCACTTCTCTAGGCAGGCGATACCGAGAATGTACACGGACGTCAGAAAAAGACTCACCAGTGTCCTAAAAAATGCAGTTGTACCCAATGTCCACTTAACCACGGACATGTGGACAAGTGGAGCAGGGCAGGGTCAGGACTATATGACTGTGACAGCCCACTGGGCAGATGTATGGACTCCCGCCGCAAGAACAGCAGCGGCGGCACCAGTAGCAGCATCTCGCAAACGCCAACTCTTTCCTAGGCAGGCTACGCTTTGTATCACCGGTTTCCAGAATACGCACACAGCTGAAAACCTCTTACGGCAACTGAGGAAGATCATCGCGGAATGGCTTACCCCAATTGGACTCTCCTGTGGATTTGTGGCATCGGACAACGCCAGCAATATTGTGTGTGCATTAAAGATGGGCAAATTCCAGCACGTCCCATGTTTTGCACATACCTTGAATTTGGTGGTGCAGAATTTTTAAAAAAACGACAGGGGCGTGCAAGAGATGCTGTCGGTGGCCAGAAGAATTGCGGGACACTTTCGGCATACAGGCACCACGTACAGAAGACTGGAGCACCACCAAAAACTACTGAACCTGCCCTGCCATCATCTGAAGCAAGAAGTGGTAACGAGGTGGAATTCAACCCTCTATATGCTTCAGAGGTTGGAGGAGCAGCAAAAGGCCATTCAAGCCTGTACAATTGAGCACGATATAGGAGGTGGAATGCACCTGTCTCAAGCGCAGTGGAGAATGATTTCAACGTTGTGCAAGGTTCTGATGCCCTTTGAACTTGCCACACGTTAAGTCAGTTCAGACACTGCCAGCCTGAGTCAGGTCATTCCCCTCATCAGGCTTTTGCAGAAGAAGCTGGAGACATTGAAGGAGGAGCTAACACAGAGCGATTCCGCTAGGCATGTGGGACTTGTGGATGGAGCCCTTAATTCGCTTAACAAGGATTCACGGGTGGTCAATCTGTTGAAATCAGAGCACTACATTTTGGCCACCGTGCTCGATCCTAGATTTAAAGCCTACCTTGGATCTCTCTTTCCGGCAGACACAAGTCTGCTGGGGTTGAAAGACCTGCTGGTGAGAAAATTGTCAAGTCAAGCGGAACGCGACCTGTCAACATCTCCTCCTTCACATTCTCCCGCAACTGGGGGTGCGAGGAAAAGGCTCAGAATTCCGAGCCCACCCGCTGGCGGTGATGCAGGGCAGTCTGGAGCGACTGCTGATGCTGACATCTGGTCCGGACTGAAGGACCTGACAACGATTACGGATACGGACATGTCGTCTACTGGCACTGCATATGATTCTCTCCCCATTGAAAGAATGGTGGAGGATTATATGAGTGACCGCATCCAAGTAGGCACGTCACACAGTCCGTACTTATACTGGCAGGAAAAAGAGGCAATTTGGAGGCCCTGCACAAACTGGCTTTATTCTACCTAAGTTGCCCTCCCACAAGTGTGTACTCCGAAAGAGTGTTTAGTGCCGCCGCTCACCTTGTCAGCAATCGGCGTACGAGGTTACATCCAGAAAATGTGGAGAAGATGATGTTCATTAAAATGAATTATAATCATTTCCTCCGCGGAGACATTGACCAGCAGCAATTGCCTCCACAAAGTACACAGGGAGCTGAGATGGTGGATTCCAGTGGGGACGAATTGATAATCTGTGAGGAGGGGGATGTACACGGTGATATATCGGAGGATGATGATGAGGTGGACATCTTGCCTCTGTAGAGCCAGTTTGTGCAAGGAGTGATTAATTGCTTCTTTTTTTGGGGGGGTCCAAACCAACCCGTCATATCAGTCACAGTCGTGTGGCAGACCCTGTCACTGAAATGATGGGTTGGTTAAAGTGTGCATGTCCTGTTTTGTTTATACAACATAAGGGTGGGTGGGAGGGCCCAAGGACAATTCCATCTTGCACCTCTTTTTTCTTTTATTTTTCTTTGCGTCATGTGCTGTTTGGGGAGGGTTTTTTGGAAGGGCCATCCTGCGTGACACTGCAGTGCCACTCCTAGATGGGCCCGGTGTTTGTGTCGGCCACTAGGGTCGCTTATCTTACTCACACAGTCAGCTACCTCATTGCGCCTCTTTTTTTCTTTGCGTCATGTGCTGTTTGGGGAGGGTTTTTTGGAAGGGACATCCTGCGTGACACTGCAGTGCCACTCCTAGATGGGCCCGGTGTTTGTGTCGGCCACTAGGGTCGCTTATCTTACTCACACAGTCAGCTACCTCATTGCGCCTCTTTTTTTCTTTGCGTCATGTGCTGTTTGGGGAGGGTTTTTTGGAAGGGACATCCTGCGTGACACTGCAGTGCCACTCCTAGATGGGACCGGTGTTTGTGTCGGCCACTAGGGTCGCTTATCTTACTCACACAGTCAGCTACCTCATTGCGCCTCTTTTTTTCTTTGCGTCATGTGCTGTTTGGGGAGGGTTTTTTGGAAGGGACATCCTGCGTGACACTGCAGTGCCACTCCTAGATGGGCCCGGTGTTTGTGTCGGCCACTAGGGTCGCTTATCTTACTCACACAGTCAGCTACCTCATTGCGCCTCTTTTTTTCTTTGCGTCATGTGCTGTTTGGGGAGGGTTTTTTGGAAGGGACATCCTGCGTGACACTGCAGTGCCACTCCTAGATGGGCCCGGTGTTTGTGTCGGCCACTAGGGTCGCTTATCTTACTCACACAGTCAGCTACCTCATTGCGCCTCTTTTTTTCTTTGCGTCATGTGCTGTTTGGGGAGGGTTTTTTGGAAGGGACATCCTGCGTGACACTGCAGTGCCACTCCTAGATGGGCCCGGTGTTTGTGTCGGCCACTAGGGTCGCTTATCTTACTCACACAGCTACCTCATTGCGCCTCTTTTTTTCTTTGCGTCATGTGCTGTTTGGGGAGGGTTTTTTGGAAGGGACATCCTGCGTGACACTGCAGTGCCACTCCTAGATGGGCCCGGTGTTTGTGTCGGCCACTAGGGTCGCTTATCTTACTCACACAGCGACCTCGGTGCAAATTTTAGGACTAAAAATAATATTGTGAGGTGTGAGGTGTTCAGAATAGACTGAAAATGAGTGGAAATTATGGTTTTTGAGGTTAATAATACTTTGGGATCAAAATGACCCCCAAATTCTATGATTTAAGCTGTTTTTTAGGGTTTTTTGAAAAAAACACCCGAATCCAAAACACACCCGAATCCGACAAAAAAAATTCGGTGAGGTTTTGCCAAAACGCGGTTGAACCCAAAACACGCCCGCGGAACCGAACCCAAAACCAAAACACAAAACCCGAAAAATTTCCGGCGCTCATCTCTAGTGTGGACCTGGAGCTGCAGCTCCGTCAGCCCCATTGTTAATCCTGCTCTGGGAACACACAGCAGCCAAAGGGCAGAGCCTCCCATTGGATGGATGTTTCTCGCCCAGTCAGCTGTGGACTGAGTGTGACCTGCCACTAACCCAATGAGAGCTCCTAGCCACGCCCAGCATTAGACAAACAGGCACAGAGTCACAGATCTGGGCTATTATGCAGGAGATTCTCAGGCTTCCTATACAAGAGCAAATAGCTCCATCAGTAAGGTGCTTCCAGTGTAATATGTCAGAATCCTGGGTATGACACATGTAAAAAAATTGTTAGAGAAATAATCAGCATTGTGACGACTGAGCAGATCTATGTAGTGTATTGCTGCACACTACATACATCTGCCTAGTTGCAATGGTTTTGAATTGACAATTCTACATAGCTTCATATAATTAGAATCTGCAGGCTTGCTATGCTGGAGCAAGTAGCTTGATCAGTAAGAGGTCTGCCTTCTGTGTAACATGTCATGGGTTCTAATTCTGTGTATGACTGCTAAGAAATGTGTGATTTAAAACAAATGACAATGAAATGTAAATATATATGCACTCCATATAAATAATAAATATATATCTTTATATCTAAAATCGGATGTATGTATGTATGTATCTATATATGTTCCAGCATGCCTGGAGCAATGTACACCAAACTTGGTACACATATGTCTTACGATCTTGGGCAAAATACTGTGGGGTAAGACACTCCTAGCGGTGGGGGGTGGGAAGGGGGTAACATGTAAAAATCCATAGTTTCCGGGCATATCTCTGAAATGCCTGTAGCTATTTACACAGAGGCACACATGGGTAGAGGCAGGGGCACCCACGTGTAAGGGCAGAGGCACACACGGGGAGGGGCAGAGGCACACACATGTAAGGGCAGAGGCATCCACAGGTAAAAATAGAGGCACACACGGGTAGGGGCAGAGGCATCCAAAGGTAGAGGCAGAGGCACACAGGTAAGGGCAGGGGCACCCACAGGTAAGGATACAGGCACACACGGGTAGGGGCAGAGGCAAACACGGGTAGGGGCAGAGGGTAGGGGCAGAGGCACCCACCGGTAAGGATAGAGGCAAAAACGGGTAGGGGCAGAGGCACACACAGGTAGGGGCAGAGACACACAAGGGTAGGGGTAGAGGCATACGGGTAGGAACAGAGGCACCTACGGGTGAGGGCAGATGCACACACGGGTGGGGGTAGAGGCATACTTTAGTTTCAAAGCTAAGCAAGGAGACCTAGGGCCCTGTCACATAGAGTCAGCCTGAAAAACCTAACATATTTACCAGACAGTGGGCGGAGCTTGGCCTGTCGTCCCAACATTTACAGCAGTGAGCAGGGCAGGATCAGAGGCGGGACGGGGCAGAGAAGGAGGCGGATTATTCTCCTCAGCACCAGCATTTTAACAGCATCAATCCGGGGTAGCCCAGAGGCAGAGCCGGATTAAGGGGGGTGCCCAGGGGACACATTACCCCAGGCCCCCCTTATATTGGGGCCCCCCTGTCTGCCATCAAGCACTGGACATTTACATTGATTTATTTAGTTATTTATTTATTTATACATATATAACATTCTGCCATTGGTGGCAGTGGCGCAGAACTACCCCTCCCGCGTGGGCCAAATTTGTTTTCAAGAGATGGAGATGTGATACCCGCGTTTGGGGTACCCCTTCTGCAGTTAAACCAGTTGCAGATGCACTGTGAGGATTAAAATCCTTTTTACACTGGTTGCTAAGCAACTATGGCAACCAGGAGAGGAATATATATAGCACTAGGACCCTGGGCTTTCCATCAGGATTTCTGCAGAGCGGGAAGCTGGGAGCGCTCTGATTGGCCGTGTTGTGTGGGGAGAGAAGCAGGAAGGAGAGCTGCAGTGAGCAGACAGAGAGAGCATGGCTTTGGAACAGGAGGCAGTGTGTCATGCGTGGGTGTGAAGAGCTGTACACGGAGGTCTGGAGGCGCGCTGCGCTGGGAGAGACTGGGCATCGAGAGACGGCTGTCATCCTGAAAAGCAGCAGTGAGAAGTGACCGGCAGGAGCTGGCAACAGCAGCAGATAATGCAGGTACTCTACTTCACCCCAGACAGCCCCCACATATGGGCACCCAGACCAACAGTGGTCACCCTGACAGCTTGCAACATCACAGCCCCTTGGGACAGATCACAGCAGGACCCTATGTACAAGGAGAGGGACATGTGGGATTTATTTGGAGCTGCCTTCCATTGTACCAGAGAGAGCCTTAAGGGATAGGGTTGTGTGAAACCCTCTGCTTCCCCTTACCACTGCAATTGCAACGAAAACACGAAGTGACACTTATCCCTAGACTGTTTGAGCTGCAGCACAATGTGTGTGCCAGGATTGGGTCATTTGCTCTGTGACCCACTGTATGTGAAATGACTTACTCCACAGCGCCCTCTATTTGAAGCATTGCTATACTGTGCTATGACTTACTCCACAGCGCCCTCTATTTGAAGCATTGCTATACTGTGCTATGACTTACTCCACAGCGCCCTCTATTTGAAGCATTGCTATACTGTGCTATGACTTACTCCACAGCGTCCTCTATTGGAAACTGGTGCTATACATGGCAAGTAGCTGCTCCACGGCACCACCCGTTGGATTACAAATACTGTGCACAGTGCGAACTCATTCTACAGCACCCCCTGTAGGACAGTGATATAGCTGGAACATTTTGTCAGCAGCATAAACTGAACATATCCAATCTACCGCCATCTAGTGACCCGTCAGTATAACGCATGCATACTCATGAAACAGCTGTATAAGACGTCTGAGTGTTGAAATTCTGAAATGCTCTTGTGTTAATGTTATGTTATATTTTTAGTATGTGACTAAAAGTATCGTGGCTTATTAAATTGCACTGAACTCTACTAAGAGGTGGATTTAGTCACATGGACCGGTGACTAACCCTGTCTATAATAAATCTTTGTTACTGTATCCCACCGTAGTGGTCCTTTCACACTTGGGGGGGTGTTGTCTATACTGGGGTATCTCCGTCCCTTCTGCCCAGGTTCTGCACAGGTGTCCTCCGCAGATTCCAACAGACTTTGCACAAGCAGGAACAGGACGACCGGACCCGCCGAGACGGGACAGAAGTGAGATTCCAGGTACGCTTTACCACCTATTACACTTGGCGTCCGCGAACAGGATACGAGCAAGATGACGGATCCACAGGTTCCCGCTACTCCCATGCTACCACCGGCACTCGGACAAGGAAACACGACCACCATGGCGGCATCACCGTTGACTATGCCATACTATTTTGGAGCACCATGGTTACCAACGTTTGCAGGAAAACAAGTGCCAGGTTCGAGTACGTTCAAAGAATTCAAAGACAAGATATACTCCATGTTCCGCCTGTACTCACTAACCGAAGAACAGAAAATAGAGATCGTTATGGGTCAATTGACGGATTCAGCACTACGGGAAGTGAAAGCATGGGAAGACAGCGAAAAGAAGACCGTCAAAGGGATCTTTAAGAAGCTGATGACCATATTCGACTGCGAGACCATAGCGGAATTAAAGAGCCGCCTTTATGCTAGAAAACAAAGACCTGACGAATCACTGCGAGACTTCGCGCTGGCCCTACAAGAAGCTGCAAAGGCTATACGGGCCCTGGATGAACGAGAAGTCGAAGGGATAGATAGAACGTTAACAGACCTGTTTGTAGAAGGGGCAGGAGGAGAGACGATTCGCTCTCAAATGCGCATGGAGAGACGACAGCAACCAGGGAACTCCTTCTCTGAATTCAAAGAGACGGTGCTGCAGATCCTTGGGAAAAATCAGAGCAACAATGTCGTGAAAGATGCGTCTTCAGAGTGGAGTGAAGATGACAGCTACAGAGAAACTGCACTGCCCGTGAAGTCAGACGGACTAGCTCAAGTGGGAACGGTTCTCCAGCAAGCACAAGCCCCACCGGGACCAGATCCTATGGAGACGCTCAATCAGAGGCTGACGGAGATGATATTGAATCTCTCCCAAATGAGCCGGAGATTAGAAGAGCTCGACAGGGACCAAGATAGGAATAGACACAGAGAATGGCGTCAAGAGCAAGATTGGCAGAGTCGTCCTCGCTGGGATGTAGTAAGAGAATCGGGCCGACGATTGACCGATCAATTCCATGCTCCGAAAGGCACTGTATGTCAACAGACCTCCGAAAGAGTGGAGAGAGTAGATCTACCATGGGAGGAACGACCCAGGAAAGCAGGACCAAGACTGGTGTGGCAGAGTCAAGTCGGAGTGATGGGTGTACCATCTGGTGGGGATGATCGAAGAACCAGAACAAGAAAGATGACAGGCCAAGTATTGTGGTTTAGTGCAACGCGTGGTTACGGCTTCATAAGGAGAACAGACACTAAGAGAACCATATATGTTCACTATACGGGCATTCAGAAGACCCATCAGAACAATTACTTCCGAAGCCTAGGTAGCGGGGAATGGGTTGAATTTGAATTGACCAATGGAAAAAGGGGCGTTAAGGCTATCAACGTCACAGATCCTAATGGCGTTCCAGTGCAAGGCAACAGACATGCCAGAGAGCGTAACCGGTATTGGCGCTGTCCGCAGTATAGAAAGCCTCCACTCTACTACCAGCAAGACTACTGGGACAGCGGAAGCAGAGAGGAACCAACAGACTGTAATAGTGAGACCGGTAGACCTAACACCAATCCTCCTCGACCTGAACGGATACCCCGACCACCCGAACCTGAAGTCCCAAAGCAAAGGAAAATGCTGGACACAAGCGAGAGACCGGTTGTGAAAGGTCAGAGTGAGACAGTGCAGCAGTGCCTTCAAAATGTGATAAAGCCTCAGATTTCTCCTCAACCAAAACGAGAGTACATCCCAAAAAGGCAAGACGCAGATTACCGTGCAGCAAATTTCGAGCAAACAGATGCCGATGCGACTGACCAGAAAAGGGACACTGAAGCAGTGGTCCACATGGCCATGACAAAGATAGTGGAACCCGTGGAATCCAGAAGTCCGGAGCCAGCAATGCCATCGTCTGAACCCAAGCCCCAGGCAGAGACCCCACAGGCAGCTGAGAAGGCTGAGGCCCATTCCACGGAAGAGAAGCCTGTAATGGATAGTGAGTACAGGACCATAACGGGAGAAGAATTTGCCTTCAGGATACAGCAGGCTATACGAAGATCAATGAGATGCAATAAAGGTGCACCACATGCTCGTTGCAGATCGCACGCCGTGATATAGAGTACCACCCATGTACACCATTGAAGAACCCGTACCACAGAGGGATCGGAGTCCTGTAGCGGAGGGATGGGGTCCCTGGGATGGAGATACCCTAGCTATTTAACAAGAGTAAAAGTAGAAAGGTATAACTGTTCAGGTTTAACTTGTTGGCATCTAATTATTTGCATGTATTGGGAGTTCAAAGACTGTGGTGTAGGACTTTAATCCATTACAGTATGCGTGGGGACACGCATAATTTCAGCGGGCGAACATGTGATACCCGCGTTTGGGGTACCCCTTCTGCTAGTTAAACCAGTTGCAGATGCACTGTGAGGATTAAAATCCTTTTTACACTGGTTGCTAAGCAACTATGGCAACCAGGAGAGGAATATATATAGCACTAGGACCCTGGGCTTTCCATCAGGATCCCTGCAGAGCGGGAAGCTGGGAGCGCTCTGATTGGCCGTGTTGTGTGGGGAGAGAAGCAGGAAGGAGAGCTGCAGTGAGCAGACAGAGAGAGCATGGCTTTGGAACAGGAGGCAGTGTGTCATGCGTGGGTGTGAAGAGCTGTACACGGAGGTCTGGAGGCGCGCTGCGCTGGGAGAGACTGGGCATCGAGAGAAGGCTGTCATCCTGAAAAGCAGCAGTGAGAAGTGACCGGCAGGAGCTGGCAACAGCAGCAGATAATGCAGGTACTCTACTTCACCCCAGACAGCCCCCACATATGGGCACCCAGACCAACAGTGGTCACCCTGACAGCTTGCAACATCACAGCCCCTTGGGACAGATCACAGCAGGACCCTATGTACAAGGAGAGGGACATGTGGGATTTATTTGGAGCTGCCTTGCATTGTACCAGAGAGAGCCTTAAGGGATAGGGTTGTGTGAAACCCTCTGCTTCCCCTTACCACTGCAATTGCAAGGAAAACACGAAGTGACACTTATCCCTAGACTGTTTGAGCTGCAGCACAATGTGTGTGCCAGGATTGGGTCATTTGCTCTGTGACCCACTGTATGTGAAATGACTTACTCCACAGCGCCCTCTATTTGCAGCATTGCTATACTGTGCTATGACTTACTCCACAGCACCCTCTATTTGAAGCATTGCTATACTGTGCTATGACTTACTCCACAGCGCCCTCTATTTGAAGCATTGCTATACTGTGCTATGACTTATTCCACAGCGTCCTCTATTGGAAACTGGTGCTATACATGGCAAGTAGCTGCTCCACGGCACCACCCGTTGGATTACAAATACTGTGCACAGTGCGAACTCATTCTACAGCACCCCCTGTAGGACAGTGATATAGCTGGAACATTTTGTCAGCAGCATAAACTGAACATATCCAATCTACCGCCATCTAGTGACCCGTCAGTATAACGCATGCATACTCATGAAACAGCTGTATAAGACGTCTGAGTGTTGAAATTCTGAAATGCTCTTGTGTTAATGTTATGTTATATTTTTAGTATGTGACTAAAAGTATCGTGGCTTATTAAATTGCACTGAACTCTACTAAGAGGTGGATTTAGTCACATGGACCGGTGACTAACCCTGTCTATAATAAATCTTTGTTACTGTATCCCACCGTAGTGGTCCTTTCACACTTGGGGGGTGTTGTCTATACTGGGGTATCTCCGTCCCTTCTGCCCAGGTTCTGCACAGGTGTCCTCCGCAGATTCCAACAGACTTTGCACAAGCAGGAACAGGACGACCGGACCCGCCGAGACGGGACAGAAGTGAGATTCCAGGTACGCTTTACCACCTATTACAGAGACAGCCCTGTCTCCATCTCTGCACCGGCCGGGCACACCTGCAGTCACTGACTATCAGAGCCGCTGCGCAAGCATGGACTGCTGCTTCTCACAGAGAGCTCTGATCAGCAGAGCCATCTGCAGCACTGGATACATTTGCAGACAGCAGAGGGAGCTACTGAGTATGTGCAGCAGCAGCTCCGCTCACATGGACTTGGGCAGTGACAATCTCCTCCTCTTCTCTCTTGGTTAGTGATGTGTATGTATGCTGTGTGTGTGTTGTGTATGTACAGTATGTATGTTGTGTGCATGTATGCTGTGTGTGTGTCCATAGGTGTGCTGTATGTGTGTGTGTGTGTGTGTGTGTGTGTGTGTGTGTGTGTGTGTGTGTGTGTGTGTGTCATGTATGTACAGTGTGTGTGTCATGTATGTACCCCCACATCATACTAACACCACCTACCATGTGACAGGTTTGGGGTGGCCTTGTACCTTGCAGACCAGCTTCAACATTTGATTCTCTGAGTCCAGCTGAGTACCACAATGTGATATTGTTTTGTTTTGCTACTTTGGACTCATTGGCTTTCTATTTTTCTGTTCAATAATATGTGTACACTTCCACTTATGTGGGCTATCTCTTCCCTCGAAGGAGTGTGGAATGATCTGGTATTGACGGTACTTTTCCGTAGTTTTCTTAGATCTTCACAGAGAGGGTAGAGTCAACAAATAAACTTTGCAACTATTGGTGATGAACCAAAAGCCTTGTTTTATTCTCTCTATTCACTATTAGTGCGCAGACGCACCGTAAATAACATTTCTTGACAACAATATCAATATCTATGTCACTTTAATTAGTACTCTATTATAATACTATGCATTAATGAATTCAGATACATCAATCCAATTTTTATTGTACTGCAATCGCTGTTCTTCACTGCTTCTCACTTCTTAAGGAAAACAAGGTTTAAAATGCATATAACAATTTTACTCATATTAAGTCATATGAAAGAAATGTATATGATAACACTGATATAACCACTGACTTCTTATTACTTGTTAACTCAGATATAATTAATTATACTTCTATAATAACTATAATAGATAATACACTATGGCCATTCAGTTGGTGCACATGAAGTCTCTAGGAGTTAGTATGTCCTGGACTAGAAATGACTTCAGCTCAATATTATTATGCCCTGCAGAGCTAGTTGATAACAAATGGGTTGTAATTTTCTTTATAATCCTTGGTAAATATCCAGAATTAATGTTCCATACACTGTGCTGCCGAATTAGTCTGTGGTAACGCTGGGCTGACTGTCTCTGTAATCCTATTTTACTAGATGCAACGGTAACTGATGTCAATCTTCTTTTCCACTACAGGTAACTATAATTTGTGAGGCGGAGTTTCTGCAAGTAAATTATGCTGACATATCACCGGGTTAAATGATGGCGCTAGCAATCAGTCTCTGTATCTGCACTGCGGGATTGGTAAGTATCTTGCTATATGTAGTTATGTTTTTAACTGTTCTTTTGCTGACTAACTTGTAGTTTTAAATACGGTATGAAAGAGTCAGGCCTGACAGACTTTGTACTGAGGGTACTTTCTGCTGGTTTGTTTATTACACTGAATAGCTGCAGTCTCATACAATTATATTGCAGGTATTTCCCCTTCAATAGAGAGCTCTCCTACCTCACACTCAGTCTCTGTGCTGCTGCTGTACTTAAGTCCCTTCAGTGGAAAGCCCTTTTCTTTAAGGTTATATATATCACTGCCCACCCCGACCTTATATGGAGTGTCAGTGATTTTGTTAACACTCACAGTGTGGATGTCCCTCGGTTGGTCGGAGAGGCCTGGTCACCTCCCACAGGGCGTCGTCGGTGAAGAACCTCCGCACTACAGCTCCCCCTTCTTCTGTACGCGTCACCGCTGTCAAGGACGCTGAAGCCGCTGGTCTCTCCTCACACCACCGCAACACCGGAGATCAGACACAGGAGATGACGGGTACTGTTCTTGCCTCTTCTAGCTCCGTCCCGCTCTGTACTTCTCCGGCTCCCGTCCGCTCTTGCAGCGCAGCTCCGTCGTCTAGTCAGCTCTCCTCAGAGACTGCCTAACGGTTTCTCTTCTCTCCTTTTTATATCCTCTCTCTCGGGCCCCGGATCAGTCCCGCTCCTCACTTTACCCACGCGCCAGCTCCGATCCAAGTCTCCTTACTGGCTCTTCAATTAACCCCCACCAGCCTGCCAATGCACCAGTCCTGGGGGCCACGAGCCCATAAACGTTCTGGGACATTACCCATCTGGCTCAGACCACTTTCCCTCCGTGAGGGTAACACACTTGTTACTTACATCAATTTTTACCCTCTATGAGGGTATATACAGTTTAACACTTCTACCACTAAGTGGTATTTTTTTAACAAATAAAACCCCATATACTTTTACTTTAATCGCTATATATATATATATATATCCAGGTTTTTTTTAACATTGCCTTACTAATGCAGGGTGTTACATACATCCCGGCTTTAACTATGCATGTCCTCATGCATCACTTCAACTTATTCATAACTTATAATTAGAATATCACTACGTAAATATAATTCAAAAGGATTTTTTTTTTTTTTTTTTAGACAAAACAGGAATATCTGTGACCATTTAACATCTGTATCGAGAAGGCAGGATTCCCTGCGTGCTTCTCTCTGACTTTCTCGGTAAAGGAACGGATTCTGCATCAGATTCATTACACTCTGGTACAAGAGGCGAGATAAATTTAGATTCATGTATGTCCTGACTGTTCTTCTCATTATCACGGGATAATTTTTCTTCAGTCATCATGACCGATCCCGGAGAAGTAGAGACTAGTATTGGCCAAAACAGTCCCATCATACCCTCTAAAGAGTCATTGGACAAGAGTTCAGTAGATAGGCTCACCCTCTCTGCCTCTCCGCTTTCATCACTGTCATTTTGGGTAGTTGTAGTTTGGTATTTCTTCAATTGATTGCGGTGTACAACTAAAGAGTAATGTCCGTTATCTTTGGCTATTCTATAGACAGCTACTTCAGATCTTGGAATACCTGTTATTTGATAGGGTATTGCTTCCCAATAACCATCCAGCTTGCTATGTCGATGATTGTTCTTCTTCAAAACCCAATCACCTATATTCAGAGGTTCAGCTAGAGCATTCTCATTGTAACGTTCAGCTTGTTGCTTTCGCACTTGATCCATTCGTTGATTGACAATATTTTGTGCAGTCTTTAAACGGTGCTGATGTTCCTTTACCCAGTCTGTACAGGGAATGGTTTCTTGTGTAATTCCTGGAGGGACATCCAATTTTACATCTGCAGGCAATTTGCCCTCACGACCAAACAATAAATAGAACGGTGTATATCCCGTGGAGCTATGCTCCGTATTATTGTATAGGAAGGTAATTTCTGGTAACAATGTCGGCCAATCTTGACGCTCCGAAGCTGGAATTGCTCTTAACATACCAATCAGCGATTGATTCATCCTTTCACATAGTCCATTGCATTGAGGATGATATGCAGTAGTTCTTAATTTCTTACACCCATATAGAGCGCATAGTTCCTGAAATAAGCGCGATTCAAACGCTGGTCCTTGGTCCGTTAAGATATTTTCCGGATACCCGTAAGGACGAACAAAAGCTCTCCATAACAATTCTGCAGTGGTTCTTGCGGACAGATCTCGCACTGGAAGAATTACGGCAAACTTTGAATAGTGATCTATCATGGTAAGAGCATATTGATACCCAGTTCGGCTGGATTCTAATTTGATATGATCTAGTGACACTAGTTCCAATGGATGAGTAGTCGTTATAGGATGCAGAGGAGCTTTCTGATTTGCAGGAGCTGGTTTGCGAAGGATACAATTCGAACAGTTGGCACACCAATTGATTATACTTTCTCTCATTCCGATCCAAAAGAATCTTTTTCGTAGTTGAGCTTCCAGCTTTTGGGCCCCGAAATGTCCCGATTGATTATGATACGCTTGGAGCAGAGAATCTTTATTCTGATGTGGTAACACAATTTGCGTGGTGGGGCGATGTGTTCTCGGATTGATTCCGCAACGAACTAAAAGTCCCTTTTGTATCCTTAATCGATCTCTTTGACGCCAAAGTTTTAGGAGCTCTGGTTCGGTTACTTGTCGTTCTAGTTTATTCAACACCTTTCCGGATATTAACAGAGTTTTTAACTTGTTTAAGATACTACTCTCTTGCTGGATTTGACGCCATTTCTCCTCCGGTTCTTGATTGTCCACACTTGAATTATCTTGTGCCTGTATTGACTGTATCTTGGTAATCACAAACCGTTGTTGAATGAGCAGATCATGGAATTGTGGCATTTCAATGTCTTCCCACTCATCCTCTTCATTAATACTTTTAGTTGGGCCCGATAGTCGAGACAGGGCGTCAGCATTACCGTTACTTTTTCCACTCCTATACTTGACAGTGAACTGGTAATTGGCTAATCGGGAACACCATCGCTGCTCCATAGCTCCCAGGTGAGCTGTTGCCAAATGAGAAAGAGGATTGTTGTCAGTGAATGCTATGAATGGAGTGGCGGCCAGGTAGTTTTTAAATTTTTCCGTAACGGCCCACACTAATGCCAATAACTCTAATTTAAAGGCGCCATAATTGGTGTCATTTCTTTCAGTTTTACTTAAACTTCGACTTGCATAGGCAATTACTCTTTCTTTCCCTTGTTGGTTTTGTGACAGGACAGCTCCCAACCCTTGATAGCTAGCATCAGTATAGAGTAGGAATGGTTGGCTGTAATCAGGATAGGCTAGTATAGGCGGTTGAGTAAGAAATGCCTTCAGCTTGTCAAATGCATCTTGTTGTGTGTCAGTCCATTTGATCGGTGTATTCCGATGTTGCTGAATCCTGGGAGTTCCTCGAAGTAGCTCATGCAGTGGAGCTGCCATGTGAGCAAAGTTCTTCACGAATCGACGATAGTATCCAACAAAGCCTAAGAACTTTCTCACTTCCCTTAAGGTGGTGGGTGTAGGCCAGTCTAGTACGTCAGCTATTTTCTCTGGATCAGGAGTTACCCCCTCTGCACTTACAATATGTCCCAAATATTGTACTCGGGTCTTCAAGAGATGGCATTTAGAAGGTTTTACCTTGAGACCATACTCCGCTAACCGCTGAAAGACCTCGTGGAGATGCGTGAGGTGTTCTTGATAATCGCGGGAGAAAACTATGATGTCATCTAAATACAACAACACCATATCGAAATTTCTAGATCCTAGACAGTGCTCCATGACTCGTTGGAACGTCCCTGGAGCATTACAAAGTCCGAACGGCATTCTCTCAAACTCAAATAGTCCCATAGGAGTGGTAAAAGCTGTCTTTTCTTGATCCGTCGGTGCTATCCGGATCTGCCAGTAGCCACTAGTTAAATCAAGCGTAGAAAAGTAGGTGGCTGATCTCAGTGCTGTCAAAGATTCTTCAATCCTTGGCAAGGGATACGCGTCTTTGTGTGTTACTTGATTAAGCTTCCTGTAATCGATACAAAAGCGAAAATTTCCATCTTTTTTTCGAACCAATACTATGGGTGCCGCCCACGGACTATGACTCTCTCTGATTACCCCGGATGTCTTCATTTCTTCTAACATTTGCTTTACGGGTTGATATAAGGCTGGAGCCAGGGGTCGATATCGCTCTTTAATAGGTGGTGCATTTCCCGTGGGAATATGATGTTGAACCTGTGCAACTAATCCAAAATCTGCTGGATGTTTACTAAAAGTAACGGAATTTTCTTTGACTACCTTGAGTATTCCTTGTTTGAGCTCTTCTGCAGTATCCTCTTCTCCTATTTGTATTTCTTCCCACCATGAGGACACTTGTTCATCTTTGTCACTGGTGTCCGAGCTGACGTCTATCTGATTAGGGGAAGAGATTACATCAACAATACTCTGAAAATCAGTCCATACCAGTTTAGCTAAGGTTTGATTCCGACATAATCTCACAGGGTAGTCATGAGGATTAAGAATTCGTAAAGGCACTCGTCCTCTCTTTACAGTCACTAGCACTCGTGCCACCACAATATTACCACTCTGAGCGGTATTATAGGGTTCTACAATGGCATCATAGTCCCTTCCTCGGGGCCCACATCGAGCTTTTCCCCATACCACAGTTTCGGTGTTGGGTTTTAAAACTATTGGTCGCCGATCGGCTACTTTTACTTTACCGACTTCTCCCGAAGCATTTATAAATCTTTGTTGTCCTTGAAGAGTCCTGATAGTTCTCTGTAATGCTTGTTGACAAACTGACGGTACATTAGACAATTCCTTCTTTAGGGCAGCAATTAGTTCCTCTGGACAGTTTTGTAATACATTCATCCCTACAATAATAGAGGGGACTGTTGGGTCGTCCACATTAGTGATAAGACATCCTTGTCTCGGAAGAACAGCCTGTCCTATTTTAAAGTCAAATTCATAATATCCCTGACAGGATATATTTAATCCATTGCTGGCCAGAAGCCTAAGCCAAGGTGGTGGAGGTGGCATCACTCCCGTCGATTGCCAATGTTGCTGAAAGACTCCCATCTGGATAGTAGTTACTTGAGAGCCGGTATCCAATATAGCTGATACCTGCACTCCATTAATCTGGATATTAACTAGAGGACATTGTCCCACATATTGCGGGCACCATTCTTCTGGCGTAGGACCTATTGTGTTGTTTCCCCCCGAGGGTTGGTCTCTGGCCTCGGGGTGTTGTCGTTTAAAGACTCTTCCTGACGGCATACTCATTCGATGTGTCCGCTGACATTACACCGCCTACAGATAGGGCGTCCTTGTGAATCAAATCGGTCAGTGGGCCTTCGACCTCTTCCTGACGATGACTCCCACCACTCATTTCTTGGTCTTCTCCGATCCGTACGCCAATTTGATTCCGTTCTTTCAAATGGGGTTTGTTTACTGAGTTTTTGTAATTCTCGGTTCATGGCCGCCATTCCTACCGTCAGTTCCTCCATTTGCCCCTTTAATAATCGCACAGGATCCGTAATAGGGGCCTGTGCACCCTGCTGAGCGAATTTTTCTGGTTTGACCTTTTCACCTGATATACTATACAGATCAGCCCTATTTTCTGATGATTCTTGATATCCTGGCATTTCAGGAAAGGAAACCTCTTTTGGTTGATTTGAACCAACCACTTTAATCGCTGCCTCTTTAAAATCTAAAAAAGAGTCATTTTTTTTCTGTAATCTCAAAAGTTTCAATTGGGATTTACTATTTTCACAGCTGGTCCCATCTATGAATTGATTTATCAGAACCTCATCTACTTCTCTTACTTCTGTCTCATCTATCTCCTTAATGTCTCTCAATGCCTCCTGTAAGCTTAATGCAAAGTCTCGTAACGACTCCCCCGGTTGTTGTTTCCTAGAGTAAAACCGTGACTTAAGCTCTGACAGTGTACTAATGTCAAAGGTAGTGGCTAACCTTTGGAACACCTGTTCTGCTGTCTGTCGCTCTTCCAAGGGCCAAGATAGCACTTCCCGCAATGCCGACTCCTTTAGCTGCCCTATTAAGATTTCTACTTGCTGCTGATTGCCTAAGGGGTATAGTCTAAACATTGACTGCATCTTATTTTTAAACTGAATAAATGTATTAGCATTCTTATGTCTTGCCTCTCCCGAATATGTGGGCAACCACGGGGCCCCAAAATAATATGGCATAGTGATCGGATTTACACTTGCCATGACTGATTGTAATGATTGTGGACCATCCGTCCCTGTTTGAGAACTTTGTGAACTTGTTGCTTGTTCCTCCGTCGACATGTTCTATTTATATATCTGTATCTGTATCCTGTTCGCGGACGCCAAAGTTTTGTACACTTCCACTTATGTGGGCTATCTCTTCCCTCGAAGGAGTGTAGAATGATCTGGTATTGACGGTACTTTTCCGTAGTTTTCTTAGATCTTCACAGAGAGGGTAGAGTCAACAAATAAACTTTGCAACTATTGGTGATGAACCAAAAGCCTTGTTTTATTCTCTCTATTCACTATTAGTGCGCAGACGCACCGTAAATAACATTTCTTGACAACAATATCAATATCTATGTCACTTTAATTAGTACTCTATTATAATACTATGCATTAATGAATTCAGATACATCAATCCAATTTTTATTGTACTGCAATCGCTGTTCTTCACTGCTTCTCACTTCTTAAGGAAAACAAGGTTTAAAATGCATATAACAATTTTACTCATATTAAGTCATATGAAAGAAATGTATATGATAACACTGATATAACCACTGACTTCTTATTACTTGTTAACTCAGATATAATTAATTATACTTCTATAATAACTATAATAGATAATACACTATGGCCATTCAGTTGGTGCACATGAAGTCTCTAGGAGTTAGTATGTCCTGGACTAGAAATGACTTCAGCTCAATATTATTATGCCCTGCAGAGCTAGTTGATAACAAATGGGTTGTAATTTTCTTTATAATCCTTGGTAAATATCCAGAATTAATGTTCCATACACTGTGCTGCCGAATTAGTCTGTGGTAACGCTGGGCTGACTGTCTCTGTAATCCTATTTTACTAGATGCAACGGTAACTGATGTCAATCTTCTTTTCCACTACAGGTAACTATAATTTGTGAGGCGGAGTTTCTGCAAGTAAATTATGCTGACATATCACCGGGTTAAATGATGGCGCTAGCAATCAGTCTCTGTATCTGCACTGCGGGATTGGTAAGTATCTTGCTATATGTAGTTATGTTTTTAACTGTTCTTTTGCTGACTAACTTGTAGTTTTAAATACGGTATGAAAGAGTCAGGCCTGACAGACTTTGTACTGAGGGTACTTTCTGCTGGTTTGTTTATTACACTGAATAGCTGCAGTCTCATACAATTATATTGCAGGTATTTCCCCTTCAATAGAGAGCTCTCCTACCTCACACTCAGTCTCTGTGCTGCTGCTGTACTTAAGTCCCTTCAGTGGAAAGCCCTTTTCTTTAAGGTTATATATATCACTGCCCACCCCGACCTTATATGGAGTGTCAGTGATTTTGTTAACACTCACAGTGTGGATGTCCCTCGGTTGGTCGGAGAGGCCTGGTCACCTCCCACAGGGCGTCGTCGGTGAAGAACCTCCGCACTACAGCTCCCCCTTCTTCTGTACGCGTCACCGCTGTCAAGGACGCTGAAGCCGCTGGTCTCTCCTCACACCACCGCAACACCGGAGATCAGACACAGGAGATGACGGGTACTGTTCTTGCCTCTTCTAGCTCCGTCCCGCTCTGTACTTCTCCGGCTCCCGTCCGCTCTTGCAGCGCTGCTCCGTCGTCTAGTCAGCTCTCCTCAGAGACTGCCTAACGGTTTCTCTTCTCTCCTTTTTATATCCTCTCTCTTGGGCCCCGGATCAGTCCCGCTCCTCACTTTACCCACGCGCCAGCTCCGATCCAAGTCTCCTTACTGGCTCTTCAATTAACCCCCACCAGCCTGCCAATGCACCAGTCCTGGGGGCCACGAGCCCATAAACGTTCTGGGACATTACCCATCTGGCTCAGACCACTTTCCCTCCGTGAGGGTAACACACTTGTTACTTACATCAATTTTTACCCTCTATGAGGGTATATACAGTTTAACACTTCTACCACTAAGTGGTATTTTTTAACAAATAAAACCCCATATACTTTTACTTTAATCGCTATATATATATATATATATATATCCAGGTTTTTTTTAACATTGCCTTACTAATGCAGGGTGTTACATATGTACTATAACAGCATTCATATATATATATATATATATCTATAGTGTATGGAATCCCCCCCTTCCCCCCATATATACATATCCAGTTAGCCCTCAGGGGGCCCACTTGTCTTAAGTACCCCGGGCCCCGTGGAGCCTTAATCCGGCCCTGCCCAGAGGTGCAGCCTGACAAAGATTGGCATTATTCTTTAAATTCCGTACCGAAGCATGGGTATTCAGCTAGTATATATATATATATACACACACACACACATATATATATATATATACATACACACATATATATATATATATATGGGGGGGAGGCACCAATATTTGGGGGAGGCACCAATATTTATCTCGCCTCTGGGCAACTGGGACCAACTTATGCTAATGGCGATATACCTAGGTGTTAGAGCTCCTAGGTTATTTTTCAGCTTTTGCATTCACATGTGAAGTATCACCATGCTGCTTTAGGATCATCGTTTATTACACAGTAGTCAGAGATGTGCGCGGACCCTCGTGTAAAATCGGTAGTTTGGACAAATTTCTGTGAGTTATATTTCCCTCGTCACCTCTCCAGTTCTGCAAAATGCATAAAGCACCATTTACAAAAATAGTTGGGAACACTATGGAATGTTGAAGCAAAAGTGGAGCTTGAAGGTTATGTATCATCAGAACATTTCACCTCTTCCGTAATACATGTAATTTGCCTGCTCCTCCATGAAATGCAATTTGCTACAGGTACACTTTTAAGAAGAATTTGCACAAAAAATACAGATACATTTCCGTAAAACCAAATCAAACGTCACTAAATAAACTTATTTTGAAAATGAAACCATATTGAATTTTGTATGACAAAATAAAATATTAGAGTTTGTGTACACTAGAGATGAGCGGGTTCGGTTCCTCGGAATCCGAACCCGCCCGAACTTCAGCTTTTTTTACACGGATCCGAGCGACTCGGATCTTCCCGCCTTGCTCGGTTAACCCGAGCGCGCCCGAACGTCATCATGACGCTGTCGGATTCTCGCGAGGCTCGGATTCTATCGCGAGACTCGGATTCTATATAAGGAGCCGCGCGTCGCCGCCATTTTCACACGTGCATTGAGATTGATAGGGAGAGGACGTGGCTGGCGTCCTCTCCATTTAGATTATAAGAGAGAGAGATTTACTGGAGCTTAGGACTAGGAGGAGTACTGTAGAAGTGTAGAGAGTGCAGAGAGTTTACTAGTGAGTGACCACCAGACAGTGCAGTTTATTTAATATATCCGTTCTCTGCCTGAAAAAAGCGATACACACAGTGACTCAGTCACATACCATATCTGTGTGCACTGCTCAGGCTCAGCCCAGTGTGCTGCATCATCTATATATATATATTATATATCTGTCTGACTGCTCAGCTCACACAGCTTATAATTGTGGGGGAGACTGGGGAGCACTGCAGTGCCAGTTATAGGTTATAGCAGGAGCCAGGAGTACATAATATTATATAGTGAGTGACCACCAGACAGTGCAGTTTATTTAATATATCCGTTCTCTGCCTGAAAAAAGCGATACACACAGTGACTCAGTCACATACCATATCTGTGTGCACTGCTCAGGCTCAGCCCAGTGTGCTGCATCATCTATATATATTATATATCTGTCTGACTGCTCAGCTCACACAGCTTATAATTGTGGGGGAGACTGGGGAGCACTGCAGTGCCAGTTATAGGTTATAGCAGGAGCCAGGAGTACATAATATTATATTAAAATTAAACAGTGCACACTTTTGCTGCAGGAGTGCCACTGCCAGTGTGACTGACCAGTGACCTGACCACACTGACCACCAGTATAGTTAGTAGTATACTTATATTGTGATTGCCTGAAAAAGTTAAACACTCGTCGTGTGACTTCACTTGTGTGTTGTTGTTTTTTTTATTCTATAAAAATAAAACTCATTCTGCTGACAGACAGTGTCCAGCAGGTCCGTCATTATATAATATATAATATATACCTGTCCGGCTGCAGTAGTGATATATATATATTTTTTATATCATTTATCATCCAGTCGCAGCAGACACAGTACGGTAGTTCACGGCTGTGGCTACCTCTGTGTCTGCACTCGGCAGGCAGTCCGTCCATAATTGTATACCACCTAACCGTGGTTTTTTTTTCTTCTTTATACATACATACTACTACGACATCTCTTTATCAACTAGTCTATATTAGCAGCAGACACAGTACAGTACGGTAGTTCACGGCTGTGGCTACCTCTGTGTCTGCACTCGGCAGGCAGTCCGTCCATAATTGTATACCACCTAACCGTGGTTTTTTTTTTCTTTCTTCTTTATACATACATAGTTACATAGACATCTCTTTATCAACCAGTCTATATTAGCAGCAGACACAGTACAGTACGGTAGTTCACGGCTGTGGCTACCTCTGTGTCTGCACTCGGCAGGCAGTCTGTCCATAATTGTATACCACCTAACCGTGGTTTTTTTTTCTTTCTTCTTTATACATACATAGTTACATAGACATCTCTTTATCAACCAGTCTATATTAGCAGCAGACACAGTACAGTACGGTAGTTCACAGCTGTGGCTACCTCTGTGTCTGCACTCGGCAGGCAGTCCGTCCATAATTGTATACCACCTAACCGTGGTTTTTTTTTCTTTCTTCTTTATACATACATAGTTACATAGACATCTCTTTATCAACCAGTCTATATTAGCAGCAGACACAGTACAGTACGGTAGTTCACGGCTGTGGCTACCTCTGTGTCTGCACTCGGCAGGCAGTCCGTCCATAATTGTATACCACCTAACCGTGGTTTTTTTTTCTTTCTTCTTTATACATACATAGTTACATAGACATCTCTTTATCAACCAGTCTATATTAGCAGCAGACACAGTACAGTACGGTAGTTCACGGCTGTGGCTACCTCTGTGTCTGCACTCGGCAGGCAGTCCATCCATAATTGTATACCACCTAACCGTGGTTTTTTTTTCTTTCTTCTTTATACATACATACTACTACGACATCTCTTTATCAACCAGTCTATATTATTAGCAGCAGACACAGTACAGTACGGTAGTTCACGGCTGTGGCTACCTCTGTGTCTGCACTCGGCAGGCAGTCCGTCCATAATTGTATACCACCTAACCGTGGTTTTTTTTTCTTTCTTCTTTATACATACATAGTTACATAGACATCTCTTTATCAACCAGTCTATATTAGCAGCAGACACAGTACAGTACGGTAGTTCACGGCTGTGGCTACCTCTGTGTCTGCACTCGGCAGGCAGTCCATAATTGTATACTAGTATCCATCTCCATTGTTTACCTGAGGTGCCTTTTAGTTGTGCCTATTAAAATATGGAGAACAAAAATGTTGAGGTTCCAAAATTAGGGAAAGATCAAGATCCACTTCCACCTCGTGCTGAAGCTGCTGCCACTAGTCATGGCCGAGACGATGAAATGCCAGCAACGTCGTCTGCCAAGGCCGATGCCCAATGTCATAGTACAGAGCATGTCAAATCCAAAACACCAAATATCAGAAAAAAAAGGACTCCAAAACCTAAAATAAAATTGTCGGAGGAGAAGCGTAAACTTGCCAATATGCCATTTACGACACGGAGTGGCAAGGAACGGCTGAGGCCCTGGCCTATGTTCATGGCTAGTGGTTCAGCTTCACATGAGGATGGAAGTACTCAGCCTCTCGCTAGAAAAATGAAAAGACTCAAGCTGGCAAAAGCAGCACAGCAAAGAACTGTGCATTCTTCGAAATCCCAAATCCACAAGGAGAGTCCAATTGTGTCGGTTGCGATGCCTGACCTTCCCAACACTGGACGTGAAGAGCATGCGCCTTCCACCATTTGCACGCCCCCTGCAAGTGCTGGAAGGAGCACCCGCAGTCCAGTTCCTGATAGTCAGATTGAAGATGTCAGTGTTGAAGTACACCAGGATGAGGAGGATATGGGTGTTGCTGGCGCTGGGGAGGAAATTGACCAGGAGGATTCTGATGGTGAGGTGGTTTGTTTAAGTCAGGCACCCGGGGAGACACCTGTTGTCCGTGGGAGGAATATGGCCGTTGACATGCCAGGTGAAAATACCAAAAAAATCAGCTCTTCGGTGTGGAGGTATTTCACCAGAAATGCGGACAACAGGTGTCAAGCTGTGTGTTCCCTTTGTCAAGCTGTAATAAGTAGGGGTAAGGACGTTAACCACCTCGGAACATCCTCCCTTATACGTCACCTGCAGCGCATTCATAATAAGTCAGTGACAAGTTCAAAAACTTTGGGTGACAGCGGAAGCAGTCCACTGACCAGTAAATCCCTTCCTCTTGTAACCAAGCTCACGCAAACCACCCCACCAACTCCCTCAGTGTCAATTTCCTCCTTCCCCAGGAATGCCAATAGTCCTGCAGGCCATGTCACTGGCAATTCTGACGATTCCTCTCCTGCCTGGGATTCCTCCGATGCATCCTTGCGTGTAACGCCTACTGCTGCTGGCGCTGCTGTTGTTGCTGCTGGGAGTCGATGGTCATCCCAGAGGGGAAGTCGTAAGCCCACTTGTACTACTTCCAGTAAGCAATTGACTGTTCAACAGTCCTTTGCGAGGAAGATGAAATATCACAGCAGTCATCCTGCTGCAAAGCGGATAACTGAGGCCTTGACAACTATGTTGGTGTTAGACGTGCGTCCGGTATCCGCCGTTAGTTCACAGGGAACTAGACAATTTATTGAGGCAGTGTGCCCCCGTTACCAAATACCATCTAGGTTCCACTTCTCTAGGCAGGCGATACCGAGAATGTACACGGACGTCAGAAAAAGACTCACCAGTGTCCTAAAAAATGCAGTTGTACCCAATGTCCACTTAACCACGGACATGTGGACAAGTGGAGCAGGGCAGGGTCAGGACTATATGACTGTGACAGCCCACTGGGTAGATGTATGGACTCCCGCCGCAAGAACAGCAGCGGCGGCACCAGTAGCAGCAACTCGCAAACGCCAACTCTTTCCTAGGCAGGCTACGCTTTGTATCACCGCTTTCCAGAATACGCACACAGCTGAAAACCTCTTACGGCAACTGAGGAAGATCATCGCGGAATGGCTTACCCCAATTGGACTCTCCTGTGGATTTGTGGCATCGGACAACGCCAGCAATATTGTGTGTGCATTAAATATGGGCAAATTCCAGCACGTCCCATGTTTTGCACATACCTTGAATTTGGTGGTGCAGAATTTTTTAAAAAACGACAGGGGCGTGCAAGAGATGCTGTCGGTGGCCAGAAGAATTGCGGGACACTTTCGGCGTACAGGCACCACGTACAGAAGACTGGAGCACCACCAAAAACTACTGAACCTGCCCTGCCATCATCTGAAGCAAGAAGTGGTAACGAGGTGGAATTCAACCCTCTATATGCTTCAGAGGTTGGAGGAGCAGCAAAAGGCCATTCAAGCCTATACAATTGAGCACGATATAGTAGGTGGAATGCACCTGTCTCAAGCGCAGTGGAGAATGATTTCAACGTTGTGCAAGGTTCTGATGCCCTTTGAACTTGCCACACGTGAAGTCAGTTCAGACACTGCCAGCCTGAGTCAGGTCATTCCCCTCATCAGGCTTTTGCAGAAGAAGCTGGAGACATTGAAGGAGGAGCTAACACGGAGCGATTCCGCTAGGCATGTGGGACTTGTGGATGGAGCCCTTAATTCGCTTAACAAGGATTCACGGGTGGTCAATCTGTTGAAATCAGAGCACTACATTTTGGCCACCGTGCTCGATCCTAGATTTAAAGCCTACCTTGGATCTCTCTTTCCGGCAGACACAAGTCTGCTGGGGTTGAAAGACCTGCTGGTGACAAAATTGTCAAGTCAAGCGGAACGCGACCTGTCAACATCTCCTCCTTCACATTCTCCCGCAACTGGGGGTGCGAGGAAAAGGCTCAGAATTCCGAGCCCACCCGCTGGCGGTGATGCAGGGCAGTCTGGAGCGACTGCTGATGCTGACATCTGGTCCGGACTGAAGGACCTGACAACGATTACGGACATGTCGTCTACTGTCACTGCATATGATTCTCTCAACATTGATAGAATGGTGGAGGATTATATGAGTGACCGCATCCAAGTAGGCACGTCACACAGTCCGTACTTATACTGGCAGGAAAAAGAGGCAATTTGGAGGCCCTTGCACAAACTGGCTTTATTCTACCTAAGTTGCCCTCCCACAAGTGTGTACTCCGAAAGAGTGTTTAGTGCCGCCGCTCACCTTGTCAGCAATCAGCGTACGAGGTTACATCCAGAAAATGTGGAGAAGATGATGTTCATTAAAATGAATTATAATCAATTCCTCCGCGGAGACATTGACCAGCAGCAATTGCCTCCACAAAGTACACAGGGAGCTGAGATGGTGGATTCCAGTGGGGACGAATTGATAATCTGTGAGGAGGGGGATGTACACGGTGATATATCGGAGGGTGATGATGAGGTGGACATCTTGCCTCTGTAGAGCCAGTTTGTGCAAGGAGAGATTAATTGCTTCTTTTTTGGGGGGGGTCCAAACCAACCCGTCATATCAGTCACAGTCGTGTGGCAGACCCTGTCACTGAAATGATGGGTTGGTTAAAGTGTGCATGTCCTGTTTTGTTTATACAACATAAGGGTGGGTGGGAGGGCCCAAGGACAATTCCATCTTGCACCTCTTTTTTCTTTTCTTTTTCTTTGCATCATGTGCTGATTGGGGAGGGTTTTTTGGAAGGGACATCCTGCGTGACACTGCAGTGCCACTCCTAAATGGGCCCGGTGTTTGTGTCGGCCACTAGGGTCGCTAATCTTACTCACACAGTCAGCTACCTCATTGCGCCTCTTTTTTTCTTTGCGTCATGTGCTGTTTGGGGAGGGTTTTTTGGAAGGGACATCCTGCGTGACACTGCAGTGCCACTCCTAGATGGGCCCGGTGTTTGTGTCGGCCACTAGGGTCGCTAATCTTACTCACACAGCTACCTCATTGCGCCTCTTTTTTTCTTTGCGTCATGTGCTGTTTGGGGAGGGTTTTTTGGAAGGGACATCCTGCGTGACACTGCAGTGCCACTCCTAGATGGACCCGGTGTTTGTGTCGGCCACTAGGGTCGCTAATCTTACTCACACAGCTACCTCATTGCGCCTCTTTTTTTCTTTGCGTCATGTGCTGTTTGGGGAGGGTTTTTTGGAAGGGCCATCCTGCGTGACACTGCAGTGCCACTCCTAGATGGGCCCGGTGTTTGTGTCGGCCACTAGGGTCGCTAATCTTACTCACACAGCTACCTCATTGCGCCTCTTTTTTTCTTTGCGTCATGTGCTGTTTGGGGAGGGTTTTTTGGAAGGGACATCCTGCGTGACACTGCAGTGCCACTCCTAGATGGGCCCGGTGTTTGTGTCGGCCACTAGGGTCGCTTATCTTACTCACACAGCGACCTCGGTGCAAATTTTAGGACTAAAAATAATATTGTGAGGTGTGAGGTATTCAGAATAGACTGAAAATGAGTGTAAATTATGGTTTTTGAGGTTAATAATACTTTGGGATCAAAATGACCCCCAAATTCTATGATTTAAGCTGTTTTTTAGTGTTTTTTGAAAAAAACACCCGAATCCAAAACACACCCGAATCCGACAAAAAAAATTCGGTGAGGTTTTGCCAAAACGCGTTCGAACCCAAAACACGGCCGCGGAACCGAACCCAAAACCAAAACACAAAACCCGAAAAATTTCAGGCGCTTATCTCTAGTGTACACCTTCCTCTGCCACTTGTAATGAACAGTTGAACAGAACGTTAAATTTACTATTACACAATCATTTCTGACCAAATGACTCAGTATACAGTCAGCCCAAAGATATAAAAATGACTGGTTAGATGCACTGTTATATGTATGGTAGATTGAATAACTTCATTATGAATAAGATGATTTTAGTTTTGCACAAAAAAATATTTGTGTAGTTAAAACGACAGCCCTTTAGCAAAAAAATAAATAAATGTTTGTATACATAATAATGTTTATTAGCTAAATTGCTGCGTAAATCACATCAAAGCTAAAATATAGCTAAAGTTATAAATCTGGCAATGCACATTTCCAGAGCAAGCTTATTGGAGCTTGATCATCGTACAGCTAATGTCAACTTGAAACATTGCTAAACACTGTAGCCTACAGTGCATCCAGAAAGCATTCACAGCGCTTCACTTTTTCCACATTTTGTTATGTTACAGCCTTATTCCAAACAGGAATAAATTAATTTTTCCCTAAAAATTCTACACACAAAGGGGGTCATTCAGCCCTGATCGCTCACTAGCAATTTTTTGCTGCGATCAGATAGTCGCCGCCTACAGGGGAGTGTATTTTGGGGGTGATTCAGAGTTGTTCGCTCGTTATTTTTTTTCCGCTACGGAGCGATTACTTGCAAACTGCGCATGCGCAATGTTCGCAGTGCGCCTGCACCAAGTAAATCAGCACAAAAGTTTGGTATTTTACTCACGGCCTAACGAAGATTTTTCATCGTTCTGGTGATCGGAGTGTGATTGACAGGAAGTGGGTGTTTCTGGGCGGAAACTGGCCATTTTATGGGAGTATGCGGAAAAACGCTTGCGTTTCTGGGAAAAACGCGGGAGTGTCTGTAGAAACGGGGGAGTGTCTGGGCGAACGCTGGGTGTGTTTGTGACATCAAACCAGAAACGAAACTGACTGAACTAATCGCAGTGTAGGAGTAAGTCTCGAGCTACTCAGAAACTCCTAAGAAATTTCTATTCGCAATTCTGCTAATCTTTCGTTCGCAATTCTGCTATGCTAAGATTCACTCCCAGAGGGCAGCGGCTTAGCGTGTGCAATGCTGCTAAAAGCAGCTAGCGAGCGAACAACTCGGAATGAGGGCCTTTAGCTGTGCAAGTGTGCGATCGCATGTGCAGCCGGGCGCTACAAAAAATATTTGTGCAGTTTCTGAGTTGCCCAGAACTTACTCAGCCGCTGCGATCACTTCAGCCTGTCCGGGCCCAGAACTGACGTCAGACACCTGCCCTGCAAACGCATGGACACGCCTGCGTTTTTCCAACCACTCCCAGAAAACGGTCAGTTGCCACCCACAAACGCCTTCTTCCTGTCAATCTCCTTGCGATCGGCTGTGCGAATGGATTCTTCGTTAAAACCATCGCACAGCAACGATACGCTTTGTACCCGTGCAATGCGCTTGCGCATTGCGTTACATATGCATGCGCAGTTCTGACCTGATCGCAGCGCTGCACAAAAAGCTAGCGTGCGATCAGGTCTGAATGACCCCCAATACCCCATAATGACAATGTGAAAAAAGCATTTTTGAAATTTTTGCTAATTTATTAAAAATAAGAAACTAAGAAATCACTTGTACATAAATATTCAGAGCCTTTGCTCAATAATACTTTGTTGATGCTCCTTTGGCAGCAATTACAGCCTCAAGTCTTTTTGAATATGATACCACAAGCTTGGCACACCTATCTTTGGGCAGTTTTGCCCATTCCTCTTTGCAGCACCTCTCAAGCTCCATCAGGTTGGATGGGAAGCGTCAGAGCGCAGCCATTTTCAGATCTCTCCAGAGATGTTCAATCGGATTCAGGTCTGGGCTCTGGCTGAGTCACTCAAGGACATTCAGATAGTTGTCCTAGAGCCACTCCTTTGATATCTTGGCTGTGTGCTTAGGCTCGTTGTCCTGCTGAAAGATGAACCATCACCCCAGTCTGAGGTCAAGAGCGCTCTGGAGCATGTTTTCATCCAGGATGTCTCTGTACATTGCTGCATTCATCTCTCCCTCTATCCTGACTAGTCTCCCAGTTCCTGCCACTGAAAAACATCTCCACAGTATGAGTTAAATCTTTGTCTCATTAGACCAGAGAATTTTGTTTCTCATGGTCTGAGAGTCCTTCAGGTGCATGTTGGCAAATTCCAGATGGGCTGCCATGTGCTTTTTACTAAGGATTGGCTTCCATCTGGCCACTCTACCATACAGGCCTGATTGGTGGATTGCTACAGAGATGGTTGTCCTTCTGGAAGGTTCTCCTCTCTCCACAGAGGAATGCTGTAGCTCTGACAGAGAGACCATAGGGTTCTTGGTCACCTCCCTGACTAGGGCCCTTCTCCCCCGATCGCTCAGTTTAGGCGGCTGGACAGCTCTAGGAAGAGTCCTGGTGGTTCCGAACTTATTCCATTTATGGATGATGGAGGCCAACTGTGCTCATTGGGACCTTCAAAGCAGCAGATATTTTTCTGTAGCCTTCCCCAGATTTGTGCCTCAATACATTTCTGTCTCGGAGGTCTACAGACAATTCCTTTGACTTCGTGCTTGGTTTGTGCTTAGACATGCACTATCAAGTATGGGACCTTATATAGACTGGTGTGTGCCTTTCCAAATCATGTCCAATCACTGAATTTACCACAGGTGGACTCCAATTAAGCTGTAGGAACATCTCAAGGATGATCAGTGGACACAGGATGCACCTGAGCTTAATTTTGAGCTTCATGGCAAAGGCTGTGAATACTTATGTACATGTGATTTCTTAGTTTTTTATTTTTAATAAATTTGCAAAAATCACAAAAAACTTTTTTCACGTTGTCATTATGGGGCATTCTGTGCAGAATTTTGAGAGAATAAATGAACTTATTCCATTTTGGAATAAGGCTGTAACATAACAAAATTTGGAAAAAGTGAAGCGCTGTGAATACTTTCCCGATGTACTGTATGAGCTACCTGTTAAATATTTAATTGTCTGCATCTGTAGATGCTGAAATACTGTTTGGCACATCTTTAGACGCCACCATTGGTTGCAACACCAAAATGTGCACCATCCCTCTGCAGCGAAACACCCACAACACTCCTGCTACAATCCCATAAGATGCAACATCTCCAAAGAGTCTTTTTAGCCACCCCCTGCTTCCACCCAGTCACAATCCAGGAACACCCTTTACATTATTATGGCAAACCTCAAACACCAACAAAGAGCCTGAGATGCAGATTTTTAAAGACAAACTCCATACATGAGCAGTGAAGGCCGCATGCAGCTGTAAGTTATGTATCCTCAAAGTTGAAATTAGAAGCAACTGGGAAACATTGGATTCATCCACAGAGTTAGCAGTGTGTCTTGGTAGTGTTGGAATATGTGTGTACTGTTGTAGATGGTGTGGCAGAGTAATTCCCTGGTGTTTCTGGGGGTCATTCCGACCCGATCGCACGCTGCACTTCTTCGCAGTCGTGCAATCGGGTTGGAACTCCGCATGTGCAGCGGCCGCATTGTGCATGGCGCGTCATTGTCCGGCGCCGGACGTCGCCGGGCAGTGACGCCTCCTATGAAGAAAGCGGTCGCAGCGGCGACCGCAAGAGGATTGACAGGAGGAAGGCGGATCCGGGCATCAACTCTCCATTTTCGGGGCGTGGAGATCCGAACGCTGGTGTGTCGAGGCGCTTGGAGGGCTGATGTCTGACGTCAATTCCGGGACCTGCAACGCTGAAGTGATCGCACAGGGTAAGTAAGTCTTACCCTAGTCTATTTCTGCACAAAACTTTTTTGGCATAGCAGGGCAGCACAAGCGATCCCAGCCTTGTTATGCAAAAATACACTCCCCCATAGGCGGCGTCTAGTTGATCGCATGAGCTGCAAAAAGTGGCAGCGTGTGATCAACTCGGAATGAGGGCCATTGAACATACCAGTACTCAGGGGCGTCAGAACATTTATAGGTTGGGGGGGGCAAGATAAATTTTCTATTTGGCGCCCCTGGGGGCGGAGCCACCAGGAAGGAGGAGGCAATACTATGGGGACGAAAAAGAGGCAGCACCACGGTGGGGTGGAGGCCGCACCATGTAGATGGTGGCCGGGAATCCCACTGACGGAGGTGCTGCGATGGGGGAAGGAGGTGCCTGGGACTGCAGTATTGCACCAGCAAGCACCATTGTGTAGGTGAGGCTGGCCCCCGGGACCTCCGGGGAGCAGTGGGGGTATGGAAAAGTGAAGGCGGTAACTATGCTCTGGAAAAGGCCTGGTTACTCAAAAGGGGACGTACCCTTCAGTGTAGTTTACCACACCATATACCCCTTATACACATTATGCTTCACAATAGTAGTACCCCATATACTGTCTAGTACTGGTGCACCTTTCACATTATATCACACGGTATGAGCTGAAATTTACATTATAGCACACAGAATGAGCCAAAACTCACATTATAGCCAATGGTATGAGCCGAAATTGACATTATACCACATAGAATGAGCCGGAAATTGACATTATAGCACACAGAATGAGCCGGAATTTACAATTATAGCACACAGTATGAACCGAAATTCACATTATAGCACACGGTATGAGCCGAAATTCACATTATAGCACAATGAATGAGCCAAAATTCACATTGTAGCACACAGAATGAGCCGAAATTCACATTATAGCACACAGAATGAGCTGAAAATTCACATTATAGCACACAGTATGAGCCGAAATTCACATTACTTACAGTACATCCAAATGTAAATGAGCCCCAAAGTTAGTAAGATCTACTTGTTGAAGAAAAAAACTCTTATATTTTGCATAATTTGTTTGTGTATTGTGCTTTCAAGAGGTTCCATATACTGTAAGTGGCCACGAGAAACTTTATTTAAAATGCATGTAGCCATAGGGAGCACTGTGTCTTATAACTAGAGATGAGCGGGTTCAGTTCGTCGAGTTCGTCGGTTCGTCGAAATTCACATTATAGCACACAGAATGAGCCGAAAATTCACATTATAGCACACAGAATGAGCCGAAAATTCACATTATAGCACACAGTATGAGCCGAAATTCACATTATAGCACACTGAATGAGCCGAAATTCACATTGTTGCACATAAATGAGCCGAAATTCACATTATAGCACACAGAATGAGCCGAAATTCACATTATAGCACACGGTATGAGCCGAAATTCACATTACAGCACACGGTATGAGCCGAAATTCACATTATACCATACAGTATGAGCCGAAATTCAGGGAGAGTGACAGAGGGTCAGGGAAAGGGACATACGGACAGGGAGAGGGACAGGAGAGTGACAGCAGGGACATAGGGAGAGAGAAAGGCAGCAGGGTAAAATTACCTATTGAGCAGCGGCGGTGCGGAGGAGGCTGTGGTCTGCGGTGGCTGAGGAGGCTGTGGTCAGCGCTGGGCGAAGGAGGCTGTAGGCATTGGCCATGATGCGGAGGAGGAATCTGTGGGAGTTGGCGGAGGTGCAGAGGAGACTGGGGGCGGCTTCAACGCAGCAGAGGAGGAGACAGAGGGCAGCGGTCTCTATATAAAACCTTGTCTCTGTGCCGCACTCCTGGACTATATCCTGATGAAATGGTGTAGACCATGGAATGTTGATAACGCTGAAACTGGTGTTTGAGTGATGTTTTATTATCCAGTAGTGCGGCACATAGATAAGGTTGTAGGAAGCTAACACTATTGTGTATGGCAGTGCGGGCACCTGGAGCAGTTTATATACCTATTAGGAGAGCCGGTAAACAAAACAAAAAAGAAAAGAAAAGGAAAAAGAAAAAAAGATATATATTGTGACAAGAACACTGGGATAGTGTTTGAGGGCAGGTATGTTTGTCCCAGGTTCTTGTCTTACATGTTTTAGAAAATGAAAACTTCTAGGAAAAATGCTTTTGTTTTGTCAGAACCTTTTCAGTTTGCTGTAAAAGCTGGGTAAAGGCTCTGAGAGAGAGATAAGGCGAGTTCTAGACATTGGGCCCAGTTCGGGTCTTTGGCCTCACAGAGGGCTAATCAGGGTTTCAGCTGTGTAAGAGTGTTATAGGGCTGCTAGCCTGATTAGTATGGGCAGACTGCCAGGGAAGGCTGCAGGATCTGTGTGAGAGAAACACGCTTTCTGATACAAGTGAGCTACACAGTATTTACTGGAGAACTCTGTGTTTTTGTTTAGTGACAGTTAGGAATATCTTGTGTTTAGTTAGTGCCGGACAGGCAAGGTATTTTCTTTTGGTGTTTGTTTTATTTTCTGTTTCAATAAAACTGGCCGGGGCCAGTTGTACCAAAAACTGGACTTGTGTTGTTCCTCAGCTGCTGCGTGCTGCCATATTCCCCAGGAAGAGGCGCCTTGCACCCCTACAGTGTTACAACTTGGTGGAGAATGCGAGCATGCCGCTCTGCGCATAAGTGAAAGCAGCAGCTTTATGAGGCCTGCAGAACACGGTGGTTTATGCAGATACAGCCCAGTGTGAAGTTGCTGAGACTCACCCTGAGGGTTTGATATATGTCCTGGGTGAAAGCAGCTACAAAGCCGCCTGAAAAATCTGTCGACATGGAGGAACTGCTTAAAGCCCTGCTGCAAGCTACAGCGGCACAGCATGAGGCCATCAGACAGCAGCAGGTGGCAATGGAGGAAAATTGGAGGCAACAGCGTCAGGATAGAGAGGCCTTAGCAGAAGTGGTGCAGAGACTTGCAGCTCGGGTTGGAGATGTGGCCGTCAGTGCTCCGACCAGCTCTAGTTCTATACGGGCCAGTCACTTCCTGCAGAAAATGACAGAGGCTGATGATGTGGAGGCCTACCTGACCACGTTTGAAAGGACTGCCGAGCGTGAGAACTGGCCGAAAGCGCAGTGGGCCAGTCTGCTGGCACCTTTTTTGTCAGGTGAGCCCCAAAAAGCGTACTTTGATTTAAGCCCTGCTGAGGCTCGGGACTATGATAAACTAAAGACTGAGATCCTGACCCGCCTGGGAGTCACGCTGTCAGTACGAGAACAACGGGTGCACCGTTGGGTGTACGCCATGGAGAAGCCTCCGCGTTCCCAGATGCACGACCTTATTCAGCTAACAAAAAAATGGCTACAGCCAGAGACATTAACTGGTCCCCAGATGGTTGAAAGAGTCGTCATGGACCGCTACTTGAGATCTTTGCCCATGGTCCTGCGCAAGTGGGTGAGCCATGGAAACCCGGGTACTGCTGACCAATTAGTGGACATGGTAGAGCGGTATTTGGCAGCAGAGGAACTACTGATGACCACCCAGCAAACCATAGATCCTCGACAGCGCCCTTCAGTAAAGACTGGTAAGACTGTTCCGTGGGAAAACGTTGCTGGGTGGTTAAGAGAACGCAAGGCTGGAGAGACTGTAAACACTGGCCCTGGAGACAGGCCAATGGAGCTAGAACGGTCTATGTTGCCCAAACGGGTTGATAATCGTGTGGTTAAATGTTTTAGATGTGGTATGCCAGGTCATGTTATTGCCAATTGCCCAGTCATGCAAGAACCCATGCAATGTGATGCTGCCTTTGAATGTCGCAGAATGTCTTTCTTTGCTAGGTTAGCCTGTACTGTGGTACCTTCACCTGAGCTGGAAAAACAAATGTGTGATGTGTTCTTAGAGGGTAACCGGGTAGAGGCCTTGCTAGATTCAGGAAGTTTAGTTACCCTTGTGAAAGCTGGGTTAGTGAACCCCTTAAAGGTCCAGCAAATACCTATTGGGGTAACTTGCATACATGGGGATACCCAATATTATGTCATTGCTGAAGTGAATATAGAAACTTGTTGTGGGTCAGCAATGGTTAAAGTAGGACTGGTCCCCACCTTGGTGCATAAGGCCATAATAGGGAGGGATTTTCCTCATTTTTGGAAACTGTGGGAATCACGTTTATCAACAGATGTGAGAAGTGAAGAGCCAGTTGGTAATACCGGTGATTGTATGGATGTACGTGTGTCTTCGGAACTTTCTGACCCTTTGCCTTTTGCCAGTTTGGCTGGGGAAGTGACAGACGGGGAGTCCAGTGAGGACCCTCTTGCTGGGAACAGAGACATAGTGGTTAGAAACGAAAGTGTGCCTGACCTGGAGGTAAAAAAGGATCTGTTTGCATCTGAACAGTTAAAGGATCCTACCTTGATAAAGGCTAGAGAGAATGTTAAGATTGTTAATGGGGAGCCTGTGGTACCAGGTGAAAGGGTTACATATCCCCACATGGCCATCTGTAATGAGCTCTTGTACCACATTGTCAAAAAGGGTGAGGATGTGGTGGAACAGCTGGTAGTTCCCCAGCCTTATCGGAGAACGGTACTAGATTTAGCTCATAGTCACGTTACCGCAGGACATTTAGGGGCAGAAAAAACCACTGAAAGAGTTTTACAAAGGTTCTTTTGGCCAGGGGTTTATAAAGAAGTGTCTGAATATTGTTCTTCCTGTCCTGAATGCCAGTATCATGCCCCTAGACCCCATTTTAGGAGCCCACTAGTTCCCATGCCTATTATAGAGGTCCCGTTTGACAGAATAGCCATGGATCTCGTGGGGCCCTTGTTAAAGTCTGCTCGGGGCCATCAGTATATCCTGGTAATTATGGACTATGCCACTCGATATCCTGAGGCTGTCCCTTTACGCACTATCACAACCAAGGCGATAGCTAGGGAGCTGGTGCAGGTATTTAGTAGAGTGGGAATACCAAAAGAAATTTTGACTGACCAAGGTACTCCATTTATGTCAAGGATCATGAAAGAATTGTGCAAATTATTTAAGGTCACTCACCTCAGGACGTCCATCTACCATCCCCAAACTGACGGGTTGGTGGAAAGGTTTAATAAAACATTAAAAAGTATGTTAAAAAAGGTTGTTGAGAGAGATGGGAAAAACTGGAATGTTTGTTGCCCTACTTGTTAATGGCCATCAGAGAAGTTCCTCAGTCCTCTACGGGGTTTTCTCCATTTGATTTGTTGTATGGTAGACACCCCAGAGGGCTGTTGGACATTGCCAAAGAGACGTGGGAAGGACAGCCCACTCCTTATAGGAGCGTTATTGAACATGTAACACAAATGCAGGATAGGATTGCAGCCGTGGTACCTGTTGTCAGAGAGCACATGGAACAGGCCCAAAGTGCTCAACAGAGGGTCTATAACCGGAGTGCCAAGATACGGTAATTTGCTCCTGGAGATAGAGTTCTTGTTTTGGTACCCACTGTGGAAAGCAAATTCCTAGCTAAATGGCAGGGTCCATTTGAGATTAGGGAAAAAGTGAATGAGGTTAATTACAAAGTATACCAGCCGGGAAAGAGAAAACCTGAACAGATCTACCATGTTAACTTAATCAAACCCTGGAAAGATAGGTTGTCTCTGTCAGCGGAGCCTTGCCCTTCGGTGTCTTCACCCCGGTTACTTCCCGCAGTGAAGGTGTCAGAGACATTATCAGCTGATCAGAACAATCAGGTTAAAGAATTTCTCATCCAAAATAGGGAGATATTTTCAGAGCTGCCTGGCCGAACGACCATAATAAAACATGACATTGTCACAGAACCAGGGGTCAGGGTTCATTTAAAGCCATATAGGATTCCTGAAGCTCAGCGAGAAGCTATTCCTAAAGAAGTTAAAACCATGTTAGAACTTGGAGTCATAGAGGAGTCTAACAGTGAGTGGTCCAGTCCCATAGTGCTCATCCCGAAGCCCGACGGTAGCATACGCTTTTGTAATGACTTTCGTAAGTTAAATGAGGTGTCCAAGTTTGACGCATACCCCATGCCCCGTGTGGATGAGCTTGTAGAAAGGCTGGGAACAGCCAGGTTTCTCACCACATTGGACCTGACCAAAGGTTACTGGCAAATACCTTTATCTGATAGCGCCAAAGAAAAAACAGCCTTCTCGGTTCCGGAGGGGCTGTACCTGTATAAGATGTTACCCTTTGGGTTGCATGGGGCTCCAGCAACCTTTCAACGGGCGATGGATAAAATTTTGAGGCCCCATAGAAAATATGCAGCTGCCTATTTGGATGATGTGGTAATTCACAGTACAGACTGGGGGTCCCATTTGGTTAAAGTACAAGCAGTACCGGACTCAATCAGAGAGGCAGGGTTAACTGCTAACCCAAAGAAGTACTGCCTCGCAATGGACGAAGTCAAATACTTGGGCTTCACCATAGGCAGAGGTCTGATTAGGCCCCAATTGAATAAAATTGATGCTATTCAAAACTGGCCTCGTCCAGTGAATAAAAAACAGGTAAGGGCTTTTTGGGAATTACTGGGTACTATAGACGGTTTATTCCCAATTTTGCGACCACAGCGGTGCCGTTGTCAGACCTTACCAAAGGGAAGCAGTCAAATATGGTGAAATGGAACCCTGATGCAGAAAAAGCGTTCCAAGCGTTAAAAGTGGCTTTGTGTTCACAACCGGTGTTGATAACACCAGATTTTTCAAAAGAATTTGTGGTACAGACAGATGCCTCAGAGGTAGGGATAGGTGCTGTGCTGTCCCAAACCAGAGATGGGGATGAACACCCTATCATTTATTTGAGTAGGAAACTCAATGAGCATGAAAAAAGGTATGCCATTGTGGAAAAGGAGGCTTTGGCCATTAAGTGGGCACTAGATACCTTGAGATATTACCTCTTGGGTAGACAATTCAGACTAGTGACAGACCATGCCCCTTTAAAATGGATGTATGTAAATAGAGGCTAGAATGCTCGTGTAACTAGATGGTTTCTAGCGTTGCAGGACTTTAAGTTTACGGTCGAACATAGACCGGGAACACAATTGGCCAACGCAGATGCATTGTCTCGCATCTTCTGTTTGGGGGCTACAAGTGTTCCGGCCCCTAGGTCGAAACAGGGGAGGGGGATATGTGACAAGAACACTGGGATAGTGTTTGAGGGCAGGTATGTTTGTCCCAGGTTCTTGTCTTACATGTTTTAGAAAATGAAAACTTCTAGGAAAAATGCTTTTGTTTTGTCAGAACCTTTTCAGTTTGCTGTAAAAGCTGGGTAAAGGCTCTGAGAGAGAGATAAGGCGAGTTCTAGACATTGGGCCCAGTTCGGGTCTTTGGCGTCACAGAGGGCTAATCAGGGTTTCAGCTGTGTAAGAGTGTTATAGGGCTGCTTGCCTGATTAGTATGGGCAGACTGCCTGGGAAGGCTGCAGGATCTGTGTGAGAGAAACACGCTTTCTGATACAAGTGAGCTACACAGTATTTACTGGAGAACTCTGTGTTTTTGTTTAGTGACAGTTAGGAATATCTTGTGTTTAGTTAGTGCCGGACAGGCAAGGTATTTTCTTTTGGTGTTTGTTTTATTTTCTGTTTCAATAAAACTGGCCGGGGCCAGTTGTACCAGAAACTGGACTTGTGTTGTTCCTCAGCTGCTGCGTGCTGCCATATTCCCCAGGAAGAGGCGCCTTGCACCCCTACAGTGTTACAATATATATATATATATATATATATATATATATATATATTTATTTTAATGTTATGTACATACAGGATATGGACCCCTGGACCCCCCTTACAAATCCTACATTTGTCATTGGAGAGGGGGGGGATAGAGGGAGTGGGAGCAGGCCGGATAGCCTCTTACCTGTGACAACCCAGCCACAGGTCTCCGCAATGCAGGGACAGCAAGCACTACTCTCCGTTAGGCCACGCTCCCTAATCACCCGCGAATCGCGGCACTTCTCTGGGGCCATGAGCCGGCCCTGGTAAGGGGTGGGACGAGCAGCGCTGTTGAACTGAGCCTGGGAGCAGGAGGCGCTGAACACAGCCATATCCTGCTGCTACAGCTGCTCAGTCCCTGCACGGAGCGGAGGTTGTGATGTGCGGTCTTTCAGCTGACCGCACAGCGCTCCTCCTGAATATCGGCGGCGCCTCTCATATTTTTTTTGGGGGGGGGGCGAGATACCCCCTTGCCCCCCCCCCCCAGTTCCGACGCCTCTGATTAGAACGAATAATTTCTGTGATTTTGTCATTTTCTTCCTGTGATTTGGACCAGTAATACCATTGATTAGAACAAATAATTCCTGTGATTTTGTTATTTTCTTCCAATGATTTGGACCAATAATACCATGGATTAGAATGAATAATTCCTGTGATTTTGTAATTTTCTCCCAGTGATTTGGACCAATAATACCATTGATTAGAACAAAAATAATTCCTGTGATATTGAGGTGTTTGTGTCGCTTAGCTCTGCCATCCAGCGACCATAGTGCACCTCTTTTTCTCTTTTCTTTGCATCATGTGCTGTTTGGGGACAATTTTTTTAAGTGCCATCCTGTCTGACACTGCAGTGCCACTCCTAAATGGGCCAGGCATTTGTGCCGGCCACTTGGGTCGCTTAGCTTAGTCATCCAGCGACCTCTGTTAAATCATAGAATTTGGGAGTCATTTTGATCCCTTAGTATTATTAACCTCAATTACCATAATTTCCACTCATTTCCAGTCTATTCTGAACACCTCACACCTCACAATATTATTTTTAGTCCTAAAATTTGCACCGAGGTCACTGGATGGCTAAGCTAAGCGACACAAGTGGCCGAGACAAACATCTGGCCCATCTAGGAGTGGCACTGCAGTGTCAGGCAGGATGGCACTTCAAAAAAATAGTCCCCAAACAGCACATGATGCAAAGAAAAAAAGAGGCGCACCAAGGTCGCTGTGTGACTAAGCTAAGCGACACAAGTGGCCGACACAAACACCTGGCCCATCGAGGAGTGGCACTGCAGTGTCAGACAGGATGGCACTTCAAAAAAATTGTCCCCAAACAGCACATGATGCAAAGAAAAATTAAAGAAAAAAGAGGTGCAAGATGGAATTGTCCTTGGGCCCTCCCACCCACCCTTATGTTGTATAAACAGGACATGCACACTTTAACGAACCCATCATTTCAGCGACAGGGTCTGCCACACGACTGTGACTGAAATGACTGGTTGGTTAGGGCCCCCACCAAAAAAGAAGCAATCAATCTCTCCTTGCACAAACTGGCTCTACAGAGGCAAGATGTCCTCCTAATCATCATCCTCCGATTCCTCACCCCTTTCACTGTGTACATCCCCCTCCTCACAGATTATTAATTCGTCCTCACTGGAATCCACCATCTCAGATCCCTGTGTACTTTCTGGAGGCAATTGCTGGTGAATGTCTCCACGGAGGAATTGATTATAATTCATTTTGATGAACATCATCTTCTCCACATTTTCTGGAAGTAACCTCGTACGCCGATTGCTGACAAGGTGAGCGGCTGCACTAAACACTCTTTCGGAGTACACGCTGGAGGGAGGGCAACTTAGGTAGAATAAAGCCAGTTTGTGCAAGGGCCTCCAAATTGCCTCTTTTTCCTGCCAGTATACGTACGGACTGTCTGACGTGCCTACTTGGATGCGGTCACTCATATAATCCTCCACCATTCTTTCAATGGTGAGAGAATCATATGCAGTGACAGTAGACGACATGTCAGTAATCGTTGGCAGGTCCTTCAGTCCGGACCAGATGTCAGCACTCGCTCCAGACTGCCCTGCATCACCGCCAGCGGGTGGGCTCGGAATTCTTAGCCTTTTCCTCGCACCCCCAGTTGCGGGAGAATGTGAAGGAGGAGATGTTGACGGGTCACGTTCCGCTTGACTTGACAATTTTCTCACCAGCAGGTCTTTGAACCTCTGCAGACTTGTGTCTGCCGGAAAGAGAGATACAGCGTAGGTTTTAAATCTAGGATCGAGCGCGGTGGCCAAAATGTAGTGCTCTGATTTCAACAGATTGACCACCCGTGAATCCGGGTTAAGTGAATTAAGGGCTCCAACCACAAGTCCCACATGCCTAGCGGAATCGCTCTGTTTTAGCTCCTCCTTCAATGTCTCCAGCTTCTTCTGCAAAAGCCTGATGAGGGGAATGACCTGACTCGGGCTGGCAGTGTCTGAACTGACTTCACGTGTGGCAAGTTCAAAGGGTTGCAGAACCTTGCACAACGTTGAAATCATTCTCCACTGCGCTTGAGTCAGGTGCATTCCCCCTCCTTTGCCTATATCGTGGGCAGATTTATAGGCTTGAATGGCCTTTTGCTGCTCCTCCATCCTCTGAAGCATATAGAGGGTTGAATTCCACCTTGTTTCCACCTCTTGCTTCAGATGATGGCAGGGCAGGTTCAGGATTGTTTGGTGGTGCTCCAGTCTTCTGTACGCGGTGGCTGAATGCCGAAAGTGGCCCGCAATTCTTCAGGCCACCGACAGCATCTCTTGCACGCCCCTGTCGTTTTTTAAATAATTCTGCACCACCAAATTCAATGTATGTGCAAAACATGGGACGTGCTGGAATTTGCCCAGATGTAATGCACGCACAATATTGCTGGCGTTGTCCGATGTCACAAATCCCCAGGAGAGTCCAATTGGGGTAAGCCATTCTGCGATGATCTTCCTCAGTTTCCGTAAGAGGTTGTCAGCTGTGTGCCTCTTCTGGAAAGCAGTGATACAAAGCGTAGCCTGCCTAGGAATGAGTTGGCGTTTGCGAGATGCTGCTACTGGTGCTGCCGCTGCTGTTCTTGCTGCGGGAGGCAATACATCTACCCAGTGGGCTGTCACAGTCATATAGTCCTGAGTCTGCCCTGCTCCACTTGTCCACATGTCCGTGGTTAAGTGGACATTGGGTACAACTGCAATTTTTGGGACAATGGTGACTCTTTTTCTGAGGTCTGTGTACATTTTCGGTATCGCCTGCCTAGAGAAATGGAACCTAGATGGTATTTGGTACCGGGGACACAGTACCTCAATCAAGTCTCTAGTTGCCTCTGAATTAACGGTGGATACCGGAACCACGTTTCTCACCGCCCAGGCTGCCGAGGCCTGAGTTATCTGCTTTGCAGCAGGATGACTGCTGTGATATTTCATCTTCCTCGCAAAGGACTGTTGGACAGTCAATTGCTTACTGGAAGTAGTACAAGTGGTCTTCCGACTTCCCCTCTGGGATGACGATCGACTCCCAGCAGCAACAACAGCAGCGCCAGCAGCAGTAGGCGTTACACTCAAGGATGCATCGGAGGAATCCCAGGCAGGAGAGGACTCGTCAGACTTGCCAGTGACATGGCCTGCAGGACTATTGGCTTTCCTGGGTAAGGAGGAAATTGACACTGAGGGAGTTGGTGGTGTGGTTTGCAGGAGCTTGGTTACAAGAGGAAGGGATTTAGTGGTCAGTGGACTGCTTCCGCTGTCATCCAAAGTTTTTCAACTTGTCACTGACATATGATGAATGCGCTGCAGGTGACGTATAAGGGAGGATGTTCCGAGGTGGTTAACGTCCTTACCCCTACTTATTACAGCTTGACAAAGGCAACACACGGCTTGACACCTGTTGTCCGCATTTGTGTTGAAATAATTCCACACCAAAGAGCTGATTTTTTTTGTATTTTGACCAGGCATGTCAATGGCCATATTCGTCCCACGGACAACAGGTGTCTCCCTGGGTGCCTGACTTAAACAAACCACCTCACCATCAGAATCCTCCTTGTCAATTTCCTCCCCAGCGCCAGCAACACCCATATCCTCATCCTGGTGTACTTCAACAGTGACATCTTCAATTTGACTATCAGGAACTGGACTGCGGGTGCTCCTTCCAGCACTTGCAGGGGGCGTGCAAATGGTGGAAGGCGCAAGCTCTTCCCGTCCAGTGTTGGGAAGGTCAGGCATCGCAACCGACACAATTGAACTCTCCTTGGGGATTTGTGATTTAGAAGAACGCACAGTTCTTTGCTGTGCTTTTGCCAGCTTAAGTCTTTTCATTTTGCTTGCGAGAGGATGAGTGCTTCCATCCTCATGTGAATCTGAACCACTAGCCATAAACATAGGCCAGGGCCTCAGCCGTTCCTTGCCACTCCGTGTCGTAAATGGCATATTGGCAAGTTTACGCTTCTCATCAGACGCTTTCAATTTTTATTTTTGGGTCATTTTACTGAACTTTTGTTTTTTGGATTTTACATGCTCTCTACTACGACATTGGGCATCGGCCTTGGCAGACGACGTTGATGGCATTTCATCGTCTCAGCCATGACTAGTGGCAGCAGCTTCAGCACGAGGTGGAAGTGGATCTTGATCTTTCCCTATTTTAACCTTCAGATTTTTGTTCTCCATTTTTTAATGTGTGGAATTATATGCCAGTATCAATAGCAATGGCCTACTACTATATATACTGCGCACAACTAAAATGGACCACAGGTATAGAATGTAGATGGATAGTATACTTAATGACGACACAGAGGTAGGTACAGCAGTGGCCTTCCGTTCCGTACTGCTATATATACTGGTGGTCACTGTGTCAGCAAACTGCAAAACTAAAATGCACCACAGATATAGAATGTAGATGGATAGTATACTTAATGACGACACAGAGGTAGGTATAGCAGTGGCCTTCCGTACCGTACTGCTATATATACTGGTGGTCACTGTGTCAGCAAACTGCAAAACTAAAATGCATCACAGGTATAGAATGTAGATGGATAGTATACTTAATGACGACACAGAGGTAGGTACAGCAGTGGCCTTCCGTACCGTACTGCTATATATACTGGTGGTCACTGTGTCAGCAAACTGCAAAACTAAAATTCATCACAGGCATAGAATGTAGATGGATAGTATACTTAATGACGACACAGAGGTAGGTACAGCAGTGGCCTTCCGTACCGTACTGCTATATATACTGGTGGTCACTGTGTCAGCAAACTGCAAAACTAAAATGCACCACAGGTATAGAATGAAGATGGATAGTATACTTAATGACGACACAGAGGTAGGTACAGCAGTGGCCTTCCGTACCGTACTGCTATATATACTGGTGGTCACTGTGTCAGCAAACTGCAAAACTAAAATGCACCACAGGTATAGAATGTAGATGGATAGTATACTTAATGACGACACAGACGTAGATACAGCAGTGGCCTTCCGTACCGTACTGCTATATATACTGGTGGTCACTGTGTCAGCAAACTGCAAAACTAAAATGCACCACAGGTATAGAATGTAGATGGATAGTATACTTAATGACGACACAGAGGTAGGTACAGCAGTGGCCTTCCGTACCGTACTGCTATATATACTCGTGGTCACTGTGTCAGCAAACTGCAAAACTAAAATGCACCACAGGTATAGAATGTAGATGGATAGTATACTTAATGACGACACAGAGGTAGGTACAGCAGTGGCCTTCCGTACCGTACTGCTATATATAGTATACTGGTGGTCACTGTGTCAGCAAACTGCGAAACTAAAATGCACCAAGGTATAGAATGTAGATGGATAGTATACTTAATGATGACACAGAGGTAGGTACAGCAGTGGCCTTCCGTACCGTACTGCTATATATACTGGTGGTCACTGTGTCAGCAAACTGCAAAACTAAAATGCACCACAGGTATAGAATGTAGATGGATAGTATACTTAATGACGACACAGAGGTAGGTACAGCAGTGGCCTTCCGTACCGTACTGCTATATATACTGGTGGTCACTGTTTCAGCAAACTGCAAAACTAAAATGCACCACAGGTATAGAATGTAGATGCATAGTATACTTAATGACGACACAGAGGTAGGTACAGCAGTGGCCTTCCGTACCGTACTGCTATATATACTGGTGGTCACAGTGTCAGCAAACTGCAAAACTAAAATGCACCACAGGTATAGAATGTAGATGGATAGTATACTTAATGACGACACAGAGGTAGGTACAGCAGTGGCCTTCCGTACCGTACTGCTATATATACTGGTGGTCACTGTGTCAGCAAACTGCAAAACTAAAATGCACCACAGGTATAGAATGTAGATGGATAGTATACTTAATGACGTCACAGAGGTAGGTACAGCAGTGGCCTTCCGTACCGTACTGCTATATATACTGGTGGTCACTGTGTCAGCAAACTGCAAAACTAAAATGCACCACAGGTATAGAATGTAGATGGATAGTATACTTAATGACGACACAGAGGTAGGTACAGCAGTGGCCTTCCGTACAGTACTGCTATATATACTGGTGGTCACTGTGTCAGCAAACTGCAAAACTAAAATGCACCACAGGTATAGAATGTAGATGGATAGTATACATAATGACGACACAGAGGTAGGTACAGCAGTGGCCTTCCGTACCGTACTGCTATATATACTGGTGGTCACTGTGTCAGCAAACTGCAAAACTAAAATGCACCACAGGTATAGAATGTAGATGGATAGTATACTTAATGACGACACAGAGGTAGGTATAGCAGTGGCCTTCCGTACCGTACTGCTATATATACTGGTGGTCACTGTGTCAGCAAACTGCACAACTGAAATGCACCACAGGTATAGAATCTAGATGGATAGTATACTTGACGACACAGAGGTAGGTACAGCAGTGGCCTACTGTACCGTAATGCTATATATTATATACTGGTGGTCACTGCTCAGCAAAACTCTGCACTGTATTCCTCCTATATAATATTATACTGGTGGTCCCCAGTCCCCACAATAAAGAAGCACACTGAGCACAGATATGGAGTGTTTTTCAGGCAGACAACGTATACTGGTGGTCACTGTCAGCAAAACTCTGCATTGTACTCCTGCTGTATAATACAGCTGCTCCCCAGTGCCCACAATTAAGCAGTGTGAGCACAGATATATGCAGCACACTGAGCACAGATAAGGAGCATTTTTTTCAGGCAGAGAACGGATAAAACTGGTGGTCACTGATCAGCAAAACTCTGCACTGTACTCCTCCTATATTATACAGCTGCTCCCCAGTCCTCCCCACAATTAAGCAATAAAGCACAATCAAGTTCAACAATAACGGAGAGGACGACAGCCACGTCCTCTCCCTAACATTTCCAATGCACGAGTGAAAATGGCGGCGACGTGCGGCTGCTTATATAGAATCCGAATCTCGCGAGAATCCGACAGCGGGATGATGACGTTCGGGCGCGCTCGGGTTACCCGAGCCATACGGGAGAATCCGAGTATGGCTCGGACCCGTGTAAAAAGGGTGAAGTTCGGGGGGGTTCGGTTTCCGAGAATCCGAACCCGCTCATCACTAATTATAATGCACCAGTTGAAATAATGGTTTCGTACCAATTGTTAACTACAACTCCCAGATACTAATGCCAATATATTAAATGCTGTAGCCTTGGATACTTTTTTCAGCTAGAAAGTTGTCCAATCTGATTTTGAATGCATTTACAGAGTCCGCCATTATTACCTTCTCCGGCAGGGAGTTCCAAATCTTTATTGCCCTTACCGTGAAGAACCCCTTCCTACGTTTTGTACGGAATTTTCTCTCCTCTAACCTCAGTGAGCGTCCACGTGTCCTATACAGAGTTCTATTAATAAACAAATCCCCTGCTAACTCCTTGTAATGACCCTTTACATATTTGAAGATATTAATAATATCTCCTCTTAGACGCCTCTTTTCTAGAGTATACATATTTAACATAGTTAGCCTTTCCTCGTACTCCAGTGTCTCTAACCCTCTAATCAGTTTAGTAGCACGCCTTTGAACTCTTTCGAGTTCCGCAATATCTTTTTTATAATATGGTGCCAAAAATTGAACACAATATTCCAGGTGCGGACGTACCAATGATTTGTACAGCTGCATGATTACATCCTCGTCCCTGGTCTCAATACCCCGTTTTATGCAAGCAAGGACTTTACTTGTCTTCTTCACTGCATTTTGACACTGTGTACTGTTATTGAGTGTATTATATATGAGGACCCCCAAATCTTTTTCCACTACTGATACCCCTATATTTTCCCCATAAATTGAATAGGATGCAAGTTTGTTTTTAATCCCAAAATGCATAGCTTTGCATTTTTAATATTGAACCTCATTCCCCATTTAGACACCCAGAATTCAAGTTCAAATAAGTCATTCTGTAGAGACTCCACATCTATTTCCGAATTAATTACCTTACACAGTTTAGTATCATCTGCAAAGATTGATACTATGCTTCCCAGGCCTATTCCTAGGTCATTAATACATATATTGAACAGTAGCGGACCAAATATGGACCCTTGTGGTATACCGCTGACTACTAGTGCCCAGCTGGAGAACATCTCATTGACCACTACTCGTTGTACCCTGTTATCCAGCCAATTACCTATCCATGTACAAACAGTGTATCCTAGGCCAAGTTTCCTTAATTTGATTATCAGTCTCTTGTGAGGCACTGTATTGAAGGCTTTTGCAAAATCTAAATAGACCACATCCACTGCTTTTCCCTGGTCAAGATTATCGCTCACTTCGTCGTAGAAGCTAATTAAGTTAGTTTGACATGATCTGTCCCTCACAAACCCATGCTAACTCCTGAATCATTACCTTCACTGTCGTTATGCACTACTAACACCGTCTGATCCTCCCTGGTGAAAAAAAAGCTGTTCAGTATATCCACTTTTATTTTGTCATCGTTTCCAAGGCTCACAGTTCATCTTTTAATGGGCCTATGTTCTAATTTTTTAACCCTTTAATGTTTATGTATTTATAAAACTCTTTGGGATTGGCTTTACTCTCTATAGCGATTTGTTTTTCGTTTACAATTGTAGCTACCCTTATTACTTTTTTGCATCTTTTATTGCATTCTTTGTTATACTGGAATGACTCCTCCCCTCCATTAGTTTTAAATGCTTTAAAAGAACACCTCTTTTTAGCCATTGCTTCTTTGACATCCTTATTAAGCCACATTGATTTGAGTCTAGTACTCCTGCGTTTACTGCCCAAGGGTATGATTTTGTGAATATTGCTATCAAGCAACCCTTTTAAAGCATCCCACATTTCCGATGTGTCTTTACCATGAAACAAAACTTCCCAGTCAATGTCGTTTAGCATATTGAAGTTAGCTTTTCTAAAGTTGAATGTTTTTGTTGATTCCTTATAGCTATGTTTCTTGAAACTGATGCTGAATGTGATCATATAGTGATCACTGTTTCCCAAGGTCTCCCCAACTGTAATGTTTGATATAATGTCCACATTATTGGTAATAACTTGGTCCAGAACATTATTACCTCTGGTTGGGTCCTCGACTAATTGAGACAAGTATTGATCCTTTAGTGTGTTTAGAATCCTGCTGCTCCTAATTTTTACACATGAATCGTTACTCCAGTTTATACCCGGATAGTTAATAATCCCCTAACACTAGGATGTCCCCCATTCCCGCAGCTTTCTCAATTTGCTGTGAGAGTAGTTCCTCGTCACGTATGCTAATATCTGGTTGCTTGTAGCACGTGCCAATGACTAGTTTCTTTATTTCAGTGCCCTCACTAGTGATCTCAACCCATAGTGATTCCACATTATCACCAGTCCCCTCGTAAATAACATATATTAAGTTTGGTTTTAGAGATGGTTTTACATAGAGACATACCCCTCCTCCCCTTTTGGTAGCCCTGTCCCTCCTGAAAAGTGAATATCCCTCCAAATTAGTAACCCAGTCGTGAGAGTCGTCCCACCATGTTTCCGTAATACCTATAATATCATACTGATTTTTTGATACATGCCATTCCAATTCCCCCATTTTACCTGATAGGCTTCTTGCTTTCGCAAGCATACATTTTATGTTAATATTTCCTTTGCCCTTTTGCTTTAATGGTAACTTACCATTATTTACAAGTGCCTTTCTAGAATTACTCTTACCGACTGTTATTCTATTCTCTACCTTACCCCCCATCAGGGGTAAAGGTGCAATCAGTGATATTGCTGTACTATTCAGGGAGTTAGGGAGATTGCTTCTATTTCAGGGAGTCTCCTGCAGAATGAGGGAGCGTAGGCAAGTATGTTTATACCAACAGAATAATGTACAAAAAGACAGCAAACTACATGTACAGTAGTTTAATTTGGACCACATGGCCTGCCTGGTAGTGGTATCACATCCTATAGCAACAATACACTGTTCAACACTTAAGTCACGTAATCGGTCAGGCAGAGATGCACCTCTCTGCCGGTAACCTCAGGGTACCATGTGTAAAATGTGGCACTGGTGCTCCCGAACTGTGCCATGTGGAACGCAAAACTGGATATAAGCAGCTAGCTCCTCCTGTGGAATGCAACAACTTCTAATGCAGCTACCAGTTTGCAAGCAACATCAGTGCACATGTGCAGACCCAAGGCCGGATTAACAATGGGGCGGATGGAGCTGCAGCTCCAGGCCACCCCATCAAAATAGGCCCACAGCTTCTGCTGCTGCTGTACACAGGAAACCATTTTTCCTGCTACAGCACCGCAGCCTGCCACATGACCGACGACGCCCTGCCAGCCGCCTCAGCCCCTGCTGTGACCCTGACCCCCGCTATAACCCCACCCCGAATGCTACTTCCCAGCACCGGTGGATTAGTCGCTGCCGCCGGCCCTGTAAACTTACTGCGGCACAAAGGCTTCACTATCCCGGCCTGGCAACGCTGCATCGCATATGCAGAGAAAGCAGCGCTGGACATCACAGAGGTGCCGCTCCAATCCACCACCACTGAGCCCTAAAAAGCAGCAGCATGACAACGGAGAAAGCATCTCCGTGAAGGCGGCCCGAGCTCGGCAGGGTGACTGATGTTCATGTGGTAAGGTGTCACTCCTGCTGGCGGGCAGCCTGTTGCCAATATAAAAAGCACTGACTTTAACATATGACTATATACCCGCCCGAACTTCAGGGTTTTTTACACGGGGCCGAGCAGGCTCGGATCCTCCCGCCTTGCTCGGTTAACCCGAGCGCGCCCGAACGTCATCATCACGCTGTCGGATTCTCGCGAGGCTCGGATTCTATATAAGGAGCCACGCGTCGCCGCCATTTTTCACACGTGCATTGAGATTCATAGGGAGAGGACGTGGCTGGCGTCCTCTCCGTTTATATATAGAGATTCGAGAAGAGAGTGAGACAGTCTCACTAGAGAGAGACACAGTAGTAATTTTGGGGAGCATTAGGAGGAGTACTACTACTACTAGTACTTGCTGAAGTGAAGTGATAGATAGTGTGACTGTATTGTATTATCTGACTTGTGGGGGAGACACTGACAGTGGGGAGCAGTTAGAGTCTGAGAGCAGGACTCAGGACTCAGGAGTACATAGTACATATAACGTACAGTGCACACTTTTGCTGCCAGAGTGCCACACCAGTATAATATATATTGTGATTGTATGCTTAGGAGTACTACTTGCAAGTTGCTGATAGTGTGACCAGTGACCTGACCATCAGTTTAATAATCACCACCAGTTTAATTAATATATATATATATATATATAATTGTATATAATTAATATATATATAATATTATAATTGTATACCACCTACCCGTGTTTTTTTTTTTCTTTCTTCTTTATACATACTACTATAGTAGCTTACTGTAGCAGTCTGCGGTGCTGCTGAGCTGACAGTGTCCAGCAGGTCCGTCATCAGTCATTACATAATAAATATATATACCTGTCCGGCTGCAGTACTAGTGATATTATATATACATATATATATATATTGATTTCATATCATTATCATCCAGTCTATATTAGCAGCAGACACAGTACGTTAGTCCACGGCTGTAGCTACCTCTGTGTCGGCACTCGGCAGTCCATCCATAATTGTATACCACCTACCCGTGGTTTTTTTTTTTTCTTTCTTCTTGATACATACTACTATAGTAGCTTACTGTAGCAGTCTGCGGTGCTGCTGAGCTGACAGTGTCCAGCAGGTCCGTCATCAGTCATCATTACCTAATAAATATATATCTACCTGTCCGGCTGCAGTACTAGTGATATTATATATACATATATATATTGATTTCATATCATTATCATCCAGTCTATATTAGCAGCAGACACAGTACGTTAGTCCACGGCTGTAGCTACCTCTGTGTCGGCACTCGGCAGTCCATCCATAATTGTATACCACCTACCCGTGGTTTTTTTTTTCTTTCTTCTTGATACATACTACTATAGTAGCTTACTGTAGCAGTCTGCGGTGCTGCTGAGCTGACAGTGTCCAGCAGGTCCGTCATCAGTCATCATTACCTAATGAATATATATCTACCTGTCCGGCTGCAGTACTAGTGATATTATATATACATATATATATTGATTTGATATCATTATCATCCAGTCTATATTAGCAGCAGACACAGTACGTTAGTCCACGGCTGTAGCTACCTCTGTGTCGGCACTCGGCAGTCCATCCATAATTGTATACCACCTACCCGTGGTTTTTTTTTTCTTTCTTCTTGATACATACTACTATAGTAGCTTACTGTAGCAGTCTGCGGTGCTGCTGAGCTGACAGTGTCCAGCAGGTCCGTCATCAGTCATCATTACCTAATAAATATATATCTACCTGTCCGGCTGCAGTACTAGTGATATTATATATACATATATATATTGATTTCATATCATTATCATCCAGTCTATATTAGCAGCAGACACAGTACGTTAGTCCACGGCTGTAGCTACCTCTGTGTCGGCACTCGGCAGTCCATCCATAATTGTATACCACCTACCCGTGGTTTTTTTTTTTCTTTCTTCTTGATACATACTACTATAGTAGCTTACTGTAGCAGTCTGCGGTGCTGCTGAGCTGACAGTGTCCAGCAGGTCCGTCATCAGTCATCAGTCCATCCATAAGTATACTAGTATCCATCCATCTCCATTGTTTACCTGAGGTGCCTTTTAGTTGTGCCTATTAAAATATGGAGAACAAAAATGTTGAGGTTCCAAAATTAGGGAAAGATCAAGATCCACTTCCACCTCGTGCTGAAGCTGCTGCCACTAGTCATGGCCGAGACGATGAAATGCCAGCAACGTCGTCTGCCAAGGCCGATGCCCAATGTCATAGTACAGAGCATGTCAAATCCAAAACACCAAATATCAGTAAAAAAAGGACTCCAAAACCTAAAATAAAATTGTCGGAGGAGAAGCGTAAACTTGCCAATATGCCATTTACCACACGGAGTGGCAAGGAACGGCTGAGGCCCTGACCTATGTTCATGGCTAGTGGTTCAGATTCACATGAGGATGGAAGCACTCATCCTCTCGCAAGCAAAATGAAAAGACTTAAGCTGGCAAAAGTTGAAGTACACCAGGATGAGGAGGATATGGGTGTTGCTGGCGCTGGGGAGGAAATTGACCAGGAGGATTCTGATGGTGAGGTGGTTTGTTTAAGTCAGGCACCCAGGGAGACACCTGTTGTCCGTGGGAGGAATAGGGCCGTTGACATGCCTGGTGAAAATACCAAAAAAATCAGCTCTTCGGTGTGGAAGTATTTCACCAGAAATGCGGACAACATTTGTCAAGCCGTGTGTTGCCTTTGTCAAGCTGTAATAAGTAGGGGTAAGGACGTTAACCACCTCGGAACATCCTCCCTTATACGTCACCTGCAGCGCATTCATAATAAGTCAGTGACAAGTTCAAAAACTTTGGGCGACAGCGGAAGCAGTCCACTGACCAGTAAATCCCTTCCTCTTGTAACCAAGCTCACGCAAACCACCCCACCAACTCCCTCAGTGTCAATTTCCTCCTTCCCCAGGAATGCCAATAGTCCTGCAGGCCATGTCACTGGCAATTCTGACGAGTCCTCTCCTGCCTGGGATTCCTCCGATGCATCCTTGAGTGTAATGCCTACTGCTGCTGGCGCTGCTGTTGTTGCTGCTGGGAGTCGATCGTCATCCCAGAGGGGAAGTCGTAAGCCCACTTGTACTACTTCCAGTAAGCAATTGACTGTCCAACAGTCCTTTGCGAGGAAGATGAAATATCACAGCAGTCATCCTGCTGCAAAGCGGATAACTGAGGCCTTGACAACTATGTTGGTGTTAGACGTGCGTCCGGTATCCGCCGTTAGTTCACAGGGAACTAGACAATTTATTGAGGCAGTGTGCCCCCGTTACCAAATACCATCTAGGTTCCACTTCTCTAGGCAGGCGATACCGAGAATGTACACGGACGTCAGAAAAAGACTCACCAGTGTCCTAAAAAATGCAGTTGTACCCAATGTCCACTTAACCACGGACATGTGGACAAGTGGAGCAGGGCAGGGTCAGGACTATATGACTGTGACAGCCCACTGGGTAGATGTATGGACTCCCGCCGCAAGAACAGCAGCGGCGGCACCAGTAGCAGCATCTCGCAAACGCCAACTCTTTCCTAGGCAGGCTACGCTTTGTATCACCGCTTTCCAGAATACGCACACAGCTGAAAACCTCTTACGGCAACTGAGGAAGATCATCGCGGAATGGCTTACCCCAATTGGACTCTCCTGTGGATTTGTGGCATCGGACAACGCCAGCAATATTGTGTGTGCATTAAATATGGGCAAATTCCAGCACGTCCCATGTTTTGCACATACCTTGAATTTGGTGGTGCAGAATTTTTTAAAAAACGACAGGGGCGTGCAAGAGATGCTGTCGGTGGCCAGAAGAATTGCGGGACACTTTCGGCGTACAGGCACCACGTACAGAAGACTGGAGCACCACCAAAAACAACTGAACCTGCCCTGCCATCATCTGAAGCAAGAAGTGGTAACGAGGTGGAATTCAACCCTCTATATGCTTCAGAGGTTGGAGGAGCAGCAAAAGGCCATTCAAGCCTATACAATTGAGCACGATATAGGAGGTGGAATGCACCTGTCTCAAGCGCAGTGGAGAATGATTTCAACGTTGTGCAAGGTTCTGCTGCCCTTTGAACTTGCCACACGTGAAGTCAGTTCAGACACTGCCAGCCTGAGTCAGGTCATTCCCCTCATCAGGCTTTTGCAGAAGAAGCTGGAGACATTGAAGGAGGAGCTAACACGGAGCGATTCCGCTAGGCATGTGGGACTTGTGGATGGAGCCCTTAATTCGCTTAACAAGGATTCACGGGTGGTCAATCTGTTGAAATCAGAGCACTACATTTTGGCCACCGTGCTCGATCCTAGATTTAAAGCCTACCTTGGATCTCTCTTTCCGGCAGACACAAGTCTGCTGGGGTTGAAAGACCTGCTGGTGAGAAAATTGTCAAGTCAAGCGGAACGCGACCTGTCAACATCTCCTTCTTCACATTCTCCCGCAACTGGGGGTGCGAGGAAAAGGCTCAGAATTCCGAGCCCACTCGCTGGCGGTGATGCAGGGCAGTCTGGAGCGACTGCTGATGCTGACATCTGGTCCGGACTGAAGGACCTGACAACGATTACGGACATGTCGTCTACTGTCACTGCATATGATTCTCTCCCCATTGAAAGAATGGTGGAGGATTATATGAGTGACCGCATCCAAGTAGGCACGTCACACAGTCCGTACTTATACTGGCAGGAAAAAGAGGCAATTTGGAGGCCCTTGCACAAACTGGCTTTATTCTACCTAAGTTGCCCTCCCACAAGTGTGTACTCCGAAAGAGTGTTTAGTGCCGCCGCTCACCTTGTCAGCAATCGGCGTACGAGGTTACATCCAGAAAATGTGGAGAAGATGATGTTCATTAAAATGAATTATAATCAATTCCTCCGTGGAGACATTGACCAGCAGCAATTGCCTCCACAAAGTACACAGGGAGCTGAGATGGTGGATTCCAGTGGGGACGAATTGATAATCTGTGAGGAGGGGGATGTACACGGTGATATATCGGAGGATGATGATGACGTGGACATCTTGCCTCTGTAGAGCCAGTTTGTGCAAGGAGAGATTAATTGCTTCTTTTTTGGGGGGGTCCAAACCATCCCGTCATTTCAGTCACAGTCGTGTGGCAGACCCTGTCACTGAAATGATGGGTTGGTTAAAGTGTGCATGTCCTGTTTATACAACATAAGGGTGGGTGGGAGGGCCCAAGGACAATTCCATCTTGCACCTCTTTTTTCTTTAATTTTTCTTTGCGTCATGTGCTGTTTGGGGAGTGTTTTTTGGAAGGGCCATCCTACGTGACACTGCAGTGCCACTCCTAGATGGGCCCGGTGTTTGTGTCGGCCACTAGGGTCGCTTATCTTACTCACACAGCTACCTCATTGCGCCTCTTTTTTTCTTTGCGTCATGTGCTGTTTGGGGAGTGTTTTTTGGAAGGGCCATCCTGCGTGACACTGCAGTGCCACTCCTAGATGGGCCCGGTGTTTGTGTCGGCCACTAGGGTCGCTTATCTTACTCACACAGCTACCTCATTGCGCCTCTTTTTTTCTTTGCGTCATGTGCTGTTTGGGGAGTGTTTTTTGGAAGGGCCATCCTGCGTGACACTGCAGTGCCACTCCTAGATGGGCCCGGTGTTTGTGTCGGCCACTAGGGTCGCTTATCTTACTCACACAGCTACCTCATTGCGCCTCTTTTTTTCTTTGCGTCATGTGCTGTTTGGGGAGTGTTTTTTGGAAGGGCCATCCTGCATGACACTGCAGTGCCACTCCTAGATGGGCCCGGTGTTTGTGTCGGCCACTAGGGTCGCTTATCTTACTCACACAGCTACCTCATTGCGCCTCTTTTTTTATTTGCGTCATGTGCTGTTTGGGGAGTGTTTTTTGGAAGGGCCATCCTGCGTGACACTGCAGTGCCACTCCTAGATGGGCCCGGTGTTTGTGTCGGCCACTAGGGTCGCTTATCTTACTCACACAGCTACCTCATTGCGCCTCTTTTTTTCTTTGCGTCATGTGCTGTTTGGGGAGTGTTTTTTGGAAGGGCCATCCTGCGTGACACTGCAGTGCCACTCCTAGATGGGCCAGGTGTTTGTGTCGGCCACTAGGGTCGCTTAGCTTAGTCATCCAGCGACCTCGGTGCAAATTTTAGGACTAAAAATAATATTGGCCCTCATTCCGAGTTGATCGGTCGCAAGGCGAATTTAGCAGAGTTACACACGCTAAGCCGCCGCCTACTGGGAGTGAATCTTAGCTTCTTAAAATTGCGACCGATGTATTCGCAATATTGCGATTACGGGCCCTCATTCCGAGTTGTTCGCTCGTTCTTTTTCATCGCATCGCAGTGAAAATCCGCTTAGTACGCATGCGCAAAGTTCGCACTGCGACTGCGCCAAGTAACTTTACTATGAAGAAAGTATTTTTACTCACGGCTTTTTCTTCGCTCCGGCGATCGTAATGTGATTGACAGGAAATGGGTGTTACTGGGCGGAAACACGGCGTTTCAGGGGCGTGTGGCTGAAAACGCTACCGTTTCCGGAAAAAACGCAGGAGTGGCCGGAGAAACGGTGGGAGTGCCTGGGCGAACGCTGGGTGTGTTTGTGACGTCAACCAGGAACGACAAGCACTGAACTGATCGCACAGGCAGAGTAAGTCTGGAGCTACTCTGAAACTGCTAAGTAGTTAGTAATCGCAATATTGCGAATACATCGGTCGCAATTTTAAGAAGCTAAGATTCACTCCCAGTAGGCGGCGGCTTAGCGTGTGTAACTCTGCTAAATTCGCCTTGCGACCGATCAACTCGGAATGAGGGCCACTAACTACTTAGCAGTTTCAGAGTAGCTCCAGACTTACTCTGCCTGTGCGATCAGTTCAGTGCTTGTCGTTCCTGGTTGACGTCACAAACACACCCAGCGTTCGCCCAGGCACTCCCACCGTTTCTCCGGCCACTCCTGCGTTTTTTCCGGAAACGGTAGCGTTTTCAGCCACACGCCCCTGAAACGCCGTGTTTCCGCCCAGTAACACCCATTTCCTGTCAATCACATTACGATCGCCGGAGCGAAGAAAAAGCCGTGAGTAAAAATACTTTCTTCATAGTAAAGTTACTTGGCGCAGTCGCAGTGCGAACTTTGCGCATGCGTACTAAGCGGATTTTCACTGCGATGCGATGAAAAAGAACGAGCGAACAACTCGGAATGAGGGCCATTGGCCCTCATTCCGAGTTGATCGGTCGCAAGGCGAATTTAGCAGAGTTACACACGCTAAGCCGCCGCCTACTGGGAGTGAATCTTAGCTTCTTAAAATTGCGACCGATGTATTCGCAATATTGCGATTACTAACTACTTAGCAGTTTCAGAGTAGCTCCAGACTTACTCTGCCTGTGCGATCAGTTCAGTGCTTGTCGTTCCTGGTTGACGTCACAAACACACCCAGCGTTCGCCCAGGCACTCCCACCGTTTCTCCGGCCACTCCTGCGTTTTTTCCGGAAACGGTAGCGTTTTCAGCCACACGCCCCTGAAACGCCGTGTTTCCGCCCAGTAACACCCATTTCCTGTCAATCACATTACGATCGCCGGAGCGAAGAAAAAGCCGTGAGTAAAAATACTTTCTTCATAGTAAAGTTACTTGGCGCAGTCGCAGTGCGAACTTTGCGCATGCGTACTAAGCGGATTTTCACTGCGATGCGATGAAAAAGAACGAGCGAACAACTCGGAATGAGGGCCATTGTGAGGTGTGAGGTATTCAGAATAGACTGAAAATGAGTGGAAATTATGGTTTTTGAGGTTAATAATACTTTGGGATCAAAATGACCCCAAAATTCTATGATTTAAGCTGTTTTTTAGGTTTTTTTGAAAAAAACACCCGAATCCAAAACACACCCGAATCCGACAAAAAAAATTCGGTGAGGTTTTGCCAAAACGCGGTCGAACCCAAAACACGGCCGCGGAACCGAACCCAAAACCAAAACACAAAACCCGAAAAATTTCCGGCGCTCATCTCATATATATAAATATATAATCTCCTTATGTTTATAGTATGTATATCTATGAATGTGTGTGCAGTGTAATATATATGTGCAAAATGTGTGTGTATATATGTGTGTATATATATGTGTGTGTGTGTGTATATATATATATATATATATATCACAATTATTATTATTATTATTATTATTTTTTTTATCCAAAGCGGCACTCCTCAAATTGAATTAAATATGGGGAAAAGAAGTTAAGAATCTATATATGTAATTTTTTTTTTTTTTTTGCATTAATATTATGTTCATATTACATTGTATGGCACAGGTATGTCAAACCGCTCCAAAATTGTTGTGTATTTTTTTAGGTGAAGAACATGAATTTAACCCTATCCAAAATGATTTTAGTAAAAAAAAAAAAAAATTACCCCCCATCCCCAACATCGATCGGGAACATCGCACCCAACGGATCATCAATAACATTGCAACCATCGCAGCTTTCATTTTGAAAGCCGGGACAGCCTCCAGGTACACAGGAGGGCTTGGGGGGGGGGGGGGGTTTAATTTACACTTCCCCAGGGCCTGCTATTATCTGCAGCCGCTGGAGGGGGGATCCTGCCGTGCTGACTGATCAGCAGTGATCAGCAGCACGGCAGACACAGGGGGAGAGTGCAGGGAGGCAGAGGGACCTTCCGGTCCCTCTGACAGCAGCAGCGGAGGGAAGTTTTCCTACCCTGCCGCTGCTAACACTCTCTATCTGACTGGTCACATCCTGTGCGACCAAGTCAGATAAAGCACTTGCAGGCATGGTCGCATTTGATGCGACCATGCCAGGCAAGTGGTTAAAGAAGGGATTGTGTTTACATTTGTTTTATTTGATATTCATTATTGAAATTTCTATGCTATCTGTGTATGTCTTGTTTCAATATTTGATTTGTTAGAGATATAATTGGGCATTTAAATGCCCAAGTATTTCTATTATTTAAACACACAAAAACACACACATATACACAAATATAAATATATATAAAGCACTGGTCACACCCCCATATCAGTTGCCACACCCCACCATTCTGATCACACACCCTGCGGTGGCACACAATCGGCCCTACAAACATTTCAGCTCCAGGCTCATGAGGACCTTAATCTGGCACTGTGCAGACCAGTAGGGAAAATATGGTAGCACTGATCCCAAGTTTTGAATGACCAGCTAAACTACAGGAATAATTTATTAAACTCAATAAAACAGGAGTTAAAGGGAATGTCTCATATCAGCACATCCCTAGGCATACAATGCTAGCAAACTCAATGTGATATTAGAATATTACTAGAGATGTGCACAGGACCATTTTTGCTGGATTTGGAATTGGCCCTGATTCGTCATCCGGCTTTGTATTTGGCTTTTGCCAAACTGCCGTGACTGGTTTTGTTTTTTTGTTTTCAAAAATTGACAAACAAAACTAAAATCACGTAATTTGGGCCTTTTTTTTGTTCCATGGGGGTGATTCAGACCTGATCCTAGAGGTGCTAAATTTAGCACATTTATGATCAGATTCTCTGACATGCGGGGGGACGCCCAGCACAGGGCTAGTATGCCCCACATGTTAGGCGCCCGCATGAGACCCGCAGCCATTTTTGTGATAGCATCGGCTGCGTGTGATGTCATGCAGCTGCCCCGACTACGCCCCCTGTTTCTCCATTGCCGCCCCTGTTTTGAAGTCTCGTCCCCGCAATACTCCATCTCCGTCTTTGAAATGGAGCATTGCCTCCCCACCGCGACCATCTCTGCCTCATAGACAGGCAGAAGCAATCGCATTTTCTGTGGGGCGCCGTAGAAAATGCAGGCGCATGCGCAGGATGGGCCCTGCGCAGGATCCCGCATCCTCTTAGCAATTTTTACCGTTGGATCGCTTATTGCGATTGCGATCCAACCTGAATCAGGCTCTATTTGTAAAATATAAAATATACATCACAATATCAGATGCCACTAAGTGAGCAAAACTGCCGGCAAATGGCAGTAATAAAATTTTTCACATGTAATAATTTTAAATAATAAGTGAAATCACATTTCTCTTGGGTCAGTCATGTAAAAGACAAGGGCCTCATACCAGAAATAACCAGTCTTAGCCGGTCTGGTGGGGTGTGTGAGGTCATGCTGTGATGTCATAATGGAAACTGCCTATGTCAGGGCTATGCTGTGCTGTCTCTTGCATATGCTTTCAGAGACCTGGCACGGCATAGCACACTGGTAGAAGGTTAGTGACTGGACAAAGATAAGAGCAGCTTATTTTGAATCGTCGGCAGACGTTTAGCATGACTATTATAATATATGACTTACGACCTTGGGGATAGCATAGTATTGGATAAAAACAAAATCTCACACCTACTGGAACAGTGCCATTACTTAACATCCACAAGCGGCTGCAAATGGGCCATTGGAGATATATGAAGGGTGCTTTACTCTCTCTCTGTCTCTGCCTGCCTAAATCCCAGTGTGCCAGTGTTGCAGGCTGATCCATTTGTATTAATATGTAGAGATGTAAGAGAATTAAATTGTGCTTTAATCATTACTTTTGTTTTTATCCAATACTATATACAGATGTGCCATGCTGATCATGGCTACATCTGAGGAAAACGTGCACCCTCGACGCAGCTATGCGCACCTGTGCCTAGCCATGTCGAGTTGCGGCATTTGCCGCCCCCATCCATCTGAATGGGGCACACACATGTCTTAGACATCCAGACATACGCGGTGCGGTCGCGACTAACAAGGCGCAATCGTCTTAAGATGTAGCCACAACGAGAATGGCTACATTTGTACAGTTGTAATTCCTGTTAGCGTCAGAAATGAATGCTATGGTGGTTCTGACTGTCCCCCTCCCCCCCTCACTCCCACTCAGGGTTGGACTGGCCCATAGGGGTACAGGGGAAACCACCGGTGGGCCCTACTGTCTGGGGGCCCACCTCCTCGTCTATGGATCAGGTCCCGTCTGTGCACTTGAATTGTACATTATACATATTATCTACAGTGCATTGCAGTTATTAATCTGGTAAATTATCATGCATGCACTAGCAGTATTTACTATATATATTTATCATGGGCCCTATACCATGTTAGCCAAGCCTCTGTGGCAGCAGGCCACACCCCTAAGCATGGGCCTTTACCTCTGCATTCCCCCGGTGGGCTCTCCATGCCCCACTCATTTCTTGCTCTCTTTTTTCACTCTCTCACCATTGAAGTATAGGTGCGTTTTTCTCCAGACGGGTAAATAGGTCAAAATATCAGATTTGAGGTGACAGATGGGAAGACTGGGTTAGGCAAGGTTAGTTGGTGGGCGGGTGGTCTGGGCAAACCAGGGACGTGCAGTCAGGGAAGGCAGGGGAGGCAGTGCCTCCCTTGTCATTAATGATTAAAATAATATAAAGAAGATACTTATGACACATACTGTATTCTGTGTCATAAGTATCTCCTTTATATTAATCTAATCATTATCCCTGTTTAAATGTGTTTGGGAGGCACCGATCGTGGTGCCTCCCATTGTGAGTGGGGAAGGGTGTGGGAGCGGGGGGCAGGGGTGGGCGGGGCCTAGCCATGGGCATTAAAAGTCCATTGGAAATGCATGGGAAAGCGGCACCATTAGACGTGCTGCTTTCATACAGGGACGTGCTTTCAACCCATGAAAGCACGCTCCTGTCCGTGAGGCCACATTGATTGGGCAGAGGATCCGTCACTGGATCAGCTGCCATCACTGTATGGGTGCGCGGAGGTGCGGGCATCGGTGGCAGTGAGAGTATTAGTGGCACTGCCATTCTGCAGAGTTTGGCAGCGGAGCGGTACCAATTTCAAAAATGGCACCTCAGCGTAATTTTTTAAATTCAAGATGGCAACCTCGAGCCAATCACGGCTCGCTGCGTCATCACCCCGGCTCTTCCGGCTGACTTATATAAGTCAGCACGAGGCATCGGCGTCAGTCCGACGGCAGAAGAGCTCCAGAAGAAAGAAGACGCTGGAAGTCCTGGATGGGCGGCAGCCATGCAAACGAGCTTAAAGGCCGCCGCCCCCAGGTGAAGACCCTGAATAATAAACTTTTTTTTTAAAGACGGTGTGGTGTTTTTATTTTAATATTTTCTTTACATGTGGACTACAGGTGCCAGCGGGCCCTTTATGTCCGGACATGCTGGCACTTGTGGTTCTCCAAGTGCTATGCAAAAGAGCTTAACGGCCGCCGCCCACCAGGTGAAGACTCTGGAAACCCTGGGAAGGCGGCAGCCATGCAAAAGAGCTTAAAGGCCGCTGCCTCCCCGGTGAAGACGCTGGAAGCCTTGGGGAGGCGGCGGCCCCCCAGGTAAGGGCGTCGGAAGCCCTGGAGAGGCGGCGGCCATGCAAAAAAGCTTAAAGGCTACCGCCCCCAGGTGAAGACCCTGACTAATAAACTTTTTTTTAAAGACAGAGTGGTGTTTTTATTTTAATATTTTCTTTACAGGTGGACTACAGGTGCCAGCGGGCCCTTTATGTCCAGACATGCTGGCACTTTTGGTTCTCCAAGTGCTATGCAAAAAAGCTTAACAGCCACCGTCCAACAGGTGAAGACGCTGGAAGCCCTGGGAAAGCGGCAGCCATGCAAAAGAGCTTAAAGGGCACTACCTTCCAGGTGAAGATGCCGGAGAAAGACGACAGAAGCCCTGGGGAAGCGGCGGCCCCCAAGGTGAAGACGGCGGAAGCCCTGGAGAGGCGGTGGCCATGCAAAAGTGCTTAAATGCCGCCGTCCCCAGGTGAAGACCCTGACTAATAAACTTTTTTTTAAAGACGGTGTGGTGTTTTTATTTTAATATTTTTTTACAGGTGCCAGCGGGCCCTTTATGTCCGGACATGCTGGCAATTGTGGTTCTCCAAGTGCTATGCAAAAGAGCTTAACAGCCGCCGCTAACCAGGTGAAGACCCTGACTAATAAACTTTTTTCTTAAAGACGGTGTGGTGTTTTTAAAGAAGAAGACGAAGACGAAGACAAAGAAGAAGAAGAAGAAGAAGAAGAAGAAGAAGAAGAAGAAGACGTAGTAGTAGTAGAACAAAAATTGGCTACATTTTGCTTAAAATAAAAATAGACATTTATTTTTTAAATATATTTTTCTTGATGTTGTGTTAATAAATAAATTCTCTCAAAAGGTGAAGATATGACACATATTTAGGGAGACAAATATATTAGGAGAGTTTAGAACCATGCATTGTTTATTCTACACAAGAGAGTACCATGTGAGGCAGCCATTTTGGGTCCACTACATAGATTACACTGTGCAATAAGTAAAACATGGCAGTAAGGCATACAAAGGTAAAATGAAAAGCAACTAACAGGACACCTAGTTTGCAGCTTACACAGTAAGGAAAATGGTCTTACGCTATAATTGCTTTTAGATATCTTTCTCCTTTATAACTATTTTAAAGTGAACTGAGGGGAAAATAACAATACAGGGTCCAGTTACATTATAAAATAATAAAAAAAATTCTCTGACCAAAAAATAAAAATGTCTAATAATTCTCCAACACTCCGAAGATGGTAAGCTCATACTGTGAATTGCATAAAATATTTCTATGAACCCCACTTAATCACTGTTACACACTGGTTCTCACTAAGCGGAGGTTGAGATGAGGGGTGTTATTCGGCAGGATCACTGGAAGTGTTGTGGATCTCTGATAATCTCAGGTCTCTGAGGAGTTAAGTGAAAAACTACTGTCTCCCACTGTGATGCTCTAAGACATTGACAAGATGCCGCCGCATTTATGTGCAGGATTTAGGTCAGCAGCCATCTTGGTACAGGGAGTGAAGCCTTCCTGAAGGAACAGTATGGAATCTGCGCAGTAGCGCTCTCCCCTTTCAACACTTTTTACATACAAATAGGATAATAATGATAAAACTCCCACATAGTCATCTAAATGGGATATAGTCACCATCCCGGCGGTCAGCATACCACCACCGGGATCCCGGCCACCGAATGCCGTCAGTGGGGCCGAGGAATATTCCCACTAGTTGGTGTCCATGACACCCATAGAGTGGGAATAGAACCTGTGGCGAGCGCAGCAAGCCACCAAGCCCGCAGCGTGAAGCCCCTCTCCCGGCATGCTGGCAGTCAGGATCCCGTCGTCGGAATGCTGACCGCAGGGATCCCGGCCGCCGGTCAACAACGCATCTGAACTATTACTTGTGCCTGGTGTAGGATTTTCAAATATGTGTAGTTTACTGTATACAAGGATATAAAACCTTAAAGGAACTGAGATTTAAGGTGTATTACATGTAGTTATAAAAATAAGTTTATTTTATGGCAGTAGTTTCCAAAACAGGGGGCCGTGAGACCCTGGGGTTCCTCGGGAAAGGTGGGAAGGGGGGGGGATAGGGGAGGCCTTGCAGTGGTGCCGTAGTTTGGTGGTCCATGAACAATTCAAATTGCTTATACTGAATTTAATTGGCAAAACCAGTCCTTCACCACATAACTGAACCTAAGGATGACATATTATAAACACAATTTACTTTATTTTATATTTTTTTCTAAATTTCTCACTAAGAAACTATGGTCTTGGGGTGCCGTGACAGAAATTCTGAAACTCTAGGGCAGGGGTGTCAAACTCGCAGCTCCTACCACATCCTTTTGTGGCCCGCGGGCAGGGGTCCTTTGCGGCCCAACCACCTTGCTTGCAGCGAGGGCAGGAGAGCACAGCGCACACCTCTCTTGCTCCCCAGTCCGGTCTCGGGCGATGGCACGGGTATCTTAAATCAGGTGCCGGTCCGTGTTCACGGACCAGAAGCCAATCAGGAGCAGTGCCAGAGTCTTTGCTTTCTATGTGCAGTGCCATCTTCCCGAAGAGATCACCATGAAGACGGCGCCACTACCACTGGCTACAGCACAGGCATACTGGGGAGGGGTAGCAAACTGGGGCTCCTGCCAGGCCCCTCCAGCAGCCCCTTTACCAATGCTCGTCTTTTGTCGTTTTTATTAGTGATGAGCGGGTTCGGTTTCTTGGAAACCGAACCCCCCCGAACTTCACGCTTTTTTCACGGGTCCGAGGCAGACTCGGATCTTCCCGCCTTGCTCGGTTAACCCGAGCGCGCCCGAACGTCATCATCCCGCTGTCGGATTCTCGCGAGGCTCGGATTCTATCGCGAGACTCGGATTCTATATAAGGAGCCGCGCGTCGCCGCCATTTTCACACGTGCATTGAGATTGATAGGGAGAGGACGTGGCTGGCGTCCTCTCCGTTTAGAGTAGACTAGAGAGTAGTAGAGACACTTGATTTACTAATTTTGGGGAGCATATTAGGTGTACTACTTGCTGATAGTGTGACCAGTGACCACCAGTTTAATTAATCCGTTCTCTGCCTGAAAAAAAACGATACACAGTGTGACACAGTCACATACCATATCTGTGCTCAGCCTCAGTGTGCCCTCAGTGTGCTGCATCATCTATGTAATACTGTATATCTGACTGTGCTGAGTGCTCACTGCTCACACAGCTTAATTGTGGGGGAGACTGGGGAGCAGTTATAGCAGGAGTACATATTTTAACAGTGCACACTTTTGCTGCCAGAGTGCCACTGCCAGTGTGACTGACCAGTGACCACTGACCACCAGTATATTGTGATTGTCTGCCTGAAAAAGTTAAACACTCGTCGTGTGGTGTTTTTATTCTATAAACGCATTCTGCTGACAGTGTCCAGCAGGTCCGTCATTATATAATATATACCTGTCCGGCTGCAGTAGTGATATATATATATTTTTTATATCATTATCATCCAGTCTATATTAGCACTGCAGCAGACGCAGTACGGTAGTCCACGGCTGTAGCTACCTCTGTGTCGGCAGTCGCTCGTCCATCCATAATTGTATACCACCTACCCGTGGTGTTTTTTTTTTTTCTATCTTCTTGATACTAGTAGCTTACTTTAGGAGTCTGCAGTGCTGAGCTGACAGTGTCCAGCAGGTCCGTCATTATATAATATATACCTGTCCGGCTGCAGTAGTGATATATATATATTTTTTATATCATTATCATCCAGTCTATATTAGCAGCAGACGCAGTACGGTAGTCCACGGCTGTAGCTACCTCTGTGTCGGCAGTCGCTCGTCCATCCATAATTGTATACCACCTACCCGTGGTGTTTTTTTTTTCTATCTTCTTGATACTAGTAGCTTACTTTAGGAGTCTGCAGTGCTGAGCTGACAGTGTCCAGCAGGTCCGTCATTATATAATATATACCTGTCTGGCTGCAGTAGTGATATATATATATATTTTTTATATCATTATCATCCAGTCTATATTAGCAGCAGACGCAGTACGGTAGTCCACGGCTGTAGCTACCTCTGTGTCGGCAGTCGCTCGTCCATCCATAATTGTATACCACCTACCCGTGGTGTTTTTTTTTTTTTTCTATCTTCTTGATACTAGTAGCTTACTTTAGGAGTCTGCAGTGCTGAGCTGACAGTGACCAGCAGGTCCGTCATTATATAATATATACCTGTCCGGCTGCAGTAGTGATATATATATATTTTTTATATCATTATCATCCAGTCTATATTAGCAGCAGACGCAGTACGGTAGTCCACGGCTGTAGCTACCTCTGTGTCGGCAGTCGCTCGTCCATCCATAATTGTATACCACCTACCTGTGGTGTTTTTTTTTCTTTCTATCTTCTTGATACTACTAGTAGCTTACTTTAGGAGTCTGCAGTGCTGAGCTGACAGTGTCCAGCAGGTCCGTCATTATATAATATATACCTGTCCGGCTGCAGTAGTGATATATATATATTTTATATCTCATTATCATCCAGTCTATATTAGCAGCAGACGCAGTACGGTAGTCCACGGCTGTAGCTACCTCTGTGTCGGCAGTCGCTCGTCCATCCATAATTGTATACCACCTACCTGTGGTGTTTTTTTTTTCTATCTTCTTGATACTACTAGTAGCTTACTTTAGGAGACTGCAGTGCTGAGCTGACAGTGTCCAGCAGGTCCGTCATTATATAATATATACCTGTCCGGCTGCAGTAGTGATATATATATATTTTATATCTCATTATCATCCAGTCTATATTAGCAGCAGACGCAGTACGGTAGTCCACGGCTATAGCTACCTCTGTGTCGGCAGTCGCTCGTCCATCCATAATTGTATACCACCTACCCGTGGTGGTTTTTTTTTTTTTCTATCTTCTTGATACTAGTAGCTTACTTTAGGAGTCTGCAGTGCTGAGCTGACAGTGTCCAGCAGGTCCGTCATTATATAATATATACCTGTCTGGCTGCAGTAGTGATATATATATATATTTTTTATATCATTATCATCCAGTCTATATTAGCAGCAGACGCAGTACGGTAGTCCACGGCTGTAGCTACCTCTGTGTCGGCAGTCGCTCGTCCATCCATAAGTATACTAGTATCCATCCATCTCCATTGTTTACCTGAGGTGCCTTTTAGTTGTGCCTATTAAAATATGGAGAACAAAAATGTTGAGGTTCCAAAAATAGGGAAAGATCAAGATCGACTTCCACCTCGTGCTGAAGCTGCTGCCACTAGTCATGGCCGAGACGATGAAATGCCAGCAACGTCGACTGCCAAGGCCGATGCCCAATGTCATAGTACAGAGCATGTCAAATCCAAAACACCAAATATCAGTAAAAAAAGGACTCAAAAATCTAAAATAAAATTGTCGGAGGAGAAGCGTAAACTTGCCAATATGCCATTTACCACACGGAGTGGCAAGGAACGGCTGAGGCCCTGGCCTATGTTCATGGCTAGTGGTTCAGCTTCACATGAGGATGGAAGCACTCAGCCTCTCGCTAGAAAAATGAAAAGACTCAAGCTGGCAAAAGCACAGCAAAGAACTGTGCGTTCTTCGAAATCCCAAATCCACAAGGAGAGTCCAATTGTGTCGTTTGCGATGCCTGACCTTCCCAACACTGGACGTGAAGAGCATGCGCCTTCCACCATTTGCACGCCCCCTGCAAGTCCTGGAAGGAGCACCCGCAGTCCAGTTCCTGATAGTCAGATTGAAGATGTCAGTGTTGAAGTACACCAGGATGAGGAGGATATGGGTGTTGCTGGCGCTGGGGAGGAAATTGACCAGGAGGATTCTGATGGTGAGGTGGTTTGTTTAAGTCAGGCACCCGGGGAGACACCTGTTGTCCGTGGGAGGAATAGGGCCATTGACATGCCTGGTGAAAATACCAAAAAAATCAGCTCTTCGGTGTGGAAGTATTTCAACAGAAATGCGGACAACATTTGTCAAGCCGTGTGTTGCCTTTGTCAAGCTGTAATAAGTAGGGGTAAGGACGTTAACCACCTCGGAACATCCTCCCTTATACGTCACCTGCAGCGCATTCATCATAAGTCAGTGACAAGTTCAAAAACTTTGGGCGACAGCGGAAGCAGTCCACTGACCAGTAAATCCCTTCCTCTTGTAACCAAGCTCACGCAAACCACCCCACCAACTCCCTCAGTGTCAATTTCCTCCTTCCCCAGGAATGCCAATAGTCCTGCAGGCCATGTCACTGGCACTGGCAATTCTGACGAGTCCTCTCCTGCCTGGGATTCCTCCGATGCATCCTTGCGTGTAACGCCTACTGCTGCTGGCGCTGCTGTTGTTGCTGCTGGGAGTCGATGGTCATCCCAGAGGGGAAGTCGTACTCGTAAGACCACTTTTACTACTTCCACCAAGCAATTGACTGTCCAACAGTCCTTTGCGAGGAAGATGAAATATCACAGCAGTCATCCTGCTGCAAAGCGGATAACTGAGGCCTTGGCATCCTGGGCGGTGAGAAACGTGGTTCCGGTATCCATCATTACTGCAGAGGCAACTAGAGACTTGTTGGAGGTACTGTGTCCCCGGTACCAAATACCATCTAGGTTCCATTTCTCTAGGCAGGCGATACCGAAAATGTACACAGACCTCAGAAAAAGACTCACCAGTGTCCTAAAAAATGCAGTTGTACCCAATGTCCACTTAACCACGGACATGTGGACAAGTGGAGCAGGGCAGGCTCAGGACTATATGACTGTGACAGCCCACTGGGTAGATGTATGGACTCCCGCCGCAAGAACAGCAGCGGCGGCACCAGTAGCAGCATCTCGCAAACGCCAACTCTTTCCTAGGCAGGCTACGCTTTGTATCACCGCTTTCCAGAATACGCACACAGCTAAAAACCTCTTACGGCAACTGAGGAAGATCATCGCAGAATGGCTTACCCCAATTGGACTCTCCTGTGGATTTGTGGCATCGGACAACGCCAGCAATATTGTGTGTGCATTAAATCTGGGCAAATTCCAGCACGTCCCATGTTTTGCACATACCTTGAATTTGGTGGTGCAGAATTATTTAAAAAACGAGAGGGGCGTGCAAGAGATGCTGTCGGTGGCCAGAAGAATTGCGGGACACTTTCGGCGTACAGGCACCACGTACAGAAGACTGGAGCACCACCAAAAACGCCTGAACCTGCCCTGCCATCATCTGAAGCAAGAAGTGGTAACGAGGTGGAATTCAACCCTCTATATGCTTCAGAGGTTGGAGGAGCAGCAAAAGGCCATTCAAGCCTATACAACTGAGCACGATATAGGAGGTGGAATGCACCCTTCTCAAGCGCAGTGGAGAATGATTTCAACGTTGTGCAAGGTTCTGCAACCTTTTGAACTTGCCACACGTGAAGTCAGTTCAGACACTGACAGCCTGAGTCAGGTCATTCCCCTCATCAGGCTTTTGCAGAAGAAGCTGGAGACATTGAAGGAGGAGCTAACACAGAGCGATTCCGCTAGGCATGTGGGACTTGTGGATGGAGCCCTTAATTCGCTTAACAAGGATTCACGGGTGGTCAATCTGTTGAAATCAGAGCACTACATTTTGGCCACCGTGCTCGATCCTAGATTTAAAACCTACCTTGGATCTCTCTTTCCGGCAGACACAAGTCTGCTGCGGTTCAAAGAACTGCTGGTGACAAAATTGTCAAGTCAAGCGGAACGCGACCTGTCAACATCTCCTCCTTCACATTCTCCCGCAACTGGGGGTGCGAGGAAAAGGCTCAGAATTCCGAGCCCACCCGCTGGCGGTGATGCAGGGCAGTCTGGAGCGACTGCTGATGCTGACATCTGGTCCGGACTGAAGGACCTGACAACGATTACGGACATGTCGTCTACTGTCACTGCATATGATTCTCTCCCCATTGAAAGAATGGTGGAGGATTATATGAGTGACCGCATCCAAGTAGGCACGTCAGACAGTCCGTACTTATACTGGCAGGAAAAAGAGGCAATTTGGAGGCCCTTGCACAAACTGGCTTTATTCTACCTAAGTTGCCCTCCAACAAGTGTGTACTCCGAAAGAGTGTTTAGTGCCGCCGCTCACCTTGTCAGCTATCGGCGTACGAGGTTACATCCAGAAAATGTGGAGAAGATGATGTTCATTAAAATGAATTATAATCAATTCCTCCGTGGAGACATTCACCAGCAGCAATTGCCTCCACAAAGTACACAGGGAGCTGAGATGGTGGATTCCAGTGGGGACGAATTGATAATCTGTGAGGAGGGGGATGTACACGGTGATATATCGGAGGATGATGATGAGGTGGACATCTTGCCTCTGTAGAGCCAGTTTGTGCAAGGAGAGATTAATTGCTTCTTTTTTGGTGGGGGTCCAAACCAACCCGTCATTTCAGTCACAGTCGTGTGGCAGACCCTGTCACTGAAATGATGGGTTGGTTAAAGTGTGCATGTCCTGTTTATACAACATAAGGGTGGGTGGGAGGGCCCAAGGACAATTCCATCTTGCACCTCTTTTTTCTTTCATTTTTCTTTGCGTCATGTGCTGTTTGGGGGTGTTTTTTGGAAGGGCCATCCTGCGTGACACTGCAGTGCCACTCCTAGATGGGCCAGGTGTTTGTGTCGGCCACTAGGGTCGCTTAGCTTACTCACACAGCTACCTCATTGCGCCTCTTTTTTCTTTGCGTCATGTGCTGTTTGGGGAGTGTTTTTTGGAAGGGCCATCCTGCGTGACACTGCAGTGCCACTCCTAGATGGGCCAGGTGTTTGTGTCGGCCACTTGGGTCGCTTAGCTTAGCCATCCAGCGACCTCGGTGCAAATTTTAGGACTAAAAATAATATTGTGAGGTGTGAGGTGTTCAGAATAGACTGAAAATGAGTGGAAATTATGGTTATTGAGGTTAATAATACTTTGGGAACAAAATGACCCCCAAATTCTATGATTTAAGCTGTTTTTTAGGGTTTTTTGAAAAAAACACCCGAATCCAAAACACACCCGAATCCGACAAAAAAAATTCGGTGAGGTTTTGCCAAAACGCGTTCGAACCCAAAACACGGCCGCGGAACCGAACCCAAAACCAAAACACAAAACCCGAAAAATTTCCGGTGCTCATCACTAGTTTTTATAACAACATGGTGACGACACTGTAGCACAGAGATTTTCAACCCTTTACAACTCGCGGCACACTGAACAAGATTTAAGTATTGCCAAGGCACATTCAAATATAATGGTGATGCATGGTGCAGTTGCATGTCCTATGATGTCATGTTGCAGCTTCTCCATAGGTAACGCCTGAGCCACATCTGAGAAAGCCAGAAGAGCCCAATGCTGCCCGGGTCCAAAATAAGAACTGGCTCTGCAACCACTAAACCCACCAGTATTGATCGTTCCAGAGCCTCAGTAGCGGCAATACACTGACGGGCCTGGCTGTGCTTCTATGGCGGCACACCTGGAGACTGCTCAGGGCACACTAGTTTTCATCGTTTTGTCCTTAAATGAGGTTATCATTGAAACACTGGAACAGTAATAAACAATATAACAACAGTGGAAATTGGGATCACACAAAGCCTTACATAGCCAAAGATAAATAGGGACACCCTACAATAAAAAATCTATACATATAATGAAACTGTAAGGGTTGTGTCTGTACATAGACATTTTTTTATTGAGAATTATACTTCTAGGGACTGTTTATGGACCATGGAAACAAAAAAAAGTGAAGTTTAGACTGTGTCTGTACGTTCTGGCATCACACAAAAACTACTGTATGAATTTATATCACATTTTCACTGTTGTATAGCTTAGTGACCTAGAAAAGGACTGAGGTATGTATGATCTCGATCTAACATCAGGGAGAGGAACAATAAATGAATAACCAGACGCTTGCAGTGTGCAGGCTCCTCAAGTCCAAAAGGGATGCGGTTACAATACCAGCGCTGGCATCATGAACACTGACTAGCCCGCCAGTTGGCATGCCGAGCAACAGGGACTATTACCATAGAGTGGGATAGAACCTGTGGTAAGCGCAACGAGCCCGCAAGGGTCTTTGTTGTGCTGGCCGAAACCCCCCCTGCTGGCCATCTGACAGACGGAATCCCGGCGTCGGTATGGTGACCGCCAGTCTCCCAACCACCGGTCACCCAATACCAACCTGTCCAAAATGACTATACAGTATGAGTGGAATTATTACACTCACTTAGTGCAGTTGGACTTCCAGCGTATAGCACTGCACTGACAGTTGGTGTTCCGGTCATGCTTCTGCAGACCTTGACTCTGCCCAGGTTATACAACAGAACCCGACTTAAAGCATACTTGCCTACTTTTGAAAAAGCATTTCAGGGAGATGTGAAAGTAACAACTATCATTGCGGACGTGTACTGCTCCATCTGAGAGGCGTGTCATAAAAATGACTTACAGTACATCCAAATGTAAATGAGCCCCAAGGTTAGTAAGATCTACTTGTTGAAGAAAAAACTCTTATATTTTGCAGAATTTGTTTGTGTATTGTGCTTTACAAAAGGTTCCATATACTGTAAGTGGCCACGAGAAACTTTATTTAAAATGCATGCAGCCATAGGGAGCACTGTGTCTTATAACTAGAGATGAGCGGGTTAGGTTCGTCGAGATCCAAACCCCCGAACTTCACGTGGTTTACATGGGTCGGAGGCAGCCTCGGTTCTTCCCGCCTAACACGCAAAACCCGAACGGAGGAAAACGTCATCATCCCGCTGTCGGATTCTCGTGAGATTCAGATTCAATATAAAGAGCCGCATGTCGCCGCCATTTTCTCTCGTGCATTGTCGATTGAGCGGAGAGGAAGTGGCTACGTTCTCTGCCTGAAAAGCTCAATATCTGTGCTCAGTGTGCTGCATTGTGGGGACCAGTAAATAGTAGTACAGTGCTGCATTGCGGTGACCACCAGTATATAGTAGTATTGTTGTCCATTGCGGTATCTTGCAGCTCCGTGTCAGACTCAGTTCTATTCTCCAGATCAGTGCTCAATATCTGTGCTGCATTGTGGGGACCAGTATATAGTAGTACAGTGCTGCATTGTGGTGACCACCAGTATATAGTAGTACAGAACAGTAGGCCATTGCTTTATCTTGCAGCTCCGTGTCAGACTCAGTTCTATTCTCCAGATTAGTGATCAATATATTTGCTGCATTTTGGGGACCAGTATATAGTAGTACAGTGCTGCATTGTGGTGTCCAGCAGTATATAGCAGTACAGTACAGTTGTCCATTTCTGTATCTTGAAGCTCCATGTCAGACTCAGTTCTATTCTCTGGATCAGTGCTCAATATCTGTGCTGCATTGCAGGGACCAGTAAATAGTAGTACAGTGCTGCATTGTGGTGATCACCAGTATATAGTAGTACAGTAGAGTTGTCCACTGCTTTATCTTGCAGCTCCATGTCAGACTCAGTTCTATTCTCCGGATCAGTGCTCAATATCTGTGCTGCATTGTGGGGACCGGTATATAGTAGTACAGTGCTGCATTGTGGTGACCACCAGTATATAGTAGTACAGTACAGTAGGCCATTGCTTTATCTTGCAGCTCCATGTCAGAGTCAGTTCTATTCTCCGGATCAGTGCTCAATATCTTTGCTGCATTGTGCGTACCAGTATATAGTAGTATAGTGCTGCATTGTGGTGACCACCAGTATATAGCAGTACAGTACAGTTGTCCATTGCTGTATCTTGCAGCTCCATGTCAGACTCAGTTCTATTCTCCGGATCAGTGCTTAATATCTGTGCTGCATTGTGGGGACCAGTATATAGTAGTACAGTGCTGCATTGTGGTGACCACCACTATTTAGCAGTACAGTACAGTTATCCATTGCTGTATCTTGCAGCTCCGTGTCAGACTCAGTTCTATTCTCCGGATCAGTGCTCAATATCTGTGCTGCATTGTGGGGACCTGTATATAGTAGTACAGTGCTGCATTGTGGTGACCACCAGTATATAGTAGTACAGTACAGTTGTCCATTGCTGTAACTTGCAGCTCCGTGTCAGACTCAGTTCTATTCTCCGGATCAGTGCTTAATATCTGTGCTGCATTGTGGGGACCAGTAAATAGTAGTACAGTGCTGCATTGTGGTGACCACCAGTATATAGTAGTACAGTACAGTTGTCCATTGCTGTATCTTGCAGCTCCGTGTCAGACTCAGTTATATTCTCCGGATCAGTGCTCAATATCTGTGCTGCATTGTGGGGACCTGTATATAGTAGTACAGTGCTGCATTGTGGTGACACTGACCACCAGTATATAGTAGTACAGTACAGTTGTCCATTGCTGTAACTTGCTGCTCCATGTCAGACTCAGTTCTATTCTCCGGATCAGTGCTCAATATCTGTGCTGCATTGTGGGGACCAGTAAATAGTAGTACAGTGCTGCATTGTGGTGACCACCAGTATATAGTAGTACAGTACAGTTGTCCATTGCTGTATCTTGCAGCTCCGTGTCAGACTCAGTTATATTCTCCGGATCAGTGCTCAATATCTGTGCTGCATAGTGGGGACAAGTATATAGTAGTACAGTGCTGCATTGTGGTGACCACCAGTATATAGTAGTACAGTACAGTTGTCCATTGCTGTATCTTGCAGCTCCGTGTCAGACTCAGTTCTATTCTCCGGATCAGTGCTCAATATCTGTGCTGCATTGTGGGGACCAGTAAATAGTAGTACAGTGCTGCATTGTGGTGACCACCAGTATATAGTAGTACAGTACAGTTGTCCATTGTTGTATCTTGAAGCTCCGTGTCAGACTCAGTTCTATTCTCCGGATCAGTGCTCAATATCTGTGCTGCATTGTGGGGACCAGTATATAGTAGTACAGTGCTGCATTGTGGTGACCACTAGTATATAGTAGTACAGTACAGTAGGCCATTGCTTTATCTTGAAGATCCGTGTCAGACTCAGTTCTATTCTCCAGATTAGTGCTCAATATCTTTGCTGCATTTTGGGGACCAGTATATAGTAGTACAGTGCTGCATTGTGGTGACCACCAGTATATAGTAGTACAGTACAGTTGTCCATTTCTGTATCTTGCAGCTCCGTGTCAGACTCAGTTCTATTTTTCCGGATCAGTGCTCAATATCTGTGCTGCATTGTGGGGACCAGTATATAGTAGTACAGTGCTGCATTGTGGTGATCACCAGTATATAGTAGTACAGTACAGTAGGCCATTGCTTTATCTTGCAGCTCCGTGTCAGACTCAGTTTTATTCTCCAGATCAGTGCTCAATATCTGTGCTGCATTGTGGGGACCTGTATATAGTAGTACAGTGCTGCATTGTGGTGACCACCAGTATATAGTAGTACAGTACAGTAGGCCATTGCTGTATCTTGCAGCTCCGTATCAGACTCAGTTCTATTCTCCAGATCAGTGCTCAATACCTGTGCTTCATTGTGGGGACCAGTATATAGTAGTACAGTGCTGCATTGTGGTGACCACCAGTATATAGTAGTACAGTACAGTTGTCCATTGCTGTATCTTGCAGCTCCGTGTCAGACTCAGTTCTATTCTCCAGATCAGTGCTCAATATCTGTGCTGCATTGTGGGGACCAGTATATAGTAGTACAGTGCTGCATTGAGGTGACCACCAGTATATAGTAGTACAGTACAGTACGCCATAGCGTTATCTTGCTGCACCATGTCACTTCTAGTATCCTGATCAGTGCTTAATATCTGTGCTCAGTGTCAGTGCTGCATTGTGGTGACCAGTATACTACAGTACAATAGTCCAGTGCTGTTCTCGCTGCTCAGTGTCAGTTCTCCGTAGTATCATCAGTGATCAGTATAATCAGTTCTCAGTATAGTCAGTGTGCTGTTAGACGTGCGCCCGTTTTCCGCTATTAGTGCATTGGTATTTAGATAATTGATGAAGTTATTGTGTCCCTGGTACAAAATCCCATCTAGATTCCACTTCACTAGGCAGGCTATAGCGAGATTTTACCAATTAACACCAGTGATTTATAATTATTAATTACAGTGATCTTGCCAAATAATTCCAGTAATTTTGTCATTTTCTTCCAGTAATTTGGACCAATAATACCATTGATCAGAACCAGGGGCGTCAGAACATTTATAGGTTGGGGGGGGCAAGATACATTTTCTATTTGGCGCCCCTGGGGGCGGAGCCACCAGGGAGGAGGAGGCGATACTATGGGGACGAAAAGGAGGCAGCACCATGGTGGGGTGGAGGCCGCACCATGTAGATGGTGGCCGGGAATCCCACTGACGGAGGTGCTGCGATGGGAGAAGGAGGCGCCTGGGACTGCAGTATTGCACCAGCAAGCACCATTGTGTAGGTGAGGCTGGCCCCCGGGACCTCCGGGGAGCAGTGGGGGTATGGAAAAGTGAAGACGGTAACTATGCTCTGGAAAAGGCCTGGTCACTCAAAAGGGGACGTACCCTTCAGTGTAGTTTACCACACCATATACCCCTTATACACATTATGCTTCACAATAGTAGTACCCCATATACTGTCTAGTACTGGTGCACCTTTCGCATTATATCACACGGTATGAGCTGAAATTTACATTATAGCACACAGAATTAGCCAAAACTCACATTATAGCCAATGGTATGAGCCGAAATTGACATTATACCACATAGAATGAGCCGGAATTTACATTATAGCACACAGAATGAGCCGGAATTTACAATTATAGCACACAGTATGAACCAAAATTCACATTATAGCACACGGTATGAGCCGCAATTCACATTATAGCACACGGTATGAGCTGAAATTTACATTATAGCACACAGAATGAGCCAAAGTTCACATTATAGCCAATGGTATGAGCCGAAATTTACATTATACTACATAGAATGAGCCGGAATTTACATTATAGCACAATGAATGAGCCAAAATTCACATTGTAGCACACAGAATGAGCCGAAATTCACATTATAGCACACAGAATGAGCTGAAAATTCACATTATAGCACACAGTATGAGCCGAAATTCACATTACTTACAGTACATCCAAATGTAAATGAGCCCCAAAGTTAGTAAGATCTACTTGTTGAAGAAAAAACTCTTATATTTTGCAGAATTTGTTTGTGTATTGTGCTTTACAAGAGGTTTCATATACTGTAAGTGGCCACGAGAAACTTTATTTAAAATGCATGTAGCCATAGGGAGCACTGTGTCTTATAACTAGAGATGAGCGGGTTCGGTTTGTCGAGTTCGTCGGTTCGTCGAAATTCACATTATAGCACACAGAATGAGCCGAAATTCACATTATAGCACACTGAATGAGCCGAAATCCACATTGTTGCACATAAAATGAGCCGAAAATTCACATTATAGCACACAGAATGAGCCGAAATTCACATTATAGCACACGGTATGAGCCGAAATTCACATTATAGCACACGGTATGAGCCGAAATTCACATTATACCACACAGTATGAGCCGAAATTCAGGGAGAGTGACAGAGGGTCAGGGAAAGGGACATACGGACAGGGAGAGGGACAGGGAGAGTGACAGCAGGGACATAGGGAGAGAGAAAGGCAGCAGGGTAAAATTACCTATTGAGCAGCGGCGGTGCGGAGGAGGCTGTGGTCTGCGGTGGATGAGGAGGCTGTGGTCAGTGCGGGGTGAAGGAGGCTGTGGGCATTGGCGATGATGCGGAGGAGTAGTCTGTGGGAGTTGGCGGAGGTGCAGAGGAGACTGGGGGCGGCTGCAATGCAGCAGAGGAGGAGACAGAGGACAGCGGTCTCTATATAAAACCTTGTCTTTGTGCCGCACTCCTGGACTATATCCTGATGAAATGGTGTAGACCATGGAATGTTGATAACGCTGAAACTGGTGTTTGAGTGATGTTTTATTATCCAGTAGTGCGGCACATAGATAAGGTTGTAGGAAGCTAACACTATTGTGTATGGCAGTGCGGGCACCCGGAGCAGTTTATATTCCTATTAGAAGAGCCGGTAAACAAAATAAATATATATATATATATATATATATATATATATATATTAATGTTATGTACATACAGGATATGGACCCCTGGACCCTGCTTACAAATCCTACATTTGCCATTGGAGAGGGGAGGGGGAGCAGGCAGGATAGCCTTTTACCTGTGACAACCCAGCCACAGGTCTCCGCAATGCAGGGACAGCAAGCACTTCTCTCCGTTAGGCCACGCCCCCAATCACCCATGAATCGCGGCACTTCTCTGGGGCCGTGAGCCGGCCCTGGTAAGGGGTGGGACGGGCAGCGCTGTTGAACTGAGCCTGGGAGCAGGAGGGGCTGAACACAGCCATATCCTGCTGCTACAGCTGCTCAGTCCCTGCACGGAGCGGAGGTTGTGATGTGCGGTCTTTCAGCTGACCGCACATCGCTGCTCCTGAATATCGGCGGCGCCTCTCATATTTTTTGGGGGGGCGAGCTGCCCCCTTGCCCCCCCCCCCCCAGTTCCGACGCCTCTGCCAGTACTTAACCAGTGGAGTGGAGCAGTAACAGTTATACATGTAACAGACTCTCAGCATGGAGCAGAGCTGAGCATACAGTTCAGACCACCAGCGGAGCTTGAGCTGAGCACAAAGTACAGACAGGGCCGGTTCTAGCCCTTGTGGCGCCCCGGGTGACAAAATAGGGGTGTGGCTTCATACAGGGGCGTAGTCAGTTACGCCCCCTGTAGAGTTGTGCCCCCAGTTGTGCCCAGGGGCGTTTTAAGAGAGGAGGAGGCCCGTGTGCAGCCTTCTGCTCCAGGGGCCCCCTCCTCTCTGACTGTGCTCAGGATTTAATACATACCTCTCCGGAGTCCCCCGGCGGTGCTGTCCTTCTCCGTGGCAGCGGCAATAGAGTCTGAGAACAAACTATTGCGCATGCGCAAACCTCCTGGAACACGGCGCGGCGTCCATTTTCCCAAAGATTTTGCTAATGCGCAAAACTCCGGAAAAGTGGCCGCCGTGCCGTCTTTCTGGAGTTTTCAGCAGGCGCAATAGAGTTTGTTCCCCCTAGTGTTCAAACTCTATTGCACTGCCGAAAAGGGATGGCTTCGATAGGGGACTTCAGAGAGGTAAGTATTAAGCAAATGGGTGCAGTGTGTGCGGGGTTGGCCTCCCTGGACCTGGGGGCCTGTGTGCCTCGCACACACTGCACCCATTATAGATACGCCAATGGTTGTGCCCCCATTTGTGCCCCCTGTACAGTAGCGCCGCTTACAAAAAAAAAAAAATGAATACTTACTATCCCCGCTCATGATTCCCGACCGCTGCAGACCTCCGCCGGCGCCGCTCCTCTCCTCGGATCTATGGGAGAGACGTCATGACGTCTCTCCCATAGCACAGCATAGATAGACACTAGAGGTCAATTATGACACGTAGCGTCTGTGCCAGTCCCACAATGCTGTGCGGTGCGCGATGATGTCATCGCGCACCGCACAGCAAAGGTCCTCTCCACGAAGGGAAACTAGACGGGTAGCGTCTAGTTCCCTTCACAGCGGGGAACACAGCGGGGGCACTGCCAAACAGTAGCTGATCTTGCCATGGTGCGGCGCCCTCCGGATGGCGCCGGCGCTCTCCGTGAGCCGGCACCCCGGGCAAAAGTCCTGCTTGCCCGTGGCAAGATCCGCTACTGAGTACAGACCACCAGCGGAGCATACAGTTCAGACCACCAGCGTAGCATACAGTACAGACCACCAGCTGAGTTTAAGCTGAGCTTACAGTACACACCTCCAGCGGAGGATACAGTACAGACCACCAGCGGAGTTTGAGCTGAGCATACAGTGCAGACCACCAGTGGAGCTTGAGCTGAGCATACAGTACAGACCACCAGCGGAGCATACAGTACAGACCACCAGCGGAGCTTGAGCTGAGCATACAGTACAGACCACCAGCGGAGCATACAGTACAGACCACCAGCGGAGCTTGAGCTGAACCTACAGTACAGATCATCAGCGGAGCATACAGTACAGACCACCAGCGGAGCATACAGTACAGATCACCAGTGGAGCTTGAGCTGAGCATACAGTCCAAACCACCAGCTGGTGACTGGGGAAGGTGTACTATGACGGCTATTCCTGCTTTGCCTCTTGGAGAGATGAAGCAGGAAGCAATACCGTCAATAATACCAATGGTAATACCTGCCCATATGTGAAAAAATAGGATTTAAAATACCTACTGGTAAATCCTTTTCTTGTAGTCCATAAGGGATATTGGGGACAGATTAGTACAATGGGGTATAGATGGGTCCAAAGGAGCCAGAGCACTTTAAATTTCTTCAACTGGGTATGCTGGCTCCTCCCCTCTATGCCTCCTCCTACAGCTCAGTTATAGGTAAAACAGTGCCTGAAGGAGAATGACATACTTGTGAGATTTTCACACCAGCACACCAACATACTGTATAACTTAACCAGCAACATCTGGCAACATTAACAGCAACAGCTGAACAGGAACACATAACAGAGAACCTGCAGAAAGTCACCACACAGAGGCGGGAGCCCAGTATCCCTTATTGACTACGAGAAAAGGATTTTCTGGTAGGTATTTAAAATTCTATTTTCTCTAGCATTCATAAGGGATATTGGGAACAGATTAGTACGATGGGGATATCCAAAAGCTTCCAGAACGGGCGGGAACGTGCGGAGACATCTGCAGCACTACCTGCACAAATTGGTATCAAACTTGTAGAACTTCACAAAGGTGTTCTTCCCCAACCAGGTAGCAGCTCGGCATAGTTGTAGGGCCGAGACTCCACGGGCAGCCACCCAGGAAGACCCCATCGATCATGCAGAGTGGGCCTTCAGAGACTGTGGAAAAGGTAAGGCTGCCAACGCATAGGCCTGTTGGATAGTAAGCCGGATCCAATGAGCAATGGACTGCCTTGAAGCAGGGCAACCCTTTTTCTGCATATCATACAGCACGAACAAGGAAACCGTCTTTCTGATCCGTGCTGTCCTCTTGACATAGATTTTCAAGGCTCGCATGGCATCCAATGTCTCCGGAGGAGCAGAAGTGTCACAACTGGACGGAATCACAATAGGTTGATTCAAGTGAAACGCGGAGTCCAACTTCGGCAGAAACTGCTGTCTAGTCCTGAGCTCCGCTCTGTTCTCGTAAAAGACCAAGTATGGACTTTTGCACGACAAGGCTCCCAATTCTGAGACACGCCTAGCAGAAGCCAGGGCCAGTAACATCACCGTTTTCCACGTGAGGTACTTATCTTCTACTGTCGTCAGAGGTTCAAACCAGGAGGACTGTAGAATTCACTACATCCAGATCCCAAGGTGCCGTAGTCGGCACGAATGGAGGTTGTTTGTGAAGCACCCCTTGCAAGGAGGTCTGAACTTCCGGCAAGAGAGCCAACTTCTTCTGGAAGAAGATGGAAAGGGCTGAAATTTGGACCTTAATGGATCCCAGACGTAAGTCTTTATCCACTCCAGCCTGCAAGAACCGTAGGAACCTCCCCACTGGAATTCTGCAGAGGGATATGTGCGTTCCTCGCACCAAGAGACATATCTCCGCCAGATATGATGATAGTGTTTTGACGTCACAGGTTTTCTGGCTTGCACCATAGTGGCAATGACCTTTTTGGAAAGCCCTTTGTGAGCTAGGATGTTCTGCTGAACCTCCATGCCAACAAACAAAGCCACCGTAAGTCCGGGTAGACGAACGGTCATTGTTGAAGAAGATCCCTTCTTAGCGGTAGAGGCCAAGGGTCCTCTACGGACATGTCCAGAAGAGCCGCGTACCACACTCTTCAGGGCCAATCTGAGCACCCTAGCACCCACTTGAGCCTGAGGGTCCCTGGTTTGTGAGCAATAGCAGCGAAGCTTCTTGTTGAGATGAGGGGCCATCAACTCGACCTGTGGGCAGTGCCGTAACTAGACATTTTAGCGCTGTGTGCAAGAAACAGCATTGGCGCCCCCCCTCCTACATCATATTTAAAATAGGGCCAGTGCACGCCATAGGCGTGTGCCAAAAATTTAGGGGTGTGGCTTCATGGGGAAGAAGCGTGGCCACAAAATAATACAAATTCATAATATGCCACACAGTAGTGCCACTTACACATATTATGGCAGGCAGAGTCCCCCTTTTACACATTCCGGAAGGCAGAGTCCCCCCTTTTACACAATACGGCAGGCAGAGTCGCCCTTTTAACATTACGTCAGGATAGGTTTCCCTTTTTACACATTGCGGCAGGCAGAGTCCCCCTTATAGCAGTACAGCAGGCAGAGTCCCCATTTTACACATTACTGCGGGCAGATTCCCCCTTGCATCCCCCCCCCCGCCCTTAGAGTGTAGTATAATGTAGTGTAGTGTAGTGTACTGTAGTAAAGTGAAGTGTAGTGTAATATAGTGTAGAGTGTAGTGTCTGTGTAGGCACTTACGTGAGGTTTACATTCTTCCTGCGCTGTTGCCGGCTCCTGTACAGAACTGACTCCTCTGCAGAGTCTGTACACTTCACAGACAGAGAGGGGGCGGGCAGCGGGAGCGCAGCAGCACATCATCTGCTCCAGCTGGTCGGAGCTTGGGGCTGCTGCGGGTGCCAGGCACAGGGGAGCGGGAGGGCGGCCGTCAGTGGGAGGGATATGCGGCCACTCAGTGTGTATGTAGAAGGTGCGCCTACAGGGCAAGTGTGCTGTGGGCAATGCACCTTCTGCACACACCTAGTTACGGCCCTGTCATTAATATTCAGTTACAATATACTGCCATACCTGGGATTCAGACCTGTAACCTGTTGAACTGTAACCAAATTCCTTACTCATTGAGATATTTGATCCTGCATAAATACTATGAACACTATATGAAGCTACTGGTACTTTGTAAAAAAAAAATTATCAGTATTGCAATTGAGCAGGTCTATGTAGTGTGTAGCCACACATCCAATCTCTTGCAGTCACACACTACATAGATCTGCTCAGCTACAATGCTGATCATTTTTTCACACAGAATTTTCTAGCTTAGAATTCTCTAGCTTTCTATGTAAGGGCAGATAGCTCAATGAATAGAGTGTCTGACTGCAATGCCTCAGGCAATGGGCTCAAATCCTGGGTATATCAGCATCTTCAAATGTAATAAAGGACAATGTGACTGAATAACAAAGAAATCTCAAGTTGAGTTCATGAATGTTGTATAGGTATTAGTGACAAAAGTGGTCAGGTTAGGAGACAGTGGTGGTCAGGAGATGCTGGGCTTCAAAAAGGGGGAAGCTCAAAGTGAAAGTAATTAAAACAGATAATTGACAAGTGCCACCAACTGCGCCCCCTACCCTCCAGCACTATGTGCGGTGCCCCCTCCGCACACACCTAGTTACGGCCCTGCCTGTGGGCATCCCCACCTGTCGATGATCTGTTGAAACACCTAAGGGTGTAGTTCCCACTCCCCCGGATGGAGGTCGTGGCGACTTAGGAAGTCTGCTTCCCAGTTGTCCACTCTCGGAATGAAGATTGCGGACAGTGCTCTTGCATTTCTCTCTGCCCAGAGGAGTATTCTGGACACTTCTCGCATGCAGGCCCTGCTTTTCGTTCCTCCTTGTTGATTGATGTACTCCACCGCCTGATCCCGTAGTAGAGGAGATGCCTGAATTAGAGCATTGTAGATAGCCCGAAATTCCAAAATGTTGATCAGAAGTAAGGCCTCTTGGGCAGACCACCTGCCCTTGAACTGGTCCCCTTGAGTGACAGCTCCCCATCCTCTCAGACTCGCATCCGTCTTGTGGAGGATCCAATCCTGAATCCCAAAGCATCAACCTTCCAGCAGGTTGGAAGACTGTAGCCACCACAGGAGAGAAATCCTGGCCTGGGGTGACAGCCGAATCATCCGGTGCATCTGAAGATGGGAACCGGACCACTTGTTCAGGATGTCCAATTGGAATGGTCTGGCATGAAACCTTCCGAATTGAATCGTCCCGTATGAGGCCACCATCTTTCCCAACAGTTTTATGCTAAGATGAATGGAGACTCAAGCAGGTTGGAGCACCATGCAAACCATTTCTTAAAGTGTTCTCACTTTGTCCTCTGGGAGGAACACTTTCTGTGCTACAGTATCCAGTAGCATCCCCAGAAACAGGAGCCGTTGAGACGGTTCCAGGTGGGACGTCTGCATATTGAGGATCCACCCGTGGTGAGATAGAAGTTGGATAATGCGATCTATATGGAGCAATAGAAGCTCCCTGGAGTTCGCTTTTATCAGGAGATCGTCGAGGTATGGAATTACATTGACCCCCTGGACCCTGAGCTGAAACATAATTTCTGCCATCACCTTCGTGAACACCCTCGGAGCTGTAGACAGGCCGAAGGGTAACGCCTGAAACTGGTAGTGGTCGTTCAGTAGGGCAAACCTCAGATAGGCCTGATGAGGAGGCCAAATTGGGATATGTAGGTAAGCGTCCTTGATATCCAGGGACACTAGGAATTCCTGTTGTTCCAGGCCTGCGGTTACCACTCTCAAAGATTCCATCTTGAATTTGAAAACCTTCAGGTAAGGATTCAAGGACTTCCGATTCAGAATGGTTCTCACAGACTCGTCTGGTTTTGGTACTACGAACAGACTGGAGTAGTAACCCTATCCTTGTTGTAGTAGGGGCACTGGAACAATGACCTGGGACTGTACCAACTTGTTTATGGCCAGTAGTAGCGTACCACGCATATTTTCCAAAGCTGGTAAGCTTGAATTGAAAAATCATTGGGGAGGAGCACCGTCGAACTCCAGCTTGTAACTCAGAGAGATAAGGTCCTTTACTAAAACATCTTGGCAGGAACCATCCCAGATGTGGCTGTAGTGATGTAACCGAGCTCCCACCACGAGATCCCCTCGGGATGGTAGGGCACCGCCATGCCAAAGGCTTTGCGGCAGCAGAACTGGTGTTCTGGTCCTGAGATCCGGCAACGGCTGGTTTCTTATGTTTTCCTCTGGAGTCTCTAGCTGCGTTGGTGGCCCCTCTGACCCTAGATCGAAATCTTGAGGACCGAAAGGGCTGAGTAGACAGTCCCGGGTAGGTACGTCTAGCAGATGGAGCCCCCAAAGGAAGAAACGTGGATTTCCCAGCAGTAGCTTTGGAAATCCATGCGTCCAATTAATCTCCAAAGAGCCATTCACCTGTGAAGGGTAGAGATTCCACATTACGTTTGGAGTCAGCATCAGCAATCCACTGATGCAACCATATGGCTCTGCGCGCAGACACAGCCATAGCCGTGGTCCTAGCATTAATATTACCAATTTCTTTAAGGGAGTCACAGAGGACTCTTGCCATGTCCTGAATGTGATTCAGGAAAGTAACAGCATTCACTAAGGTCATATCACCCGAGAGACCTTCCTTAATTTGATTAGCCCAGGAATTAATTGCATCGGGTATATTTACTAAGGTCCCGATTTTGACCGATTTGGTGTTTTTTCTTCTAAGTGTCATCTCGGGAATTTACAAAACCAAAATCTAGGCAGTGATGAGGGCATTCGTATTTTTTTGGAAGTCAAAGCAAAAAAATACGAATGAATACACCATCGGTTAAATGCGCCTGATATTTTATACAACTCGGTAATTTACTAAAAATTGTAATTCACAAACACTGCCGGCAATAGCCAAACACTGCCGTGAAAAAATACAAATCGTATAAAAAAAAGCAGTTATAAAATAGACCTGCATTTTTTTACCGTGTTCTGATAGGCATGAACGGATCCGTGAGATCCGTGCATGTTTATCAGTGGGAAGGGGTGTGAAATGGTTAAAAAATGATTTTTTTTTTTCGTGGGGTCCCCCCTCCTAAGCATAACCAGCCTCGGGCTCTTTGAGCCGGTCCTGGTTGAAAAAATATGGGGGAAAAATTGACAGGGGTTCCCCCGTATTTGAACAACCAGCACCGGGCTCTGCACCTGGTCCTGGTGCAAAAAATACGGGGGACAAAAAGCGTAGGGGTCCCCGTATTTTTTGAACCAGCACCGGGCACCACTAGTCAGAGAAATAATGCCACAGCCGGGGGACACTTTTATATAGGTCCCTGCGGCCCAGGCATTAAATCACTAACTAGTCACCCCTGGCCGGGGTTCCCTGGATCCACCCTCCAGCCACCCAAGGGCCAGGGGTGAAGCCAGAGGCTGTACCCCCCATCCAAGGGCGGCGGATGGGGGGCTGATAGCCAAGTGAAAAAATAAGAATATTGTTTTTGTAGCAGTACTACAAGTCCCAGCAAGCCTCCCCCACTAGCTGGTACTTGGGGAACCACAAGTACCAGCATGCGGTGGAAAAACGGGCCCGCTGGTTCCTGTAGTACTACTACAAAAAAAATACCCAACAAAAAACAGAACACACACACCGTGACAGTAAAACTTTATTACATACATGCACACCTACATACACACATACTTACCTATGTTCACATGAGGCTCGGTCCACTTCTTCATGTAGAATCCATGGGGTACCTGTGAAAAAAAGTATACTCACATAATCCAGTGTAGCTTGTGTCCTCTTTGTAATCCACGTACTTGGCAAAAAAACAAACCGGAAACCCGAACCACGCACTGAAAGGGGTCCCATGCTTACACATGGGACCCCTTTCCCCGACTGCCGGGACCCCCGTGACTCCTGTCAAAGAGGGTCCCTTCAGCCAATCAGGGAGCGCCACGTCGTGGCACTCTCCTGATTGGCTGTGCGCTCCTGAGCTGTCAGTCAGGCTGCGCATGGCAGAGATACAATGTAGCGCATAGGCGCTCCATTATATCCAATGGTGGGAACTTTGCGGTCAGCGGTTGAGGTTACTCGCGGTCAACCGCTAACCGCAAAGTTACCACCATTGGATACAATGGAGCGCCTATGCGCTACATTGTATCTCTGCCATGCGCAGCCTGACTGACAGCTCAGGAGCGCACAGCCAATCAGGAGAGTGCCACGACGTGGCGCTCCCTGATTGGCTGAAGGGACCCTCTTTGACAGGAGTCACGGGGGTCCCGGCAGTCGGGGAAAGGGGTCCCATGTGTAAACATGGGACCCCTTTCAGTGCGTGGTTCGGGTTTCCGGTTTGTTTTTTTGCCAAGTACGTGGATTACAAAGAGGACACAAGCTACACTGGATTATGTGAGTATACTTTTTTTCACAGGTACCCCGTGGATTCTACATGGAGAAATGGACCGAGCCTCCTGGGAACATAGGTAAGTATGTAGGTGTGCATGTATGTAATAAAGTTTTACTGTCACGGTGTGTGTGTTCTGTTTTTTGTTGGGTATTTTTTTTTGTAGTAGTACTACAGGAACCAGCGGGCCCGTTTTTCCACCGCATGCTGGTACTTGTGGTTCTCCAAGTACCAGCTTGCGGGGGAGGCTTGCTGGGACTTATAGTACTGCTACAAAAAACAATATTCTTATTTTTTCACTTGGCTATCAGCCCCCCATCCGCCGCCCTTGGATGGGGGGGACAGCCTCGGGTTCCACCCCTGGCCCTTGGGTGGCTGGAGGGGGGGACCCCTTGATTTAAGGGGTCCTCACTCCTCCAGGGTACCCCGGCCAGGGGTGACTAGTTAGTGATTTAATGCATGGGCCGCAGGGACCTATATAAAAGTGTCCCCCGGCTGTGGCATTATCTCTCTGACTAGTGGAGCCCGGTGCGGGTTCAAAAAATACGGGGGACCCCTACGCTTTTTGTCCCCCATATTTTTTGCACCAGGACCAGGTGCAGAGCCCGGTGCTGGTTGTTCAAATATGGGGGAACCCCTGTAAAAAAAATTCCCATATTTTTACAACCAGGACCGGCTCAAAGAGCCCGAGGCTGGTTTTGTTTAGGGGGGGGGACCCCACGCAAATTTTTTCTTGATTTTTAATACTTTTTTTTATAAAGGTGCACAATGAAGCCCTGCACGGATCTCACAGATCCGGCCGAGGTTCATTGTGTTAATGTCGGCAGTGTTTTACTATTCACACCTGTAAAACACTGGCCGAAAATACGAATGACATCGACATCGGAAAACTCGAAAATGCAGAATACGACAGCATAGTAAATGAGGCGTAAAAAATTCAAAAAGTTGCAATTTTAGTAAATATACCCCCATGTATCATCCAGCAACCTGCAATCACCTGCAGCAATGTAAATAGATTTTAGAGTGGTCTCAATTTTACTATCTGCCGGGTCCTTTACTGTAAAGGAGCAGGGAGTACCGCCTTTTTAGAAAGGCGAGAGACTGAGATGCCTATTGCTGGAGACTCCTCCCAGAATTTCCTGCCTTCAGGGGAAAAGGGGAATGTATGCAAAAACCGTTTTGACACCTGGGGGTATATTTACTAAGCTCCCGATTTTGACCGATTTGGGTTTTTTTTTTCAAAGTGTCATCTCGGGAATTTACTAAACAGAAATCTCGGCAGTGATGAGGGCATTCGTATTTTTTTTGAGGGTAGAGAAAAAAATACGAATGAATACACCATCGGTCAAACACGCCTGTTATTTTATACAACTCGGTAATTTACTAAAAATTCGTATTCACAATCACTGCCGGCAATATCCAAACACTGCCGGTAAATGTTACAAATCGTAAAAAGCAGTTTTCAAATAGACCTGCTTTTTTATCCGTATTCTGATAGCCATGCACGGATCAGTGAGATCTGTGCATGCTTATCAGTGGGAAGTGGTGTAAATGGCTTAAAAATCCCAAATTTTTTTGCGTGGGGTACCCCTTCCTAAGCATAACCAGCCTCGGGCTCTTTGAGTCGGTTCTGGTTGAAAAATACAGGGGGAAAAATGACTGGGGTCCCCCCATATTTCATCAACCAGCACCAGGCTCTGCGTCCAGTCCTGGTTCAAAAAATACGGGGGACAAAACATGTAGGGGTCCCCCCGTATTTTTTAAACCAGCACCAGGCTCCACTAGCCAGAGAGATAATGCCACAAGCGGGGTACACTGTTATACTGGTCCCTGCAGCCGTGGCATTATTCCCCCCCAACTAGTCACCCCTGGCCAGGGTAACCTGGAGGAGTGGAGACCCCTTAAATCAAGGGGTCCCCCCCTCCAGCCACCCAAGGAGGTTGGTGGATGGGAGGCTGATAGCCATTGTGTAAAAATAAAGAATATTGTTTTTTGTAGAAGAACTACAAGTCCCAACAAGCCTCCCCAACAAGCTGGTACTTGGAGAACCACATGTACCAGAATGCGGGAAAATAACGGGCCCGCTGGTACCTGTAGTTCTACTACAAAAAAAATACCCCAAAAAATACACAAGACACACAGACCATGACAGTACAACTTTAATTTACATACATGCATACTTACACACACACACACATACTTACCTATGTTGACACGGAGCCCCTTGGTCCTCTTGTCCAGTAGAATCCACGGGGTACCTGTAAAAATAAAATTATACTTACAAACAAATTCAATCCTGTGTAGATCGGTCCTCTTCTTTAAGTTTGTAATCCACAAAGTTAATTGGGGTCACTTTTGTGGGTGACCCCAATTAACTTTGCAGTTAACCGCAGACCGCAAAGTTCCCATCACTGGTTACAATGGGGTGCCGCTACGCTACATTGTAACCAGTGCGCTCCTCATGATTGACAGTGCAGGAGCGCACAGCCAATCAGGAGAGTGCCATGATGTGGTGCTCCCTGATTGGCTGGCGGGACCTTCACTGACAGGAGTCACGGGGGGTCCCACCAGTCGGGGAAAGGGGTTCCATGTGTAAACATGGGACCCCTTTCAGTGCGTGGACCGGGTTCTTCGGGGGGGGGGGTTCAATAAGTACGTGAATTACAAACTTAAAGAAGAGGACCGATCTACACAGGATTGTTTGTAAGTATAATTTTATTTTTACAGGTACCCCGTGGATTCTACTGGACAAGAGGACCGAGGGGCTCCGTGTCAACATAGGTAAGTATGTGTGTATGTAAGTGTGCATGTATGTAAATTAAAGTTGTACTGTCATGGTGTGTGCGTCTTGTGTATTTTTGCTGGTATTTTTTTGTAGTAGAACTACAGGTACCAGCGGGCCCGTTATTTTCCCGCATGCTGGTACTTGTGGTTCTCCAAGTACCAGCTTGCGGGGGAGGCTTGCTGGGACTTGTAGTTCTTCTACAAAAAACAATATTCTTTATTTTTACACAATGGCTATCAGCCTCCCATCCACCGCCCACGGATGGGGGGACAGCCACGGGCTTCACCCCTGGCCCTTGGGTGGCTGGAGGGGGGGACCCCTTGATTTAAGGGGTCCCCACTCCTCCAGGGTACCCCAGACAGGGGTGACTAGTTGGGGGGGTAATGCCACGGCTGCAGGGACCAGTATAACAGTGTCCCCCAGCTGTGGCATTATCTCTCTGGCTAGTGGAGCCCGGTGCTGGTTTAAAAAATATGGAGGACCCCTACGTGTTTTGTCCCCCATATTTTTAGAACCAGGACCGGACGTAGAGCCCGGTGCTGGTTGATGAAATATGGGGGGACCCAAGTCATTTTTCCTCCTGTATTTTTTCAACCAGGACCAGCTCAAAGAGCCCGAGGCTGGTTATGCTTAGGAGGGGGGACTTCATATAATGTACACAATGAAGCCCTGCACGGATCTCACTGATCTGGCCGGGATTCATTGTGTTAAGTACGGCAGTGTTTTACTAATCACTCCCGTAAAACACTGCCCGACAATACGAATCACATCGACATCGGAAAATACAAATGAAGACAACTTGGCAGCTTAGTAAATTACATGCACTTTGGGGGTAATTCCAAGTTGATCGCAGCAGGAAATTTTTTAGCAGTTGGGCAAAACCATGTGCACTGCAGGGGGGCAGATATAACATTTGCAGAGAGAGATAGATTAGGGTGTGGTGAGTTAAATCTGCAATCTAAATTGCAGTGTAAAAGTAAAGCAGCCAGTATTTACCCAGCACAGAAACAAAAATGACCCACCCAAATCTAACTCTCTCTGCAAATGTTATATCTGCCCTCCCTGCAGTGCACATGGTTTTGCCCAACTGCTAAAAAATTTCCTGCTGCAATCAACTTGGAATTACCCCCTTTATTCAAAAAGTTGCAAAAAAACACGAACGATGTAATTCGAGTTTAATCTCCCACCAAATCACTACAAATACGAATCTTAGTAAATATACCCCCTGATGTTTTTTTATCTGGAATCTTCCAGGCTATTTTAAATAAGTCATCCAATTCCTTGGAATCAGGAAATGTGACTGTCAGTTTGTCTTGTGGGAGGAAAAATGACAGCTGAGTATTAGTATCCTCCAGGGGGAGCTTTAACACATCCCTAATAGCCAATATGAGGGGTTCAATACCCTGTGTAGGGGTGTAATCCCCACTTATGGGGTCCACATCATCCCCATCATCCTGTATATCATCATCAGTATCTGATAGGAGTGCAGGTAGAGCACGTTTTTGTGCACCTGCAGCAGACAGGGGGGGACGTTTTGCAGTTAGGCTAGCCACTGCTTGTTGCAGTTCCTGAGTCTTATTGGCATTTGCAGTGAGTTGAGTTGAGATGACATAACAGACATCATAGTTTTGATAGCCACCAACCAGGAGGACTCTGGACTCTCGCCCACATTGATATCAGCATTTTGAGATGACTGACTACACTGTTCACATGATACTGAGCAGGATGAACTAGGAGAGATCTGCATAACTTCTGTTTTACCATTGTGACAGAAAAAAACAGGAATAATACACACACAGCACAGCCTTATATATATTACAAGCCTGCCCTATTGCATGTGAGAGGAGACACAGGAGAGAGGACACCAGCGCACCCAACGCTGCACAGCCCCAGTGAGGCTGTCAGCATTTTATGTGTAAACAGTGAGACTGTAATATGAAAAATCCCACAGGGGGATGTTACTATTGCACAAATATAGCGGCTCTCCCCTTCTACACGCGGTACCAGCGATCCAGGGACTGATATGGGGGTGGTGTGAAGGCTGCTGCTGCTATACAGAGGAAGGCGCCAAAATGCCGCTGAGCCCGCTCTCGTGTAGCTCCGCCCCTCACCATGGCGCTGGAGCTACCGTTGAATTTTTATACTGGCCATGTCTCCCAATGTGTGTAGCCTAGCCTCACATAAATGCTTGGTACAACTGTTAGAAGCCAGACTCAAGCAGGGGCTACAGTGGGTCCCCCCCAGGAGGGACCCGTACACCTCACCCGCTCTTCAGCCGCACATTGAACCAGGGTACCCCCCTAGCGGGGCCCCCGGTTGGTACTCACCACCGAATATCACCTTCAGGCAGCGTTAGGGGTGTGCGGCATGCAGTGCCATTTCCTGGGGCGGGCGAGCCGTGCAACCGCACGGGGCGCCCACCGCGGCACTTCTGCGGGTCCTTGCTTCCCCCTCCTCCCTCTTCCCGAGTCATTCTGTGAAACTCCGCCCCCGTGCGGAGTACTGATGACAAGAGGAGAGGGTAGCCAATCTACTAGAAGGACGAGGCGGCCAGTGTCAGGAGGGAGAGGCGGGCCGAAGAATGGGAAGAACCTCTGCAAATGTAAGCCTCTCTCTCTCTCCCCCCTCCCTCTCCCTTCCTCCCCCCCCACTTGACACTTGCCTGCCTAATGTGTAAAATGGGACTCTTGCCTACCTAATGTGTAAAAACAGGATTTTAATACCTACCGGTAAATCCTTTTCTCCTAGTCCGTAGAGAATGCTGGGGTCCATTTCATGACCATGGGGTATAGACAGGATCCGCAGGAGCCATGGGCACTTTAAGACTTTTCAAGGGTGTGAACTGGCTCCTCCCTCTATGCCCCTCCTCCAGACCTCAGTTATAGGAACTGTGCCCAGGGAGACGGACATTTCGAGGAAAGGATTTACATTTATACTAACGGTGAAAATCATACCAGCTCACACCTCAACCATACCGCACAACATGGCATTCAACATAACACACGCCAACAGGCATGAACCATTTACAGCAACATGCTGAAAACAAATGTAACACAACTTGTGTAACTAACTGAACAAAACTGCAGGTAAAGTACGCACTGGGTCGGGCGCCCAGCATCCTCTACGGACTAGGAGAAAAGGATTTACTGGTAGGTATTAAAATCCTGTTTTCTCATACGTCCTACAGGATGCTGGGGTCCATTTCATGACCATGGGGTTTATACCAAAGCTCCAGTACGCGCGGGAGAGTGCGATGACCCTGCAGCACCGATTGACCAAACTGGAGGTCCTCATCGGCCAAAGTGTCAAACTTATAAAATTTAGCAAAAGTGTTTGACCCTGACCAATTAGCTGCTCGGCAAAGTTGTAATGCCGACACCCCCCCGGGCAGCCGCCCAGGACGAGCCCACCTTCCTAGTAGAATGGGCCTTCACCGTCTTCGGCACCACAAACCAGCCGTAGAATGAGCGTGCTGAATCGTACCTCTGATCCAGCGCGCAATGGTCTGCTTGGAAGCAGGACACCCAATCTTGTTGGGAGCATACAGGACAAACATAGCCTCTGTTTTCCGTATCCGAGCTGTTCTAGCGACATAAATCTTCAAAGCCCTAACCACATCTAGAGACTTTGACTCAGTGAACGTGTCAGTAGCCACTGGCACCACAATAGGTTGGTTTATGAGGAAAGATGAAACCACCTTCGGAAGAAAATGCTGGCGAGTTCTCAACTCCGCCCTATCTTCATGGAAGATCAGGTAAGGGCTCTTGTGGGACAAGGCCCCCAACTCAGACACCTGCCTTGCGGATGCCAAGGCTAAAAGCATCACAACTTTCCAAGTGAGAAACTTCAACGTTATCTCCTGTAGAGGTTCAAACCAACTCGATTGAAGGAACTGCAACATCACATTAAGGTCCCATGGTGCCACTGGAGGCACAAATGGAGGCTGGATGTGCAAAACCCCTTTCACGAAGTCTGAACTTCTGGAAAAGAAGCCAATTGTTTTTAAAAGAAAACTGATAAGGCCGAAATCTGGACCTTGATTGACCCCAATCTAAGGCCTGCATCCACACCAGCCTGCAGAAAATGGAGAAAACGTCCCAACTCAAACTTTTCCATAGGAGCCTTCTTGGATTCACACCAAGACACATATTTTCTCCAAATACGGTGGTAATGTTTAGACGTTACTCCTTTCCTGGCCTGAAAAAGAGTGGGGATGACTTCCTTGGGAATACCCTTTCGGGCTAGGATCCGACTCTCAACAGCCATGCCGTCAAACGTAGCCGCGATAAGTCTTGATACACACACAGCCCCTGCTGTAGTAGGTCCTCTCGAGGAAGAAGAGGCCAAGGATCTTCTATGAGCAACTCCTGAAGATCTGGAAACCAAGCCCTCCTTGGCCAGTCTGGGGCAATGACGATTGCTCAAACTCTTGTTCTTCTTATTATTTTGAGAACTTTTGGAATCAGTGGAAGTGGAGGGAAAACATATACCGACCGAAACACCCACTGGGTTACCAGTGCATCCACTGCTATTGCTTGAGGGTCTCTTGACCTGGAACAATATCTCTGAAGCTTCTTGTTTAGACGAGATGCCATCATGTCTACTTGAGGAACTCCCCAAAGACTTGTCGCCTCTGTGAAGACTTCTTGTTGGAGGCCCCACTCTCCTGGATGGAGATCGTGTCTGCTGAGAAAGTCTGCTTCCAAGTTGTCCACTCCCGGAATGAAAATTGCTGACAGAGCTCTAACATGTCTGTCTGCCAGAGGAGAATCCTTGTCACCTCTGCCATTGCCGCTCTGCTTTTCGTTCCGCCTTGCCTGTTTATGTACGCAACTGCTGTTACATTGTCCGTCTGGATCTGCACGGGATGATCTTGAAGAAGATGTACCGCTTGTAGAAGGCCGTTGTAAATGGCTCTCAATTCCAGAACGTTTATGTGAAGGCAGGCTTTCCTTGGAAGCTTTCCCCCTGTGTGACAGCTCCCGAGCCTCGGAGACTTGCATCCATGGTTATTAGGACCCAGTCGTGAATCCCAAACCTGCATCCCTCTAGTAGGTGAGAACTGTGTAGCCACCACAGGAGCGAAATCCTGGCTTTTGGGGACAGGATTATTTTCTGGTGCATGTGTAGGTGGGATCCGGACCACTTGTCCAACAGGTCCCACTGGAATACTCTGGCATGAAATCGGCCAAACTGTATGGCCTCGTAGGCCGCTATCATTTTTCCCAACAACCGAATGCATTGATGGATCGACACGCTTGTTGGTTTCAATATTTGTTTGAGCCTTTTCCACTGGAAGAAATACTCTCCGTACTTCTGTGTCCAGAATCATCCCTAAAAAGGACAATCCTGTCGTCGGTTCCAACTGCGACTTTGGAAAATTCATGATCCAACTGTGTTGTTAGAGTATTGACAGGGAGAGTGCAATGTTCTGCACCAACTGTTCCCTGGATCTCGCTTTTATCAGGAGATCGTCCAGATAAGGAATTATATTGACTCCTATTTGACGAAGGAGGACCATCATCTCCGCCATCACCTTGGTGAATACCCTTGGTGCCGTGGAGAGTCCGAACGGCAACGTCTGGAACTGGTAATGGCAATCCTGTACTGCGAATCTCAGATAAGCTTGGTGAGGAGGATAAATGGGAACATGCAAGTAAGCATCCTTTATGTCTACTGACACCATGAAGTCCCCCTCCTCCAGACTGGAAATCACTACCCTCAGGGATTCCATCTTGAACTTGAACCTTTTCAGGTAGAGATTCAGATTTTTCAGGTTTCAAATCGGTCTGACCGAGCCGTCCGGATTCGGAACTACGAAGAGGCTTGAATAAAAACATTCTCCTTGCTGTGACAAGGGTACCAGGACAATGACCTGATCCTGACATAATTTTTGAATTGCTGTTGTTAATGCCTCTCTTCCTGGAAGAGAAGCTGGCAAGGTCGATTTGAAAAATCGGCATGGGGGGACGTTTTGAAACTCTAGTTTGTACCCATGGGACACTTTTTGTAAGACCCATGGGTCCAGGCCAGATTGAATCCAGTTTTGGCTGAAAAGTTTCAGACGTGCTCCCACCCGAGCGGACTCCCGCAAGGGAGCCCCAGCGCCATGCTGCAGATTTGGCAGGAGCAGGGGTTGATTTCTGCTCCTGGGATCCTGGAGACGCTGCAGACTTCTTTCCTTTTCCCCTTTCCCTACCTGCCAAGAAGGGGGAACCTTTGGCCTTTTTGTATTTGTTGGGCCGAAAGGACTGCATGTGAGAGTAATGTGTCTTTTTTGCTGGTGCAGGAGCAGAAGGCAAGAATGTCGACTTACCTGCGGTAGCCGCCGAGACTAACGCATCCAGCCCATCACCAAACAAGGCCTCACCTTTATACGGGAGAGCCTCCATATTGCTTTTGGAATCTGCATCAGCATTCCACTGGTGAATCCACAACGCCCTCCGAGCTGATACTGCCATTGTAGCGGTTCTTGATCCCAAGAGACCAATATATTTCATGGTTTCTAGTACGTACGCAGTAGTGTCTTTGATATGACCTAACGTTAGGAGTATCTCGTCTCCATCTATTGTGTCAATGTCTAATGACAAGTTTTCTGACCACTTTTCAATAGCACTACTCACCCACGCACAGACAATGGTAGGCCTGAGCAGTGTCCCATTGGCCACATCAATAGATCACCTCACTCACTTGTGGTCTGTTGGCTCCTTAAGTGAAGCCATTCCAGGCGCAGGGAGAAACACCTTTTCTCTTTTATGACAGGGCCCTGTCTAAAATGCGGGGTGACTCCCACCTTTTGGAAAAAGGTAAGCTGCCTGAATTCCTTTTGGGAATCTGACATTTCTTTTCAGGTTAAATCAGACTCTCTCCAAGAGACTGTTCAACTCCTGATGTGGAGGGAAAATTACATTACTTCTTTACTAAAGTAAACCCTCTCCTTGTGGTAAAAGCGGGGGCTTCGTAACTTCTAACACCTCCTTTATAGCTAAAACATGTTTTGAATGCTTTTGCTAACTTAGGACCTATTCCCCTGGAATCACTAGTGTCGACACAGGAATCAGAGTCCGTGTCGGTATCAGTTTGTACTACTTGTGCAAATTTGTATGTGACCCAGAGGGGTCCCTGTGGATGAAAGGCAGAACTATTAAAAATCACATCTTCAACAGATTATATTCAGTTTTCTGCATGAGATTCAGTAGTGATTCACACTATCATGTAACCTTTCACCCAGTCAGGCTCTTGGTGTCATATTACACCTCTGTGTCTCTAACATGTCTCCCACAGAGGAAGAGTTCACTGCCTCAGACATGTCACATGCACAACCACACCACAGACACTCTGGGACTTATAGGGGACAGACCCACAGTAAAATCAGAGGGACACAGATAGGATTTGCCAGTTCACAACCCAGCGCCAGTAACACAATGTCTGTGAACACAAAATGCCCACTGACATGCAGCACTTTTATAATGCTAATCACACAATTATATAGCACCAAATTCACTGTGGCCCCCCCGGTTTTGCACCCTGATACTTGTTCAGTAGTGGAGGAGGGCCAGCGTTGTCTCTGCAGCGTGAGGAGAGAGAGAAAATGGCGCTGAGCAGTGTTCTGGCTGACTGAGGAGGAAGCTCCACTCTTCAATGGCGTGTTTCTCCTCAGCTTTTATGAGGTAATTTTTTATACTGGCGGGGGTAGGACTGTGTCTCAGCAACTTATGCCCCTTATTTATGCCAGCTTCCATAGGTTTCATGCTGCCCAGGGCGCACCCCCAGCGCCCTGCACCCTGCAGTGCCAGTGTATGTGTGGGCAACATGGCGCGCTGCGCTCCCGCCAGCTGCGCAGTACCTTTAGCCGTCACCTTGATTGAAGATCTCTCTTCTAACACTCACCTGACTTCTGACTTCTGCCTCTGCAAGGGGGGTGACGGCGTGCTGTGGGAGTGAGCATCTAGGCACAGCTAGCGTTCAGTTCCCTATAGGAGCTAATGGTGTTCTGTCAGCCAGAAGCAGAGCCATGAAACTCTTTAGGAAGTTGGTTCTTACTTCTGCCCCCTCAGTCCCACGAAGCAGGGAGACTGTTGCCAGCAGTTCTCCCTGAAAATAAAAAACCTAACAAGTCTTTTCAGTAGAGCTCCTCTATAGTGCATCCAGTCTGCCTGGGCACATTTCTAAAACTGAGGTCTGGAGGAGGGGCATAGAGGGGGGAGGCAGTTCACACCCTTGAAAAGTCTTAAAGTGCCCATGGCTCCTGCGGAACCGTCTATACCCCATGGTCATGAAATGGACCCCAGCATCCTCTAGGACGTATGAGAAATGGGGACCCTTGCCTGCGTAATGTGTAAAATGGGGACTCTTGATTGCGTAATGTGTAAAATGGGGACACTTGCCTGCGTAATGTGTAAAATGGGGACACTTGCCTGCGTAATGTATAAAGTGGGGACACTTGCCTGCCTAATGTGTAAAATGGGGACTCTTGCCTGTTGTAATGTATGTAACCCTGTTTAATTATTACTAGTGCACAGTATGCATTGTATAAAATATATGTGTAATGTCTAAATTCACAGCATGTTGTTAATAATATGTAGGCAATAAGTGTTGTCACTGAGGGAAGTTTCTGGAGCCCTGCGTGGAAAAAAGGGAACCACGCGCCGGGCAGAGAGAGCCTGTGAGCAAGGGAGACCCGGGAGGAATCGCGAGCCGCAGGAGAAAGGGTATAAGAGGACCCGCAGGCTGCAGGTAGAGAGAGACGTTAGTGCACCGGGATCGTGGACCGAGCTGAGCTCCCGCAGCAGCAGACTGCGGAGGCAGCAAGTGGCGACGGAGAAAGGGACAGACAGCGGCTCTGAGGGCGGTGTGGTAAGCGCCGGAGGAGGGCAGACAGCGCGATTAGAGAGAGCCTGAGGCCGTAGCACTGCAGCAGCGGAGAGGCGCCCTCACCTATACCTATCGGCGGTGCGGAGGAAGGAGGCAGACCAGAACCGGGACCTTAGACCTTGCTGGAGGTGGTCTACACGGCAGCGCCCAGTGGCAAACGCAGGATTTGCATGGGGGGGTTTCCAGAACTGGGCGGAGCCAATCACGGGGGTGGGGACTGAGGTGACCCAGTATATGTTGGGTCCGTAAAACTAGTGTGTGTGTATGTATATATATATATATATATATCTACACATATATATATATATATACACACACACATACATATACACATAGCATATTAAACATGCATACATATATATATATATATATATATATATATATATGTATACACACATACAGTACACATATATATACACATGTATATATATATATATCTATCATGTGTGTGTGTGTGTTTATATGTACGTATGTATGTATACACATATGTATACATGTATGCACATGGATATATATGTACTATAATTAAAATAAAGTAAACTTTTATTGCACTTACAAGTGCCACTAGGAAGACAGCAGGCTGCAGAGGACGCTAGACAGCCATTAATAATATTCATGCAGCTAAAAAAAAAAAAAAAAAATTCTTTTTTTTTAGTGGAGGGGGGTTTCTCGGTGCTCGGAAACCCCCCCTGGGTGCGCCACTGGCGCCGCTGAGGGGCAGGTAAACGCTAAATCCCACGAGTATTCTCAGCGCTGTAGGGTGGAGAGGCAGTGTCGGAAAAGTTGAATGTCATAGCAACAAACTGGTGATGCATCATCCTTTCCTCCCCACATCAAGCTTCAACAACTGTTAGGGCTGGTACCCTGCAGGCTATTGGCTGGAGAGTCGGGGGAGCACCAAGGAGCAGTGCTGTGCTGATAAACCAAAGAGTCACAAGTGGGCAAAAGTGTAAAATCCCTGCAGAACTTTAGCCACAGTTAGAATATGACAGCAGATGTAAATACTAAGTTGCAGTTATTAATGAGCCAGTGATAGTGGCTACTATAGCAAGGAGTCATATCCCAGTGACTTATAATAACTATATTGCGGCTCTGCATGAGACATTTTAATAGAACTGTAGCCTTACTGTTACAGCCATAAACCCTCTATTGCTTAAGGTGTTAGTCATTTCAGCATAAGGAAGGAAAGACGAGACTGTGACCTCTTATTGCTGCACTCTGAATATTAATATAAAGCCCAGACTTTTGAGCGTATTTAATAGACATACCGAATACTTCGATTCAGGAGTTAATAGAGATTAGTAACTAAGGAACCTAGTTACAAGGCATTGGCAGCAGAGAAAGAAAGTTGTACAATGGCAAGTCTAAATCACCCACATTTTATTAATTCTGTTGTATAATATTCGAATGGTGCTGCGATAAGAGGGGAGTTGAACACATAAGTTTGTATTTAAATCTAACGTCTATCTAACTCCAAAATGAACAGGGAGGACACCTTGATTTACAATACAAGGAAAAAACTTCAGTCAAGTCAAGGGAGTGCAGCTACCGATTGTGAACCAAACTTGTTAACTTGTTAAGAATCTGCTACAGGAATAAGCCGCGCTACAGATTCACATTATTGAGTAGAATAGACAAGTACAAGCCCACTACCAATTAATTAATTAATTGCTATTATTGCTGCTTGTGCAGACGAGAGACATTTTCATCCCATTAGCACAAAAGGCACAAAAGACAATAGGAATTGCGAATAACCTTCTTAATATAGTAATAGACAGGACTTTGTGTCATCTTTGCTATTCCTGCTTGAAGGAAGTACAATTATTATAGAACGAAAGTAGTAGCACCAGTTGGTCAGTATTAAACTACTTTTTATCCGTGGGATGCATATGCATAAGCTCTAAAAGTGCACTATCATACTGAGAGTACCCGGGTCACTCTGGCACCTAAGGTGCCTCTTTTGAAGGGAACTTTTTTGTGTATTGCATGCATGATATTTGTAAAGGTAGGGGTAAGTGGGGGTAGTAGAGATTCGTGTGTGTTGTAAATGTACAATTGTTTGGTGCATCCGTTATGATACATTAAAGTGTTACCGTACTTGTACTTACCGTATTTGTTTGGTCTATTTGGGAAAACGACCTGAAGACCCTGGAAGAGAAAAGGAAACAGGTATATAAGAGGATATACATATATTTTGAGGGGAACAACACGAACAACACATTAGGTATAAATAGAGTAAGGCTCACTCAAGCTTGCCTTACATTACACTGACTATTTACTCTGCAAGTAGCTTGAGTGGAGGCACAGCTGTCGAGTAATCATCCCATAGTACACCAGTTAGTCAACTCCCAGCCTTTAGTTTTAAGGGAAGGGTTACATGTTTAAAGTGGGGACACTTGCCTGCCGTGATGTGTAAAATGGGGACTCTTGCCTGCGTAATGTGTAAAATGGGGACACTTGTCTGTCTAATGTATAAAGTGGGTACACTTGCCTGCCTAATGTGTAAAATGGGGACACTTGCCTGCCTAACGTGTAAAATGGGGGCTCTTGCCTGTTGTTATGTGTAAAATGGGGACTCTTGCCTGCCGTGATGTGTAAAATGGGGACATCTGCCTGCCGTAATATGTAAAATGGGGACACTTGCCTGCCGTGATGTGTAAAATGGGGACATCTGCCTGCCGTGATGTGTAAAATGGGGACACTTGCCTGCCGTGATGTGTAAAATGGGGACACTTGCCTGCCGTGATGTGTAAAATGGTGACTCTTGTCTGCCGTGATGTGTAAAATGGGGACACTTGCCTGCCGTGATGTGTAAAATTGGGATTTAATGTATCAAGGGCATTGCGGTGTATGGCATAATATATATATATATTTTTTTTTTTCCCCTGCGGTGGCCGTGATCTGTTGGTGCAAGCTCAAAAACTCGGGTGTAAGGAAGTCTTTTTAGATGAAGCCACGTCCATTTTTATGAGGCCAAGCCCATTTTAATGAGGCCACGCCCCTTGTCGGGAGCACGCACGCATACTTTTTCTTTTTATATCTATGGGGGGCGCATTTTTTTATGTCAATGGGGGGCGCATTTTTAAATCTCGCACTGGGAGCCAAATTGGCTAAAAACAGCCCTGGCGGCATGCTGCGGCTGCGACAGCCAAGGCACCATATCCTGCTAAACAATCAGCCCCCCAGGATGGTGGTCCTGCAGCGGGGAAGCGGCTCTGCATCTCAAGAGGCCGGTGACTGTCCCCCCCCCCCCTAACTCCCACGGTGCAGGTATGCTGTTGCCCAAACAGCATACCGAAAGAAATAAAACTTTTAAAAGAAATTGAAGAAAAATCTATGGAGCTTACTTAGTATGCGTCCTCTCCTAAGGGCACTTTTTTTGTAAACTTCCTATGGGAGGGGACATAGAGGGGAGGAGCCAGCACTCCCAGCTGAAGAAATGTAAAGTGCACTAGCTCCTTTGGACCCGTCTATACCCCATCATACTAATCTGTCCCCAATAGCCCTTATGGATGCCAGAGAAAATGATAAGCATAAAAATTATAAATATTTTTTAATACATAAGGAAGATTTTACATTGCCGCACAACTGTATGGCGGGATGCGGTTATGTGACTGGCGTTCGGGAGACCGCCGGGATCCCAAACCTAGAATAGCCCGCCAATCGGAATACCAACCAACAGGGACTATTCCCACTCGTGGGTGTCCACAACACCCATAGAGTGGGAATATAACCTGTGGCCAGCACGGCAAGCCATCGAGCCCACTGCATGGCGAGCGCAGTCTCCCAACCGCCGTTCACCCGAACCCAACCCTGTATGGTGATAGCGAAATCATTAGATGTCTGCAGATAACATTGAGAAAGTAATGTTATCTGCTATCATACATACCGAGGTTAGTTGTAAGTGTCAATTGGCGCTGATTATAGCACATTTGACACCTCTAACTTACATCCCCCCTCCAAATGTTGGTAGCAGTGCAAGATACAAGCTATTTCAAGTGGTGTGGAATGCAGTAATCACAGGGTCTCATTAAGCTAAGTGCAAGGCCCACTGTGGCTCTCTAAAACAGTGACAGAATGGTGCCATGAATTCACAGTACAAAGGGGGTCATTCCGAGTTGATCGCTCGCTACCTACTTTTAGCAGCCGTGCAAACGCATAGTCGCCGCCCACGGGGGAGTGTATTTTTGCTTTGCAACTGTGTGAGTGCATGTGCAGCCTAGCGGAACGGAAAAAAAAAAGATTTTTGCAGTTTCTGAGTAGCTCTGGACTTACTCAGCCACTGCGATCACTTCAGTCTTTTTGGTCCCGGAATTGACGTCAGACGCCCGCCCTGCAAACGCCTTGACACGCCTGCTTTTTTCCAAACACTCCCTGAAAACGGTCAGTTGACACCCATAAACACCCTCTTCCTGTCAATCTCCTTGCGGTCGGCTGTGCGAATGGATTCTTCGTTAAATCCATCGCCCAGCAACGATTTACTTTGTACCCCTACGACGCGCCTGCGAATTGCGGTGCATACGTATGTGCAGTAGTGACCTGATCGCTGCGCTGCGAAAAACGTCAGCGAGCGATCAACTCGGAATGACCAACAAAGTACAAATGGTGGTCATCTTGGTTAGGTATTGTAGCCTCCCTAAAACACGTATACTGTATAGAAGCGCTCTTCTGGTTTCAACAGGTAAAAGGTGAAATATTGCATAGACAGATCATGTACAGGATGTGTCCAGGTTTTTCACGGCCAGCATTTATGTGTGTTGACTCAAACAATGTCTAACTGTGTGATGGAGGTAGGTAGCACTTATCATTTGCACATGCAATGAGACATTCAATGTCCTTCCTGGTCTGAATGGAAATTGTACTGGAAGTGTTGTCTACAAGGTCGTCCTGGAAAGGCTGTGAGATGATCCCTTGCAACCAGGGCCGGTTCTAGACCTTGTGTCGCCCAGGGCGAAAGTTTCCGCTGGCGCCTCCACACACACACACAGGTAAAAACAGGGTGAGTGCGCGCCTGCACATCAAAAAATAGGGGCATGGCTTCATGGGATAGGGGCATGGTCACAGTAGCTGTGCCCCCTGTAGTTGTGCCCTCAGTAGCTGTGCCCCCACTAGCTGTGCCCTCAGTAGCTGTGCCCCCTGTAGTTGTGCCCCTAGTAGCTGTGCCCATAGTAGCTGTGCCCCCTGTAGCTGTGCCCCCTGTAGCAATGCCCCAAGTAGCTGTGTCCCTAGTAGCTGTGCCCCCTCTAGATGTGCCCTCAGTAGCTGTGCCCTCAGTAGCTGTACTCCCTGTAGTTGTGCCCATAGTAGTTGTGCCAATAGTAGCTGTGCCCCCTGTAGTTGTGCCCGTAGTAGCTGTGCCCCCTGTAGTTGTGCCTCTAGTAGCTGTGCCCCCTGTAGTTGTGCCTCTAGTAGCTGTGCCCCCTGTAGCGCCGATTACCTTAAAAAAAAAAATACTCACTGTCCCCACTCCTGCTTCCCGAGCGCTGCTGCTGTCCTTCGTCTCCAGCCGCCGCCGACGCTCCTCGGATCTCCCACTGCACAGACACTAGAGGTCAATTATGACCTCTAGTGTCTATGGCCGCTCCCACAATGCCGTGCGGTGCGCAATGACATCATCACGCAGCGCACGGCAGGCGATGAAGGTAGTGGTAGCATGTAGTAGGACCTGTAGCGGATCTTGCCACGGCGGCGACGCCCTTGGGACAGCAGCGCCCCGGGCAAAAATCTTGCTTGCTCGTGGCAAGATCCACTACTACTCACAACGCTTGTTTCTCATCCCTACCATGACTTGTCTTCCTGTCATTGCCCTGATGCCTACCCTCTTCTTCTTCCACTCCAAAGCTGTGAGACCAAAGCTAATACTCTGGTAAAAGTGTAATAATTCTCTGACTGAGCTTAATCGACCAAATAATCCTCCCTTTACTAAGCCTTGGAGAGACATAAAGTGAATGGTGATAAAGTACCAGACAATCAGCTCTTAACTGCCATGTTACAGGCTGTGTTTGAAAAATTATAGTTAGGAGCTGATACTTTACCTCCGTCCACTTTATCTCTCTCCAAGGTTTAGTAAATAGACCCCTATGTCCTGCAAGTCGTAGACTATTACATTTACCCCGATGATTCGTAAATAAGATATCACTACTCCTTACCTGTATGTGATAACTAAAAACAACAGTCAGTTTTAGACTTCCTGACAGGATATTAACAAACTAAACATCTCCCTGTCTGACTAATATGACATAAATGACAGGTAATCCATCACAAACTACAGCGTTTTCACCAAATGTCTAAATCACTGAATGAAATGGCAATTTATTACTTACTGACAGGCAGGGGCGCTTAAAAGAGAGGAAGAGGCCCGGGTGCAGCCTCCTCCGTTTGGGTCCCCTCCTCTCTGCCGGCAGCAGTGAGAGTCTGAGCACTAGAGCGCTCAGATTCTACTGCACCTGTGCAGATCTCTGGGAAAATGGCGCGGCGGACATTTTCCCAGTGATTTCTGTACTGCGCACGCGCAGAACTCCATGAAAATGGCGGCTGCACCATTTTTACAGAGTTTTAACACCGTTGCGGACGTCGGCGTGGGACTCCGGAGGGGTGAATATTTAGAAAATGGGTGCAGAATGTGCAGTGGTGGCCCCCTCTGGACTCAGGTGCCCGTGTGCAGTGCACACACTGCACCCATTATAGATATACGCCAGTGCTGACAGGGAACCACTATAGGCATGGCCGTCACAGTTACCAAGATGGTGATGATGACTGGCGTATCTTTAATACGGCTGAGTCTGTACACTGTATACATGTATATTGTTTCACAGTACATACGCACAGCCTGATTAAGGGTGCTGGATGTCCTAGGCCAGAGGTTCTCAAACTCAGTCCTCGGGGGCACACACAGTGCATGTTTTGCAGGTAACCCAGCAGGTGCACAGGTGTATTAATTACTCACTGACACATTTTAAAAGGTCCACAGGTGGAGCTAATTATTTCACTTGCGATTCTGTGAGACCTGCAAAACATGCACTGTGTGTGCCCCCGAGGACCGAGTTTGAGAACCTCTGTCCTAGGCTAATACACTTGTAGCATCCCCTGTTATGCGGCTAAACACGTAAAACTGAGCTTCTGCTGGTATACAACTGATGTATATGATCTTAGCACTTAATGATCTGATGATGTTATGTTTTTTTTTTTGTTTGTTTGTTTTGTGTCATCATTCGCATTTATTAATATTTTACGATCTAATGATGTTTGAGGAGTTTAGACTTTGGCTTCTGGGGAATGCGAGGACGACGCTTGCAGCTCTTCAGGCTTCCCAGATGGCGCTGTAGCACAATGTGTATAATGTAAAGGTTTTAGCAGTAAGTTACATGGGGCCTGTTACAGAGTTGGATGCAAATCATGTTGGTGCTGCCTCTTCGGTCTTGTGAAGACGCACCATCAGACGGACATCGGAAACATTGGATGGACCATCAGACCTTCGGACAGCCGGATCACCAATACCCCTTTTACACTCGCACTCCCGGGATGCTTCCCGGGATGCGTCCCAGGATGCCTTCCCGGGACTGACCCCTTTCACACTGCACTAAGACCTGGGATCGACCCGGGACAGCCCCATTTACACTGATCCCGGGATATCCCTGCAAATGCATATGCATGTCATTAGAAATGGCCTTTTCTGGCTCACATAGATGAGGTCACACTAGTCAACAAAGGGAGGGGTGGTGCCTGCTCACACCATTGCTGCAGTCATGGCCGACGGAGTACCAGTGTGTATGCCTGAGCTCATGATTCTTTCTGCTTTGCAGATGTTTCATACAGCCACTGACAGCATGATGCAGCTTGTCACACTGTGCAGTATACTGCACATATATTTTATGAGGAGGAGGAGGGCGCAATTTATGCTGGATAGGGCTGCTAGTCGCCGCCAATATTTGCGCAGGAGGAGAGCCCTCATATCATCCAGGATGAGTACCATCCTGAGCGTGAGTATGGGCCCTAACCGCTCATTTTGGTCCAGAGATCGCCGGCACGGAGAAGCCTTTATGAGGACCGTGGAAGCTTACCAGGATGAGGAGTGGATGGCTAACTTCCGTGTGTCTCGTGCAACCTTTAACTACATCCTGGAATTACTTACCCCAGCACTTGACATGCAGACCACCAGGCTTAGGAGACCCATCGAGGCACGCAGGAGATTAGCTATTGCATTGTGGTGGTATGCTACCCCAGGAGAGTACCGCTCAGTCTCATGCTTGTTCGGTGTTGCGATCTCCACCTGCTGTGTCATAGTCCACCAGGTGACTAAAGCAATTGTATCTACCTTATACAAGCGCTTCATATCTCTACCACAAGGACAGCGCTTACAGGATACCATCAAAGGATTTGTGAAGCGAGGCTATCCGCAGTGTGGAGGAGCGATTGATGGGACACACATCCCCATTATTGCCCCACGTGACAACCATGCTGACTATTTTAATAGGAAGGGCTGGCACTCCATCATATTACAGGCTGTTGTGGACCACAAATATTGGTAAGTGTTTATTTTTGGGGTGGTGGGATGAGTTGCATGTGTGAGTTTTACATTCTAACTTTTTTAAATTTTACTGTTCTTTAGTTTCCTAGATGTGTTTATTGGCTGGCCAGGCCGATCTCATGACTCCCGAGTTCTTGCCAATTCTGACCTGTACAACATCGTAGAGGAGAACCAGGGAGGCTGGCTGTACCCCAAAGAGTGTGCAAAGATTGTGAATGGGGTGGAGATCCCTGTCCACATCAGCGGGGATGCTGCATACCCTTTACGCCCCTGGATTATGAAAGGCTACACCCAACAGGTCCAGTTAACCCCAGAGCAACAAACCTATACTCTACTCACACCCTGAGTTCAGCAAGGATGGTGGTTGAGAACGCCTTTGGCAGGTTAAAAGGAAGATGGCGTTGTTTGATGAAGCGCAATGATGTGGACCTAAAGAATATGCCTAATGTAGTAGCTGCGTGCTGTATACTGCACAACATCTGTGAACTGAAAAATGAGCTATTCCTTCCTGAGTGGACTGTGCAGGACCCTGAGGTTATAAACCCACATGTGGAAGGTGCTTTGTTTGGGACTGCCTCAAACTCCGCTGCAGAACAAATACGCCACACTATTACGTCCAACCTTGCAGCACTGGTACAATAGTGTTTAAGAATCAGCACAACATGTTTGGTGAATTACGTTTTTTTTATTTTGTATTCCACCTTTGATCTTTGGTTTCAATATTTATGATTTTCCAAAAAAACCACATTGCCACAAACACTGGGGTAAATTTACTAAGATTCGTATTTTCCCGTTTGAGGTCAAAGTTCAATCACGAATGACATCGAAAGTGTAAATATGCAACTTTTTGAATTGATTACGACTAATTTACTAAGCTGCCGTATTCTGCATTTTCGGGTTTTCCGATGCCGATGTCATTCGTTTTTTTTGGCAGTGTTTTACGTGGGTGACTTGTAAAACACTGCCGACTTTAATACAATGAATCTCGGCCGGATCTGAGAGATCCGTGCTGGGCTTCATTGCGCACCTTGTAAAAAAAAAAAAAATGTTTAAATGTTATAAAAAAAATGCGTGGGGTCCCCCCTCCTAAACCAAACCAGCCTCGGGCTCTTTGAGCCGGCCCTGGTTGCAAAAATATGGGGGGAAAATTGACAGGGGTTCCCCCATATTTAAGCAACCAGCACCGGGCTCTGCGCCTGGTCCAGGTTCCAAAAATACGGGGGACAAAAAGCGTAGGGGTCCCCCGTATTTTTGAAACCAGCACCGGGCTCCACTAGCTGGACAGATAATGCCACAGCCGGGGGTCACTTATATACAGTGCCTTGCGGCCGTGGCATCAAATATCCAACTAGTCACCCCTGGCCGGGGTACCCTGGGGGAGTGGGGACCCCTTCAATCAAGGGGTCCCCCCCCCCCAGCAACCCAAGGGCCAGGAGTGAAGCCCGAGGCTGTCCCCCCCATCCAATGGGCTGCGGATGGGGGGCTGATAGCCTTTGTGAAAAGTGTTTGATATTGTTTTTAGTAGCAGTACTACAAGGCCCAGCAAGCCTCCCCCGCAAGCTGGTACTTGGAGAACCACAAGTACCAGCATGCAGCGGAAAAACGGACCCGCTGGTACCTGTAGTACTACTACTAAAAAAATACCCCAATAAAGACATCACACACACACCTTGAAAGTATAACTTTAATACATACATGCACACCAACATACATACATACTTACCTATGTTCCCACGCAGGTCGGTCCTCTTCTCCAGTAGAATCCATGGTGTACCTGTAGAAAAAATTATACTCACATAATCCAGGGTTGAAGGCTCCTCTGCTTGTAATCCTTTTGTAATCCACGTACTTGAAAAAATAAAAAAACGGATACCCGACCACGAACTGAAAGGGGACCCATGTTTTCACATGGGACCCCTTTCCCCGAATGCCAGAAACCCACTCTGACTGATGTCTAAGTGGGTTTCTTCAGCCAATCAGGGAGCGCCACGTTGTGGCACCCTCCTGATCGGCTGTGTGCTCCTGTACTGTATGACAGGCGGCACACGGCAGTGTTACAATGTAGCGCCTATGCGCTCCATTGTAACCAATGGTGGGAACTTTCAGGTCAGCGGTTGACCGAAAGTGACCTCACCGCTGACCTGAAAGTTCCCACCATTGGTTACAATGGAGCGCATAGGCGCTACATTGTAACACTGCCGTGTGCCGCCTGTCATACAGTACAGGAGCACACAGCCGATCAGGAGGGTGCCACAACGTGGCGCTCCCAGATTGGCTGAAGAAACCCACTTAGACATCAGTCAGAGTGGGTTTCTGGCATTCGGGGAAAGGGGTCCCATGTAAAAACATGGGTCCCCTTTCAGTTCGTGGTCGGGTATCCGTTTTTTTATTTTTTCAAGTACGTGGATTTACAAAAGGATTACAAGCAGAGGAGCCTTCAACCCTGGATTATGTGAGTATAATTTTTTCTACAGGTACACAATGGATTCTACTGGAGAAGAGGACCGACCTGCGTGGGAACATAGGTAAGTATGTATGTATGTTGGTGTGCATTTTTGTATTAAAGTTATACTTTCAAGGTGTGTGTGTGTGATGTCTTTATTGGGGTATTTTTTTAGTAGTAGTACTACAGGTACCAGCGGGCCCGTTTTTCCGCCGCATGCTGGTACTTGTGGTTCTCCAAGTACCAGCTTGCGGGGGAGGCTTGCTGGTCCTTGTAGTACTGCTACTAAAAACAATATCAAACACTTTTCACAAAGGCTATCAGCCCCCCATCCACAGCCCATTGGATGGGGGGGACAGCCTCGGGCTTCACCCCTGGCCCTTGGGTGGCTGGGGGGGGACCCCTTGATTGAAGGGGTCCCCACTCCCCCAGGGTACCCCGGCCAGGGGTGACTAGTTGGATATTTGATGCAACGGCCGCAAGGCACTGTATAAAAGTGACCCCCGGCTGTGGCATTATCTGTCCAGCTAGTGGAGCCCCGGTGCTGGTTTAAAAAATACGGGGGACCCCTACGCTTTTTGTCCCCCGTATTTTAGGAACCAGGACCAGGCGCAGAGCCCGGTGCTGGTTGCTTAAATATGGGGGAACCCCTGTCAATTTTTTTCCCATATTTTTGCAACCAGGGCCGGCTCAAAGAGCCCGAGGCTGGTTTGGTTTAGGAGGGGGGACCCCACGCATTTTTTTTTTGGAAAAATTATAACATTTCCCACCCCTTCCCACTGATAAACATGCACGGATCTCATGGATCCGTGCATGCCTATACAAACACGGGATAAAAAAGCAGGTCTGTTTTTTTATAGCACTTTTTCACGATTTGTATTTTAGCACGGCAGTGTTTGGCAATTGTCGGCAGTGTTTGTGTTTTGCACTTTTTAGTAAATGACCGATTTCTACCAAATTGCAGGCGTATTTGACCGATGGTGTATTGATTCGTGATTTTTTCCAAGGACTTCCAAAATATTACGAATGCCCTCATCACTGCCGTGATTTTTGCTTAGTAAATTACCGAGATGACACTTTGAAGAAAAAACGGCATCTCGGTCAAAATCGGGACCTTAGTAAATATACCCCACTCTATATATGCAGAAACAATGTAGAAAACACTGAAAACATGGTCTACTGTTACGCACAAATGGGAATGTTATGCATAGATTTGCAAAAAAGTTTTGATTGGCATAAAAAAAAAAAACACTGGTAGGCTTGTAGATACAACACCATAAACCACAGTGTCCCTGCAGTATATTATTACTGTGTAAAAAATAAATAAAAAGTGCTTTAATGTAGACACTATACAAAACAGAACATAGAAAAAAAATTAAAGAAGGCACAAACAGTTGTGCATAAACAATGACCACACTGTGGTTATTTAACAACAAATAACAACAATAAGAAATTCACTGTGTTTCACGGCAAATTGCGCAATACAGTAAACTCTGTGCTTTGCACACTAGATGGTGCAGTATTTGGGGCATAGTATGGGCCAGGATTAAATGATGAAAAACCCTGCTCAGGGTATTGTGAGTTGTGGTGTTGGATTGGTGCTCTTGAGGTATTGGTCATACGCTCATAGAACGCCATGTTCATTTGGTGCAATTCCCTGTGGCGGTCATACTGCTCTCTACTCATGCGTTCCTGCATTGTCATGACTTGGGAAAGAAATGCATCATGCATTTGGCGTTCTGCCTCTAGAAACCTGTCGAGCCTTGCATCCTCCTGTGCGGACATTGTAGCGTCCATCTCTCGGAGTTGGTCGACAAGGACATTTGACATGGCTTTAGCCACTTGCTCCGCTCTGTTCAGTTTCTTCCTTCTAGGCGGTACGGTGTAAACTGTGAAGAGAAGAAATACAAAATGAGCGTATATAAAAATAGCAGCGTTAGCAAACATGTGTTTGTGGCATTAATCCACCTACACACTAGCTACTCTGCAACATTGAACTATTTATAAAAATGCAAAGCCTCCCTGGGTGGGGGCAGAAATTGCAAAGCGTGCCACCGTGCCAGCAGCGTGCTGAGCGCAGTGATCCTGCAAGGGGCTCATTTGCGCTCGCCACGCTGCTGCCACACTGGCCACTCATACTACACACATAACCGGATGATTAACAATTGTGGATTTGTGCTATGAGTGTTATTTTCTAAACATGTACTTACTGTTTTTCTGTAAAGTTGGGGTGACGGTACTTTGTACAGTCCCACTGTCACTGGTCTGAGCTTCCACGACGTCTTCAATGGTTGCAGTTATGCTGTTGTCGTTTCTGGATGTGTTTATGGACGGCTGGGAGGATGTGTCGCTGTCCTCAGGTGTGTCGTCAATTAACAACGGGGATGACGGACAGACGTCACTGCTTGTCTGTGTCTCTTCTGGAGTGCCTTCTGTAGCAGTGTACTGTGAACTGGAAGACAGACTCACCGGACTGCATATAGCTGTGTTTCCAAAGATATTGGCGCAGATGTCATAGTACTGCCAGTCGATATGGCCAACACCGCTCTTTTTCCTGTTGTTGTCATGCACCTTCAGAAACTGCTTTTTAAGAGTTTTCATTTTGTTTAACACTTGCTGCTGTGTGCGGATGATTCCCCTGGCTTCCAGCATCTTGGAGATGTTTTTATAAATCACTGCATCTTTAACTGTGCCTGTGATCTGCCTCATTATTTCCTCCTCTCCCCTAATGCTCAGCAACTCTCTAACCTACTGGTCTGTCCAGGTCGCCATGCTGCCTTCCTCACATGCATCAAGGACGCTCCCCAGGGCTCTGAAAGATGACATCATCTTTTCTGAGCCCATGAAAGCTCCAATCGGAGGCCTTTTAACAGTCCCGGGTAGTGAATCCCGGGACGGGCCCTTTCACACTACCCAGCTTCCCGGGACGGTCCCGGGACCAACCCTGGTCGAGACCAGGGTTGAAATCCCGGGATGCTCGACCCGGGAAATTGTCCCTGTACCCTTTCACACTGACAAAAATCCCGGGATGATGCGCGTTCACGTGCAATATCCCGGGATTTTCATGCGAGTGTAAAAGGGGTATAACAAGCTTCTTTAATAAAGCTATGCGACCACTGCCAACATGGAATGAATAAGGTCTTCAGTTTATTCCCCGGATGCCAACTGTGTGGTGCCCCCTCAAGTCCTGGCACCCTAGGCTGCAGGCACTGTGGGGACGTAAGCACACTTCTGTATTGTTATATATTTACGGGTCCAACTCTAAAAATGGTTTCTTCCTTCACCCTCACACCCTCTGCTTTACACTTTTCAATGCCTGTGTGAAGGGGATTGCAACCTTCCCCTCCACGGAGCGACGGGCGGCGGGGCGACGAGCGGCGACTCGGCGGGCGGTTTCCAGTCTGGAGGGGCTTGCATCCGAAAGGATTCAAGCCCCTCCAATCCCAGCGGCGCATTTCAAACGGCGCGCCAAGCGCGAGCCAATCAGGGCTCGCGCCTTGGCCGCCAATCAGAGCTCGCCGCGGCGAGCCAATCGGGGCTCGCCGCGTCATAGCTCCGCCCGCTCCCGGCGCCATATAAGAGGCGCTGCGGAGCGGGAACAGTCAGTCGGACGGCGGACGGGAACAGAAGAGGAAGAAGAGCTCCAGCGAAGAGAGACGGCGGCCGAGCAGCGGAAGAAGACGTCGGCGGAGCAGAAGACATCGGCAGTGCGGAAGAAGACGTCGGCGGAGTCACGCAGGAAGACAGAAGACGGCGACCAGCGGCGGAAGTCCGGCGGAGAGTGCTGCAGCGTGTGGAGAGCAAAAGAGCTAACGAAGCTCCCCGCTGCAGCCTCTCCCTCCGCGACAGGTAGGCGGCCTTGGGCCACCTCTACCTACCTATAATCCTCCCTAGAGCACCAGGGACAGGCACTAGGCCTGCGGGCAGAGTCAGGCCCTGTCGGCCTGTGCGCACGTTAGGCGGGCTCCGGCCTGTGCCCACTCCAGGCCTCCGGCCTGTGCCCACTCCAGGCCTCCGGCCTGTGCCCACTCCAGGCCTCCGGCCTGTGCCCACTCCAGGCCTCCGGCCTGTGCCCTCACTCCAGGCTTCGGCCTGTGCCCTCACTCCAGGCTTCGGCCTGTGCCCTCACTCCAGGCTTCGGCCTGTGCCCTCACTCCAGGCTTCGGCCTGTGCCCTCACTCCAGGCTTCGGCCTGCGCCCCTCATTCAGGCTCCTGCCTGCGCCCCTCATTCAGGCTCCTGCCTGCGCCCCTCATTCAGGCTCCTGCCTGCGCCCCTCATTCAGGCTCCTGCCTGCGCCCCTCATTCAGGCCCCTGCCTGCGCCCCTCATTCAGGCTCCTGCCTGCGCCCCTCATTCAGGCTCCTGCCTGCGCCCCTCATTCAGGCTCCTGCCTGCGCCCCTCCGGCTGGAAGTGGGCTGTGTAGCAGCTCTTGAGGGGTCAGTGGCTGTTGTTTGTAGCAGACCGGCCCCACGCGGTGTATGACCCAGGGGATTGGAAGTGTGGAGTAACGTTCCCGTCCCACACGTCGCCATCCCCCGGTCATCGGAAGTGGGCCACCGTCTGTTCCAGACCCCCGTCCTTCATTGTGAGCCAAAGGCACCGGCTGGTGTCCAACATCCGGAAGGTAGGACTGGTAAATCGGGGTATACTGTTAGGCCGGGGAATTGTTCCACTGACTTGCCGGGTAGTGAACATGTTAATTGGTCCAGTCTCCGTTTGATTGGGGTAGAACCAGTAGCCTCCAGTTGTTTAAGTTAGTTTGTTAGGCAGGCGTAGTTGGCTGTATTGTTGTTAGCCGTAGAGTAGCCTGCAGGTAGGGAGGTTGTTCTTCTTGTCCCAACAGGAGCGGAGAGGTGCGACAATCAAGGTGACCCGCAAGTTGGAAGTGAGTATCACCCTGTGTCTGTCTGTCTGTCATCCCCCCTGTATACCGGTCCGGAGGGTTTGCTCGCGGACGCGAGGACCCCCTCTCACCACACAACGTGCGAGAGTGCGAGTGTGTGAGAATTGGGTAGCTGAGGCCTATTGGCCAGTGATGACCTTCCGCCCAGCCGGTGAAGGTCGCGGCTACCCCTGACGTGTCCCGTACTCTAGGCGGAGGTCGGGCGTACGTCTCAACCGACATATTCCTCTCTTTCCAGACCCCCGTCGTCCGCGGTGAGGTGGTGTCCGCCCCGAGGAGTGGTCTCGAGAGTGAAGTCTCTGACGCGTCTGGATATCGTCTGTGGCGGCGTTGCACAGGTGGGTGGAGTGACGACACCTGCACAGCAGCAGGCGGTACATCCTTGTTAGCCGCTCACACTTGGCGTAGTCGGCAGGATGGACGGAGATCGGTCACTACCCACGGCCGAGAAGCCGTGGACAGATGCGCCGAAACCACGCACTCGGAGAGGCTCGACTGCCAGCTCCACTGATGTGGTGGCGAGGGGAACGGACGACGAGCGACGGAGGTCATCGCGTCGACTCAACGTCGGACCAGCCCTCGCCCACCTACCCCGTTACGACGGTCGCAATATGACCTTAGAGGACTGGAAGGCCCGACTAGAGGCGACATTCCTCATCTATCGGGTGCCCGACGACCTGCAGGTGCCCCTCGCCCTGAATTCTCTGGAAGGCGAGGCTCGTAGGACGATTCTCTTGCGGCCCGACGATGAACGCGAGGAGCTGGAGGAGATCTATAATATCCTGGGGGATATTTATGGCGACACCTCTTCGGCGGGGACCCTCCGGCAGCGTCTGTTTGGCCGGTTCCAGAGGGAGGATGAGTCCATCCCCCAGTATGCAAACGCGCTCCAAGAGATGATGGGAGAAGTGCGTCGGAAAGACCCCGATGGGTTTGGGGCGCTCACCAACACCAGCCAAATATTGCGGGACCAGTTCGCCATGGGACTCCGGAACGTGCCCCTGAGGCAGATGATGCTGGATAAGATATCCCAGGATGACACCCTGACCTTCCATCAGGTGGAGATCGACGCCGTAGCCAGGGACCGCAATGCCAATTACGGGCCACACGCCGTTTTTCCCCAGTGGGTACAGCCGATCTCCGCGCCCGTGGCTAGCCGGGAGACCAATCCCTTAGAGACCTGCGTGCAAGACCTGAAAGAGGCCTTCCTTCGGGTGACTAAGGAAATGAGGGAAGAGGTCTCCCAGCTGAGGGAGGAAGTGTACCGGCGTGACCAGCGGGGCACGGAGTCCCGTGAGCGGGACACCAGGCGGCCCCGTGGGCGAGGCGCGGAACCGGACGGCCGTCCGGGAGAGGGCCGGGGCCCTCGTTGTTACCGATGCCATCGGTATGGGCATATTGCGCGGACCTGTACCGAAGCAATCCCGGAGGCACAGTTAAACTGACCTCCCTCGCGGTAACGGGACCACCCGTGGGGGGGAGCGATGGGGAGAGATCAGCCATTAACGAACAGGCTGAATTGGTAGGAGAGTGTCCCGTGGTAGTCAGCCGCCTCGGTGGGAAAGAGCAGTCTTGCCTGTTGGATACCGGCTCTCAAGTATCCACCATTTCCGAGGCCTGTTTCCTTGAACATTACGCCCATCTTAAAAGTGAGGTGTCCGAGAGCTTCATTACCCTCACGGCAGCTAATAACCTACCCATTCCCGTGGTGGGGGTGGTGTGGATGGAGATGGTAGTTTGTGGCCGAGAGCTGGGTAGGAAGGGGCTGCTGGTAGTCAGCAGCCCGGGGCTCAGCCATGGCCCAGTGATCCTCGGGATGAATGTACTCCGACATCTCGACCAGCTCTTGTTCCAGGAAAATGGGCCACAATATTGGAAGAACCTGGGAGTCCGGCGCCCCGTCCAGCAGGCACTCCAACAAGTGGGACGACGGGGGACCAGGGCCCTAGGGGCAATCGATGAGCACCTGGGTCTTTTGAAGGTCGGTCACCACCAGCGCCTGGAGTTGCCACCTCGCCAAGAAGTCCTGATCCCTCTGGAAGTACGGACTCATCAGAGCCTAAATGGCATGGAGGTGATGGTAGAGCCCACTGATGCGCTGAGGGTAGGGTCTGGAGTGATGGTGGCACGGACCGTGTCGGTGGTGACCGGGGGAAAGGTCTCCGTCCGCTTTTGCAATCTCACCGATCAGCTTTGCCGAGTCCCGGCTGGGACAGTCATCGCTCAGGTGGTGGCGATTCACGAGGATAGCGTTCAGGGTATGCGAAAGCTCTCCCTACAGCCAGAGGCTTCCGAGGCATGGGCATTATCTGTTCAAGTGGAGGAGCAGGAGGGGCCCTGCCCCGAGTGGAACGGCACCATGATCCGTACGCAGATGGACGTGTCGCTGGAAGAGTGTGCGGCCGGGGACGTAGCCAAGCTGGACCAGATGCTCTGGAACCGTCAGAAGGTGTTCTCCCGGCATGAGGAAGACTTCGGGTATACGGAGGACCTGCAGCATGAGATCCGCACCGGAGACGCCCCCCCGGTTCGGGAGCGGTATCGGCCGATACCGCCCCGGTTGTACCAGGAAGTAAAGAGCATGTTGCGTCAGATGCTGGACAACCACGTGATCCAGGAGAGCAAAAGTCCCTGGGCTGCACCCATAGTCTTAGTCCGGAAGAAGGACGGGACTATCCGGTTCTGTGTGGACTACCGGAAGCTGAACAGTTGCACCGTCCGGGACGCTTACCCTCTCCCTAGGATCGAGGAGTCCCTAGCTGCACTGGGCAATGCGAAGTTTTTTTCGACCCTGGACCTGGCCAGTGGATACTGGCAAGTGCCGGTGGCCCCCCAGGATAGGGAGAAGACCGCATTCGTCACTCCCATGGGGTTGTTCGAATTCTGCCGCATGCCGTTTGGGTTAAACAATGCACCCGCCACATTCCAGCGGATGATGGAACGGTGCTTGGGAGACTTGAACTTTGAAGCCTTGCTGATTTACTTGGACGACATCATTGTGTTCGCCCCGACCTTGGAGGAACACTTTGCTCGACTCGACCTGGTTCTTCAGCGGTTGGAAGCATACGGCCTGAAGCTCAAGCCCCGGAAGTGCCACCTGTTGAAATCCAGCTTGGAGTACCTCGGGCATGTAGTGTCACGTGATGGGGTGTACCCAACCCCCAGCAAAGTGGCGGCCGTCCAGGAATGGAAGGTGCCCACCACCGTCACGGAATTGCGGGCATTTCTGGGCTTGGTGGGGTACTACCGGCGCTTCATCAAGGATTTCGCCCGGATCGCGGAACCCCTACATGCCTTGCTTCGGGGGATTGCGACCACTAAGAAAGCTGCCCTGGAGACTTGGGGAGAAGCGCAGAACCTGGCCTTTGACCAACTGAAAGGAAGTCTCACGGAAGCTCCAGTGTTGGGGTACGCAGACTTCGAGAAGCCCTTCGTCCTATACACGGATGGGAGTCTACAGGGGTTGGGCGCGGTCTTGGCTCAGGTCCAGGATGGGCAGGAGCGGGTGATTGCTTACGGCAGTCGTAGCCTGCGAGAGACCGAAAGGAACCCAGACAACTACAGTTCCTTCAAGTTGGAGCTACTGGCAGTGGTGTGGGCCGTGACCGAGAAGTTTGCGGAGTACTTGACCGCCACCCACGTGGATATTTTCACGGATAACAACCCCTTGGCGTACCTGGAGACCGCCAAGTTGGGTGCCTTGGAGCAACGATGGGTGGCCAGGTTGGCCAAGTTCTCCTACAAAATCCGCTATCGACCGGGGAAGAGTAATGCCAACGCAGATGCCCTGTCTCGTTTTCCGGTGGAAACCCCCGAACCTGGTGGGGAAGAAGAGGACTGCGGCGAAGAAATGCCGGATCTCACTCGTGTGCGGCAGGCCACGGCCGGAGAGTTGTACCGACAAAACGCCCAGACTGCCTTGCTTAGGTACACGGAGATGGACTGGGCACAGGAACAGCAGGCTGATGAGGATTTGGACCTCGTTCGACAGTGGGTACAGAGGGGTCATGTGCCATCCCGCCAAGAGCAGGATGGATTGACCGGGTTCTGTAGGAAGGTGGTACGTCGTTGGGACCATTTGCGGGTCTGCGCTGGTACCTTGCGGAGACGCTGCTACTTGGAACAGGAAATGCGTACTGTGGAGCAGATGGTCGTGCCAGAAGCCCGGGTGCGGTCGCTGGTGGAAGAGGCGCACGAGCAAGGGGCCCATTTGGGGCCCTATAAGACATACCATTGGTTGAGACGCCAATATTTCGCCCCCCGGCTGCAAGCGGTCGTGGACCAGGTGTGTCGTGAGTGCAGGCGGTGTGCGGTAGTTAAACCACCGGAACAACACGTGCCCATCCAGACGATCCGGACCAGTCGGCCACTGGAGATGCTGATGATCGACTACGTGTTGGTCGGGGAATCTGTAAGTGGGCACCAGTATGCCTTGGTAATGACTGACCACTTCACTAAATTCACGGTAGTGGTTCCCACCCGAAACCAGACCGCAGAGTCGGCAACACGAGCGATCGTCGAACATTTCATTCGGCAGTACGGTTGTCCTGAGCGGATCCATTCGGACCAGGGTGCCTGTTTCCAGGGGCAGCTGATGGAGCGCCTCTGCCAGCTTTATGGCGTTCAAAAGTCCCGCACGACACCTTACCATCCGCAGGGGAATGGCGCCTGCGAGAGATTCAACCGGACTCTGCTGCAGATGCTCCGCGTGTTGGAGCGTGCCGAGAAGCAGCGATGGCCCGAACGTGTTCAGGAGCTGGTCTGGACTTACAACAACAGAGTTCACCACACCACGGGATTTTCACCTTTTTTCTTGTTGTTCGGCCGACCCGGACGGGAGGCACACGACTTACAACTGTCCGGGACTGAGGAGGTAACGCCCCTCGCCCCTGCCGAATGGGTCGAGGACCATCGCCTACGTCTGAAGGCGGCGCACGAGTTGGCTGGGAGGCTGATCGCAGACCACCAGCATCCACCTGTGAGGTCCCACGAGCCTGGGTCGTTGGCCGTGGGCCAGCGAGTGTTGGTGCGAGAGGTTCGCCCAGGGGGGAAATTGTCTGAACGGTGGGAAGTTACCCCATACCTTGTTCGCCGTCGCTTGGACCCAGGTGGACCAGTGTATCAAGTAGAGTCTACCGATGGGACGGGGCGCCTGCGCACGCTACATCGGAGTAAACTGCGACCTTGTCCGTTCCCAGATCCGGTGAGCAGGGCTGAGTCCCCTGTAGCGGAGGACGGGTTAGGGGCCCCTATCGGGGAAGCTCTGACCCCTCTGTCAGACGAGGAATGGTGGTTGCCGGTTGAGGAGAATCAGCCGGAGGAGGCATCAGAGCCTCAAACCCCAGCCGAAGTAGTGGCCTCTCCCCTGCCAAGACGCTCTCTGCGTTCAAATAGGGGCGTCCCGGGCCCTCGCTACGCGGATCCGAACTTTGTATGGTCGGATTCTTGCTTTGCGGGGACCACAAAGGACAAAGGGGGGGGAAATGTGAAGGGGATTGCAACCTTCCCCTCCACGGAGCGACGGGCGGCGGGGCGACGAGCGGCGACTCGGCGGGCGGTTTCCAGTCTGGAGGGGCTTGCATCCGAAAGGATTCAAGCCCCTCCAATCCCAGCGGCGCATTTCAAACGGCGCGCCAAGCGCGAGCCAATCAGGGCTCGCGCCTTGGCCGCCAATCAGAGCTCGCCGCGGCGAGCCAATCGGGGCTCGCCGCGTCATAGCTCCGCCCGCTCCCGGCGCCATATAAGAGGCGCTGCGGAGCGGGAACAGTCAGTCGGACGGCGGACGGGAACAGAAGAGGAAGAAGAGCTCCAGCGAAGAGAGACGGCGGCCGAGCAGCGGAAGAAGACGTCGGCGGAGCAGAAGACATCGGCAGTGCGGAAGAAGACGTCGGCGGAGTCACGCAGGAAGACAGAAGACGGCGACCAGCGGCGGAAGTCCGGCGGAGAGTGCTGCAGCGTGTGGAGAGCAAAAGAGCTAACGAAGCTCCCCGCTGCAGCCTCTCCCTCCGCGACAGGTAGGCGGCCTTGGGCCACCTCTACCTACCTATAATCCTCCCTAGAGCACCAGGGACAGGCACTAGGCCTGCGGGCAGAGTCAGGCCCTGTCGGCCTGTGCGCACGTTAGGCGGGCTCCGGCCTGTGCCCACTCCAGGCCTCCGGCCTGTGCCCACTCCAGGCCTCCGGCCTGTGCCCACTCCAGGCCTCCGGCCTGTGCCCACTCCAGGCCTCCGGCCTGTGCCCACTCCAGGCCTCCGGCCTGTGCCCTCACTCCAGGCTTCGGCCTGTGCCCTCACTCCAGGCTTCGGCCTGTGCCCTCACTCCAGGCTTCGGCCTGTGCCCTCACTCCAGGCTTCGGCCTGTGCCCTCACTCCAGGCTTCGGCCTGCGCCCCTCATTCAGGCTCCTGCCTGCGCCCCTCATTCAGGCTCCTGCCTGCGCCCCTCATTCAGGCTCCTGCCTGCGCCCCTCATTCAGGCTCCTGCCTGCGCCCCTCATTCAGGCCCCTGCCTGCGCCCCTCATTCAGGCTCCTGCCTGCGCCCCTCATTCAGGCTCCTGCCTGCGCCCCTCATTCAGGCTCCTGCCTGCGCCCCTCCGGCTGGAAGTGGGCTGTGTAGCAGCTCTTGAGGGGTCAGTGGCTGTTGTTTGTAGCAGACCGGCCCCACGCGGTGTATGACCCAGGGGATTGGAAGTGTGGAGTAACGTTCCCGTCCCACACGTCGCCATCCCCCGGTCATCGGAAGTGGGCCACCGTCTGTTCCAGACCCCCGTCCTTCATTGTGAGCCAAAGGCACCGGCTGGTGTCCAACATCCGGAAGGTAGGACTGGTAAATCGGGGTATACTGTTAGGCCGGGGAATTGTTCCACTGACTTGCCGGGTAGTGAACATGTTAATTGGTCCAGTCTCCGTTTGATTGGGGTAGAACCAGTAGCCTCCAGTTGTTTAAGTTAGTTTGTTAGGCAGGCGTAGTTGGCTGTATTGTTGTTAGCCGTAGAGTAGCCTGCAGGTAGGGAGGTTGTTCTTCTTGTCCCAACAGGAGCGGAGAGGTGCGACAATCAAGGTGACCCGCAAGTTGGAAGTGAGTATCACCCTGTGTCTGTCTGTCTGTCATCCCCCCTGTATACCGGTCCGGAGGGTTTGCTCGCGGACGCGAGGACCCCCTCTCACCACACAACGTGCGAGAGTGCGAGTGTGTGAGAATTGGGTAGCTGAGGCCTATTGGCCAGTGATGACCTTCCGCCCAGCCGGTGAAGGTCGCGGCTACCCCTGACGTGTCCCGTACTCTAGGCGGAGGTCGGGCGTACGTCTCAACCGACATATTCCTCTCTTTCCAGACCCCCGTCGTCCGCGGTGAGGTGGTGTCCGCCCCGAGGAGTGGTCTCGAGAGTGAAGTCTCTGACGCGTCTGGATATCGTCTGTGGCGGCGTTGCACAGGTGGGTGGAGTGACGACACCTGCACAGCAGCAGGCGGTACATCCTTGTTAGCCGCTCACACCTGAGTAAGGCAACAAACACATGAAAAGAAAATATCTAAAAAAAGAAATAAATGAAGTAGAATATCTTGCAGGGAGATGAGGGCCATACAGATGCCTCTATGAATTACAGTCAGCATAGAAATGTAAGGATACAGATGCATGCATAATATGATGGCCTGTCACACAACATAATACTAATCTTTCTGTGTAGCCGCCTTCAGCTGCCCTTGTACCTCTCAGCTCCTGTACCCTTTTACATCTTCAGGAAATATATTTCTGTGCACCCACACGTAACATTTCACTTCCAATAATTTGCTTCAGTAGCTAGGATCCACGCTAGCTGATGTGACAGCTTCTCATACAGCTTTTGTTTGCAACCTCAGTTTGTTAAACAATGCAAAAAAAGAAAACAGACTAAAATAGAATAGTACTGTAGAGGCATTTATAGCTGTATGACATTATATTGAAGAGATTATACATTTGAGGTCCCTTTGCTTTACATTGAACTACTATGAGAAGCAGGGCCAGATTAACACTTGAGCAGATGGAGCTCCAGCTCCAGGCCTCCACATAAAAATAGGCCCATCATCATGGCACCAGTGGCACTTTCAGAGAGGAGGCCGCCCGTGTGCGGCTTCCACCGTTCGGCCCCCAGCTCTCTGCCAGCTGAGCTGAGTCTGAGCGCTAGAGGTGGGGTGAGGCAGGTGAGGCAGAACCTTTACTGTCATACTAACGTTTGTGCCAGAGTTTTGACTGTATAAAGTATATGAAAAATACAAAGAATATGTTTGAAATATCTTCCTTGTATTATTCTAATCATTTTTATAGCCAAAACTCTGGAGTAAAAAGTCTATGGCAGGTGAGGCAGTGCCTCACCTGCTTATCTGTTCCGCACACCTCTGATAAAAACTCACCAAATTTCCAGGAGTTTATACTGCTGCACCTGTGTATAATGCACACATGAACCCTTTGGCTCATACATTGCATGTAAATTTGGCTCTGGTGCTAGACAGTGCCTCCTGAGCTATTTAGCTCACCGCACGTCCCTTTTAAGTATTAAAATTGTTTTCTAGTTTTCTCAGAAACGTATGCAATTTTTCTATTTTTATGTACTTAGGGAAACTGTGGCTGATAGTGTAGGAGGTGTACACAGCCACATGGCTTTGGCCCCACCCACACTGATCAGAGCTTCTCACAGTAGGCCCTTGAACAGTTTCAGCTCCAGTCCGATGTGTCCCTTAATCAGGCCTGATGAGAAGTAGGGTTGCACAAAAACTTACCCACTTTGTTTATTCTGGGCTTGTTAGAGGCTCCCCCAGAGCTATAATTACCATGGTGAAATGCGTTGTGCACTACCTCTTAGTTTCACGAGTTAAGGGGGGTACTGATGGGAGAGATGTGTGCTGAGCGATCTTAACACAGACCGCTCAGCACACATCTCTCCCCCCGCTTAGCACAGCGCGATGTGCTGAGCAGGGGGACGGGATGGACGGACGGGGGGCCGCTCACTTCACACAACGGTGAAGTGAGCGACCCGCTAGCACCGGCGATACCGATGTGCGGGGCTGCACATCGCTATCGCTGGGGGGCATACACACGGCAGATCCGTGCTCAAAATCTAAGCAATCTAGTCAGTTTGCTTAGATTTTAAACACGGATCTCTCTGTGTGTACCCGCCTTTAGAGTGGTTTGTGCCACAGGCATTATGAGCAGACAAGCCCATAATAAGTAAATGTCTTTAGTTCTGTCTAATACCTGTTAGTGCATTATTACAAGATTAATACAGGATCATAAAAATAAAAAAGGGAGAAACTAAATTAAATCAATTTTAGTCCATTTTTATGCAGAAACCTGAAAATTTGTACTTTTGGCTTCTAAGAAACAGCACTAAGGGGTCTATTTACTAAGCCTTGGAGAGAGATAAAGTGGATGGAGATAAAATACCAGCCAGTCAGCTCCAATCTGCCATTTTACAAACACAGCCTGTAACGTGGCAGTTAGGAGCGGATCAGCTGGTACTTTGGGCCTAATTCAGAGTTGATCTCGGCAGCAAATTTGTTAGCAGTTGGGCAAAACCATGTGCACTGCAGGGGCAGATATAACAAGTGCAGAGAGAATTAGATTTGGGTGTGGTGTGTTTGAACTGAAATCTAAATTGCAGTGTAAAAATAAAGCAGCCAGTATTTACCCTGCACAGAAACAAAATAACCTACCCAAATCTAACTCTCTGCACATGTTATATCTGCCACACCTGCAGTGCACATGGTTTTCCCCAACTGCTAACAAATTTGCTGCTGCGATCAACTCTGAATTACCAGAACAAAAGTGACAGAAGTGGACCAAGATGCGCTAAGAGGGTGTGATAAGAATAAAACTGGATACGTTCACCACTTTTTTCTCCTCCACGTTTACGTATGTGGATGTATTCCTCATGTACAAAAAAATATACCATATGGTGAAGCACAGTTTAATACATTAAAAACATCTCACAATTTCCAACATCAACACTTAAAAAGTGCAAGTGCAATAAAATAGCAACAAATGTGGGGAATCCTTCGGGGGCTGCAAAGTAAACAATTACCGGCTGATATAAGACTATTCGCAAGGAACAATCCTGACAGTGCATAAGTCCGTTAGATAGCCCAGGTTCCACAGACCACATATGCAGATGGCTCTCCTGTCGGATCTCAGTCTGGTCAGCTGCCTCCGTCTCCCCACACGTCCACCAACGCGTTTCAACCCGCCAAATCGGGTCTTTTTCAAGGTGTATATCCAGAAAGAATATGTCCATCCCCATCCAGCTGTCCCTTTTAAATGAACTCAGTCCAATCCCAGGCCGGCGAGCGCAGCTGATTCCCCTAAGTCTCCCAGGATGTTACTCGAGGAAGATGCTGGTTGCACTTTATCTCCAGCGACTTTGGGGGTCATTTCGAGTTGATCGCTCGCTAGCTACTTTTTGCAGCCGTGCAAACGCATAGTAGCCACCCACAGGGGAGTGTATTTTCGCTTTGCAAGTGTGCGAACAGCTGTGTGCGATCGGCTGTGTGAATGGATTCTTCGTTAAATCCATTGCCCAGCTACGATCCGCTTTGTACCCATATGAAGCGTGTGCGTATTGCGGTGCATACGCATGCACAGTAGTAACCTGATTGCTGCGCTGCGAAGAACGGCGAGTGATCAACTCGGAATGACCTCCTTTATTTCCATCCAAGGCTTAGTAAAGAAGCCATAGACTGATAGGCAGCAAGTTCAGAACCAAGGACATAATACACAGCTGGGTACAAAATGCTCCAGCAACTTATGGTGTACTAAAAGGGGCTGATGCAGAACTGCACGCAAGGAAGAAGCCATTACTCACAATGCATGCATGGAAATAAATGCATATATTCATCCATATTCAGAGTTGCACAACATCCATTTGGTTGTGGAAGTAGTCATCATGACTGTCCAAGCCCATTGGTACCAGCCCTACACCTTGTGATGTTAGTGTATTAGAATGCTTAATATTTGTAGACACTCCCTTACTAATATGTGTAAGCCTGAATCTTCAGTGATGGTCCCTGGGACCAGGGGGATGCTGGGAAGTGGGTGGTCCAGTGTGCAGTGTGCCTGGAGTTGGTGATGAAATAAAACAGCACAGCAGTGAACTTACATGTCTCTGTGTCCTTATGACTGGATTTACAAACATATGAACAAAACATGGTGTCAGAAGAAGTTTAACTTGGACTGCTAGTGCTCTCAGAGTGTGAATGAATCCTGCAGAAGTCTGTAAGGCTGTGATACTCAGTGTCTGCAAAGCCTGCCGTGTGCTCCTATCTTCAAACAGTGAGTAACCATTGATAAACTGGCTACTCCAACCGGCATGCTGATGTCTGGTAACTTGTCTGAAAACTGGAAAAGATTTAAGCAAAGGTTTAATATATATCTTGGTGCATGTGGAGCTGATACAGAGGCTGACAAAACTAAGGCATCCATTTTCCTCCATGTGATAGGAGAGGATGTGCTGGACATTTATAATAGTTTTCAGTTTGATGAGGGGCAGAATATGGTGCTATCTTCTACAATGCAAAAGTTTGAAGATTACTTTGTGCCAAGGAAAAATGTGACATATGAAAGATATAAGTTTTTCACATGTGATCAGAAGTCTGGAGATGGATTTGATCAGTATGTTACAGAGCTGCAATCACTCAGTAAAACCTGTGAGTTTGGTGATTTAAAGGATTCACTGATTAGAGATCGTATTGTCTGTGGAATACCTGATAATGGACTCAGAGAGAGATTGCTGAGAGAGCAAGACCTAACACTAGAAAAGGCAGTGACTATGTGCAGACCTGCAGAAATATGTAGATTTCAAGCCAAAAAGTTACACAAGGAAGCTGATGGTGCTGTACATGTAGTGCAGAAAACAGAGCCAAGCAAACCTCCATTCTCAAGAATGAAGCAGTCTAAGCCACAGTCTAACAAGGAAATGTGTGGTAGATGTGGAAATGCTCACAATCCTAAAATGTGCCCTGCTTATGGTAAAACCTGCATGAAATGTGGTAGACTTAATCACTTTGCCAAATGCTGTAAAATGAAAAGTGAAACAACCAAAGTGCATGCTGTTAAACAAACAGAGGAATTCTTTGTGGATTGCATTGAACTTTGCAGTGCAGATAAGAAAGAATGGATTGTCCCTTTAACTGTGAACGAGATTGTCATTCCCTTTAAGTTTGATACTGGCGCGCAGGTGAATTTAATATCGTTTCAAGACTATAAGACTTTTAGAGTAAAACCTAAAATTCATCCAGCCAAAGTGAAAGTTACAGGGTACACTGGGGAGGAAATTCATGTGAAAGGTACATGCTTAGTGACACTGAAATATAAGGGACAACAGTTTAAAACATCTCTACTGATTGTGGATAAAAATGTGCAATCAGCACTAAGCTTGCTAAAGAAAGTTTTGCTAAAGAAAGCTTGCTAAAGAAAGTTTTTATGGTGACATCACAAGTAGAAGATGACTGCAAATCGATGTTTACAGAATACAGAGACTTGTTTGAAGGTCTAGGTTGTTTGCCTGGAGAGCATAAAATAAATATAGACACGCAAGTTTCTTCAGTGATACACCCCTGTAGAAAAGTGCCGTTTGCGCTGAGAGAAAAACTGAAACAAGAGTTAAATCGCATGGAAGCCTTGGGTGTGATACAGAAAGTTGATGAGCCTACTGAATGGGTAAGCTCCTTTGTAATTGTTAAAAAGAAAAATGGACAACTCAGAATAAGTCTAGACCCCAGAGATTTAAACAAAGCTATTAAACGAGAACATTTCAAACTACCAACCAGAGATGAAATCATGTCGCAATTTGCGGGAGCAAAATGGTTCAGTAAATTGGACGCATCTTCAGGATTCTGCCAAATGAAGCTAGATGAGGCCAGCTCAAAGCTTTGTACATTTAATACACCAGAAGGTAGATACAGATTTCTTTGACTACCATATGGAATATTGTCTGCTCCAGAAGTATATCACAAAAAGATACACATGATTTTTGAACATATTCCAGGTGTTGAAACAATGATGGATGACATTATTGTCTGGGGATCTACAAAGGAAGAACATGATTCTAGATTGAGACAAGTAATGGAACTTGTCAAGAAAGTGAATCTAAAGCTAAACAAGGACAAATGTGAATTTGGCATGAATACACTTACCTTTATGGGCGACGTGGTCTCGGATCAAGGTGTAAAACCAGACCCAAGGAAAATATCAGCCATAGTGAACATGGAACGTCCTAACAACAAAGACGACGTCAGAAGATTCCTAGGAATGATTACTTACTTAGGAAAGTTTATTTCTCAACTCTCTGAATGAACAGCCTCTCTTAGATGGTTGTTGGACAAAGATAACGAGTGGATGTGGTCACATAAACAAGAAGAAAGTTGGCAAAACTTGAAACAGATCATTACAGAGCAACCAGTGCTAAAATTCTTTGATCCTGCGAAAAGAATAAGAATTTCAGCAGATGCTTCGCAATTTGGCCTAGGTTCAGTGCTGTTACAAGAACATGAGGATACATGGCAACCAGTAATCTATGCATCAAAAGCACTGACAAGTGCTGAAACAAGGTATGCTCAGATAGAAAAATAACTTCTAGCGATCACATATGCATGTGAGCGATTTCATCAGTTTGTGTATGGTCAAAAATTTACAGTGGAAACTGACCACAAGCCATTGGTAGCTATCATGTCTAAATCATTACATGACTGTCCCATGAGAATTCAACGAATGCTTATCAGACTACAGAAATATGATGTACACTTGCTGTACTGTCCCGGCAAATACATGTACATTGCTGATACACTTTCTCTTGCTGTGGACAAAAGTGAAGGTTCCAAAAGTCTGATGGATGAAGAGATAGAAGCCTATGTTAATTTGATTGTAGCTTCTCTACCAGTGTCTCTTGCAAGACAAGAACAGATTAGGAAAGAAACTGAGACATGACACAATGAAAGTGTTGAAAGATATCATTCTGAAAGGTTGGCCAGCAGAAAAACATGCGTGCCCGCTGTCTATCCATGATTATTGGATGTACCGCAGTGACCTTACAGTTGTCGATGGTATTATTTACAAAGGCAATAGGTTTGTCATACCTGCATGACAAAGAAAAACTATGCTGTGCAAGATACATGAAGGCCATTTAGGAGAAGAAAAATGTAAGCGGAGAGCGTGTGAAGTTATGTATTGGCCAAGAATGAACCAAGACATAGCACAGACTACACCTACATATGAATTATGTCTTACGTATAGACCGAAACAACAAGTCGAGCCACTGAGTCCTCACGCAGTGCCAGAGAGATCGTACCAGAAAGTTGGCGCAGATTTGTTTGATTGTAATGGGAAAACGTACATTGTTGTGACTGATTATTACTCTAACTACCCAGAGGTGAAGACACTACATACAACTACTAGTAAAGCTGTAATCAATTGCATGAAGTCAATCTTTGCAAGGCATGGTGTTCCTATGGAAGTGTTCACTGACAATGGTCCTCAGTTTTCCAGTGCTGAATTTAGACAATTTGCTGATGAGTGGGAATTTGTCCTTACTACGTCAAGTCCCCACTATCCACGCTCAAATGGGTTGGTAGAAAGTTCAGTAAAAACTGTAAAGAGTTTCATGAAAAAAAGCTCAAGAAGGTAAAGAAGATTTCTACAAAAGTCTTTTAATCTACCGCAGTACACCTTTACAGAATGGACTTTCTTCTGCACAAATGCTGATGGGAAGGAGGATTAGAGCAAATCTCCCGATACATGATGAACTGCTTAATACACATAACTCAGCGTTGGTCAGACTGAGTAAGGAACGTCAACAGGCGAAACAGAAACTGTTCCATGACAGGCGAACAAAAAGCTTATCTGATCTAAAATCGGGTGACCAAGTCCGTCTCAGAGATCACGAGAAAGGTATTTGGGTGCAGAAAGGTATTGTGCAAGCACAAGTAGCACCAAGATCTTATACTATACGTACAGAGCGTGAAACGGAAGTAAAAAGAAATCGGGTGGATTTGAGATCTCAACCTAACCATAATGAAGACAACATGACTGAAGAATACCCTTCATCTGACATGTATGATGATCCTCATAATGGTGAACAAACCACGATTCTAGAAAGGTCCAACATGGTCGATGAAACACAGACTGTGTATGAAAGACCCAAAAGGGAAATACGCAGACCTGAGAGACTCATTGAAACGTGTTAGATGATGTTCTTAACATGACGTTGTTAATTGTTGCATTGAAGCGTACAGGGCTTATCTTTAAAGAAAAGAGGATGTGATGTTAGTGTATTAGAATGCTTAATATTTGTAGACACTCCCTTACTAAAATGTGTAAGCCTGAATCTTCAGTGATGGTCCCTGGGACCAGGGGGATGCTGGGAAGTGGGTGGTCCAGTGTGCAGTGTGTCTGGAGTTGGTGAGGGAATAAACAGCACAGCAGTGAACTCACATGTCTCTGTGTCCTTACGACTGGATTTACAAACATATGAACAAAACACACCTCATGCATGAGATCTGGCCAAAATCAGAAGAATATTTTTGAACGAGAGCATAGACTGCAACTCCACCTACACGCTCCTAAGGCGCCCTCGCACAACCTCCATAAGTCCTTCCCAAATTCAAAGATCAAGCAGAAAAGCAAACAGAGAAATGGAGGCGTCACAAGAAACGTTGGGGAGTTTTTCATGAAAACTTTTACTTTTCTATGTTTTTTTGTTTCTTAACTGTTCAAAATGAAAAAAAGATTATAAGAATTCTGTGTTAGTTAAAGGAGGACCAGTCCAAACACAGGCACTGCCTCCCTAAATAACAGCACAAATGTAAGAGATCATGGGGCCCATTCAAACCTGATCGCTGTTGTACGTTTTCGCACTGCGGGCGATCAGGTATGAACTGCGCATGCATATGCACCGCAATGCGCAGGTGCGACGGAAGAGGGCGTTTGTGGGTGGCAACTGACCGTTTTTGAGGAGTGTCCGGCAAAACGCAGGAGGGACCAGGCGTTTGGAGGAAGGGTTTCTGACGTCAGCTCTGGCCCCGATTATCGCACTGGAAGAGTAAGTCCTGGGCTGTGCAGAGACTGCACAAAATTAGTTTGTGCTGCTCTCCAACACACCTGAACGCACACATACACAGCGATTTCTCCCTCCCCTTGTAGTCGGTGACTACCTGATCGCAGGGATGCAAAAAATGCACCCTAGCGATCGGGTCTGAATTACCCCCCATGTCAGGTGATTCCAACTAGGGATGTGCACTTGAAATTTTTCGGGTTTTGTGTTTTGGTTTTGGGTTCGGTTCCGCGGCCGTGTTTTGGGTTCGACTGCGTTTTGGCAAAACCTCACCGATTTTTTTTTGTCGGATTCGGGTGTGTTTTGGATTCGGGTGTTTTTTTCAAAAAACCCTAAAAAACAGCTTAAATCATAGAATTTGGGGGTCATTTTGATCCCAAAGTATTATTAACCTCAAAAACCATAATTTCCACTCATTTTCAGTCTATTCTGAATACCTCACACCTCACAATATTATTTTTAGTCCTAAAATTTGCACCGAGGTCGCTGGATGACTAAGCTAAGCGACCCTAGTGGCCGACACAAACACCTGGCCCATCTAGGAGTGGCACTGCAGTGTCACGCAGGATGGCCCTTCCAAAAAACACTCCCCAAACAGCACATGACGCAAAGAAGAAAAAAAGAGGCGCTATGAGGTAGCTGCGTGAGTAAGATAAGCGACCCTAGTGGCCGACACAAACACCTGGCCCATCTAGGAGTGGCACTGCAGTGTCACGCAGGATGGCCCTTCCAAAAAACACTCCCCAAACAGCACATGACGCAAAGAAGAAAAAAAGAGGCGCAATGAGGTAGCTGTGTGAGTAAGCTAAGCGACCCTAGTGGCCGACACAAACACCTGGCCCATCTAGGAGTGGCACTGCAGTGTCACGCAGGATGGCCCTTCCAAAAAACACTCCCCAAACAGCACATGACGCAAATAAAAATGAAAGAAAAAAGAGGTGCAAGATGGAATTGTCCTTGGGCCCTCCCACCCACCCTTATGTTGTATAAACAGGACATGCACACTTTAACCAACCCATCATTTCAGTGACAGGGTCTGCCACACGACTGTGACTGAAATGAAGGGTTGGTTTGGACCCCCACCGAAAAAGAAGCAATTAATCTCTCCTTGCACAAACTGGCTCTACAGAGGCAAGATGTCCACCTCATCATCATCCTCCGATATATCACCGTGTACATCCCGCTCCTCACAGATTATCAATTCGTCCCCACTGGAATCCACCATCTCAGCTCCCTGTGTACTTTGTGGAGGCAATTGCTGCTGGTGAATGTCTCCACGGAGGAATTGATTATAATTCATTTTAATGAACATCATCTTCTTCACATTTTCTGGAAGTAACCTCGTACGCAGATTACTGACAAGGTGAACGGCGGCACTAAACACTCTTTCGGAGTACACACTTGTGGGAGGGCAACTTAGGTAGAATAAAGTCAGTTTGTGCAAGGGCCTCCAAATTGCCTCTTTTTCCTGCCAGTATAAGTACGGACTGTCTGACGTGCCTACTTGGATGCGGTCACTCATATAATCCTCCACCATTATTTCAATGGTGAGAGAATCATATGCAGTGACAGTAGACGACATGTCCGTAATCGTTGGCAGGTCCTTCAGTCCGGACCAGATGTCAGCATCAGCAGTCGCTCCAGACTGCCCTGCATCACCGCCAGCGGGTGGGCTCGGAATTCTGAGCCTTTTCCTCGCACCCCCAGTTGCGGGAGAATGTGAAGGAGGAGATGTTGACAGGTCGCGTTCCGCTTGACTTGACAATTTTGTCACCAGCAGGTCTTTGAACCCCAGCAGACTTGTGTCTGCCGGAAAGAGAGATCCAAGGTAGGTTTTAAATCTAGGATCGAGCACGGTGGCCAAAATGTAGTGCTCTGATTTCAACAAATTGACCACCCGTGAATCCTTGTTAAGCGAATTAAGGGCTCCATCCACAAGTCCCACATGCCTAGCGGAATCGCTCCCTTTTAGCTCCTCCTTCAATGCCTCCAGCTTCTTCTGCAAAAGCCTGATGAGGGGAATGACCTGACTCAGGCTGGCAGTGTCTGAACTGACTTCACGTGTGGCAAGTTCAAAAGGTTGCAGAACCTTGCACAACGTTGAAATCATTCTCCACTGCGCTTGAGACAGGTACATTCCACCTCCTATATCGTGCTCAATTGTATAGGCTTGAATGGCCTTTTGCTGCTCCTCCAACCTCTGAAGCATATAGAGGGTTGAATTCCACCTCGTTACCACTTCTTGCTTCAGATGATGGCAGGGCAGGTTCAGGCGTTTTTGGTGGTGCTCCAGTCTTCTGTACGTGGTGCCTGTACGCCGAAAGTGTCCCGCAATTCTTCTGGCCACCGACAGCATCTCTTGCACGCCCCTGTCGTTTTTTAAAAAATTCTGCACCACCAAATTCAAGGTATGTGCAAAACATGGGACGTGCTGGAATTTGCCCATATTTAATGCACACACAATATTGCTGGCGTTGTCCGATGCCACAAATCCACAGGAGAGTCCAATTGGGGTAAGCCATTCCGCGATGATCTTCCTCAGTTGCCGTAAGAGGTTTTCAGCTGTGTGCGTATTCTGGAAACCGGTGATAGAAAACGTAGCCTGCCTAGGAAAGAGTTGGCGTTTGCGAGATGCTGCTACTGGTGCCGCCGCTGCTGTTCTTGCAGCGGGAGTCCATACATCTACCCAGTGGGCTGTCACAGTCATATAGTCCTGACCCTGCCCTGCTCCACTTGTCCACATGTCCGTGGTTAAGTGGACATTGGGTACAACTGCATTTTTTAGGACACTGGTGAGTCTTTTTCTGACGTCCGTGTACATTCTCGGTATCGCCTGCCTAGAGAAGTGGAACCTAGATGGTATTTGGTAACGGGGGCACACTGCCTCAAGAAATTGTCTAGTTCCCTGTGAACTAACGGCGGATACCGGACGCACGTCTAACACCAACATAGTTGTCAAGGCCTCAGTTATCCGCTTTGCAACAGGATGACTGCTGTGATATTTCATCTTCCTCGCAAAGGACTGTTGGACAGTCAATTGCTTGGTGGAAGTAGTAAAAGTGGGCTTACGACTTCCCCTCTGGGATGACCATCGACTCCCAGCAGCAACAACAGCAGCGCCAGCAGCAGTAGGCGTTACACGCAAGGATGCATCGGAGGAATCCCAGGCAGGAGAGGACTCGTCAGAATTGCCAGTGACATGGCATGCAGGACTATTGGCATTCCTGGGGAAGGAGGAAATTGACACTGAGGGAGTTGGTGGGGTGGTTTGCGTGAGCTTGGTTACAAGAGGAAGGGATTTACTGGTCAGTGGACTGCTTCCGCTGTCGCCCAAAGTTTTTGAACTTGTCACTGACTTATTATGAATGCGCTGCAGGTGACGTATAAGGGAGGATGTTCCGAGGTGGTTAACGTCCTTACTCCTACTTATTACAGCTTGACAAAGGCAACACACGGCTTGACAAATGTTGTCCGCATTTCTGGTGAAATACTTCCACACCGAAGAGCTGATTTTTTTGGTATTTTCACCAGGCATGTCAACGGCCCTATTCCTCCCACGGACAACAGGTGTCTCCCCGGGTGCCTGACTTAAACAAACCACCTCACCATCAGAATCCTCCTTGTCAATTTCCTCCCCAGCGCCAGCAACACCCATATCCTCCTCATCCTGGTGTACTTCAACACTGACATCTTCAATCTGACTATCAGGAACTGGACTGCGGGTGCTCCTTCCAGCACTTGCAGGGGGCGTGCAAATGGTGGAAGGCGCATGCTCTTCACGTCCAGTGTTGGGAAGGTCAGGCATCGCAACCGACACAATTGGACTCTCCTTGTGGATTTGGGATTTCGAAGAACGCACAGTTCTTTGCGGTGCTTTTGCCAGCTTGATTCTTTTCAGTTTTCTAGCGAGAGGCTGAGTGCTTCCATCCTCATGTGAAGCTGAACCACTAGCCATGAACATAGGCCAGGGCCTCAGCCGTTCCTTGCCACTCCGTGTGGTAAATGGCATATTGGCAAGTTTACGCTTCTCCTCCGACAATTTTATTTTAGATTTTGGAGTCCTTTTTTTACTGATATTTGGTGTTTTGGATTTTACATGCTCTGTACTATGACATTGGGCATCGGCCTTGGCAGACGACGTTGCTGGCATTTCATCGTCTCGGCCATGACTAGTGGCAGCAGCTTCAGCACGAGGTGGAAGTGGATCTTGATCTTTCCCTAATTTTGGAACCTCAACATTTTTGTTCTCCATATTTTAATAGGCACAACTAAAAGGCACCTCAGGTAAACAATGGAGATGGATGGATACTAGTATACTTATGGATGGACGAGCGACTGCAGACACAGAGGTAGCTACAGCCGTGGACTACCGTACTGTGTCTGCTGCTAATATAGACTGGAAGATAATGAGATGAAATCAATATATATTATATCACACTAGTACTGCAGCCGGACAGGTAGATATATTTATTATGTAATGACTGATGACGGACCTGCTGGACACTGTCAGCTCAGCAGCACCGCAGACTGCTACAGTAAGCTACTATAGTAGTATGTTTAAAGAAGAAAGAAAAAAACAAAACCACGGGTAGGTGGTATACAATTATGGATGGACGAGCGACTGCCGACACAGAGGTAGCTACAGCCGTGGACTACCGTACTGTGTCTGCTGCTAATATAGACTGGATGATAATGAGATGAAATCAATATATATATATATATAATATCACTAGTACTGCAGCCGGACAGGTATATATATTTATTATGTAATGACTGATGATGGACCTGCTGGACACTGTCAGCTCAGCAGCACCGCAGACTGCTACAGTAAGCTACTATAGTAGTATGTATAAAGAAGAAAGAAAAAAAAAAACCACGGGTAGGTGGTATACAATTATGGATGGACGACCGACTGCCGACACAGAGGTAGCTACAGCCGTGGACTACCGTACTGTGTCTGCTGCTAATATAGACTTAATGATAATGAGATGAAATCAATATATATATATATAATATCACTAGTACTGCAGCCGGACAGGTATATATATTTATTATGTAATGACTGATGACGGACCTGCTGGACACTGTCAGCTCAGCAGCACCGCAGACTGCTACAGTAAGCTACTATAGTAGTATGTATAAAGAAGAAAGAAAAAAAAAAACCACGGGTAGGTGGTATACAATTATGGATGGACGAGCGACTGCCGACACAGAGGTAGCTACAGCCGTGGACTACCGTACTGTGTCTGCTGCTAATATAGACTGGATGATAATGAGATGAAATCAATATATATATATATATAATATCACTAGTACTGCAGCCGGACAGGTATATATATTTATTATGTAATGACTGATGACGGACCTGCTGGACACTGTCAGCTCAGCAGCACCGCAGACTGCTACAGTAAGCTACTATAGTAGTATGTATAAAGAAGAAAAAAAAAAACCACGGGTAGGTGGTATACAATTATGGATGGACGAGCGACTGCCGACACAGAGGTAGCTACAGCCGTGGACTACCGTACTGTGTCTGCTGCTAATATAGACTGGATGATAATGAGATGAAATCAATATATATATATATAATATCACTAGTACTGCAGCCGGACAGGTATATATATTTATTATGTAATGACTGATGACGGACCTGCTGGACACAGTCAGCTCAAGCAGCACCGCAGACTGCTACAGTAAACTATTATAGTAGTATGTATAAAGAAGAAAGAAAAAAAAAAACCACGGGTAGGTGGTATACAATATTATATATATATTATATACAATATATATATATATATATATATATATATATATATATTAAACTGGTGGTGACTGGTGGTCAGGTCACTGGTCACACTATCAGCAACTTGCAAGTAGTACTCCTAAGCAGACAATCACAATATATATTATACTGGTGGTCAGTGTGGTCACAATGGCAGTGTGGCACTCTGGCAGCAAAAGTGTGCACTGTACGTTATATGTACTCCTGAGTCCTGCTCTCAGACTCTAACTGCTCCCCACTGTCAGTGTCTCCCCCACAAGTCAGATAATATACAGTCACACTATCTATCACTTCAGCAAGTAACTAGTACTCCTCCTAATGCTCCCCAAAATTACTACTGTGTCTCTCTCTACTGTCTCACTCTCTTCTCTATAAACGGAGAGGACGCCAGCCACGTCCTCTCCCTATGAATCTCAATGCACGTGTGAAAATGGCGGCGACGCGCGGCTCCTTATATAGAATCCGAGTCTCGCGATAGAATCCGAGCCTCGCGAGAATCCGACAGCGGGATGATGACGTTCCGGCGCGCTCGGGTTAACCGAGCAAGGCGGGAAGATCCGAGTCGCTCGGCCCCGTGTAAAAAAACATGAAGTTCGGGCGGGTTCGGATTCCGAGGAACCGAACCCGCTCATCCCTAATTCCAACTTGGGCTACTAATGAGACATTCGTCTAGTGACATGAAAGGAAGAGAATGTGTAGAGCAGAGAGATGACACTGACAGGTCACAGAAGTCTTGCGGCCCTGTTCTATGGTTTCTGGGATCTCCCTATTAAGGGCCTTACTCAGGTTTGTTATAAAACCAAAAATGCACACAATTGGGCAAAACCATGGGGGTCATTCCGAGTTGATCGCTCGCTAGCAACTTTTTGCAGTGCTGCAATCAGGTTAAAACTCGGCAAAACTGCGCATGCGTATGCACCGCATTGCGCAGGCGCGTCGTACGGGTACAAAGAGGATCGGTGCTGGGCGATGGATTTAAAAAAGAATCCATTCCCACAGCCGATCACAAGGTGATTGACAGAAAGAGGGCGTTTATGGGTGTCAAGTCAACTGACCGTTTTATGGGAGTGTTTGCAAAAACGCAGGCGTGTCCAAGCGTTTGCAGGGCGGGTGTCTGACATCAATTCCGGGACCAAAAGGCCGAAGTGATCGCAGCGGCTAAGTAAGTCCAGAGCTACTCAGAAACTGTACAAACTGTTTTTGTACCGTTCGGCTGCACATGCGTTCGCACACTTACAAAGCGAAAATACACTCCCCCATAGGCGGCGACTATCTGATCGCAGCGATGCAAAAAGTTGCTAGCAAGCGATCAACTCGAAATGACCCCCCCATGTGCACTGCAGGTGGGGCAGATATGACATGTGCAGAGAGAGGTAGATTTGGGTGGGGTGTGTTCAAACGGAAATCTAAATTGCAGTGTAATTATAAAACAGTCAGTTTTAACCCTGCACAGAAACAATAACCCACCCAAATCTAACTCTCTATGCATATGTTATATCTGCCCCACCTGCAGTACACATGGGCCCTCATTCCGAGTTGATCGCTCGCAAGGCGAATTTAGCAGAGTTGCTCACGCTAAGCCTACGCCTACTGGGAGTGTATCTTAGCTTCTTAAAATTGCGACCGATGTATTCGCAATATTGCGATTACAAACTACTTAGCAGTTTCAGAGTAGCTTCAGACTTACTCGGCATCTGCGATCAGTTCAGTGCTTGTCGTTCCTGGTTTGACGTCACAAACACACCCAGCGTTCGCCCAGACACTCCCCCGTTTTCCCGGCCACTCCTGCGTTTTTTCCGGAAACGGTAGCGTTTTTTCCCACACGCCCATAAAACGGCCTGTTTCCGCCCAGTAACACCCATTTCCTGTCAATCACATTACGATCGCCGGAGCGATGAAAAAGCCGTGAGTAAAAATACTATCTCCATTGTAAAATTACTTGGCGCAGTCGCAGTGCGAATATTGCGCATGCGTACTAAGCGGAATTTCACTGCGATGCGATGAAAAATACAGAGCGAACGACTCGGAATGAGGGCCATGGTTTTGCCCAGTTGTGCTTTTTTGGTTTTCTAACAAACCTGAGTAAGGCCCTAATGGGGTCATTTATTAAGCAGTGCTAAGAGCAGAGAAGTGAGCCAGTGGAGAAATTGCCCCATCAACCAATCAGCAGCTCTGTATCATTTTATAGTATGCAAATTATAGATGTTACTTCAGTGCTGATTAGTTGCCATGGGCAACTTTTCCACTGGCTCACTTCTCCGCTCTTATCACTGCTTAGTAAATGTCCCCCTAAGTCCATTGTTGGCACATTGCTGGCTGCTAATAGAAGGTGAGCAGTATTTATTTAACTTTACTCCTGTTGCCTAATAGGAGTTGGTTTTGGTTGCTATGGGCAACTTCCCACTTGTCCTCTTTAGTAGGCCTGTTACATCTCCCCCTGTAACCATCACCTCTTGTGGCATCGGTGGGCCAGGGATGATCTGGTTTGGAACCTTCTCTTCTGATGGGTGCGCTTGGGTGATACATGCCCCAAGCAGTAAGGGTAACGTAGCCCTTTGGCAAGGCTGTCATTAAGCTTTCAGGTGAATAGTAGAAACATACAAAAATAATAGTTAACAATCTGGAAAAATGCTTAAAAACGAAACCTTTATTCAAAGCTCTAAAGTATTATTTCCGTTATCTTAATCTGATAACAGAATAGGTGTTGTAGTGATACTTGTGCAGTTCGCATGAGAAAGCTTTCACTGACCAAAGCTGGCATATTTTACCACCGTCAGTGTTCAGCAGCGATAGCGAGGTCGTAGGACACAAGATAGTAAATCAGAAGAGTCCTCAGGTTTCTCATGTTGCTTCTGATCACAGCCAGCAGGACTCTAACGCCTTTAGCAGAAGAAGAGGATGAAGGTCTCTACTAAACTTCAAACGGGCTCTCAAGACCCACTTCTTCACCAAACCCAGCCAACTCTCCTCCTAACCAGGGCCGGTGCTAGGGTGTTCAGCGCCCCCCTGCAAACTATAAATTTGCACCCTCCCATACTTTACAATGGACAGCACACATAATGCTTATACACACAATGCTCCCTGTAGTAGTGGGACTTACACACGTAACGCCCCCTGCAGTAGTGATGCTTACACACGTAATGCCCCCTGTACCAGTGACGCTTATACAAGACGCAGTGACGCTTACACACGTAACATCCCCTGAAGCAGTGATGCTTACACACATTATGCCCCCTGCAGCAGTGACGCCTACACACGTAACGCACCCTGTACCAGTGACGCTTATACAAGACACAGTGATGCTTACACGCCTAACGCCCCCTGCAGCAGTGACGCTTACACGCCTAACGCCCCCTGCAGCAGTGACGCTTACACACGTAACGCACCCTGTAGCATCGATTCTTACACATGTAACGCACTCTGTAACAGTGACGCTTGCACACGTAACGCCCCTGTACCAGTGATGCTTACACACGTAATGCCACCTGTACCAGTGACGCTTACACTTCCAACGATCCCTGTAAGTGACGCTTACACATGTAACGCACCCTGTAGCAGTGACGCTTGCACATGTAACGCCCCCAGTACCAGTGACACTTGCACATGTAATGCCCCCTGTACCAGTAACGCTTACACACGCAACGACCCCTGTACCAGTGACGCTTACACACATAATGCCCCCTGCATCAGTGACGCTTACACACGTAACGCACCCTGTAGAGTTGACGCTTACACACGTAATGCACCCCGTAGCAGTGACACTGACACACGTAACGCCCCCTGCAGCAGTGATGCTGACACACGTAACGCACCCTGTAGAGTTGACGCTTACACACGTAATGCACCCCGTAGCAGTGACGCTAACACACGTAACGCCCCCTGCAGCAGTGACGCTGACACACGTAACGCACCCTGTATCAGTGACGCTTATACAAGACACAGTGACGCTTACACGCCTAATGCCCCCTGCAGCAGTGACGCTTACACACGTAACGCACCCTGTAGCATTGATGCTTACACATGTAACGCACCCTGTAGCATTGATTTTTACACATGTAACGCACCCTGTAGCAGTGACGCTTGCACATGTAACGCCCCCTGTACCAGTGACGCTTACACACGTAATGCCACCTGTACCAGTGACGCTTACACATGCAACGACCCCTGTAAGTGACGCTTACACATGTAACGCACCCTGTAGCAGTGATGCTTGCACATGTAACGCCCCCAGTACCAGTGACACTTGCACATGTAATGCCCCCTGTACCAGTGACGCTTACACACGCAACGACCCCTGCATCAGTGACGCTTACACACGTAACGCACCCTGTAGAGTTGACGCTTACACACGTAATGCATCCCATAGCAGTGACGCTTACACACATAACGCCCCCTGCATCAGTGACGCTTACACACGTAATGCACCCTGTAGAGTTGACGCTTACACACGTAATGCACCCCGTAGCAGTGACGCTGACACACGTAGCGCACCCTGTAGCATTGACACTCACACATGTAACGCACCCTGTAGCAGTGACGCTTGCACATGTAACGCCCCCTGTACCAGTGACGCTTACACACGTAATGCCACCTGTACCAGTGACGCTTACACATACAACGACCCCTGTAAGTGACGCTTACACATGTAACGCACCCTGTAGCAGTGATGCTTGCACATGTAACGCCCCCAGTACCAGTGACACTTGCACATGTAATGCCCCCTGTACCAGTGACGCTTACACACGCAACGACCCCTGCATCAGTGACGCTTACACACGTAACGCACCCTGTAGAGTTGACGCTTACACACGTAATGCATCCCGTAGCAGTGACACTGACACACGTAACGCCCCCTGCAGCAGTGATGCTGACACACGTAACGCACCCTGTAGAGTTGACGCTTACACACGTAATGCACCCCGTAGCAGTGACGCTAACACACGTAACGCCCCCTGCAGCAGTGACGCTGACACACGTAACGCACCCTGTATCAGTGACGCTTATACAAGACACAGTGACGCTTACACGCCTAATGCCCCCTGCAGCAGTGACGCTTACACACGTAACGCACCCTGTAGCATTGATGCTTACACATGTAACGCACCCTGTAGCATTGATTTTTACACATGTAACGCACCCTGTAGCAGTGACGCTTGCACATGTAACGCCCCCTGTACCAGTGACGCTTACACACGTAATGCCACCTGTACCAGTGACGCTTACACATGCAACGACCCCTGTAAGTGACGCTTACACATGTAACGCACCCTGTAGCAGTGATGCTTGCACATGTAACCCCCCCAGTACCAGTGACACTTGCACATGTAATGCCCCCTGTACCAGTGACGCTTACACACGCAACGACCCCTGCATCAGTGACGCTTACACACGTAACGCACCCTGTAGAGTTGACGCTTACACACGTAATGCATCCCGTAGCAGTGACGCTTACACACATAACGCCCCCTGCATCAGTGACGCTTACACACGTAATGCACCCTGTAGAGTTGACGCTTACACACGTAATGCACCCCGTAGCAGTGACGCTGACACACGTAGCGCACCCTGTAGCATTGACACTCACACATGTAACGCACCCTGTAGCAGTGACGCTTGCACATGTAACGCCCCCAGTACCAGTGACGCTTGCACATGTAATGCCCCCTGTACCAGTGACGCTTACACATGCAACGACCCCTGTACCAGTGATGCTTACACACATAACGCCCCCTGCAGCAGTGACGCTTACACACGTAACGCACCCTGTAGCGTTGCGCTTACACATGTAACACTCCATGTACCAGTGACGCTTGCTCACGTAATGCCCCCTGTACCAGTGATGCTTACACACGCAACGCCCCATGTACCAGTGATGCTTACACACGAACTCCCCCTGTACCAGTGACGCTTGCACATGTAACGCCCCCTGTACCAGTAACACTTATACAAGACGCAACGCCCCCTGAAGCAGTAACGCTTACACGCATTATGCTGCACAGTCACACATACACCACATACACATATACATACACACACATGTACATACTGGGGGTCATTCCGAGTTGATCGCACGTAGCAACTTTTTGCTGCCCGTGCGATCAACTCGACGCTGCCTATGGGGGAGGGCTTTTTGTATTAGCAAGGCTGCGAACGCTTGTGCAGCCCTGCTATGCAAAAAAAGTTTTGTGTAGAACTAGACCAGGGTAATAGTTACCGTGTGCGATTGATCCAGCGATGCAGGTCCCGGAAATTGACGTCAGACATCCACCCTCCAAACACCTTGAAACGCCTGCATTCTCCGAACCACTCCCAGAAAACGGTCAGTTGATGCCCTGGAACGCCTTCCTCCTGTCAATCTTCTTGCGGTCGCCACTGCGACAGCTTTCTTTGTTTGCGGCGTCGCTGCACGGCGACGGCTGTCGCCGGGCAACGATGCACCTGCGCAATGCAGCCGCCTCGCATACGCAGTTACGAAATGAACGCACGGCTGCGAAGAAGTGCAGCGAGCGATCGGATCGGAATGACCCCCACTGTACACACACACACACACACACACACGCACACACACTATCACTCTTTCCAGCCACTTACATGAAAAAGTCTGGAAACTCGTCCTCCTGTGATGCAGGATGCAGCCTGGTCCCGTGTTGCCCCGCCCCTTATTCCCGTGAAGCTCCGCCCCCTTTTCGATTCCCCCAGCACACTGTGACTGGCTGCACTGTGAGTATGTTACAGGGGAGGAGGGGAGGGGGAGAGGATGCTTGATGATGCCGGTGCCGCTGCCTGTCATAGAGTTTGACAGGCGCAGCAGCCGGCATCAGCAGGGCAGGGGAACTCAGCACAGGGATGCAGGTAGGCGCCTCTCCCCCCTGGCGCCTACCTGCACTGCATCCCTTTGCTGAGCGGTATGCGCCGGGCCTGCTCCTAACCCTCTTGTCTATGCTCTCTGTGTACTCCTTCTGTGTCACCCCAGAATGTTAGCCCCTCACCTTTTAGATTGTAAGCTCACAAGAGCAGGGCCATCTCCCCTCATTTGTCTTTCCTTCTCTTACACAATCTTATACCCCTTTTCCACTAGCTTTTAAAACACGGGTAAATGTGCGGGGGCGCGCATTTACCCGTGTTTTCACTAGTGGAAAAGGGTACCCCTGCAAATTCCCGGATCAAGTGATCCGGGAATCCTACCCGGGTAGCTTGCTGGGTTGAACACGTGTTCAACCCCGTAAGCTGTGTAGTGTGAACGAGAGCCGCGTCGAGGCGACACGGGTCCCGTTCACAGTGTATGGGAGGGTGGCGCTGGGAGATCATGTGATCTCCCAGCGCCGCCCCTGCCGCGTTACTAGCAGCGTCACCAACCCGGCAATATGCCGGGTTGGTGAGCGCTGTGGGAAAGGGGGCGACACGGCTGCGACCCATGCTGCAGATGGAAAAGGGGTATTATTCTCCTTACTCCCTTTGATGGCACCTAACCCCGGGTTTTCTGTACCTGTCCTATATAGTCTTGAACTGTAAGTGCTGTTTTCTTGTTTGCTCATTTGATTATGTACTGTGTAATGGGCGCTGCGGATCCCTTGTAAATAAAGGATAATAATAATAATAATAATAAACGGTAAGGAGTGAAGAGAGGAGAAGTGCAAGTAGAAATGGGGTAGTGGGAGAAGGAGCTGGGAAAGAGGAAAAGTGGTTTGTGAGCACAGAGGAAAGATGGGTGTTGGCCATGTTGTGGGTGTAATGGAAGAAGTAACTGAGATGAGAGCTATAATAAGAGAAGTAATGGGAGACACATGTAAAGAGGACAAATAAAGGACAGACACACATAAACTCTCCATGGTTCATGCATTCCCACACTCCATGCACACCAACTTATCTATAAATAAATACACGGACAACTGTAATTGCGGTGAAATGGGTCAGCTTATTTATTGAGTGGGTTTAAACTAACTATTTTATTTTTAGAACTAACTAAGGTATGGTGGCGGGATAAGAACGGCCTAGCGTAAGCAAACATTCTTAACCATAACTATATGAACTTGGGCCAACTGCCCGACAGGCAAGGAAGGGCCAACTGCCACTTTCCTTGTCCATATGACTCGCCAAGGCAAGACCAACTGCCCACGCCTTGCAGGGACAACACTCCGAACTGATGAGGCCATTTGCCCACATCAGCATCGACTTGAGGCAGCAGTTCAGCCATGTGTAAGGAGAAAGGAGGCCCACCGGGTCCGATGATGTCCTCCGTTCCGCCCCTGCTTACCATGCCCATACTCCTCCGTGACTGAACTGCTCCCCAGGGAAAATTAACCAATGCCTACCCATAACAATACCTAAGCCGTTCTGATACCGGCCACCTGAGACAACCCACTCACTAAACAGCCGACACATAAACACAGCTCCACAACAAGGGAGGGACAGGAGGGTAACGTCCCAAAAGAGGCTGAACCTTCTAGAAACTTCCCTACCTATTTATATCCTATCTCCTCCTCTACAGCCACTTCCAATCACATTCCGCTGACTATTCCTTTAACCCCTCCCAATAAATTCACTAACCCTTTGTGTGCCTGATAGGAGCCTAAGCCTGCAGAGACAGGAGGTTTATGACACTGCCGGCATATAGCAATGTCCCCCGTGTTCTTAAACTCTCCATGGTTCATGCATTCCCACACTCCATGCACACCAACTTATCTATAAATAAATACACGGACAACTGTAATTGCGGTGAAATGGGTCAGCTTATTTATTGAGAGGGTTTAAACTAACTATTTTATTTTTAGAACTAACTAAGGTATGGTGGCGGGATAAGAACGGCCTAGCGTAAGCAAACATTCTTAACCATAACTATATGAACTTGGGCCAACTGCCCGACAGGCAAGGAAGGGCCAACTGCCACTTTCCTTGTCCATCTGACTCGCCAAGGCAGGACCAACTGCCCACGCCTTGCAGGGACAACACTCCAAACTGATGAGGCCATCTGCCCACATCAGCATCGACTTGAGGCAGCAGTTCAGCCATGCGTAAGGAGAAAGGAGGCCCACCGGGTCTGATGATGTCCTCCGTTCTGCCCCTGCTTACCATGCCCATACTCCTCCGTGACTGAACTGCTCCCCAGGGAAAATTAACCAATGCCTACCCATAACAATACCTAAGCCATTCTGATGCTGGCCAACACAAAGGTTTGCCAACAAACCTGCACCGCCACCATACACTAACGCTTCTCCTACAACTTACACCTAACCTAATCCCCCTAAAGATATCCTCCAGGAATCTGGCCATACCATCCTCTGACAGGTGCACACCATCACCTCGGAACAAGGTGTGCTCCCTATAGGAGATGGCTGGATGCAAGATCACACCTCCCCCAGCAGCCACAACCGCGCGGCCCACCACCGCGTTCACTCTCCTCCGTACCAAATCTATGGCACCCGGTCTGTCGGCGCCCTGCCATACCAAACGCGGTACAATATCCGACCAGATTACCTTGCAGAATGGCCATTCTGCCACCAACTCCACCAACTGACGCCTGATCTAGCATCTGAGGTCCAGGGATGACCTCGACGTCAGGTCGTTGCCCCCAAGATGGACAATGAGGAACAACGGTGAACCAAACCTCTGTACCGCTTCCCCCAACCTTTGCTGGAAAGCCTCCCAGCGCATGCCTCTCCAACCAAGCTAGCGCATCAATCCGACCTCCGGGTAAGTGGCGCAATCTGCCAGCAATGATGAACGAGCCGCCCAGTACACAAACGAGTGCCCCAGCACCCAAATAAACTGCTCGTCAACATACTTTCCTGTAGAAGAATATAAAAATTCCATTAATAACCATAACTTCACAAAAACTTGAACGAAAAAACCAAACCAGCGACTGCCAAGCAACAACAACCACTAAATCGAAAAGAGGGTGCTAAAATTGGGCAACGCTCCTAGACCTAGCCGATGACGGGACAGGACTTTAGTGGGCACGGGTCTCCTAACTTGACTTGAGGCAAAAAACGCAAACATCCGACAGCCGGTAGAAACCGTAACTAAAACTGACGGTTAAACAAAAAATTCCTCAAGACCCCCGCCTAATGGCGATGAGTGGCTACTCCTCAAGTTAGGTTGCACCAACCAGGTCAACGTCTGATGTATCTCCGAAATACTCCAGACCTCCACCTGCCAAGTGCCCGGATCTCGTCCGCGGACCAACCCGCCGCGGCGGCAGCCGTTGCGGCACCGATACGGAAGGAATGCGTACTGTAGACATCCGGCGAAAGACTCAGGTGGAAGATACAGCGCTTCAAGACCCACCCAAATTGATAATGGGTCAACGGGCTACCGTCGGCATGAATCAGCCAAGACCCAGGAATCGACGGACGAAGACCCACATAAGCCGCTGCCAAGGCCACAGGGCAGATCCTGCTTTCCGAGCAGCAACCCATGGAGATCCAATGTCCTCTACCAACCTGATCCGTCTTGGACCGCTGCACCTGCCACCACAAGGTATCGTTTTAAAGCACCACATGGGACGTCATCAGAGGAGAAGCCGACCGCTTTGAGGGTGCGACCAGCTCCCCCACCCTAAACGCCCCATGGAATGCCACCGAAAATGCCACTCTGAATAATGCAGCTTCAAACCGAGAAGTGCAAATCAGAGGTAAAGCACGAAGCAGCCGCCCAAGGAGGGGCGCATCTATAGGCAAACGCGTGTCCGGAGGGGTAGGCGCTGTACGCGCCCAACCCTCTAGGACCCGCGACAAGAAGAAGGATTTGGTAATATCCCGTTCCCCCCATAAACGGAGGAAATAGGATATTCCTGCCAGCAGCTTAACGACGTATGCCCTGGACCTTCGCGACGAATAAAATTCCCAAACGAAGGTCAAAAGTAATGATATCTTACTCTTACCTCCAGCGCCCCTGCGGATCAAAAAATTGCTCCACTGCTCCCAAGCGGCCAGGTAAGCCGCATAAATCGCCGGGGCCAAGGAACAGTGGGCTAGTCCCTCCAAGTCGGATGGATAACCTGCCATACATAAGGAGGGCAAGAGTCACCACATGAGTTAGCGCCTGGGGCCAGCCGTCTAAACCGCGGCCAGTCAAAATGCGACAGTGCATCTGCAATCCCGTTATCCACGCCTGGGACATGCTGAGCGCTAAACGCAATATTGTGTTGCAATCAGCACAATACTATCTGCGCCACCACTCGCATAACGGGAAGCGACGTCGACCGCTGCCTGTTAATGGCAAGCACCACACCCAAATTGTCTCACCAGAACACCACCTGCCTGTGCTCCAGCTCCCCAGCCCATAACACGAGAGCCACCATTATGGTAAAATCTCGAGCAGCAACATATTTACGGTCAGCCCTTGCTGCACCCATTCATCCGGCCAAGGAGCTGCACACCAGGCTCCATTTAAAATTGCTCCAAACCCGGTGGACCCGGCCGCATCGGTAAAGAGCTGGAGAACAGGGCTGGCGATAGGAGGCGACAACCAAATCCGAACCCCATTAAAGCTAACCAAGAACATGTCCCAGATCAGAAGATCCCTCCATATCTCCCTGGATAACCGAATGTAATGATGAGCACGTCGCACCCCCACCATAGCTCTCTCAAGCTTCCTGCAAAAAACTCACCCCATTGGGATCACTCGACACGCAAAATTAAACAAACCCAAGAGTGATTGGGCTTGCTTAAGTGTAACCTTACCCCCGGCTAATGCCAGCAGGACTCCGCCGTGCAAACGCGCCACTTTTTCCTGAGGAAGCCTACATAAACTTGCCACAGTATCTATTTCAATACCCAGGTATGTAATGACTTCCGCAGGGCCCTCCGTCTTGTCCTCTGCTATAGGAACCCCAAAACCGCAGAACAGCCTCTCCGCCTTTTCCAAGAGCTGAGCGCAACGTGAGGACCCCGCCGGACCCACCAGATAATGCGCGACCCCCTCTTCTCCCGATTATTGCTCCAAACACCAGTGCAAAAATGAACTAAAGAGTTCAAAATACGCACAGGATATGGCACAACCCATTAGCAAGCACTTGTCAAAATAAAACCCGTTGTCCAACCGAAAACCCATATATTTAAATGCCGACAGATGTAATGGCAACAAACGAAAAGCTGACTCAACATCCAGCTTGTATAGGAGGGCACCCGCACCAAAAGAGCGGATTAACGCCAACGCAAACTCAAATAACAGATAAGTCACGCTGCAGAGATCATCCTCAATGGCATCATTCACCGAGAAACCCTCCGGAGAAGATAGATGCTGAATCAGCCGGAATTTGCCCGGAGCCTTTTTGGGTACTACGCCCACCGGCGATAGCAGTAAGCCTTCCACCGGAGGATCCTCGAAGGGACCCGCCATGCGTCCCAAAGCCACTTCGCCCATCACTTTCTCCCGTAATATACCAGGAAACTCCCTTGCTGAATGCAAATTTCTGCCCGTACCTGACCTGACTTCCCCAGTGATAGGCAGGCAAAACCCCACTGAAAACCCTGATTTCAGAAATTCCGCCGCCGCGCGATCGGGATATTCATTGAGCCATCCCGACATCGCCTCCATGCGGACAGGAGTGGGGGCTCTATTTAGAGTTGGCCACCGCGGAACCACGGTTTTGCTGGCCTGGGCCGCCCCCCCCCCCCCCCCCGCCCAACCGCGTGGGGGCCTCCAAACCGTATGCAAAGATGCCGGAATTTGCACCCAACGAACACTGCCAATTATTAAACGCGAAGCATTTCCCGTGCCCGATCCGCGAGCCGCCTGACCTACCGGCGGCCACCTTGGCCGGCGCATTCCAGAAACCGCGCCCCGCTCGCCGTGGCGGACCCGCCTCGGTCGGTGAGTCATCATCATTCGTCACCTCCACGTAGAGTTCAACATCTTTCTGACCGAAGTCCATCACGTCTCGGCCATGCTGCTTCTGGCGAAACTCCTCATCATAGGAGCGCCTACCGAACCCTTGGTGGAAAGCTTGTGAATGAGGAACATATAACGAACAATGTTAATATGTTCATCAGGTTGCGACCCCAGGTAACAGGCTGCAAAGACATACATGCCTCACAGCCAATTCTAATAGGACATGTAGGCTTCTTCCGCCGCACCCCCTTTTTTCCTAGCGGCTGCAAGCGCCTTTTTAGTCTTTCCCGTTAGTGCAAAAATGTTCACATAACAGCCCATCCTAATTCGTTCCTTCACCCTGGGCCGCAGACCCCGAAGGACCACCGTGTTAGCGCACCGCACCTCGTCGGACTGCCGCGATTCCACCGACATGCTGGATGACGACGAACGTCTGCGCCTCTTCCCGCCTCTACGCCTGGAACCGCGCCTCCGCTCCCTAGAAGATTCCGAGGACCCAGAGGATGTGGAAGACAAACTAGTTTCGTCTCGCACCCTCCTACGCCGTCTATGCCTACGCCTTTGGTCATAAGCGGAGGAAGAGGACCCCTGCGAAGCCGAGGAAGACGCACTTGCAACGCTCGCTGCAGAGCCGACCCAATCAGGGTCAGACGCGGACTCACCTGACACGCCAGCTGCCCATCCTTCCACAGCCGCGCCCGCTCTTGAATCTGAAGCCTGGTCTCGTTCCATCACGTCTTCGTCAGGTCGATTAACCGTCGCAGCAGATGTGAAAGAGGTTAACACACCCGTCCTCGCAGGAACATTGCTGGCACTAGGAGCTGCAAGCGAACCATGACCCGATGCGCCAGCTAACGCGGAGGCCAATGCCGGCTCCAATGCACGCACTATTCGGGACGACACCATCCCAGCATCCATGTCGCCACCCCCTAGCGCCCCACCGGGTCCGGTGGTAAGCAGGGGAACCAAGGCCTCCATTACAGCTGCGCATATAGCCAACGCGCCCGTTGCATCCACCGATGCCCCCGTCGTTCGACCACCATCTGGAGCCCTCTGTCTCCTCGTCCTCCTCCTGGCCGGAGACCTAACCACCTCGGCATACGACTGTTCATTTCTCAAAGAGGGAGCTGAGACCCCCCTATTACGGGAGGTGGGCGCACACGCCGTAACGGAGTCATCCCCTAACACCCCTCTCTCAGTGGAAGAGACGCTGCTGCCTAACACTGAGCTGCTGCTCTCATGCTGCATCTGGCGCCTCATTCTTCTGCGGGCCCTAGCATTGACTTCAACGTCCGAGTCAGTGGACCCAGACTCCTCCGTCTCCCTTCCAGCTATGGGTGGGTCTCCTCTGACCCCGGGCCGCCTGGCCCTAAGTGCGCTGCTCGGAGCAACAGCTCCGCCCCCTCCGCCATATGTGCCATTGCGCGATACGCTTCCGGAAGCGCGCCCTGCCGCTCGCTTCCGACCTGACACTAGCTCAGAGCCGGCCCTGCTGCCCCCGGCTCTGCCATCCTCTCTGACAGCCCCCCCCCGCGTCTCCCCGCCGAGACGTGCACCCAGCGGCCACTGCAGCAGGGGCTCATACCATAGAACCTGAAAGGCTGCGGATCGCCGCCCGGTCCCTGCGTCGCCCGCTACCCGACTCTGGCCGGAGCCCACGAGATAACGCGCAGTGAGAGACGGACCGTCACTGCGCACACCCCTTCCTGCAGCCGCCGGTCCCCGGCCGGAAACCGCACGGCCGCGCGCAGGAAGAGGCGCTCCGGACCCGTCCATTGCCCCGCCGCCTGATGCCGGATCCCGTCCAGGGAACGAGAGGTAATGAGCAGGGGCATTAACCGCTCTACGCGGCCTAGCAGTGTTCCCAGCGAGGGGCTCCATAAAGACAGTTAGGAGGAGATATTTATTAAGGAATATACAGGAAGAGACAAGAATATAGAAGAGGAAGGAATAATATAGAAATAGAGTAGAAGAGCAAAGCAGAATAGTAGTAGTTATAGAAGAGTGAAGAGAATATAAAAGACAATGGGGGTCATTCCGAGTTGTTTGCTCGTTATTTTTTTCTCGCAACGGAGCGATTAGTCGCTAATGCGCATGCGCAATGTCCGCAGTGCGACTGCGCCAAGTAAATTTGCTATGCAGTTAGGTATTTTACTCACGGCATTACGAGGTTTTTTCTTCGTTCTGGTGATCGTAATGTGATTGACAGGAAGTGGGTGTTTCTGGGCGGAAACTGGCCGTTTTATGGGAGTGTGTGAAAAAACGCTACCGTTTCTGGGAAAAACGCGGGAGTGGCTGGAGAAACGGAGGAGTGTCTGGGCGAACGCTGGGTGTGTTTGTGACGTCAAACCAGGAACGACAAGCACTGAACTGATCGCAGATGCCGAGTAAGTCTGGAGCTACTCAGAAACTGCTAAGAAGTGTCTATTCGCAATTCTGCTAATCTTTCGTTCGCAATTTAGATAAGCTAAGATTCACTCCCAGTAGGCGGCGGCTTAGCGTGTGCAAAGCTGCTAAAAGCAGCTTGCGAGCGAACAACTCGGAATGACCCCCAATATAAGTGAATTGTATATGTGCTGAGCACACTGTACTTCTCTTTCCAACATCCCAAAAGAGGCTGAACCTTCTAGAAACTTCCCTGCCTATTTATATCCTATCTCCTCCTCTACAGCCACTTCCAATCACATTCCGCTGACTATTCCTTTAACCCCTTCCTATAAATTCACTAACCCTTTGTGTGCCTGATAGAAGCCTAAGCCTGCAGAGCCAGGAGGTTTATGACACTGCCGGCATATAGCAATGTCCTCCGTGTTCTTACTGTAGAGATGATACAGAGATACACTCGGGCCTTGGGGGCACATGGAGTCACACACACTGGGGGCAGAGGTGGATATGAAGACATGAACACTGGGGCATGGGGGGGACATAGAGACATGCACACTGGTGATGGGGGGAGTGAATGCAGACCAGATAAACAGTGAGAGAACTACCTGAAGCTGGAGGCAGAAGAGAGGGTCTCTGGAACTGGGCACCCAGTGGAAGAACAAAGCATACTGTAGATTAGGGGAAGCAGTGTGTGCACAGAAATGCTGGGCCCCCTATGGAGAGTATTCCTTCTACTGCAGGTATACAGCAATTAAGCTAGCTAGAACACACCCAGATGTGTGGTCTCCCTGGGTGCTCTTCCATTGGTGCCCCATCATTTTTATGCTGTCCTAATAGCTTTGGGGGATAAAGATATGAGGAATATGTCACTCTTAGCTCCTGCCCCCACGTACCATCCCCTCTCTACCCACACCAGGCAATGATCACTGTGACAATGTGCTTCAGTGGGTCGCCAGATCAATGATACATGGGTCATTCCGAGTTGATCGCTAGCTGCCGTTGTTCGCTGCGTAGTGATCAGTAAAAAAAAAAAGGCTAATCTGCGCATGCGTATGCACCTCAATGCGCACGCGGGTCGTACGGGTACGAAGTCCATTGTGGTTTTGCACTGGTTCTAGCGACGATTCCAAACGCACAGTCGAACGCAAGGAGATTGACAGAAAGAGGGCGTCTATGGGTGGCAACTGACCGTTTTCTGGGAGTGTTTGGAAAAATGCAGGCGTGGCCGGGCGTTTGCTGGGCGGGTATCTGACGTCATTACCGTGTCACTCGTCGCAGCAATCATCACACAGAATAATTACTGTAACTATAGGGCTGGTCTTGTTTTGCACAAAATGTGTTTGCAGGCGCTCTGCTGCACAGGCGTTCACACTCCTGCAAAGCGAAAATACACTCCCCTGTGGGCGGCGACTATGCGTTTGCACGGCTGCTAAAAACTGCTAGCGAGCGATCAACTCGGAATGACCCCCATAGACACTTGGCAACAGTCAGTCATTGCACTGCTGGATGAGTCAAATGTAACTGCCGACTGGTTGTTATATAGTAACTAACTCCTGTGCAATTATCAGTACGTTTAGACACTTATCAGCTGATCAGGCCAATAATTGCACAGTGTATGCACCGATTGTTGCTCTGTCAGTCATGAGAATCAGCCAAAAGATGCAATATTTGCTCATCATCTCCACCATCAGGCAGTGGAGACGTATCAAAACTTGGAGAGAGATGATGTAGAGAAAGATAAAGTGCCAACCAATAGCTCCTGTCATTTTTCAAATCTAGGGGGAGATATACTAAGCCTTGTAGAGAGTTAAAGTGGAGAGAGATAAAGTACCAGCCAATCAGCCCCTAAACTGCCATGTTACAGGCTGCATTTGAAAAATGACAGGAGCTAATTGATTCGTACTTTATCTCTCTCCACTTTATACCTCTCCAAGGCTTAGTACATCTGGCCCATTGCCTGTAAAATCGCAGTCTCTCTCTAAGGTTTGATACATCTCCCCCAGAGAGACCAATTATCTGATAGTGTATGGCAATGTTATATAATTGGTCTGCCTGATGGTGAGCCAATTATCTCACAGTCTATGGCCAGCATAACTAACCACAGTTTTATATAAATATACCTGAGGTGCAACAATAAACTAGCCATGTATCATAGTACAGTCAGTGTCCTGGTTGCATCGTGTGTACAGTGTATGTACTGGAATAACATCTATATTTTGCAGACCATAGAGTCAGCTGTGGAGCTGTATAATATAAGATATATGTGTGTAAGGGGCTCTACCTGGTGCAATGTGTGTAAGGGGCTCTACCAGGCGCAACGTTTATAAGGGGCTCTTCCTGGCATAATGTGTATAAGGGGCTCTGATCTACTGTGATGTAATGCGTGTAAGGGGCTCTAACATGGGGCCTAATTCAGACCTGATCGTAGCAGCAAATTTGTTAGCAGATGGGCAAAACCATGGCCCTCATTCCGAGTCGTTCGCTCGGTAATTTTCATCGCATCGCAGTGAAATTCCGCTTAGTACGCATGCGCAATAATCGCACTGCGACTGCGCCAAGTACTTTTACAATGAAGATAGTATTTTTACTCACGGCTTTTTCTTCGCTCCGGCGATCGTAGTGTGATTGACAGGAAATGGGTGTTACTGGGCGGAAACACGGCGTTTTCGGGGCGTGTGGATAAAAACGCTACCGTTTCCGGAAAAAATGCAGGAGTGGCCGGAGAAACGGGGGAGTGTCTGGGCGAACGCTGGGTGTGTTTATGACGTCAAACCAGGAACGACAAGCACTGAACTGATCGCAGATGCCGAGTAAGTCTGAAGCTACTCTGAAACTGCTAAGTAGTTTGTAATCGCAATATTGCGAATACATCGGTCGCAATTTTAAGAAGCTAAGATACACTCCCAGTAGGCGTAGGCTTAGCCTGAGCAACTCTGCTAAATTCGCCTTGCGAGCGATCAACTCGGAATGAGGGCCCATGTGCACTGCAGGGGGTGTCAGATATAACGTGCAGAGAGAGCTAGATTTGGGTGGGTTATATTGTTTCTGTGCAGGGTAAATACTGGCTGCTTTATTTTTACACTGCAATTTAGATTTCAGTTTGAACACACCCCACCCAAATTTAACACTCTCTGTACATGTTATATCTGCCTCCCCTGCAGTGCACATGGTTTTATCCATCCGCTAACAAATTTGCTGCTACGATCAGGTCTGAATTAGGCCGATGGTATCATGTGGATAAAGGTTCTACTGTGTGATGTGATGTAATGTGACTGACAGATACTACTGTGTGATGTAATGTGACTGACAGATACTACTGTGTGATGTAATGTGACTGACAGATACTACTGCGTGATGTAATGTGACTGACAGATACTACTGTGTGGTGTAATGTTAATTGTTACTATTCTGTGGCCATGGCCTTCACCAATTAAGCCATGCCCATATATTTTTGACCACGCACCTTTGGCATGCACTGTCCCTGTTTGTCATGGGGTGGGAGGGGCGCCAAAGGAAGCAAACACCCTGGGAACCACAACGTCTACAACTGGCCCAGGACACAATGGGGGTCATTCTGACCCGATCGCTCACTGCAGTTTGTCGCAGCACAGCAATCGGGTCGGAACTGCGCATTCGCCGGAGCTGCAGTGTGCGCCGGCGCATGGCAGTTGTCGGTGCCCAGCGATCACCTCTGAGACAGAGGCGGTCGCTGGGTGGGAAGGGCTGAATGGCGGCGTTAAGCCGCCATTTAGTAGGTGCGGTCCGGCCAACGCAGGCGTGGCCGGACCATTGGGGGGACGTGGCGCGGCGGCTGCGTGACGGCCAGCGGCAGCGAGACACAACTCCCGGCCATCCGCAGGAGCTGCGCTGGCCGGGAGTTACTCCACAGATACAAAGGCATCGTCTCTGTGCGATGCTTTTGTATTTGTGCTGGGAGGGGCGGCACTGACATGCGGGGCGGACTAGCCGTGTGCTGGGCGTCCCCCCGCATGTCTGAGTTTACAATCGTAGCTGTGCTAAATTTAGCACAGCTACGATCAAATCGGAATGACCCCCTATGTGACTGTCTGGTTGTGAAATTTAATCTTTAACTAAAATTCTTGTGAAATGTTGTATATAAGTAGCACTGCACACTGAAGAAGTCAGCATGTTCACTTCCTTCACAGACTCGTTATGGAACTCAACAGAGGCAACTAGAGAGCCATGATCTTCTACGACTACAAGAGTGGCCTGCAACAGCAGGAGAACTTTGACTGATTGCAAGCTGCTTTTGGGGAGGAAGCACCGTACCGAAGAGATAGGTTTGGGAGATAGAGAAAGAAAGATAGCAGGTAGAGAGACAGAGAGAGAGAGTGGTGGGAAGGACACAAAAATAAAGTACCACTGTGTCTGAGTGGTTTGCAGAATTTTGGCGTGGCGGAGAGTCCCTGGAAGATGAGGAGCACTGCATCCAACCTGTGTCGTCCATCACTGAGGATTGTTGCTGCTGTTTGGGCCATAGTTGAGGTGAGTTAGAGAAGGAGATAGGCTTCTCATTGGGATCCATCCACTTGATACTCCACTAAAAGCTTGGCTTGAGCAAGATTTCTGCACCCTGGGTGCCCCATTCGCTGACTCGAGAGCAGAAAAAGGCTTGGATGACTTGGTGATGCACCATGCTTGCCAGGTTTAATGGCGGTCGCTCAAAATCTTTCTGGGAGATCATCAGTGGTGATGAATCCTGGATCTACAATTTCAAGACCAAACACTAGTTGGCCCAGTGGACCCCATCAGTTGGAGGTGCGCCGTCACAGAAGTTCCGACGTAAGCACATCGTGTCCAAGCACATGGTAGCTGTTTTTGTTGCCAGGTTTGGTCATGTAGCTACCATACCATTCGTGCAGCAACTTACCGTCACTGGGGACAGGAATGTCAACCACTGCCTGCCGTAAATACTGGAAGCCACTTCCGGGCGAGGTCAAAAAACTCACACTCATGGTGCCCTTCTTCATCATGACAATGCTCCTGCCCACAAGTCCAGGAAAGTGGCAAATTTTCTTACCTGCACACCTAGGAGCTTAGTCATCCATTATACAGTCCAGACCTGGCCCCCTGCAACATCTTTGTGTCCCCACAAATCAATTGCAAGATGATTGAGATTCATTTTGAGTCAACAGAAGCTGAAGTGGACACCTTCATCCAGCATGTAGAAGACATACCTACTTTGGACTGGTCCAGCTGCTTCACCAAGTGGTTTGAGCACATGCAGTTCTGCATAGACTTCTCTGGCGATTACTTTGAAAAAAATAAATGTCCACTTTTGTTTGTAAATATAATTCTTTTTGTGTATCCAGAAACCTATTGCACACCCCTTGCATAGTTATTTATTAGGACAATGAGGTGACATTGACATTAATATTTATACAATACAGATTATCCAGAATATATATTTAGATATTTACTGCACTTAAATGGGATTAACAATGATTTAAAAGCTCCTTTACAGAATACAACCTTAATTGTGTACATACTATTACTATGTGCAGGACAAGCACATTTTTGCAAAATACCCGGGAATGCACACACGTTGGGGTTTGTACTGCTTCTGCAGAGTTATTACTCTTTTGAGGGTTTACTGTCTCTCATTTTGAATTGAAATGATGTAACAATGTGACCAACACAAAGGTATGTGTGGTTATGTCATAGTGCAGGTGTGCGCCTGGTTGCAGATATATTAGTGACTGTGTCATTGATACAACACAGACTTGGAAAACACCAAATGTACATTCACGCATTACAAGTAACAGACACATGTTGAAAAACAAGTCCCTTAACATATGTCAGAACAGCTATGAACCAGAATCAGCACACAAAGAGACAACTGCATTATCACTAGTGATGTGCACCGGACATTTTTTACGGGTTTTGTGTTTTGGTTTTGGATTCAGTTCCGCGGCCGTGTTTTGGATTCGGACGCGTTTTGGCAAAACCTCACAGAAATTTTTTTGTCGGATTCGGGTGTGTTTTGGATTTGGGTGTTTTTTACAAAAAACCCTAAAAAACAGCTTAAATCATAGAATTTGGGGGTCATTTTGATCCCATAGTATTATTAACCTCAATAACCATAATTTCCACTCATTTCCAGTCTATTCTGAACACCTCACAATATTATTTTTAGTCCTAAAATTTGCACCGAGGTCGCTGGATGGCTAAGCTAAGCGACACAAGTGGCCGACACAAACACCTGGCCCATCTAGGAGTGGCACTGCAGTGTCAGGCAGGATGGTACTTCAAAAAAATAGTCCCCAAACAGCACATGATGCAAAGAAAAAAAGAGGCGCAATGAGGTAGCTGTGTGACTAAGCTAAGCGACCCAAGTGGCCGACACAAACACCTGGCCCATCTAGGAGTGGCATTGCAGTGTCAGACAGGATGGCACTTCAAAAAAATAGTCCCCAAACAGCATATGATGCAAAGAAAAATGAAAGAAAAAAGAGGTGCAAGATGGAATTGTCCTTGGGCCCTCCCACCCGCCCTTATGTTGTATAAACAGGACATGCACACTTTAACGAACCCATCATTTCAGCGACAGGGTCTGCCACACGACTGTGACTGAAATGACTGGTTGGTTTGGGCCCCCACCAAAAAAAACAAAAGCAATCAATCTCTCATTGCACAAACTGGCTCTACAGAGGCAAGATGTCCACCTCATCATCATCCTCTGATTCCTCACCCCTTTCACTGTGTACATCCCCCTCCTCACAGATTATTAATTCGTCCCCACTGGAATCCACCATCTCAGGTCCCTGTGTACTTTCTGGAGGCAATTGCTGCTGGTGAATGTCTCCACGGAGGAATTGATTATAATTCATTTTGATGAACATCATCTTCTCCACATTTTCTGGAAGTAACCTCGTACGCCGATTGCTGACAAGGTGAGCGGCTGCACTAAACACTCTTTCGGAGTACACACTGGAGGGAGGGCAACTTAGGTAGAATAAAGCCAGTTTGTGCAAGGGCCTCCAAATTGCCTCTTTTTCCTGCCAGTATACGTACGGACTGTCTGACGTGCCTACTTGGATGCGGTCACTCATATAATCCTCCACCATTCTTTCAATGGTGAGAGAATCATATGCAGTGACAGTAGACGACATGTCAGTAATCGTTGACAGGTCCTTCAGTCCGGACCAGATGTCAGCACTCGCTCCAGACTGCCCTGCACCACCGCCAGCGGGTGGGCTCGGAATTCTTAGCCTTTTCCTCGCACCCCCAGTTGCGGGAGAATGTGAAGGAGGAGATGTTGACGGGTCACATTCCGCTTGACTTGACAATTTTCTCACCAGCAGGTCTTTGAACCTCTGCAGACTTGTGTCTGCCGGAAAGAGAGATACAACGTAGGTTTTAAATCTAGGATCGAGCACGGTGGCCAAAATGTAGTGCTCTGATTTCAACAGATTGACCACCCGTGAATCCTGGTTAAGCGAATGAAGGGCTCCATCCACAAGTCCCACATGCCTAGCGGAATCGCTCTGTTTTAGCTCCTCCTTCAATGTCTCCAACTTCTTCTGCAAAAGCCTGATGAGGGGAATGACCTGACTCAGGCTGGCAGTGTCTGAACTGACTTCACGTGTGGCAAGTTCAAAGGGTTGCAGAACCTTGCACAACGTTGAAATCATTCTACACTGCGCTTGAGTCAGGTGCATTCCCCCTCCTTTGCCTATATCGTGGGCAGATGTATAGGCTTGAATGGCCTTTTGCTGCTCCTCCATCCTCTGAAGCATATAGAGGGTTGAATTCCACCTCGTTACCACCTCTTGATTCAGATGATGGCAGGGCAGGTTCAGGAATGTTTAGTGGTGCTCCAGTCTTCGGCACACGGTGGCTGAATGCCGAAAGTGGCCCGCAATTCTTCGGGCCACCGACAGCATCTCTTGCACGCCCCTGTCGTTTTTTAAATAATTCTGCACCACCAAATTCAATGTATGTGCAAAACATGGGACGTGCTGGAATTTGCCCAGATGTAATGCACGCACAATATTGCTGGCGTTGTCCGATGTCACAAATCCCCAGGAGAGTCCAATTGGGGTAAGCCATTCTGCGATGATCTTCCTCAGTTTCCGTAAGAGGTTGTCAGCTGTGTGTCTCTTCTGGAAAGCGGTGATACAAAGCGTAGCCTGCCTAGGAACGAGTTGGCGTTTGCGAGATGCTGCTACTGGTGCCGCCGTTGCTGTTCTTGCTGCGGGAGGCAATACATCTACCCAGTGGGCTGTAACAGTCATATAGTCCTGAGTCTGCCCTGCTCCACTTGTCCACATGTCCGTGGTTAAGTGGACATTGGGTACAACTGCATTTTTTAGGAAACTGGTGAATCTTTTTCTGAGGTCTGTGTACATTTTCGGTATCGCCTGCCTAGAGAAATGGAACCTAGATGGTATTTGGTACCAAGGACACAGTACCTCAATCAAGTCTCTAGTTGCCTCTGAATTAACGGTGGATACCGGAACCACGTTTCTCACCGCCCAGGCTGCCAAGGCCTGAGTTATCCGCTTTGCAGCAGGATGACTGCTGTGATATTTCATCTTCCTCGCAAAGGACTGTTGGACAGTCAATTGCTTACTGGAAGTAGTACAAGTGGTCTTCCGACTTCCCCTCTGGGATGACGATCGACTCCCAGCAGCAACAACAGCAGAGCCAGCAGCAGTAGGCGTTACACTCAAGGATGCATCGGAGGAATCCCAGGCAGGAGAGGACTCGTCAAACTTGACAGTGACATGGCCTGCAGGACTATTGGCTTTCCTGGGTAAGGAGGAAATTGACACTGAGGGAGTTGGTGGTGTGGTTTGCAGGAGCTTGGTTACAAGAGGAAGGGATTTAGTTGTCAGTGGACTCCTTCCACTGTCACCCAAAGTTTTTGAACTTGTCACTGACTTCTAATGAATGCGGTCCAGGTGACGTATAAGGGAGGATGTTCCTAGGTGGTTAACGTCCTTACCCCTACTTATTACAGCTTGACAAAGGCAACACACGGCTTGACACCTGTTGTCTGCATTTGTGTTGAAATAATTCCACACCGAAGAGCTGATTTTTTTTGTATTTTGACCAGGCATGTCAATGGCCATATTCGTCCCACGGACAACAGGTGTCTCCCCGGGTGCCTGACTTAAACAAACCACCTCACCATCAGAATCCTCCTTGTCAATTTCCTCCCCAGCACCAGCAACACCCATATCCTCATCCTGGTGTACTTCAACAGTGACATCTTCAATTTGACTATCAGGAACTGGACTGCGGGTGCTCCTTCCAGCACTTGCAGGTGGCGTGCAAATAGTGAAAGGCGCAACCTCTTCCCGTCCAGTGTTGGGAAGGTCAGGCATCGCAACCGACACAATTGGATTCTCCTTGGGGATTTGTGATTTAGAAGAATGCACAGTTCTTTGCTGTGCTTTTGCCATTTTAACTCTTTTAAGTTTTCTAGCAGGAGGATGAGTGCTTCCATCCTCAGGTGAAGCTGAACCACTAGCCTTGAACATAGGCCAGGGCCTCAGCCATTCCTTGACACTCCGTGTCGTAAATGGCACATTGGCAAGTTTACGCTTCTCCTCAGACGATTTTGATTTAGATTTTTGGGTCATTTTACTGAGCTTTTTTGGGGGGGATTTTACATGCTCTCTACTATGACATTGGGCATCGGCCTTGGCAGATGACGTTGATGGCATTTCATCGTCTCAGCCATGACTAGTGGCAGCAGCTTCAGCATGAGGTTGAAGTGGATCTTGATCTTTCCCTATTTTACCCTCCACATTTTTGTTCTCCATTTTTTAATGCGTGGAATTATATGCCAGTATCAATAGCAATGGCCTACTACTATATATACTGCGCACAACTGAAATGCACCACAGGTATGGATGGATAGTATACTTGACGACACAGAGGTAGGTACAGCAGTGGCCTTCCGTACCGTACTACTATATATACTGGTGGTCACTGTGTCAGCAAACTGCACAACTGAAATGCGCCACAGGTATAGAATCTAGATGGATAGTATACTTGACGACACAGAGGTAGGTACAGCAGGGGCCTTCCGTACCGTACTGCTATATATACTGGTGGTCACTGTGTCAGCAAACTGCAAAACTAAAATGCACCACAGGTATAGAATCTAGATGGATAGTATACTTGACGACACAGAGGTAGGTACAGCAGTGGCCTTCCGTACCGTACTGCTATATATACTGGTGGTCACTGTGTCAGCAAACTGCAAAACTAAAATGCACCACAGGTATAGAATGTAGATGGATAGTATACTTGACGACACAGAGGTAGGTACAGCAGTGGCCTTCCGTACCGTACTGCTATATATACTGGTGGTCACTGTGTCAGCAAACTGCAAAACTAAAATGCACCACAGGTATAGAATGTAGATGGATAGTATACTTGACGACACAGAGGTAGGTACAGCAGTGGCCTTCCGTACCGTACTGCTATATATATTGGTGGTCACTGTGTCAGCAAACGGCAAAACTAAAATGCACCACAGGTATAGAATGTAGATGGATAGTATACTTGACGACACAGAGGTAGGTACAGCAGTGGCCTTCCGTACCGTACTGCTATATATACTGGTGGTCACTGTGTCAGCAAACTGCAAAACTAAAATGCACCACAGGTATAGAATGTAGATGGATAGTATACTTGACGACACAGAGGTAGGTACAGCAGTGGCCTTCCGTACCGTACTGCTATATATACTGGTGGTCACTGTGTCAGCAAACTGCAAAACTAAAATGCACCACAGGTATAGAATGTAGATGGATAGTATACTTGACGACACAGAGGTAGGTACAGCAGTGGCCTTCCGTACCATACTGCTATATATACTGGTGGTCACTGTGTCAGAAAACTGCAAAACTAAAATGCACCACAGGTATAGAATGCAGATGGATAGTATACTTGACGGACACAGAGGTAGGTACAGCAGTGGCCTTCCGTACCGTACTGCTATATATACTGGTGGTCACTGTGTCAGCAAACTGCAAAACTAAAATGCACCACAGGTATAGAATCTAGATGGATAGTATACTTGACGACACAGAGGTAGGTACAGCAGTGGCCTTCCGTACCGTACTGCTATATATACTGGTGGTCACTGTGTCAGCAAACTGCAAAACTAAAATGCACCACAGGTATAGAATCTAGATGGATAGTATACTTGACGACACAGAGGTAGGTACAGCAGTGGCCTTCTGTACCGTACTGCTATATATTATATACTGGTGGTCACTGGTCAGCAAACTCTGCACTGTACTCCTTCTATATATATATATATTATACTGGTGTTCCCCAGTCCCCACAATAAAGCAGCACACTGAGCACAGATATGGAGTGTTTTTCAGGCAGACAACGTATACTGGTGGTCACTGTCTGCAAAACTCTGCACTGTACTCCTGCTATATAATACAGCTGCTCCCCAGTACCCACAAATTAAGCAGTGTGAGCACAGATATATGCAGCACACTGAGCACAGATAAGGAGCGTTTTTTTCAGGCAGAGAACGGCTAAAACTGGTGGTCACTGATCAGCAAAACTCTGCACTGTAATCCTCCTATATTAATATAAAGCTGCTCCCCAGTCCCCACAATGATATAAGCAAGCACAAATATTTGCATCAACTCAACAATGAATAAACGGAGAGGACGCCAGCCACGTCCTCTCCTTAACATTTCCAATGCACGAGTGAAAATGGCGGCGACGCGCGGCTGCTTATATAGAATCCGAATCTCGCGAGAATCCGACAGCGGGATGATGACGTTCGGGCACGCTCGGGTTAACCGAGCCATACGGGAGAATCCAAGTATGCCTCGGACCCGTGTAAAAAGGGTGAAGTTCGGGGGGATCGGTTTCCGAGAAACCGAACCCGCTCATCACTAATTATCACATAAGCAAACAGCTGCACTTAGGGGTAATTCAGATCTGATCGTAGATGTGCTAAACTTAGCACATCTATGATCAGTTTCTCAGACATGCGGGGGGACGCCCAGCACAGGGCTAGTCCGCCCCCGCATGTCTGGCTCTGCCCCCACCCCCACATAGGTGCAAAAGCATTGCACGGCAGCGATGCTTTTGCAGCCGGTGGGTAGCTCCCTGCCCGCGCAGCCTAGCCGCTCTGGCAGGCAGCTACCCGCCGCGTCCCGGGTCGCAGCAGGTTGTGTGTGACGTCACCTGCCATAATGTGTAAAAGGCTACTCTGCCTGGAGTAATGTGTAAAACAGGACTCTACATGGTGTAATGTGTAAAAGGGAGCTCTACCTGCTGTAATGTGTAAAGGGGAGCTCTGCCTGCCGTAATGTGTAAAAGGGGACTCTACACTCCATAATGTGTAAAAGGAGCTCTGCCTGCCGTAATGTGTAAAAGGGGACTCTACCTGCCGTAATGTGTAAAAGGGGACTCTACCTACTGTAATGTGTAAAAGGGGACGCTACCTGCTGTAATGTGTAAAAGGCTACTCTACCTGCCGTAATGTGTAAAAGAGGACTCTACATGGTGTAATGTGTAAAAGGGGGCTCTACCTGAAGTAATGTGTAATAGGGGCTCTACATGAAGTAATGTGTAAAATGGGGCTCTACCTAGTGTAATGTGTGACGGGCTCTACCTGGCGTAATGTGTGACAGGGGCTCTACCTGGCATAATGTGTGACAAGGGCTCTACCTGGCATAATGTGTAAAAGGGGCTCTACTTGGTGTAATATGTGTAAGTGGCGCTACTGTGCAGTGTAATTTGAATAACAGAGACTGCTGTGCAGTGTAATATGAATTGCCATATTTTGTGGCCATGCCCATTCCCCATGAAGCCACACCCCTATATTTTTGGCGTGCGCCAACAGCATGCACTGGACCTATTTTAAATATGGGGTGGGGGCGCCGATGCTGTTTCTTGCACACAGCGCTAAAATGTCTAGTTACGGCACTGCCAACAATTAGCCCCTCTTTTAATGTAACTAAAGAAACCATTGCTTTGAAAGTGCTAGTTGTTTCTCATTTATACAGGCGTTTCCACAACAGTCATTGCCACAAACGCAACATGTCAATATAACCAGATGTTATTAAATTCTAATATTCCTTTAAAATTATATCTGTGAAATCAAATGACTATTTCTAGGCACAGATGACTGAACAGTGACATTACAAAAACTCAGTAATGCTCGGTTATGAACTACCAGAAACATACACCCTTACTGCACAAGTCCTATTTGTCCGACAAGCACATTCCAAGGTGCAGCTCCACTTCCTTGTTCCATGAAACTATCCCACATAAAATCAAGGTGTGCCTAGTGTTGTGGGTTACAGATCCACTCTAAAAAATGTATGCAATGAATAGTGGAATAACATCTATTCCAAGTCAGTCCTACTAGCACTTTGCAAGGGGTTGGGTATGTGTGACCGGCACTCAGGAAACCGCCGGTCAAAATAACGACGGTGGGGTCCCACATAGGCAAACGTAGGGGGGGTTTCTGGTTGCCTGGAAACCCCCCTCCTCTTGGCTCAAATTATCAATGACATATAATGCCACCACAACATGCAGTTTAAGGGACAGAGCAGAAATACTACTCTTTCCCGGTGGTAGCAGCTTCCTATTCCAAGTTTGCTGTGTGTGTGGATCTGAGTCCTCAATCAATGGACCAGAGAGTAGCTACCAGGAAGAAGAGACAGGAGCAGTACCATGAGGTGGGAGAATGTGTGCTTAGAAAGTGTAGTACTGATTCTATTGCTGTATGTTTGTGGTTTTTATTTATTATTTAAACATATTTGATACAGGCTATACTATAGAACATCTATAGTGTGTTAAATATTAATACTGTATTCCATACAGTATCCAGTGTATAAAAAGACCAATGTTTACATTAATATTCAGGGTCGTTACTAGGTTGCTCTCCCAGACTCCCGCACTTGCACCAATGTTCTGCAAAGTGGTAGACTGTGGAATGCATTTGGAAACCCCCCTCTAGAAATCCTGCGTTTGCCACTGTCCCGTGAGTAGGAATAGTCCCTGTTGGTCGGCATGCTGACCGTCGGGATAGTGAGAGGGTAGGATGTAGGGGGATACGGTCATTAGGTCGACAGCACGTAGGTCGACCACTATTGGTCGATATGCATTAGGTCGACATGGTCACTAGGTCTACATGGAAAAAGGTTGACATGAGTTTTTCACATTTATTTCCATTTTTTTACCTTTTTCATACTTTGCAATCCACGTGGACTACAATTGTGAACGGTAACAAAGCAAGCCATGCGAGAGGACACAGTGCACTAATTGGGGTTACCCGTCACTTTATGACGAAAACACCAAAAACAGTCAAAAAACTCATGTCAACCTTTTTCCATGTCGACCTAGTCACCACATCGACCTAATGCATGTCGACCAATAGTGGTCGACCTAATGACTGTCGACCTAAGTGTGGTCGACCTAATGACCCATACCAGATGTAGGTGCCGGTATTGTGACCACCGGTCACATAACTACATCCCCTTTGCAAGACGGGTGTAGAATGGTATGCCGGCGGCCGGGCAACCAGAAGACCACCCTGCAAGACCCATCATTCATTTACATTGTTATACTTTTCTCTCAAAATACGGTTTTGTGTTTTGCTCCCTTAATGAGTGACAATATGACTTTACAATGGCCCTCATTCCGAGTTGATCGCTTGCTAGCTATTTTTTTACAGCCGTGCAAACGCACAATCGCCGCCCACAGGGGAGTGTATTTTCGCTTTGCAAGTGTGCGATCACACGTGCAGCCGAGCGAGATGAAAACTTTTTTGCAGTTTCTAAGTAGCTCTGGACTTACTCAGCCCTTGCGATCACTACAGCCTGTCCGGTCCCGGAACTGACGTCAGACACCCGCCCTTCAAACGCCTGGACACGCTTGCGTTTTCCCTACCACTCCCAGAAAACGGTCAGTTGACACCCATAAATGGCCTCTTTCTGTCAAATTCCTTGCGAACGGCTGTGCGAATGAAATCGTCGCTAGAAGCACTGCACAGCAACAATGCTGTTTGTACCCGCATGCGCAGTAGTAACCTGATCGCTGTGCTGCGAAAATCGGCAGCATGCGATCAACTTGGAATGAGGCCCAACGTTCGTACTATAATACTAATATGGACCACAGAAAAATATTTTTTTGCCAAGGTGCAACTGGAAGACTCACATATTAGTATTTCTGTGAGTAGAATGAGATCAGGGGCCACATGGACAGGGGCTGAAAATGATCAAGTGCCTATTGTGAGAAGTGGAGGAAGTGTGACCAGTGCTTTGTGGGTGTGGCCAGTATTATGTGGGTGTGGCCAGTGCCATGTGGGTGTGCACACCCCCTACACCAGGGGTAAATAACATGCAGCCCTCCAGTTGTTGTAGAACTACACATCCCAGCATGTACTGCCACAATTTTAGCATGTCCTAATTGCAAAACCGTGACTGGGCATGCTGCAATATATAGTTCAACAACAGCTGGAGGCCACAAGTTGAATACCTCTGCGGTAGACTGTCAGCTCCAATCAGGGACAGATTGGGAACTGGAAACATTTTCAGACGTGGCCTCACACGGGCAGCACCAGAGGTATACCGTGTAACCATGGCAGCAGCACCACCCCTCACATGTCAACAAACAAAACAGGGCTCTCCCCCCCCCCCCCTTCACACACACACGCGCGCACGCGTGTACATCAGCCCGCCGGGGATCTACCCCGTTAGTCCTGTAACCAATCCGCCCTTGCCCCAATGTCTCCCTAAATATGTAAACATTTTTTACATCATTTTTTGATTGCTTCATTTTGTGAGGAAAATACAAATCCAATTTTAATACCTATGATTAATGACTGACAGTGTGTCAGACAGATGGCTGGTCACCATCCTGCAGTCATGATGATGGGCCTGTTTCTATGTTGAGGCCTGGAGCTGTCGTCCCATCCGCCCCATTGTTAATCTGGCCATGAAAGGCAGTGCACCTTCTAATGCTCCCTCTCCACTGATCTGGCTTTTACATGTGCTAGCAAAGGGACATAAATGCCTAATACACAGGGGCAGAGGCGGATTGGCCACAGGTTTTACAGGGAAGAGTCCCGGTGGGCCGATGCACCCGTGGGGCCTGTTTTGTTTGAGGACATGTGGTCCTTTTTATAGACATAATGAATAAGATGTAAAATCTTTGCCACTTAAGGGGGGTACTCACGGGAGAGATGTGTGCTGAGCGATCTTAACACAGACCGCTCAGCACACATCTCTCACCCCGCTCAGCACAGCGCGATGTGCTAAGCGAGGGGGAAAGCCGACGGGGTGCCGCTTACTTCACACAACTGTGAAGTGAGCGAACCGCTAGATTGAGCCTGCATGCAGGCTCAATCTAGCACCGGAGATAGCAATGCGCGGGGCCACGCATCGCTGTCGCTGGAGGGCCTACACACGGCAGATCCGTGCTTAAAATCTAAGCAATCTAGCAAGATTGCTTAGATTTTAAGCACGGATCTCTCCGTGTGTACCCCCCTTTAGCCTGTGATTGCAGATGATATAGACCTCTGTCTGTCTGCTTGGCTGACATATAGGATTGAGTGAATAGTGATTGGGATACGCGGTTGGTGTAATAAGCAAGAAAATATATCTTTCTAAAGAATGATATAGTTTCCTAAATTCTGAAGGTGTATCATATAATGTGCTCATAATATTTAATTTTATTTCTTTTTATCTTCCCCCTTGATGCTGGACATCCCCACTATCTGGAAAGTTTTGGGGGGAGGGTGCTGCTGCCATGGCCCATGGCTAGACCTTACACCTCTGGTTCTGCCCATGTGGGGCCACTAGTACAAATTTTTCCAGGCCGCTTTTTGTTCCCAATCCGCCCCTGCACAGGGGTGTAGGGAGGGCGGTTCCGGTGGAGTGCAAGCTCCAGGCGCCGGAAACATCAGAGGGCGTCTGACAGCGGTGCCGACCCGGCAGCATGAAGCCTCCTCTCCCCCTCCCCTGTCACAGTGCAGTGTGTGTGTGAGCACGCCGTGGACCTAAAAGGGGTGGAGCTACACAGGAAAATGGGCGGAGCTACACTGGACCAGACTGAAGCCTGCAACACAGGAGGATGACATGCCTGCCTTTGGTAAATGGATGGAGATTGAGTGAGTGAGTGAGTGAGTGAAAGTGTGTGTGTGTGTGTGTGTGTGTGTGTGTGTGTGTGTGTGTGTGTGTGTGTGTGTGTGTGTGTGTATATACAGTATCTGTGTACTGTATATGTATGTGTGACTGTGTATGTGTGTAATGTATGTACAGTATGTATGTGTGTATATGTGGTGTGTGTGTATGTATGACTGCGGCATAATGTGTGTAAGCGTCACTGATACAGAGAACGCTACGCATGTAAGCGTCACTGATATAGAGAACGCTACGAGTGTAAGCGTCACTGATACAGGGGCGTTACGCGTGTAAGAGTCACTGCTACAGGGGCCGTCACGCGTGTAAGCGTCACTGATACAGGGGGCGTTATGTGTAAGTGTCACTGGTACAGGGGGCGTTACGTGTAAGCGTCACAGGTACAGGGGATCGTTACATGTGTAAGCATCACTGATACAGGGGCGTTACGCGTGTAAGAGTCACTGCTACAAGGGGCCGTCACGCGTGTAAGCGTCACTGATACAGGGGGCGTTATGTGTAAGTGTCACTGGTACAGGGGGCGTTACGTGTAAGCGTCACAGGTACAGGGGATCGTTACATGTGTAAGCGTCACTGCTACAGGGGGCGTTACGCATGTAAGCATAATTGCTACAGGGGGCGTTACACGTGTAAGCGTCACTGCTACAGGGGGTGTTACGTGTGTAGGCGTCACTGCTACAGAGGGCGTTACGTGTGTAAGCGTCACTGCTACAGGGGGCATTACATGTAAGCATCACTGTTATAGGGGGCGTTACGTGTGTAAGTGTCACTGCTACAGGGGGCATTACGCGTGTAAGCATCACTGCTACAGGGGGCGTTACCGTGTAATCGTCACTGCTACAGGGGGTGTTACGCGTGTAAGCGTCACTGCTAAAGAGGGCGTTACGTGTGTAAGCGTCACTGCTACAGGGAGCATTACGTGTAAGCTTCACTTGTACAGGGGGCGTTACATGTGTAAGCATCACTATTACAGAGTGCTTTTCTTTCCTCCCCTGTGGAAGCTATTGTGTTTTTTTTCCCCGTGGGGTTCAATGCTTTTTTCCCTGTCGGAAACTATGTGTTTGTGTGTATATAGAGGGGGGTGGGGCACCGTGACATGAGCTTGCTCCGGGAGCCATGGCTCCATGCTACACCTCTGCTAATACGTACATACAGCGCGTAACATCCTGACCTGAACAAGTCTTCACAGCAGTCAGCACAATCTTTTGCTCCCAACAAACTCCACCATCTCTGCCTCCAAATTTGTTTGCTTACCTGCAAAAGCAGATTAATTTCTGTACGACATCTCTTAACAACATTGTCATGTTCATAAATTGTCCTTAGTAACCGAAGAAAACAAAATACAGAGACAGACACAGGGCCAGACTGCCCATGTGGCACTTCTAGAAAATGCCAGAAGGGCCGATCTGGTCCACAGAGAGCCGGGAAGGCTGCTCGCCCACCAACTCCACCCACCCCCCCTCCCGGTTTGTCCACCGCTGCCGCCCGTACTGTCCCGTTGCTAAGCAATATGGGTGCGTGCCACGAGTCCACGCCTCCTGACTCGCAGCACTCCCCCATTTGCAGTGTCCGCGTGCCCTATTCTAGTCACGCTTGCCCCCTTTCATGTGTGCGCACACCGATGCCAGGGCAGGAAAGAGGCCCCAGACCGTCCCTAGACAGACACCTTCCAGGATAAAATGGTTATAATTAGAGATGTGCACCGGAAATTTTTCGGGTTTTGTGTTTTGGTTTTGGATTAGGTTCCGCGGCCGTGTTTTGGATTCAGACGCGTTTTGGCTAAACCTCCCTGAAATTTTTTTTGTCGGATTCGGGTGTGTTTTGGATTCGGGTGTTTTTTTTTCAAAAAACCCTCAAAAACAGCTTAAATCATAGAATTTGGGGGTAATTTTGATCCTATAGTATTATTAACCTCAATAACCATAATTTCCACTCATTTCCAGTCTATTCTGAACACCTCACAATATTATTTTTAGTCCTAAAATTTGCACCGAGGTCGCTAGATGACTAAGCTAAGCGACCCAAGTGGCCGACACAAACATCTGGCCCATCTAGGAGTGGCACTGCAGTGTCAGACAGGATGGCACTTAAAAAAATTGGCCCCAAACAGCACATGATGCAAAGAAAAGAGAAAAAGAGGTGCACTGTGGTCGCTGGACGGCTAAGCTAAGCGACACAAACACCTCAATATCACAGGAATTATTTGTTCTAATCAATGGTATTATTGGTCCAAATCACTGGAAGAAAATGACAAAATCACTGGAATTATTCGTTCTAATCAATGGTATTATTGGTCCAAATCACTGGAAGAAAATGACAAAATCACTGGAATTAAATGGCAGTAATGTCGGGAATTATATCAAATGGCAGTACCACTGGACATATACGGAAGTGTCAGACAGGATGGCACTTAAAAAAATTGGCCCCAAACAGCACATGATGCAAAGAAAAGAGAAAAAGAGGGGCACTGTGGTCGCTGGACGGCTAAGCTAAGCGACACAAACACCTCAATATCACAGGAATTATTTATTCTAATCAATGGTATTATTGGTCCAAATCACTGGAAGAAAATGACAAAATCACTGGAATTATTCGTTCTAATCAATGGTATTATTGGTCCAAATCACTGGAAGAAAATGACAAAATCACTGGAATTAAATGGCAGTAATGTCGGGAATTATATCAAATGGCAGTACCACTGGACATATACGGAAGTGTCAGACAGGATGGCACTTAAAAAAATTGCCCCCAAACAGCACATGATGCAAAGAAAAGAGAAAAAGAGGGGCACTGTGGTCGCTGGACGGCTAAGCTAAGCGACACAAACACCTCAATATCACAGGAATTATTTATTCTAATCAATGGTATTATTGGTCCAAATCACTGGAAGAAAATGACAAAATCACTGGAATTATTCGTTCTAATCAATGGTATTATTGGCCCAAATCACTGGAAGAAAATGACAAAATCACTGGAATTATTCGATCTAATCAATGGTATTATTGGTCCAAATCACTGGAAGAAAATGACAAAATCATTGGAATTATTTGTAAACATTTGTAGAAAGTCGCTGCTTTCTGATTACAGAAATGCTCAGATATTCCTGCGAATCCACAATCCCTTCCCAGAGGAAAAAGAAATTGAGAAACCGTTGTTTGAGAGCGTTTGTTCTCTTTCCCTTACAAAGAAACAAACCACTTTCCAAGAAGACTGACGTTTTTGGGATTGTGGAGACATAATGTTTTTGATTATAAATCCTAAAGCAGGTGGTGTATTAGAGCAAAAGAGTGCAAGAGACCAGCCACGCAGTTTCTGAAATATTATGACAAAATGTTACTGTGCTAAGTACTGTTTGGTATACTGTATCTGGCTTCCATGAGGTAGTTGTCCATTATTTCAGCTTCCATTGACCTTTTTGAAAGCGGTAGAAGTTATCGATTCTTTTTTTTTTTTTTTCCCTATTTTTAAGTTTCTCATGCATAGCCCAGTAAAATGTTGCAATGCTAAGTATTGACTTGTGCCTTCTGGGGGTCCACTTCTTCACCAAACCCAGCAAAATCTCATCTTACCCTCTGTTCCACGTTCTCTATGTACCCCATCTGTGTCACCCATGTCTGTCTACCCCTCCCCTTTAGATTATAAGCTCTCACGAGCAGGGCCCTCTTCGATCATGTGCTTATCCTTTGTCTTACTTTAATAATCTTCAACTGTACCACATCCAGCAGTCTTCTGCTACCTGATACTTATTCCAGTGTCATCTGCTGATGTAACTATGTTTAGTTACCCTGTACTTGTCCTATACTGTCATCAACTGTAAGTTGCTGTTTTCCTGTTTGATTATTTATGTACTCTGTAATTGGGCGCTGCAGAACCCTTGTGGCGCCATATAAATAAAGGATAATAATAATAATAATAATAATAATAATATAGGGTGTATAATCCCCAGGTGTATCTCACACATCACACAGTACAGTATATAGGGTGTATAATCCCCAGGTGTATCTCACACATCACTCAGTACAGATTACAGGATGTATAATCACCAGGTGTATTTCACACGTCGCACAGTACAGTATACATACTGGTCACAACAATGCAGCAGATATTGAGCACTGATCAGGATACTAGAAGTGACACAGAGCTGCAAGATACAGCAATGGCCTACTGTACTGTACTATATGTGTATACTGCTGGTCACCAAAATGCTGCACTGTCCTACTATATACTGCTCACAATAATGCAGCACAGATATGGAATGGATACTTGCAGTGACACAGAGCTGCAAGATACTACAGCAATTTCCTAATGTACTGTACAACTATATACTGTTGGTCACCAAAATGCTGCACTGTCCTACTACTGTATATACTGCTCACAATAATGCAGCACAGATATGGAATGGATACTTGCAGTGACACAGAGCTGCAAGATACAGCAATGGCCTACTGTACTGTACTATATATATATATATACTGCTGGTCACCAAAATGCTGCACTGTCCTACTATAGACTGCTCACAGAAATGCAGCACAGATATGGAATGGATACTTGCAGTGACACAGCGCTGCAAGATACAGCAATGGCCTACTGTACCGTACTACTATTATACTGGTGGTCCCGAGTCCCCACAATAAAGCACACTGTGCACAAATATTTGCAGCACACTGAGCACAGATATGGAGCGTTTTCAGGCAGAGAACGTAGATATTTTCAGCACACTGAGCACAGATATTTGCAGCACACTGAGCACAGATTACGGAGCTTTTCAGGGAGAGAACGCAGCCACGTCCTCTCCGTTCAATCTCCTATGCACGAGTGAAAATGGCGGCGACGCGCGGCTCTTTATATAGAATACGAATCTCGCGAGAATCCGACAGCGGGATGATGACGTTCGGGTGCTTTCGGGTCAACCGACCAAGGCGGGAAGATCTGGGGCTGCCTCGGAACCGTGTAAAATAGGTGAAGTTCGGGGGGTTTGGATCTCAGAGAACCGAACCCGCTCATCTCTAGTTATAATGATGTGAAAGACTTTTGAAACAAAGGGCCAAATGTAATGACGTCCGAGTTGGCAGAGGGTACAGGTTCCCGGCTGTACTCGGACTTCTTTTAAAGCAGCAATCATTTACAAGGCAAATCCATGCCTGGTAAATGATTGCCGCTTTAAAAAAAAAACACCATTCATCTGGAAACTAGAGATGAGCGCCGGAAATTTTTCGGGTTTTGTGTTTTGGTTTTGGGTTCGGTTCCGCGGCCGTGTTTTGGGTTCGACCGCGTTTTGGCAAAACCTCACCGAATTTTTTTTGTCGGATTCGGGTGTGTTTTGGATTCGGGTGTTTTTTTCAAAAAACCCTAAAAAACAGCTTAAATCATAGAATTTGGGGGTCATTTTGATCCCAAAGTATTATTAACCTCAAAAACCATAATTTCCACTCATTTTCAGTCTATTCTGAATACCTCACACATCACAATATTATTTTTAGTCCTAAAATTTGCACCGAGGTCGCTGTGTGAGTAAGATAAGCGACCCTAGTGGCCGACACAAACACCGGGCCCATCTAGGAGTGGCACTGCAGTGTCACGCAGGATGTCCCTTCCAAAAAACCCTCCCCAAACAGCACATGACGCAAAGAAAAAAAGAGGCGCAATGAGGTAGCTGTGTGAGTAAGATAAGCGACCCTAGTGGCCGACACAAACACCGGGCCCATCTAGGAGTGGCACTGCAGTGTCACGCAGGATGTCCCTTCCAAAAAACCCTCCCCAAACAGCACATGACGCAAAGAAAAAAAGAGGCGCAATGAGGTAGCTGACTGTGTGAGTAAGATAAGCGACCCTAGTGGCCGACACAAACACCGGGCCCATCTAGGAGTGGCACTGCAGTGTCACGCAGGATGTCCCTTCCAAAAAACCCTCCCCAAACAGCACATGACGCAAAGAAAAAAAGAGGCGCAATGAGGTAGCTGACTGTGTGAGTAAGATAAGCGACCCTAGTGGCCGACACAAACACCGGGCCCATCTAGGAGTGGCACTGCAGTGTCACGCAGGATGGCCCTTCCAAAAAACCCTCCCCAAACAGCACATGACACAAAGAAAAATAAAAGAAAAAAGAGGTGCAAGATGGAATTGTCCTTGGGCCCTCCCACCCACCCTTATGTTGTATAAACAAAACAGGACATGCACACTTTAACCAACCCATCATTTCAGTGACAGGGTCTGCCACACGACTGTGACTGATATGACGGGTTGGTTTGGACCCCCCCCAAAAAAGAAGCAATTAATCTCTCCTTGCACAAACTGGCTCTACAGAGGCAAGATGTCCACCTCATCATCATCCTCCGATATATCACCGTGTACATCCCCCTCCTCACAGATTATCAATTCGTCCCCACTGGAATCCACCATCTCAGCTCCCTGTGTACTTTGTGGAGGCAATTGCTGCTGGTCAATGTCTCCGCGGAGGAATTGATTATAATTCATTTTAATGAACATCATCTTCTCCACATTTTCTGGATGTAACCTCGTACGCCGATTGCTGACAAGGTGAGCGGCGGCACTAAACACTCTTTCGGAGTACACACTTGTGGGAGGGCAACTTAGGTAGAATAAAGCCAGTTTGTGCAAGGGCCTCCAAATTGCCTCTTTTTCCTGCCAGTATAAGTACGGACTGTGTGACGTGCCTACTTGGATGCGGTCACTCATATAATCCTCCACCATTCTTTCAATGTTGAGAGAATCATATGCAGTGACAGTAGACGACATGTCCGTAATCGTTGTCAGGTCCTTCAGTCCGGACCAGATGTCAGCATCAGCAGTCGCTCCAGACTGCCCTGCATCACCGCCAGCGGGTGGGCTCGGAATTCTGAGCCTTTTCCTCGCACCCCCAGTTGCGGGAGAATGTGAAGGAGGAGATGTTGACAGGTCGCGTTCCGCTTGACTTGACAATTTTCTCACCAGCAGGTCTTTCAACCCCAGCAGACTTGTGTCTGCCGGAAAGAGAGATCCAAGGTAGGCTTTAAATCTAGGATCGAGCATGGTGGCCAAAATGTAGTGCTCTGATTTCAACAGATTGACCACCCGTGAATCCTTGTTAAGCGAATTAAGGGCTCCATCCACAAGTCCCACATGCCTAGCGGAATCGCTCCGTGTTAGCTCCTCCTTCAATGTCTCCAGCTTCTTCTGCAAAAGCCTGATGAGGGGAATGACCTGACTCAGGCTGGCAGTGTCTGAACTGACTTCACGTGTGGCAAGTTCAAAGGGCATCAGAACCTTGCACAACGTTGAAATCATTCTCCACTGCGCTTGAGACAGGTGCATTCCACCTCCTATATCGTGCTCAATTGTATAGGTTTGAATGGCCTTTTGCTGCTCCTCCAACCTCTGAAGCATATAGAGGGTTGAATTCCACCTCGTTACCACTTCTTGCTTCAGATGATGGCAGGGCAGGTTCAGTAGTTTTTGGTGGTGCTCCAGTCTTCTGTACGTGGTGCCTGTACGCCGAAAGTGTCCCGCAATTCTTCTGGCCACCGACAGCATCTCTTGCACGCCCCTGTCGTTTTTTAAAAAATTCTGCACCACCAAATTCAAGGTATGTGCAAAACATGGGACGTGCTGGAATTTGCCCATATTTAATGCACACACAATATTGCTGGCGTTGTCCGATGCCACAAATCCACAGGAGAGTCCAATTGGGGTAAGCCATTCCGCGATGATCTTCCTCAGTTGCCGTAAGAGGTTTTCAGCTGTGTGCGTATTCTGGAAACCGGTGATACAAAGCGTAGCCTGCCTAGGAAAGAGTTGGCGTTTGCGAGATGCTGCTACTGGTGCCGCCGCTGCTGTTCTTGCGGCGGGAGTCCATACATCTACCCAGTGGGCTGTCACACTCATATAGTCCTGACCCTGCCCTGCTCCACTTGTCCACATGTCCGTGGTTAAGTGGACATTGGGTACAACTGCATTTTTTAGGACACTGGTGAGTCTTTTTCTGACGTCCGTGTACATTCTTGGTATCGCCTGCCTAGAGAAGTGGAACCTAGATGGTATTTGGTAACGGGGGCACACTGCCTCAATAAATTGTCTAGTTCCCTGTGAACTAACGGCGGATACCGGACGCACGTCTAACACCAACATAGTTGTCAAGGCCTCAGTTATCCGCTTTGCAGCAGGATGACTGCTGTGATATTTCATCTTCCTCGCAAAGGACTGTTGAACAGTCAATTGCTTACTGGAAGTAGTACAAGTGGGCTTACGACTTCCCCTCTGGGATGACCATCGACTCCCAGCAGCAACAACAGCAGCGCCAGCAGCAGTAGGCGTTACACGCAAGGATGCATCGGAGGAATCCCAGGCAGGAGAGGAATCATCAGAATTGCCAGTGACATGGCCTGCAGGACTATTGGCATTCCTGGGGAAGGAGGAAATTGACACTGAGGGAGTTGGTGGGGTGGTTTGCGTGAGCTTGGTTACAAGAGGAAGGGATTTACTGGTCAGTGGACTGCTTCCGCTGTCGGCCAAAGTTTTTGAACTTGTCACTGACTTATTATGAATGCGCTGCAGGTGACGTATAAGGGAGGATGTTCCGAGGTGGTTAACGTCCTTACCCCTACTTATTACAGCTTGACAAAGGGAACACACGGCTTGACAAATGTTGTCCGCATTTCTGGTGAAATACTTCCACACCGAAGAGCTGATTTTTTTGGTATTTTCACCAGGCATGTCAACGGCCATATTCCTCCCACGGACAACAGGTGTCTCCCCGGGTGCCTGACTTAAACAAACCACCTCACCATCAGAATCCTCCTGGTCAATTTCCTCCCCAGCGCCAGCAACACCCATATCCTCCTCATCCTGGTGTACTTCAACACTGACATCTTCAATCTGACTATCAGGAACTGGACTGCGGGTGCTCCTTCCAGCACTTGCAGGGGGCGTGCAAATGGTGGAAGGCGCATGCTCTTCACGTCCAGTGTTGGGAAGGTCAGGCATCGCAACCGACACAATTGGACTCTCCTTGTGGATTTGGGATTTCGAAGAACGCACAGTTCTTTGCTGTGCTTTTTCCAGCTTGAGTCTTTTCATTTTTCTAGCGAGAGGCTGAGTGCTTCCATCCTCATGTGAAGCTGAACCACTAGCCATGAACATAGGCCAGGGCCTCAGCCGTTACTTGCCACTCCGTGTGGTAAATGGCATATTGGCAAGTTTACGCTTCTCCTCCGACAATTTTATTTTAGGTTTTGGAGTCCTTTTTTTACTGATATTTGGTGTTTTGGATTTGACATGCTCTGTACTATGACATTGGGCATCGGCCTTGGCAGACGACGTTGCTGGCATTTCATCGTCTCGGCCATGACTAGTGGCAGCAGCTTCAGCACGAGGTGGAAGTGGATCTTGATCTTTCCCTAATTTTGGAACCTCAACATTTTTGTTCTCCATATTTTAATAGGCACAACTAAAAGGCACCTCAGGTAAACAATGGAGATGGATGGATACTAGTATACAATTATGGATGGACTGCCGAGTGCCGACACAGAGGTAGCTACAGCCGTGGACTACCGTACTGTACTGTGTCTGCTGCTAATATAGACTGGTTGATAAAGAGATGTAGTATGTATAAAGAAGAAAGAAAAAAAAACCACGGGTAGGTGGTATACAATTATGGACGGACTGCCGAGTGCCGACACAGAGGTAGCTACAGCCGTGGACTACCGTACTGTACTGTGTCTGCTGCTAATATAGACTGGATGATAATGAGATGTAGTATGTATAAAGAAGAAAAAAAAAACCACGGGTAGGTGGTATACAATTATGGATGGACTGCCGAGTGCCGACACAGAGGTAGCTACAGCCGTGGACTACCGTACTGTACTGTGTCTGCTGCTAATATAGACTGGATGATAATGAGATGTAGTATGTATAAAGAAGAAAGAAAAAAAAACCACGGGTAGGTGGTATACAATTATGGATGGACTGCCGAGTGCCGACACAGAGGTAGCTACAGCCGTGGACTACCGTACTGTACTGTGTCTGCTGCTAATATAGACTGGATGATAATGAGATGTAGTATGTATAAAGAAGAAAGAAAAAAAAACCACGGGTAGGTGGTATACAATTATGGATGGACTGCCGAGTGCCGACACAGAGGTAGCTACAGCCGTGGACTACCGTACTGTACTGTGTCTGCTGCTAATATAGACTGGATGATAATGAGATGTAGTATGTATAAAGAAGAAAAAAAAAAAACACGGGTAGGTGGTATACAATTATGGATGGACTGCCGAGTGCCGACACAGAGGTAGCTACAGCCGTGGACTACCGTACTGTACTGTGTCTGCTGCTAATATAGACTGGATGATAATGAGATGTAGTATGTATAAAGAAGAAAGAAAAAAAAACCACGGGTAGGTGGTATACAATTATGGACGGACTGCCGAGTGCCGACACAGAGGTAGCTACAGCCGTGGACTACCGTACTGTACTGTGTCTGCTGCTAATATAGACTGGATGATAATGAGATGTAGTATGTATAAAGAAGAAAAAAAAAAAAAACACGGGTAGGTGGTATACAATTATGGATGGACTGCCGAGTGCCGACACAGAGGTAGCTACAGCCGTGGACTACCGTACTGTACTGTGTCTGCTGCTAATATAGACTGGATGATAATGAGATGTAGTATGTATAAAGAAGAAGAAAAAAAACACGGGTAGGTGGTATACAATTATGGATGGACTGCCGAGTGCCGACACAGAGGTAGCTACAGCCGTGGACTACCGTACTGTACTGTGTCTGCTGCTAATATAGACTGGATGATAATGAGATGTAGTATGTATAAAGAAGAAAGAAAAAAAACCACGGGTAGGTGGTATACAATTATGGACGGACTGCCGAGTGCCGACACAGAGGTAGCTACAGCCGTGGACTACCGTACTGTACTGTGTCTGCTGCTAATATAGACTGGTTGATAATGAGATGTAGTATGTATAAAGAAGAAAGAAAAAAAAACCACGGGTAGGTGGTATACAATTATGGATGGACTGCCGAGTGCCGACACAGAGGTAGCTACAGCCGTGGACTACCGTACTGTACTGTATCTGCTGCTAATATAGACTGGATGATAATGAGATGTAGTATGTATAAAGAAGGAAAAAAAAACCACGGGTAAGTGGTATACAATTATGGATGGACTGCCGAGTGCCGACACAGAGGTAGCTACAGCCGTGGACTACTGTACTGTACTGTGTCTGCTGCTAATATAGACTGGATGATAATGAGATGTAGTATGTATAAAGAAGAAAGAAAAAAAAAACACGGGTAGGTGGTATACAATTATGGACGGACTGCCGAGTGCCGACACAGAGGTAGCTACAGCCGTGGACTACCGTACTGTACTGTGTCTGCTGCTAATATAGACTGGTTGATAATGAGATGTAGTATGTATAAAGAAGAAAGAAAAAAAAACCACGGGTAGGTGGTATACAATTATGGATGGACTGTCGAGTGCCGACACAGAGGTAGCTACAGCCGTGGACTACCGTACTGTACTGTGTCTGCTGCTAATATAGACTGGATGATAATGAGATGTAGTATATATAAAGAAGAAAAAAAAAACCACGGGTAGGTGGTATACAATTATGGATGGACTGCCGAGTGCCGACACAGAGGTAGCTACAGCCGTGGACTACCGTACTGTACTGTGTCTGCTGCTAATATAGACTGGATGATAATGAGATGTAGTATGTATAAAGAAGAAAGAAAAAAAAACCACGGGTAGGTGGTAACCAATTATGGATGGACTGCCGAGTGCCGACACAGAGGTAGCTACAGCCGTGAACTACCGTACTGTGTCTGCTGCGACTGGATGATAAATAATGATATAAAAAATATATATATATCACTACTGCAGCCGGACAGGTATATATTATATAATGACGGACCTGCTGGACACTGTCTGTCAGCAGAATGAGTTTTTTATAGAATAAAAAAACACCACACAAGTCACACGACGAGTGTTTAACTTTTTCAGGCAATCACAATATAGTATACTATACTGGTGGTCAGTGTGGTCAGGTCACTGGTCAGTCACACTGGCAGTAGCACTCCTGCAGCAAAAGTGTGCACTGTTTAATTTTAATAATATGTACTCCTGGCTCCTGCTATAACCTATAACTGCTCCCCAGTCTCCCCCACAATTAAGCTGTGTGAGCACAGTCAGATATTATACATAGATGATGCAGCACACTGGGCTGAGCACAGATATGGTATGTGACTGAGTCACTGTGTATCGTTTTTTTCAGGCAGAGAACGGATTATATTAAATAAAACTGCACTGGTGGTCACTGGTCAGTGGTCAGTCACTAGTAAACTCTGCACTCTCTAGTACTCCTAAGCTCCAGTAAATCAAGTGTCTCTGTCTCAATCTCACTCTCTCTCTTCTAATCTAAATGGAGAGGACGCCAGCCACGTCCTCTCCCTATCAATCTCAATGCACGTGTGAAAATGGCGGCGACGCGCGGCTCCTTATATAGAATCCGAGTCTCGCGATAGAATCCGAGCCTCGCGAGAATCCGACAGCGTCATGATGACGTTCGGGCGCGCTCGGGTTAACCGAGCAAGGCGGGAAGATCCGAGTCGCTCGGATCCGTGTAAAAAAAGCTGAAGTTCGGGCGGGTTCGGATTCCGAGGAACCGAACCCGCTCATCTCTACTGGAAACCCGCAGCTCCGGCCAACTCGGACTCCAAACTTTTAATATCTAAAGTTTCAGAATAAAACACCTTGGGGGGAATTCAAATGTTTGAAAAGTCAGTTGGATGTCTGTTTTTTCCTATCTAATAGATGTGCCGTGACATTCCTGTACTAATGAATGATATAGTCTAACTAACCTACAGGAAGGATCCATATTACCTTTAGCAAATCTATTGCTTGCAAGGGCATTCATTAAAAAAGTAAAATATGCATTCCTCATTAACAACTAATTTTCTGCATAAAAGACAATTCTGCGGCATAACTGAGCAAGTGTGTAATTCTATTGTGAACTTTTATAAGAGACTTGATATTATTATTTGTGTGGGTGTAACGACGCCATAGGGAGTCACTTTGCTTTTTCAATAAAACAATTAAAGAAGATACAGAATCCATCATGCAGCGATTCCCCTCTGGGCACTCATTCTATGGTAACCCCCAGGGCAATTGAGGAAAGACTTGTAGCTTTCTAATACGGGCTGTTGTACCTCTGCTTTGTTTGTGAGTCAGGTGGGTAAAGATACATTTTTAAATACAGTGAAAGAACATTTTGGTAATACAGGAGAACAAAGCTTGTATTAAATGATGTGTCGGATGTTTAAAAAAAAAATCATTAAAAGAAATGGTTGTATGAAAAATGAAAATTGTGTTAATTTTTCTGCTTGAAAAACAAACACATTATCAGTCTCTCTCATGTGATAAAGGTTATCTGTTTTACAAAGAGTGATGATTCACTAACCACCGTACAGAGGGGGTCATTCCGAGTTGATCGCTAGCTGCATTTGTTCGCAGCGCAGCGATCAGGCAAAAAAAACGGCAGTTCTGTGCATGCCTATGCGGCGCAATGCGCACGCGCATCATACAGGCACAACGAACGATGTCGTTTTGCACAGGGTCTTGTGAAGAATTTCAGTCGCACTGGTGGCGGCAGCAGGGCTGGTGCAAGGTCTCTATGCACCCTAGGTAAAGCTTCAACCTGGTGCCCCCTAACCTGCAACCTCCTGCAGGAGGTGCATCAGAGCTATGAGGAGCGGCCGTGGGGGCGCCCCTCGGGAGCCATAATTACATCCGCCTCCTATGTGCCTTCACATGACTTGATGTTACTCATGTCGACACAGAGGAAGCGCTGAGGCATTATGTGGTACAGCCTGATAGTGGCGGATGCACCTGATGAGACCCACAGCAGCAGCCAGCACAGTGTAAAAGGAGGAGGCCGCATACAGGGACATCCTTCAGTTTTTTTCTAGATGAATTTAGTGGCGCCCCTAGGCAGCCGCCTAAAGCTGCCTAATGATAGAGCCGGCCCTGGGCCGCAGAGTGATTGACATAAAGTGGGCGTTTCTGGGTGTCAACTGACCATTTTCAGGGAGTGTTCGGAAAAACGCAGGAGTGGCTGGGCGAACGCTAGGCGGGTTTGTGACGTCAAAACAGGAACTGAAGTGTCTGAAGTGATCGCAAGCGCTGAGTAGGTCTGAAGCTACTCTGAAACTGCACACAAAAACTTTGTAGCCGCTCTGCGATAGAACCGTTCGCACTTCTGCTAAGCTAAAATACACTCTCCCCCCCCCCCCCCCCCCCGTTTGCCGGCCTCCGCCCCCACAACGCTCTATCTCCCCATAGGAAAAGGACCGTTGCCGCCCCACCCCCTCTCCAGCGCGACCGCCTCTTCCTGAGTGACAGGCAGAGGCGATCGCATTTTCTGCACCCTCCCCCCAGAGAAAATGCAGGCACATGCGCAGGACAGGCACTACGCATGCGCTCGCATCTTTTTTGTCGTTTTTGCGATTGGATTGCACACTGCGATCCACACTGAATTAGCCCCAGTGCTGAAGCAGGGCTCGCCTTGATCACGTGACATCCTTTGGATGCTCCGAGTAGCACTGCAGCTACTGGCCACAGGGTGCCGTTTCGGAGAGACTGCTAGCCAGATGCTGGGCTGTGCTGCCCTCAGGAACCTGTGTACCGAGCAACAGCACCACTCACACAAACCCTTACCTACGGCCCTGCCGTCACATCCTAACTTTCCATTTAAGTTTAATGCACAAAAATCATGTAAAATGCTGTAACATTATGGAGACCAAATGGCATGACTAAATATCTATAATGCCTGGTGTCCCTTTTTCTGACAGTAGTAGTAGTAGTAGTAGTAGTAGTAGTAGTAGTATATAACAATCAGGGCCCTCCTTTCCCATATTCTCTCTTTAGCACAAATCATGCCACGTGCTCCTTGTCTGTTGTCTTCAAGTCTGCTCAGTGACCCTGATACTGTATGCTTACCCTTACTTTGAGTAGTGACCATGGTTTTGGTTAAAGGTCAATCAGGGGCATAACTCGCAGAGGGAATGGAGACGTCTGCCTCCGGGCTCCAAGCTTGGAAGGGGCACCTGCATGTACAGCAGCACCTGTGTGGTTCACAGCATGATCCAAGTGTGACCGCTGCTCTTCCAATGGAGCTCTGTAATGCACCCGCTGCTGCTGCAATGTTAATCAGTTACTGCTCAGCCTGCTCTGCACCAAGCGACGATGCACCCACCTCTACTGCTGGACTGCAAGATGGGACCTGCCGATGAACTCTGATTCTGCATACTGCAGACAGCTGAGCCACAGAGTAGCTGGAACCCTGCCAAGTCACTGTGGTCTCTGGTCCCTGTAGACTAGCTAAGTGCTATCTATATAATTCTGTACAAACGCACACACACCATATTTGTTATGTTTTTTTTAAGGTAGGGGACACCAATCTCCAGCTTACCTCTGAGTGACTGGGATGTACGCCCCTGAGGTCAATAGTACTGCTACAGTGTCTATGGCAGTGATCTCCAACCCGTAGCTCGCGAGCTACCGGTAGCTCGTCGTAGTATTTTCGGTAGCTCACAGAGTACACGGGCTTGGGCAGTCACTGGCACTCCTCCTCCGTTCATTTTTAATATTGTGTCAGCCAATCAGAGCTCGTGGACCGGCAGTGGCGGCACCTGATTGGCTGCCGGACCAGGAGTTTTGATTGGTTCACTTACCGGCACCATATTTTAAATGCCCGCCGCCGCCGGAGACTCTGTCACCCTCACCACAGCCGCTCTCCGGACATCACAGGAGATGCGCGCGCTTCACTCTCCTCCCCTTCCGTCCCTCATACAGGAGAAGCAGCACCGGCGGCAGTAGAAGAAGCCAGCAAGGGTTAGCACTGTGTGGGGCACTGTATCAGACACTGCGGGGGGGGGGCATTTTATCTGGCGCTGCGGGGGGCATTTTAAATGGCACTGCGGGGGGAAATGTATCTGGCACTGGTGGGGGCATTATTTGTGTATCTGGCCCTCCAGGGACTTATTATTTGTATATCTGGCACTGCTGAGGGGCATTATTTGTGTATCTGGCACTACGCGGGGGGGGGGGGATTACTTGTAGTTGTGAGGCCACACCCACTTTTGTGAGGCCACACCCACTTCCGCATGAACGCACACGCGCATTGCGGAGAGGGGGTAGCTCCTTCAGAGGTTTTACTTTCCGAAAGTAGCTCACACCCCAATTAAGGTTGGAGACCACTGGTCTGTAGGCATAAAATATTGCAGAAAATGTCTGACAAAACGCATCAACATAGTCTGTATTACATGGTGGTATACTCTGTGGAACAGCACAGAAACATGAATAAGTACATAAGTGAGTTTTGAAGACAATATGAGCTCCATTGGGTCAATCCTTTCTTATTAGCTATGAGTTCAGCCCCATAGAGCTACATACAAAAATTTGTGAGACTTGGGTGAGATCAATCCGCAACAGGGGTGAATTGCTGTTGTTGGAATTTCTATGACATTCAATCCAACTTGCCTACTGCGGGGCAAATAGGATTGACCCCTATTTGTCTTGTCTCTCAACTGTCTGTTTCTTTCTTACCCTTTTATGTTCTATCTTAGGGGCCTAATTATCAATTTTATTGGCCCCTTCAGTCATGTGGAAACTAGCCCAGTGGGTGCACATGTGCTGTAAGCAAAAGTAGGTCAGAAGCTGGCAGTAAAGTGATGGTACAGATGTGTTCTCATTTATCTTTACTGCAGTCGCACCAAGGAGCCCTCTTGGCACGCCAGGTCCCATGAGACACTGCTAGCGCCAGGCCTCTTTTTTGCATTTTTTTTTCTTGCCAAAAATGCATCTTAGTCACAACGCAAAGTGACTAAGTGCACCAGGAAACTGTGCTGAGTTTGATATGCATCACTTGTATATTTGTGTGCGACTGAGTCTCTGTGCTGATTGATCTGCAACACTTTATTATTTATTTGTTAGCAGTTTCTTATATAGCGCAGCGTATTCCGTTGCGCTTTACAATTAGAACAGTTATAGAACAAAACTGGGCAAAGACAGACAGACAGACATAGAAGTAGAAAGGCCCTGCTCGCAAGCTTGCAATCTATAGGGAAATAGGCATTGATACACAAGGATAGATGCTACCTGTATATCTGTGTGCAACTGAGTCTCTGTGCTGATTGATATGCAACACTTGTATATCTGTGTGCGACTGAGCCTCTGTGCTGACTGATATGCAACACTTGTATATCTGTGTGCGACTGAGCCTCTGTGCTGACTGATATGCAACACTTGTATATCTGTGTGCGACTGAGCCTCTGTGCTGACTGATATGCAACACTTGTATATCTGTCGCTTTGAAAGAAACCCAGCATCAATGCATATATATAATGATGAGTGGTCAAATATATGTAATCACTTCCAGACCGACGATGCCTTCTTCTCTCTCTAATGGATTAACACTTACATTCCATTTCTTTCTCGGATGTGCATAAAGGTATCTTTATATAGAAAAAGATCTCCTAGCTTGGCCACACACTGGAAACTTAAAAATTCAACAATTACATCTGTATTCTGTCCCGCATGCGCATAAAGGTATCTTTCAGTTCTCACAAGTGGCTGTCAATCATTCACAGATCCGTCAGGTGCAACTTCAAATTATGTTTAATTTGCATAAAATCTCCACAGTATATAACAATCCGTGCACGACAATATAAAAAACAGTAAAAATCCACAACTGAGGCACTCATCATTATATATATGCATTGACAGAGCCGTAACTACGTGTGTGCCAGGTGTTCGTGGCACACAGCACAGTTGCCCTGAGGGCACAATGGCCAGCGGCATGTAATGAGTCAAATTGACTCATTACATGCCGCCTCTGCTGTGTGCGCCGCGCTGGAGAGGAGAGAGCAGCGCCGGAGGCAGTGGAGAAGGAGGAGGAGGGAGGGGGATTGGAGCCGCAGCAGCACTATGTAATTGGTAGTAGCGCCGCTGCAGCTGTCCCCTCTCCTTCCGTATTGGCTGCCCGGCGCTGCTGTGAATGCTGGGATGCGGTTACTTCATCCGAGCATTCACAGCAGCGGCGGGCAGCCAATACGGAAGAACGGGGGACTGCTGCAGCGGTGCCACCACCAATTACATAGCGCTGCTGCGGCTCCAGTCCCCCTCCCTTCTCCTCCTTCTCCGCTGCCTGCACCGAGGGATCTTCCAGCACGAGGAGCCTGACTGCCAGCGGGGAGAGATGGTAAGTATCTCTCTCTCTCTCTCTCTCTTTCTTTCTCTCTCTCTCTCTATTTCTCTATCCTTTCTGCCGCAATGTGTAAAAAGGGGGACTGGCTGCCGTAATGTGTAAAAAGGGGGACGCTGTCTGCCGTAATGTGTAAAAAGGGGGCGCTGTCTGCCGTAATGTGTAAAAAAGGGGATGCTGTCTGCCGTAATGTGTAAAAAGGGGACGCTGTCTGCTGTAATGTGTAAAAAAGGGGATGCTGTCTGCAGTAATGTGTAAAAAAGGGGATGCTGTCTGCAGTAATGTGTAAAAAAGGGGACGCTGTCTGCCGTAATGTGTAAAAAGGGGGACGCTGTCTGTCGTAATGTGTAAAAAGGGGGACGCTGTCTGCCGTAATGTGTAAAAAAGGGGACGTTGTCTGCTGTAATGTGTAAAAAGGGGACGATGTCTGCCGTAATGTGTAAAAAGGGGGACGATGTCTGCCGTAATGTGTAAAAAGGGACTGTCTCCCGTATTGTGTAAAAAAGGGGACTCTGTTTGTCGTAATGTGTAAAAAGGGGACGCTGTCTGCCATAATGTGTAAAAAGGGGACGCTGTCTGCCGTAATGTGTAAAAAAGGGGACGCTGTCTGCTGTAATGTGTAAAAAAGGGGACGCTGTCTGCCATAATGTGTAAAAAGGGGGACTGTCTGCTGTAATGTGTAAAAGGGGATCTACCTGGGGCAGCGTAATTTGAATAATGGAGACTACTGTGCCCCTTCCCCATGAAGCCACGCCCCTATATATTTTTCGCATGCCTACGGCGCACACTGCCCCTATCTTGCATGGGGGGGCGCCAATGACATTTCTTGCACACAGCGCTAAAATGCTTAGTTACAGCACTGCATTGATGCTGGGTTGCTTTCAAAGCGCTAGTTTTGAGCATTCTAAAGTTTTCCATACAGTGTTTTGGGAGCCAATTGTGAATGTGCTCTATGTGCTTGTAAACTTGCTGCTAATTTGAAAGAGAAAGCATAAGGCTGTTTCCACCTTTTCCTGATACTTGTATATCTGTGTGCGACTTGAGTCTGTGTACTGACTGATATGCAACACTTGTATATCTGTGTGCGACTGAGTCTCTGTTCTCATTTATATGCAACACTTGTATATCTGTGTGCGACTGAGTCTCTTTGCTGACTGATATGCAACACTTGTATATCTGTGTGCGACGAGTCTGTGTGCTGACTGATATGCATCACTTATATATATATAGAATCCATAACAACCGGCACTCCATAGAAAAAATCACAACTAGTCTCCGTGCCTGAGTATATCCAAATACATTTTTCCCAAAACACGGCACTGGAGACTTTTGTATTGCAAAAAAGATCTGTATTACAGATAAATGTTTTGGAGCTTACGCCCCGTCCTCAGTACCATGATGCTGTATGGTACTGAGGGCGGGGTGTAATCTCCGAAAAGTTTATCTGTAATACAGATCTTTTTTGCGATATAAAAGTCTCCAGTGCCGTGTTTTGGGAAACATATATATATATATATATATATATATATATATAATAGCTGGAAAAGACTCCATCACAGCCAACGTATCCAAATATGTTGACATTTTCATGCACAAATATGTTATAGATCTCAGCTCATATGTGAAAGATACCACGGCAATTCTACAAAGTCTAAGAAACCTTGAATGACAAGATAGCTACCATTGGATTACAAGAACAAATTTTTGCACCTATCACAGTTCGCGCATTAAAGCAGCAGATAATGGAAATGTGTCCCAAAAAAAGGTGTACCCACACCCTCAAATTATTATAGAAAAAATATATGGGGCACCTTTCCCTTTGCGCTTAAAATCAACAGTTAAACAAGAAGAGGAAGAGACCAACTTAACTTAAAAGTATAAGTCCTCTACTTTTTCAAGGCATCTTGAAAAAGATCAGCATACTGATTGAAACGCGTTGGATAAAGGAAGGAAATTGGCAGACCGACCAGACGTGGACAAAGACACAAAATTACAGGGGCTGACTCTTCCCCGGGGACTTTGAACATCACACAGCATTTTGAAAGCACTTCTCTTGTCTGATTTCTGGTAGGAAGCCACCTTCATAGAAACCTGGATTGTAATATCATTGAATGCCAAACATCCATTCATGAAATTAATGGAACTTTCTCATTTTTAATTCTTGTTATTAAATGTAACTTATTTTTAAACTAAATATACATTGGATTTTATTTTTTGGTGAAGGACAATTCTTATGCATATCAGATATATGTGATGAACATACTGCATTAGATTGTTTTTCTTCTCTTTATATTCACTCTGGATGTCACCCATGTATAATATCTGCAAGGGATTTCGTTGAGAAGATACGCATACAGAAGTAGAGGACTTATACTTTTAAGTTAAGTTGGTCTCTTCCTCTTCTTTTTTAACTGTTGATTTTAAGCGCAAAGGGAAAGGTGCCCCATATATTTTTTCTATAACCATTGGATTACAATTGACGTACAATCTTTATACATGTCCATAGTGCATGATAAGGTAATAGATTCCTGTAAAGAATTTTTGGAGGACCATGACCTCACGGAAGAACATAAAGATTTTATACGTGTCCTAATAAAATTCATACTGGCTCATAATTATTTTACATTTTTAAATTATTTTTATCTTCAAGTGTGCGGGACAGCGATGGAGACTGTCTTTGCACCAGGTTTTGCAAATTTGCACATGGACAGCTGGGAAACTCAATAAATCTACAACAATAATACGTATTGGGAGAACATTGTCATATATATTGGAGATACATAGATGACATCTTGATTGTCTGGAAAGGGGATGAAGATACTTTCCTTGAATTTATGAGATATATAAGTATAAGTGACTACAATTTGTCATTTACATACAAATTTCATGCAAAAGAAATAGAATATCTGGACTTGGTGTTATCGGAAGAAGATGGCTGCGTCATTACAAAAAACTATATCAAGGACGTAGACAAAAACAGCTACCTCCATTACAAAAGTGGACACCACAAGAACTGGAAAAACAATATCCCGCACTCGCAGTTTTGTAGACTGAATAGAAACTGTAAAAAGGAGAGAGAGACTTTGAACTACAACTCGACACCTACTCCAATAGATTCTTAGAAAGAGGATACCCACCGGCAATTATACAAGAAGCTCAAGAAAAAACCTTCAATACCGATAGAGAAAACCTTCTGATTTATAAAGAAAAGAAGAAAGAAATTGGAAACAATCAGAATTTTAACTTCATCACCACATTCAATGCAGGAGAAAGATTTATTAAGAAAGTATTTACTAAACACTGGAACATTCTGAAGACGGACACCATCTTGGGAACCTTTTTACCGCAAAAAACGAAGATTATATACAAGAGGGCAAGAAATTTGAAGAAAATTTTAGCACCCATGCCTAAAAAATAAACAGACACCTGGATGAAAATTAAAGGTTTTCATAAATGCAGCCATTGCTGTATTTGCAAATACGTGAACAAAGAAACAAAACAGTTTTGGAATCAAGACTCTTCTGTATCACATCAGATCAAATATATAATGAACTGTTCCACCACATATGTAGTTTATTTATTAGAATGTTCTTGCGGTTATAAATACATTGGAAAGACAAAAAGACCAATGCGGATTAGAATCCAAGAACACATAAGAGCAATAAAGAACAAAATGGAGAATCATTCGGTACCACGTCACTTCAACAAATTCCACGGAGCGAATCCAGATCACCTTACCTTTAAGGCAATAGAACATGTCACCGTGGGGGACAGACGTGCTGACCGGGACAACAAACTAGCAAAGAGGGAAATGTACTGGATATATCAATTAAACACATTAACTCCATATGGCCTAAATGATTATTATGAAATTGCACCGTTTTTATAACCACTGATACTAACTATAATTAATTCCGGGGTTTATCATTACTATCAATATACACATGTAATTTCTAAGTCCCTGTATCTATAATATTGTCTACATCAGAGCCGGCCATAGGCATAGGCAAACTAGCCAATTGCCTAGGGCATTTGATATGCCATGGGGCATCAGCAGCTTCTGCTGATTAAAATGATATGCGGCATGCCAATATTCTGTGTGTAGCATTTCATATGCAGATACAGCCACAGTCTCACTCAGTATATAGGCATGCTGCATATCATTTTAAGCGGCAGAAGCGGCTTGTGCACCCTAGCCACATAGTAATGCAAATAAGATGCATTTTCATAAAAAAAAGGTGCCCGACATTAGCATTGAGGCAACATTTATGAGAACACATCTGTATCCAAGCAGAGGCAGAGGTCACAGTGTTAGTGGAAGTGTGAGTGCTGTGTGCATGTGAGTGGGTTGGTTGTGCAGTAGTGTTCAGTATATGTGTAAGGAGCATTGGGGGTCATTCTGAGTTGATCGCTCGTTGACGGTTTTCGCAACTGAGCGATTAAGGCAAAAATGCGCATGCGCATGGTACGTAGTGCGCATGCGCTAAGTATTTTAGCACAAAACTTAGTAGATTTACTCACATCCGAACTAAGAATTTTCATCGTTGAAGTGATCGGAGTGTGATTGACAGGAAGTGGGTGTTTCTGGGCGGAAACTGACCGTTTTCAGGGAGTGTGCGGAAAAACGCAGGCGTGTCAGGGAAAAAACGCGGGAGTGTCTGGAGAAACGGGGGAGTGGCTGGCCGAACGCAGGGCATGGGTGTGGCGTCAAACCAGGAACGAAACGGGCTGAACTGATCGCAGTGTAGGAGTAAGTCTCGAGCTACTCAGAAACTGCTAAGAATTATCTATTCGCAATTCTGCTAATCTATCGTTCGCTATTCTGCTAACATAAGATTCACTCCCAGAGGGCGGCGGCCTAGCGTGTGCAATGCTGCTAAAAGCAGCTAGCAAGCGAACAACTCGGAATGAGGGCCATTGTGTGTGTCATATAAAAATGCACTAATAATGTGCAGCAAATGTGTAGGAGGCACTGTGTGTGTCATTACGTGTATAAGGGCATTAATAATGTGCGGCATATGTGTAAGGGACATTATGTGTAAAAGGGCATTAATAAAGGTTGTCATAATGTGTAAGGCGCATTATGTTTATAAGGACATTAATAATGTGTCTCATATGTGTAAGGGGCATTACTGTGTTGAATTATGCGTATAAATGCATTACTAATGTGTGGCATTATGTGTATAAGGTGCTCTACTATGTGGCATTGCGTATAGAAAGGGCACTACTGTGTCGTCTAATGTGAATAAAGAGCAATAGGGTGTGGTGTAATGTAAATAAGGAGCAATTCAGTGTGATGTAATGTGAATAAGGCAAACAATTGATAGACAGTCACAATTGCGCACGCGTGGCTGCTTTTCTTAGTAGAGGGAATGAAGTTCCACTAACACTTCACAAATATAGACAAACAGAGATAGAAACCCTCCACACAGAATGGCGCACACATATAATACTTATTAGTTTGATGAGTCTTTCAAGGGTCTTGTGTAACCTCAAAAAAACAACAAAAAATGCATATAGTGTTATATTTTTATAGCATTTCTACTAGGTCTTTATGAGGAAACTCGTACCCTTAAATTTGCCTATCAGATTAATGATAGACAAAAAAGCGTCTGAAACTCCAACTGATCACACAGGGTTCCTCCTCTTAATGGATCCTCCTTCTAAGCCTTCCAACAGTGACTCCTCAGGATATCACATGTGAAAACAGAAATTCACCACCATAGTGTAAAACCATAGATTTATTTTCACAAACAACAATAATAAAAATTAGCCTCCCACCCTTATAGGTGGTCTACTAATCAACAAGTAGACAAAAACAGTTTAAAAGTGGCCAAGTTGTAAAATCTGCAAATATTGGACTCCTACCAGATGGAATGGTCTATTCGGAATAATAGACTTTTTAGCAGGATTAATGAAGAAACCTCAGGCGTCCCTGGAAACAGTCCTTCGTCCTGGGTAGTAGTCCTCCGTTTGCAGAGCCCCTCCTCACCAACGCGTTTCAATACACAAGGGTATCTTGATACCCTTGTGTATTGAAACGCGTTGGTGAGGAGGGGCTCTGCAAACGGAGGACTACTACCCAGGACGAAGGACTGTTTCCAGGGACGCCTGAGGTTTCTTCATTAATCCTGCTAAAAAGTCTATTTTTCCGAATAGACCATTCCATCTGGTAGGAGTCCAATATTTGCAGATTTTACAACTTGGCCACTTTTAAACTGTTTTTGTCTACTTGTTGATTAGTAGACCACCTATAAGGGTGGGAGGCTAATTTTTATTATTGTTGTTTGTGAAAATAAATCTATGGTTTTACACTATGGTGGTGAATTTCTGTTTTCACATGTGATATCCTGAGGAGTCACTGTTGGAAGGCTTAGAAGGAGGATCCATTAAGAGGAGGAACCCCGTGTGATCAGTTGGAGTTTCAGACGCTTTTTTGTCTATCATTAATCTGATAGGCAAATTTAAGGGTACGAGTTTCCTCATAAAGACCTAGTAGAAATGCTATAAAGATATAACACTATATGCATTTTTTGTTGTTTTTTTGAGGTTACACAAGACCCTTGAAAGACTCATCAAACTAATAAGTATTATATGTGTGCGCCATTCTGTGTAATGTGAATAAGGGGCTCTACTGTGAGGAGTAACGTTTATAAGGTAAAGTGATACTACTGTGGGATGTAATATGAATTATGGACACTATCGCATGATCAAATGTGAATAAAGTTGCAGTACTGTGTGGCGTAATTGAAATTGGGGTTACTATTGTGTGGCCATATCCCTTGCCAGCAAAAACACACCCCTTTTTGGGCTGTGCGCCAAATGTGCGAACTGTTCCTTTTTAAAATATAGGGGGTACAAACACCAAAATAAGGACTGCTATGGGTGAGGGGTGATGGTGCTGGGAAAGAGGTGCAAGGTCAGAGGCGGAACCAGCTGTGGTGCTAGGCGGCACCAGCCAAAATCTTGCCTAGGGCATCATATTGGTTAGGGCCGGCTCTGGTCCACATTATACGCTCTACTTCTGATTGCTGGCTGCTGTGAAGCTCTGCTCCCATATGACGTGCACAGTGACACGTTTTAGTGGGGATGGAGGGTTGTAGCATGCGAGTTGTCTGGACTGGAGTATACATCTAATTTTATAATTAAAATTATATATTTTTTATCTCTCATTATATTAAATGCTGACCGATTTTTATCAAATTGTCAGTTATCCCATCTTCTAGATGTATATTTTATATATATATTTTTCATTTTTTTATATGTATATTTTTTTTTATAAGTCCTTATTTACATATGTACCCTTTTAAACATGTATTTACTACTATTTTTTAACATATGTAAAGTTGATATGGGTCACCTGTGCAGTAGATAGATAGATAGATAGATAGATAGATAGATAGATAGATAGATAGATAGATAGATAGATAGATAGATAGAACTCAACAATGTCTTTAGCATGATTACAATTAAAGGCCTGACATAGTGATTCCCAATATGAAAAGACCACTCCAAAATGGCCGCCACACTTTTGTCTCTAGCGCCTATGCAACTAAAACCGGGTTGCTATGGCAACGGAGGGCATCGGGCGGCGAGATCCGTGCTAGATACAGGTCCCCATACCTCGCGCGTTTTGGACAAACACTACACACGTCCAAATCCCGCGCAAGCGCGCCTATTACAAATGATTAAATCTCGCGCAGGCACGCATGAATTACTGTGAGATCGCGGCATTTCTGCGCATGTGCGAACGGTACTTCCTGACGCTGTATTGTCAGGGTTGGTTCTATATCGGAGTGGGAGAAGGGACCTTGTGACGTACCTAGGGGAGGAGACACGTCACCAGGGGGAGGAGCTACGGCCGAACAGGGTACCCGAAAAGTTCGCTCGCCACACTTCAGGCTCGGTAATAGTTAGTGGCGGGGATAGTAGAGCAACTGTCCCGCTGGCCTAGCTCCTCAGTCGTGGGAATGATCTTTGTGGGACTTGCTGCCCACCCCAGCCGGGGAGGAGCTCCTAGGCAGCCTGTCCACCCACTATGTTAAAGACAATCACCCTGGGTGACTGATAATACTAAGTTGTAGCTGTTCAGCGCTGTAGCTGCATACCCGCATGCCCCCCCCCCCCCTCCCTCTGTCCAGACTCCTGAGACCCAGAGTCACCTACGTTCCGGCGGGAGGGGGATCCCGGAAGCAGGAGTCATGCCCCCCCCTAAACTTATGGAAGGTATAGCCAACTGGTGGGGCAGTCTGGTGAGCAGATGGTTATCCTGCTCAGTCAGTACTTTGTGCAGCTATGGGGTATGTCCCACTTTACATTGCTCTTTTAAAGGACTCTGCCTCCCTAATGTGTAAAAAGGGGAACTCTACTGCTGTAACCTGTACAAAAGGGGGACTCTGCCTGCCTAATGTATAAAATAAGGGGGTCTCTGCCTGCTGTTATGTGTAAAAAGGGTACTCTGACTGCCGTATAGTGTAAAAAGGGGGACTCTGCTTCTGTAATGTGTAATACGGAGACTCTGCTACTGTAATGTGCAAAAAGTGGTCTCTGCCTGCCTAATGTGTAAAAAGAGGGTCTCTGCTGCCATAATGTGTAAAAAGGGGACTCTGCTGGCATAATGTGTAAAAAGGGGGACTCTACCTGCCGTAATGTGTAAAAGGGAGCTCTACCTGCCGTAATGTGTAAAAGGGGACTCTACCTGCCTAATATGTAATAGGGGGACTCTACCTGCCTAATGTGGGAGACTCTATCTGCTGTACTGTGTAAAAGGGGACTCTATCTGCTGTACTGTGTAAAAGGGGACTCTACCTGCTGTAATGTTTAAAAGGAAGGTTGTCTGCTGTAATGTGTTAAAGGGAGCTCTGTGGCCACGCCCCTTCCCCATGAAGCGACGCCTGTATATATTTTATGAGCACCTACGGCACACACTGGCCCTGTTTTGTATATGGGGGGGGGGGGGGTGATGATGCTGTTTCATGCACATAGTGCTAAAATGTCTAGTTACAGCACTGTTGAATGGTGTTATAGACAGGTGCTAAAGTGTTTCAATAATAATGTGTGATCGAGAATATTGTAAGAGAAAAAACACTGTTTGTCATTAGTTTGTTGTACACGATTATGCACCAAACATTGTGGGGGTTTTTTCCCCCAACTTTAGATAGCAACTAGAACTTTACTGCCAGTGTTCTGGAGAGATTATGAATTGCTATGTAAATGACATTAATATTGTTTACAGAGCATATAAATGCAAATGATAATGCTGACATGCCACAAAGTCAAATCCGAACAATTGTTCTTGCATCGCTGGCATATGAAACATTGCACAAAGGATTTCATGTTTCTAAAGAGCAGTTAATTACACCAATATTACTATCACTGCTGAGAAACAGAAAGTAAATACATCAGTTTTATCCCAAAGGCCACAAAACATTTTACAGCTTCAGTAAGAGATTTATTGTTCAGTCTTTTTACACAAATAAAGCCAATTTATCTTGTTCCATAAAGCTTTGTCCAGTAAGCTTTGCCTTGTGCTCTTTGCTTAAACAAACTATGCTCTTATTTAGGGGGAAACATTCTGAAATAATGTTTGAAGAGTTTGTACTATGGGGTGGGCAATATACATCCCCCCAGCTGCTGCTGAACTACATGCCCCAGCAAAGATCCGGATTGAGGAGGGGAAGGGCAGGGGACACTGTAGCCTGAGCCCTCCTCTAGCAGGGGGCCCCCCAGCTGGAGCACACTGACGTCACCGGCTCTCCCTCTTGTGCAGCAGCAGAAGGAAGAACCTGACAGCCAGAATACAAGCAGGAGAGTGTGCATTGTAGAGCAAGAGAGTGTGCAGTGCAGAAACACAGGAGTATCAGGTATCATGAGCTATCAATGGAGCTTCTCGCCCAAAGGAGAGATGAGGAGTAAGAAGGCTGTAGGTGACCCAGGGATCCCAGATTCTACCCCTCCCCCTATACACAGTAGACTAGATTGATGTGCCTGGGGCCTGTGTAACCTGTAATCTGATGAGAGCATTATGGACTGGAGAGAGGCCCACAGAGAGTCCTCCTAAATCCTGTCTCAGTGTGTAAGTAGTACAGAGCCTGCTGCTATTCTTGCTTGTGACAAGATAGATAATATATTTCTCTGACGTCCTAAGTGGATGCTGGGGACTCCGTCAGGACCATGGGGAATAGCGGCTCCGCAGGAGACAGGGCACAAAAGTAAAATCTTTAGGATCAGGTGGTGTGCACTGGCTCCTCCCCCCATGACCCTCCTCCAATCCTCAGTTAGATCTTTGTGCCCGGCCGAGAAGGGTGCAATCTAGGTGGCTCTCCTAAAGAGCTGCTTAGAGTAAAAGTTTTGTTAGGTTTTTTTATTTTCAGTGAGTCCTGCTGGCAACAGGCTCACTGCATCGAGGGACTTAGGGGAGAAGAAGTGAACTCACCTGCGTGCAGGATGGATTGGCTTCTTAGGCTACTGGACACTAGCTCCAGAGGGACGATCACAGGTACAGCCTGGATGGGTCACCGGAGCCGCGCCGCCGACCCCCTTGCAGATGCTGAAGAGAGAAGAGGTCCAGAAATCGGCGGCTGAAGACTTCCCAGTCTTCTTAAGGTAGCGCACAGCACTGCAGCTGTGCGCCATTGCTCTCAGCACACTTCACACCAACGGTCACTGAGGGTGCAGGGCGCTGGGGGGGGCGCCCTGAGCAGCAATGAAAGTACCTATGCTGGCTAAAAATACATCACATATAGCCCCTGGGGCTATATGGATGTATTTAACCCCTGCCAGGTTGTCAGAAAAACGGGAGAAGAAGCCAGCCGAAAAGGGGGCGGGGCCTATTCTCCTCAGCACACAGCGCCATTTTCCCTCACAGAACTGCTGGTGGGAAGGCTCCCAGGCTCTCCCCTGCACTGCACTACAGAAACAGGGTTAAAACAGAGAGGGGGGGCATTTTTGTGGCGATATTATTACATATTAAGATGCTATAAAGGAAAACACTTATATAAGGTTGTCCCTGTAAAATTATAGCGTTTTGGTGTGTGCTGGCAAACTCTCCCTCTGTCTCCCCAAAGGGCTAGTGGGGTCCTGTCCTCTATCAGAGCATTCCCTGTGTGTGTGCTGTGTGTCGGTACGTGTGTGTCGACATGTATGAGGACGATGTTGGTGAGGAGGCGGAGCAATTGCCTGTAATGGTGATGTCACTCTCTAGGGAGTCGACACCGGAATGGATGGCTTATTTAGGGAATTACGTGATAATATCAACACGCTGCAAGGTCGGTTGACGACATGAGACGGCCGGCAAACCAATTAGTACCTGTCCAGGCGTCTCAAACACCGTCAGGGGCTTTAAAACGCCCATTACCTCAGTCGGTCGACACAGACACGGACACTGACTCCAGTGTCGACGGTGAAGAAACAAACGTATTTTCCATTAGGGCCACATGTTACATGTTAAGGGCAATGAAGGAGGTGTTACATATTTCTGATACTACAAGTACCACAAAAAATGTGGGGTGTGAAAAAACTACCTGTAGTTTTTCCTGAATCAGATAAATTAAATGAAGTGTGTGATGATGCGTGGGTTTCCCCCGATAGAAAATTAAAGGCGCTCACACGCTTATCAAAACAAGTGGCGTTACCGTCTCCAGATACGGCCGCCCTCAAGGAGCCAGCTAATAGGAGGCTGGAAAATATCCTAAATATCCTAAAAAGTATATACACACATACTGGTGTTATACTGCGACCAGCGATCGCCTCAGCCTGGATGTGCAGCGCTGGGGTGGCTTGGTCGGATTCCCTGACTGAAAATATTGATACCCTTGACAGGGACAGTATTTTATTGACTATAGAGCATTTAAAGGATGCATTTCTATATATGCGAGATGCACAGAGGGATATTTGCACTCTGGCATCAAGAGTAAGTGCGATGTCCATGTCTGCCAGAAGATGTTTATGGACACGACAGTGGTCAGGTGATGCAGATTCCAAACGGCAGTATTGCCGTATAAAGGGGAGGAGTTATTTGGGATCGGTCCATCGGACCTGGTGGCCACGGCAACAGCTGGAAAATCCACCTTTTTACCCCAAGTCACATCTCAGCAGAAAAAGACACCGTCTTTTCAGCCTCAGTCCTTTCGTCACCATAAGGGCAAGCGGGCAAAAGGCCAGTCATATCTGCCCAGGGGTAGAGGAACGGAAGAAGACTGCAGCAGGCAGCCCCTTCCCAGGAACAGAAGCCCTCCACCGCTTCTGCCAAGTCCTCAGCATGACGCTGGGGCCGTACAAGCGGACTCAGGTGCGGTGGGGGGGGTCGTCTCAAGAGTTTCAGCGCGCAGTGGGCTCACTCGCAAGTGGACCCCTGGATCCTACAAGTAGTATCCCAGGGGTACAGATTGGAAATTCGAGACGTCTCCCCCTCACAGGTTCCTGAAATCTGCTTTACCAACGTCTCCCCCGACAGGGAGGCAGTATTGGAAACAATTCACAAGCTGTATTCCCAGCAGGTGATAATCAAAGTACCCCTCCTACAACAAGGAAAGGGGTATTATTCCACACTATTTGTGGTACTGAAGCCAGACGGCTCGGTGAGATTTATTCTAAATCTGAAATCTTTGAACACTTACATACAAAGGTTCAAATCAAGATGGAGTCACTCAGAGCAGTGATAGCGAACCAGGAAGAAGGGGACTATATGGTGTCCCTGGACATCAAGGATGCTTACCTCCATGTCCCAAATTGCCCTTCTCACCAAGGGTACCTCAGGTTCGTGGTACAGAACTGTCACTATCAGTTTCAGACGCTGCCGTTTGGATTGTCCACGGCACCCCGGGTCTTTACCAAGGTAATGGCCGAAATGATGATTCTTCTTCAAAGAAAAGGCGTCTTAATTATCCCTTACTTGGACGATCTCCTGATAAGGGCAAGGTCCAGAGAACAGTTGGAGGTCGGAGTAGCACTATCTCAAGTAGTTCTACGACAGCACGGGTGGATTCTAAATATTCCAAAATCGCAGCTGATTCCGACGACACGTCTGCTGTTACTAGGGATGATTCTGGACACAGTCCAGAAAAAGGTGTTTCTCCCGGAGGAGAAAGCCTGGGAGTTATCCGAGCTAGTTAGGAACCTCCTAGAACCAGGCCAAGTGTCAGTGCATCAATGCACAAGAGTCCTGGGAAAAATGGTGGCTTCTTACGAAGCGATTCCATTCGGCAGATTTCACGAAAGAATTTTTCAGTGGGATCTGCTGGACGAATGGTCCGGATCGCATCTTCAGATGCATCAGCGGATAATCCTGTCTCCAAGGACAAGGGTGTCTCTTCTGTGGTGGCTGCAGAGTGCTCATCTACTAGAGGGCAGCAGATTCGGCATTCAGGACTGGGTCCTGGTGACCACGGATGCCAGCCTGAGAGGCTGGGGAGCAGTCACACAGGGAAGAAATTTCCAAGGAGTGTGGTCAAGTCTGGAGACTTCTCTCCACATAAATATACTGGAGCTAAGGGCAATTTACAATGCTCTGAGCTAGGAAGACCTCTGCTTCAAAGTCAACCGGTGCTGATCCAGTCGGACAACATCACGGCAGTCGCCCACGTAAACAGACAGGGCGACACAAGAAGCAGGAGGGCAATGGCAGAAGCTGCAAGGATTCTTCGCTGGGCGGAAAATCATGTGATAGCATTGTCAGCAGTGTTCATTCCGGGAGTGGACAACTGGGAAGCAGACTTCCTCAGCAGGCACGACCTCCACCCGGGAGAGTGGGGACTTCACACGGAAGTCTTCCACATGATTGTGAACCATTGGGAAAAACCAAAGGTGGACATGATGGCGTCCCGCCTGAACAAAAAACTGGACAGGTATTGCGCCAGGTCAAGAGACCCTCAGGCAATAGCTGTGGACGTTCTGGTAACACCGTGGGTGTACCAGTCGGTGTATGTGTTCCCTCCTCTGCTTCTCATAGCTAAGGTACTGAGAATTATAAGACGTAGAGGAGTAAGAACTATACTCGTGGCTCCGGATTGGCCAAGAAGGACTTGGTACCCGGAACTTCAAGAGATGCTCACAGAGGACTCATGGCCTCTGCCGCTAAGAAGGGACTTGCTTCAGCAAGTACCATGTCTGTTCCAAGACTTACCGCGGCTGCGTTTGACGGCATGGCGGTTGAACGCCGGATCCTAAGGGAAAAAGGCATTCCGGAAGAGGTCACTCCTACCCTGGTCAAAGCCAGGAAGGAGGTGACCGCACAACATTATCACCACATGTGGCGAAAATATGTTGCGTGGTGTGAGGCCAGGAAGGCCCCACGAAGAAATTTCAACTCGGTCGATTCCTGCATTTCCTGCAAACAGGAGTGTCTATGGGCCTCAAATTGGGATCCATTAAGGTTCAAATTTCGGCCCTGTCGATTTTCTTCCAGAAAGAATTGGCTTCAGTTCCTGAAGTCCAGAAGTTTGTCAAGGGAGTACTGCATATACAACCCCCTTTTGTGCCTCCAGTGGCACTGTGGGATCTCAACGTAGTTCTGGGATTCCTCAAATCACATTGGTTTAAACCGCTCAAATCTGTGGATTTGAAATATCTCACATGGAAAGTGACCATGATGTTGGCCCTGGCCTCGGCCAGGCGAGTGTCAGAATTGGCGGCTTTGTCTCACAAAAGCCCATATCTGATTGTCCATTCGGACAGGGCAGAGCTGCGGACTCGTCCCCAGTTTCTCCCTAAGGTGGTGTCAGCGTTTCACCTGAACCAGCTTATTGTGGTACCTGCGGCTACTAGGGACTTGGAGGACTCCAAGTTGCTAGATGTTGTCAGGGCCCTGAAAATATAGGTTTCCAGGACGGCTGGAGTCAGGAAAACTGACTTGCTGTTATCCTGTATGCACCCAACAAACTGGGTGCTCTTGCTTCTAAGCAGACGATTGCTAGTTGGATGTGTAGTACAATTCAGCTTGCACATTCTGTGGCAGGCCTGCCACAGCCAAAATATGTAAATGCCCATTCCACAAGGAAGGTGGGCTCATCTTGGGCGGCTGCCCGAGGGGTCTCGGCTTTACAACTTTGCCGAGCTGCTACTTGGTCAGGGGCACACCCTGGCTGAGGAGGACCTGGAGTTCTCTCACTCGGTGCTGCAGAGTCATCCGCACTCTCCCGCCCGTTTGGGAGCTTTGGTATAATCCCCATGGTCCTGACGGAGTCCCCAGCATCCACTTAGGACGTCAGAGAAAATAAGAATTTACTTACCGATAATTCTATTTCTCGTAGTCCGTAGTGGATGCTGGGCGCCCATCCCAAGTGCGGATTGTCTGCAATACTTGTACATAGTTATTGTTACAAAAATCGGGTTATTATTGTTGTGAGCCATCTTTTCAGAGGCTCCGCTGTTATCATGCTGTTAACTGGGTTCAGATCACAGGTTGTACAGTGTGATTGGTGTGGCTGGTATGAGTCTTACCCGGGATTCAAAATCCTTCCTTATTGTGTACGCTCGTCCGGGCACAGTATCCTAACTGAGGCTTGGAGGAGGGTCATGGGGGGAGGAGCCAGTGCACACCACCTGATCCTAAAGCTTTTACTTTTGTGCCCTGTCTCCTGCGGAGCCGCTATTCCCCATGGTCCTGACGGAGTCCCCAGCATCCACTACGGACTACGAGAAATAGAATTATCGGTAAGTAAATTCTTATTATTATATTGCTCTATATATTTTAAGGTTGTTTAAGTTGCCTTTGTTCCACTGCAAGAAAATGTGAAAAAAAAGTTGCCTCTCAATTATGTGGCACTATAAACAGTACCCAGGGATTAATAAACCATTAGTTTAAATCTAATATAAACCACTGATTTCAATTTAATATAATGTACACAATCTAATATACACCCCCCGAGCACATTGCTGGACTTGCACTTACACTGCACACAGGGCCGGTTCTGGGGCTTTGCGCGCCCCGGGTGGCAATGGGGGGGGGCGTGGCTTCGTGCAGGGGGCGTGGTCATTTACGTCTGTACAGACTGAAATTTGCCCCCCACTGCCCACTGCCGCTGGCCTCTGTGAAGCCCTTCGTGGAGAGGTCCTTTAATGGCAGTGCGCGATGACGTCATCGCGCACCGCACAGCAAAGGTCCTCTCCATGAAGGGAAACTAGACACGTAGCGTCTAGTTCCCTTCGTGGAGAGGACCTTTGCTGTGCGGTGCGCGATGACGTCATCGCGCACCGCACAGTAAAGGACCTCTCCACGAAGGGAAACTCTAGTTTCCCTTCACAGCGGCCAGGGGCAGCGGGCAGCGGGGGGCACAGCAGCAGCGGATCTTGCCGTGGTGCGGCGCCCTCCGTGCGGCTACTGACTGCACAGCCCCCATGTTTTAAGTACCCTGGGCCCCGCCAATGTTTAATCTGGCCCTGCACCAGCATGCTCTGCAAAACTTTTAGTATGGGCAAATATCAAAGCTCTGGCAGGGCATGTTGGGATGTCTAGTTCTACAGCAGTTGGCTGCAGTTCTACACCACTGAATGTAAGGCCTAATCACATGCCCAGCAGAGCAATCTTGCATCTTCCATAAGTGCCTTCTGTGCAGTGTGCATTGGCACGTAAATCAGGGGACCCACACCACTCCCTTGACTTATGGTTTATCCTAGCACCCACACTTGTGTTATCCATACACCAGCCACGGGAGACATCCCAACTGTCCCTTTAATTGGTGGGACATTCACAATTTTTGGACACTCCCACAGTCCCTCCCACGGGCCACAGTGGTGGCACACGTGCTATACACTCCTGAGCATGTGCATTGGAATACCTAGTGGCACAGGGTTTATACACTCCTGAGCAGGTGCATTGAGATACCTAGTGGCACATTGGTTATACACTCCTGAGCAGGTGCTTTGAGATACCTCGTGGAACAGGGGCTATACACTCCTGAGCAGGTGCACTGAGATACTTGGTGGTACAGGAGCTACTGTATATACTCCTGAGCAGGTGTTTTGAGATACCTGGTGGCACAAGGGCTATACACTCCTGAGCAGGTGCTTTGAGATACCTAGTGGAACAGTGGCTGTTCACTACTGAGTAGGTGCATTGAGATACATAGTGGCACTGGGGCTATACACTCCTGAGCAGGTGCATTGAGACACCTGGTGGCACAGGGGCTATACACTCCTGAGCATGTGCATTGAGATACAGTATGTTTATACCAACAGAATAATGTACAAAATGACAGCAAACTATAACATCCTATAGCAACAATATTAACACAAGGTCCCAAAGGTCAAAGCGCAACTAAAAAACATTACACTGTTCAACACTTAAGTCACGTAATCGGTCAGGCAGAGATGCACCTCTCTGCCGGTAACCTCAGGGTACCATGTGTAAAATGTGGCACTGGTGCTCCCGAACTGTGCCATGTGGAACGCAAAACTGGATATAAGCAGCTAGCTCCTCCTGTGGAATGCAACAACTTCTAATGCAGCTACCAGTTAGCAAGCAACATCAGTGCACATGTGCAGACCAGTAGGGACCATATGGTAGCACTGATCCCAAGCTTTGAATGACCAGCTAAACTACAGGAATAATTTATTAAACTCAATAAAACAGGAGTTAAAGGGAATGTCTCATATCAGCACATCCCTAGGCATACAATGCTAGCAAACTCAATGTGATATTAGAATATTACTAGAGATGTGCACAGGACCATTTTTGCTGGATTTGGAATTGGCCCTGATTTGTCATCCGGCTTTGTATTTGGTTTTTGCCAAACTGCCGTGACTGGTTTTGTTTTTTTGTTTTCAAAAATTGACAAACAAAACTAAAATCACATAATTTGGGCCTTTTTTTTTGTTCCATGGGGGTGATTCAGACCTGATCCTAGATGTGCTAAATTTAGCACATTTATGATCAGATTCTCTGACATGCGGGGGGACGCCCAGCACAGGGCTAGTATGCCCCACATGTTAGGCGCCCGCATGAGACCCGCAGCCATTTTTGTGATAGCATCGGCTGCGTGTGATGTCATGCAGCTGCCCCGACAACGCCCCCTGTTTCTCCGTTGCCGCCCCTGTTTTAAAGTCTCGTCCCCGCAATACTCCATCTCCGTCTTTGAAATGGAGCGTTGCCTCCCCCTCCCCCACCCCCGCGACCATCTCTGCCTCATAGACAGGCAGAAGCAATCGCATTTTCTGTGGGGCGCCGTAGAAAATGCAGGCGCATGCGCAGGATGGGCCCTGCACAGGATCCCGCATCCTCTTAGCAATTTTTACCGTTGGATCGCTTATTGCGATTGCGATCCAACCTGAATCAGGCTCTATTTGTAAAATATAAAATATACATCACAATATTAGATGCCACTAAGTGAGCAAAACTGCCGGCAAATGGCAGTAATAAAAATGTTCTCATGTAATAATTTTAAATAATAAGTGAAATCACATTTCCCTTAGGTCAGTCATGTAAAAGACAAGGGCCTCAAACCAGAAATAACCAGTCTTAGCCGGTCTGGTGGGGTGTGTGAGGTCATGCTGTGATGTCATAATGGAAACTGCCTATGTCAGGGCTATGCTGTTGCTGTCTCTTGCATATGCTTTCAGAGGCCTCGCACGGCATAGCACACTGGTAGAAGGTTAGTGACTGGACAAAGATAAGAGCAGCTTATTTTGAATCGTCGGCAGACGTTTAGCATGACTATTATAATATATGACTTATGACCTTGGGGATAGCATAGTATTGGATAAAAACAAAATCTCACACCTACTGAGACAGTGCCATTACTTAACATCCACAAGCGGCTGCAAATGGGCCATTAGAGATATATGAAGGGTGCTTAACTCTCTCTCTCTCTGCCTGCCTAAATCCCAGTGTGCCAGTGTTGCACGCTGAATCGCTGATCCATTTTTATTAATATGTAGAGATGTAAGAGAATTAAATTGTGCTTTAATCATTACTTTTGTTTTTATCCAATACTATGTACAGATGTAGCCATGCTGATCATGGCTACATCTGAGGGAAACGTGCACCCTCGACGCAGCTATGCGCACCTGTGCCTAGCCATGTCGCGTTGCGGCATTTGCCGCCCCCATCCATTTGAATGGGGCACACACATGTCTTAGACATCCAGACGTACGTGGTGCGGTTGCGACTAACAAGGCCTAATCGCCTTAAGATGTAGCCACAACGAGAATGGCTACATTTGTACAGTTGTAATTCCTGTTAGCGTCAGAAATGAATGCTATGGTGGTTATGACTGTCCCCCTCCCCCCCTCACTCCCACTCAGGGTTGGACTGGCCCATAGGGGTACAGGAAAAACCACCGGTGGGCAGTGGCAAACGCAGGATTTTCATAGGGGGGTTTCCGACCATATACTATAATATATATACTATTATATATATATATATATATATATATATATATATATATATATATATATATATATATCTATCACAGTGAGCCCGGCAGTTCTCCGCATTACAAAACGGTACCTTTCTCGTTGCCTTCCGTTCAAGGAGACCTCCACAGCTCCCCCAAGCGAACAATCGTGTACGGCGGCACTCAGGCAAATAAAGACAGGACAACAGCCTCTGTGGCCATGCCCTGACGAAAAAGAGGAGTCTTTGAAACGTTGGTTACAGAGGCTGTTGTCCTGTCTTTATTTGCCTGAGTGCCACCGTACACGATTGTATGTATGTATGTATGTATGTATGTATGTATATATATATATATATATATACACACACACACACACACACACACATACACACAGCACAGTATATAAACATATATATATATATATATATATATACACACACATATACACACACACAGCACAAGCTATGTATATGTGTGTATATATATATATATATAAATATATATACATGTGTGTGTGTGTGTACACACATATACAGTACATCTGTGTACATAGACATGCATACACACACATACTGTACAGTAGCATACTTACGAACACAGCATACATACATACTGTACATGCACACAGCATACGTACTTGCACAGCATACATGCAAGCAGCATACATACATGCAGAGACACACAGTATACATGCATAGACACGCAATACACATGCACACAGTATACATACATGCACACACAGTATACATACATGCATAGACACAGTATACATGCACACAGCACACATACATGCATAGACACACAATACACATGCACACACAGTATACATACATGCACACACAGTATACATACATGTATAGACACACAGTATACATGCACACATACATAAACACAGCTTACATGCATACATACATAAACACATAGTATACATGCACACAGAACATATATACACACACAACATACAGTACATTCACACATACATACACAATATACATGCACACAATACATATACACACACCCATTAACAGGAAGCACAGCCCCCAGCACCTATACACATGACATGACACGCTACTTGCATAAACAGTGATGGCTGGGGGAGGTACAATCACTGCAGCAATTTATTTTCAGAGTGCCCCTCCTTCAACCCCTGACATACAGTTGGTGGTAGACGCACCAGGTCCCCCAAGGTCCCCCCAGCACCCCCCTGCCCCCGTTCCCGCACTCACTGGTACTGGTAGCCGCGAGATGATGATCCGTCACCGCCGCTGGTCCGGGTCCCTGCTGGCTGCTTCCCCCCCCCCCCCCCCCCCCCCGTTCCCGCACTCACTGGCCGCGAGATGGCGAGATGATCCGTCACTCACCGCCGCTGGTCCGAGTCCCCGCTGACTGCGCCGCTCAAGTCCCGTGGTGCGGCTGGCTGCTTGCACTGAGTGACTCTGCCTGAGAGGAGCTGCTGCAGCTCCCCCTACATGCAGTAGCCAGCTCAGTGTGCAGCTGGCCTGCGCAGAGGGAGACACTGTCCGCGATGTACACAAAAAAAAAAAAAACACTTCAAAGTTCAGTTGATGATCGGCGGCTTGGGTACTCGGAAACCCCCCCTGCGTGCGCGCCTGGTGGGCCCTACTGCCTGGGGGCCCACCTCCTCGTCTATGGATCAGGTCCCGTCTGTGCACTTGAATTGTACATTATACATATTATCTACAGTGCATTGCAGTTATTAATCTGGTACATTATCATGCATGCACTAGCAGTATTTACTATATATATTTATCATGGGCCCTATACCATGTTAGCCAAGCCTCTGTGGCAGCAGGCCACACCCCTAAGCATGGGCCTTTACCTCTGCATTCCCCCGGTGGGCTCTCCATGCCCCACTAATTTCTTGCTCTCTTTTTTCACTCTCTCACCATTGACGTATAGGTGCGTTTTTCTCCTGCCGGGTAAATAGGTCAAAATATCAGATTTGAGGTGACAGATGGGAAGACTGGGTTAGGCAAGGTTAGTTGGTGGGCAGGTGGTCTGGGCAAACCAGGGACGTGCAGTCAGGGAAGGCAGGGGAGGCAGTGCCTCCCCTGTCATTAATGATTAAAATAATATAAAGAAGACACTTATGACACATACTGTATTCTGTGTCATAAGTATCTCCTTTATATTAATCTAATCATTATCCCTGTTTAAATGTGTTTCGGGGGCACCGATCGTGGTGCCTCCCATTGTGAATGTGGAAGGGTGTTGGAGCGGGGGGCGTGGTGTGGGAGGGGCCTAGCCATGGGCATTAAAAGTCCATTGGACCATTGGAAATGCATGGGAAAGCGGCACCATTAGAGGTGCTGCTTTCATACAGGGACGTGCTTTCAACCCATGAAAGCACGCCCCTGTCAGTGAGGCCACAGTGATTGGCCAGAGGATCCGTTACTGGATCCGCTGCCATCACTGTATGGGTGCGCGGAGGTGCGGGCATCAGAGGCAGTGAGAGTATTAGTGGCACTGCCATTCTGCAGAGTTTGGCAGCGGAGCGGTACCAATTTAAAAAATGGCACCTCAGCGTAATTTTTTAAATTCAAGATGGCAACCACGAGCCAATCACGGCTCGCTGCGTCATCACCCCGGCCTCTCCGGCTGACTTATATAAGTCAGCGCGAGGCATCGGCGTCAGTCCGACGGCGGAAGAGCTCCTGAAGAAAGAAGATGCTGGAAGTCCTGAATGGGCGGCAGCCATGCAAACAAGCTTAAAGGCCGCCGCCCCCAGGTGAAGACCCTGAATAATAAACTTTTTTTTACAGACGGTGTGGTGTTTTTATTTTAATATTTTCTTTACAGGTGGACTACAGGTGCCAGCGGGCCCTTTATGTCCGGACATGCTGGCACTTGTGTTTCTCCAAGTGCTATGCAAAAGTGCTTAACAACCGCCGCCCACCAGGTGAAGACGCTGGAAGCCCTGGGAAGGCGTCAGCCATGCAAAAGAGCTTAAAGGCCGCTCCCTCCCAGGTGAAGACTAGAGATGAGCGCCTGAAATTTTTCGGGTTTTGTGTTTTGGTTTTGGGTTCGGTTCCGCGGCCGTGTTTTGGGTTCGAACGCGTTTTGGCAAAACCTCACCGAATTTTTTTTGTCGGATTCGGGTGTGTTTTGGATTCGGGTGTTTTTTTCAAAAAACACTAAAAAACAGCTTAAATCATAGAATTTGGGGGTCATTTTGATCCCAAAGTATTATTAACCTCAAAAACCATAATTTACACTCATTTTCAGTCTATTCTGAATACCTCACACCTCACAATATTATTTTTAGTCCTAAAATTTGCACCGAGGTCGCTGTGTGAGTAAGATAAGCGACCCTAGTGGCCGACACAAACACCGGGCCCATCTAGGAGTGGCACTGCAGTGTCACGCAGGATGTCCCTTCCAAAAAACCCTCCCCAAACAGCACATGACGCAAAGAAAAAAAGAGGCGCAATGAGGTAGCTGTGTGAGTAAGATTAGCGACCCTAGTGGCCGACACAAACACCGGGCCCATCTAGGAGTGGCACTGCAGTGTCACGCAGGATGGCCCTTCCAAAAAACCCTCCCCAAACAGCACATGACGCAAAGAAAAAAAGAGGCGCAATGAGGTAGCTGTGTGAGTAAGATTAGCGACCCTAGTGGCCGACACAAACACCGGGCCCATCTAGGAGTGGCACTGCAGTGTCACGCAGGATGGCCCTTCCAAAAAACCCTCCCCAAACAGCACATGACGCAAAGAAAAAAAGAGGCGCAATGAGGTAGCTGTGTGAGTAAGATTAGCGACCCTAGTGGCCGACACAAACACCGGGCCCATCTAGGAGTGGCACTGCAGTGTCACGCAGGATGTCCCTTCCAAAAAACCTTCCCCAAACAGCACATGACGCAAAGAAAAAAAGAGGCGCAATGAGGTAGCTGTGTGAGTAAGATTAGCGACCCTAGTGGCCGACACAAACACCGGGCCCATCTAGGAGTGGCACTGCAGTGTCACGCAGGATGTCCCTTCCAAAAAACCCTCCCCAAACAGCACATGACGCAAAGAAAAAAAGAGGCGCAATGAGGTAGCTGACTGTGTGAGTAAGATTAGCGACCCTAGTGGCCGACACAAACACCGGGCCCATCTAGGAGTGGCACTGCAGTGTCACGCAGGATGTCCCTTCCAAAAAACCCTCCCCAAACAGCACATGACGCAAAGAAAAAAAGAGGCGCAATGAGGTAGCTGACTGTGTGAGTAAGATTAGCGACCCTAGTGGCCGACACAAACACCGGGCCCATCTAGGAGTGGCACTGCAGTGTCACGCAGGATGTCCCTTCCAAAAAACCCTCCCCAATCAGCACATGATGCAAAGAAAAAGAAAAGAAAAAAGAGGTGCAAGATGGAATTGTCCTTGGGCCCTCCCACCCACCCTTATGTTGTATAAACAAAACAGGACATGCACACTTTAACCAACCCATCATTTCAGTGACAGGGTCTGCCACACGACTGTGACTGATATGACGGGTTGGTTTGGACCCCCCCCAAAAAAGAAGCAATTAATCTCTCCTTGCACAAACTGGCTCTACAGAGGCAAGATGTCCACCTCATCTTCACCCTCCGATATATCACCGTGTACATCCCCCTCCTCACAGATTATCAATTCGTCCCCACTGGAATCCACCATCTCAGCTCCCTGTGTACTTTGTGGAGGCAATTGCTGCTGGTCAATGTCTCCGCGGAGGAATTGATTATAATTCATTTTAATGAACATCATCTTCTCCACATTTTCTGGATGTAACCTCGTACGCCGATTGCTGACAAGGTGAGCGGCGGCACTAAACACTCTTTCGGAGTACACACTTGTGGGAGGGCAACTTAGGTAGAATAAAGCCAGTTTGTGCAAGGGCCTCCAAATTGCCTCTTTTTCCTGCCAGTATAAGTACGGACTGTGTGACGTGCCTACTTGGATGCGGTCACTCATATAATCCTCCACCATTCTATCAATGTTGAGAGAATCATATGCAGTGACAGTAGACGACATGTCCGTAATCGTTGTCAGGTCCTTCAGTCCGGACCAGATGTCAGCATCAGCAGTCGCTCCAGACTGCCCTGCATCACCGCCAGCGGGTGGGCTCGGAATTCTGAGCCTTTTCCTCGCACCCCCAGTTGCGGGAGAATGTGAAGGAGGAGATGTTGACAGGTCGCGTTCCGCTTGACTTGACAATTTTGTCACCAGCAGGTCTTTCAACCCCAGCAGACCTGTGTCTGCCGGAAAGAGAGATCCAAGGTAGGCTTTAAATCTAGGATCGAGCACGGTGGCCAAAATGTAGTGCTCTGATTTCAACAGATTGACCACCCGTGAATCCTTGTTAAGCGAATTAAGGGCTGCATCCACAAGTCCCACATGCCTAGCGGAATCGCTCCCTTTTAGCTCCTTCTTCAATGCCTCCAGCTTCTTCTGCAAAAGCCTGATGAGGGGAATGACCTGACTCAGGCTGGCAGTGTCTGAACTGACTTCACGTGTGGCAAGTTCAAAGGGCATCAGAACCTTGCACAACGTTGAAATCATTCTCCACTGCACTTGAGACAGGTGCATTCCACCTACTATATCGTGCTCAATTGTATAGGCTTGAATGGCCTTTTGCTGCTCCTCCAACCTCTGAAGCATATAGAGGGTTGAATTCCACCTCGTTACCACTTCTTGCTTCAGATGATGGCAGGGCAGGTTCAGTAGTTTTTGGTGGTGCTCCAGTCTTCTGTACGTGGTGCCTGTACGCCGAAAGTGTCCCGCAATTTTTCTGGCCACCGACAGCATCTCTTGCACGCCCCTGTCGTTTTTTAAAAAATTCTGCACCACCAAATTCAAGGTATGTGCAAAACATGGGACGTGCTGGAATTTGCCCATATTTAATGCACACACAATATTGCTGGCGTTGTCCGATGCCACAAATCCACAGGAGAGTCCAATTGGGGTAAGCCATTCCGCGATGATCTTCCTCAGTTGCCGTAAGAGGTTTTCAGCTGTGTGCGTATTCTGGAAAGCGGTGATACAAAGCGTAGCCTGCCTAGGAAAGAGTTGGCGTTTGCGAGATGCTGCTACTGGTGCCGCCGCTGCTGTTCTTGCGGCGGGAGTCCATACATCTACCCAGTGGGCTGTCACAGTCATATAGTCCTGACCCTGCCCTGCTCCACTTGTCCACATGTCCGTGGTTAAGTGGACATTGGGTACAACTGCATTTTTTAGGACACTGGTGAGTCTTTTTCTGACGTCCGTGTACATTCTCGGTATCGCCTGCCTAGAGAAGTGGAACCTAGATGGTATTTGGTAACGGGGGCACACTGCCTCAATAAATTGTCTAGTTCCCTGTGAACTAACGGCGGATACCGGACGCACGTCTAACACCAACATAGTTGTCAAGGACTCAGTTATCCGCTTTGCAGTAGGATGACTGCTGTGATATTTCATCTTCCTCGCAAAGGACTGTTGAACAGTCAATTGCTTACTGGAAGTAGTACAAGTGGGCTTACGACTTCCCCTCTGGGATGACCATCGACTCCCAGCGGCAACAACAGCAGCGCCAGCAGCAGTAGGCGTTACACGCAAGGATGCATCGGAGGAATCCCAGGCAGGAGAGGACTCGTCAGAATTGCCAGTGACATGGCCTGCAGGACTATTGGCATTCCTGGGGAAGGAGGAAATTGACACTGAGGGAGTTGGTGGGGTGGTTTGCGTGAGCTTGGTTACAAGAGGAAGGGATTTACTGGTCAGTGGACTGCTTCCGCTGTCACCCAAAGTTTTTGAACTTGTCACTGACTTATTATGAATGCGCTGCAGGTGACGTATAAGGGAGGATGTTCCGAGGTGGTTAACGTCCTAACCCCTACTTATTACAGCTTGACAAAGGGAACACACGGCTTGACACCTGTTGTCCGCATTTCTGGTGAAATACCTCCACACCGAAGAGCTGATTTTTTTGGTATTTTCACCTGGCATGTCAACGGCCATATTCCTCCCACGGACAACAGGTGTCTCCCCGGGTGCCTGACTTAAACAAACCACCTCACCATCAGAATCCTCCTGGTCAATTTCCTCCCCAGCGCCAGCAACACCCATATCCTCCTCATCCTGGTGTACTTCAACACTGACATCTTCAATCTGACTATCAGGAACTGGACTGCGGGTGCTCCTTCCAGCACTTGCAGGGGGCGTGCAAATGGTGGAAGGCGCATGCTCTTCACGTCCAGTGTTGGGAAGGTCAGGCATCGCAACCGACACAATTGGACTCTCCTTGTGGATTTGGGATTTCAAAGAACGCACAGTTCTTTGCGGTGCTTTTGCCAGCTTGAGTCTTTTCAGTTTTCTAGCGAGAGGCTGAGTGCTTCCATCCTCATGTGAAGCTGAACCACTAGCCATGAACATAGGCCAGGGCCTCAGCCGTTCCTTGCCACTCCGTGTGGTAAATGGCATATTGGCAAGTTTACGCTTCTCCTCCGACAATTTTATTTTAGGTTTTGGAGTCCTTTTTTTACTGATATTTGGTGTTTTGGTTTTGACATGCTCTGTACTATGCCATTGGGCATCGGCCTTGGCAGACGACGTTGCTGGCATTTCATCGTCTCGGCCATGACTAGTGGCAGCAGCTTCAGCACGAGGTGGAAGTGGATCTTGATCTTTCCCTAATTTTGGAACCTCAACATTTTTGTTCTCCATATTTTAATAGGCACAACTAAAAGGCACCTCAGGTAAACAATGGAGATGGATGGATTGGATACTAGTATACAATTATGGACGGGCTGCCGAGTGCCGACACAGAGGTAGCCACAGCCGTGAACTACCGCACTGTACTGTGTCTGCTGCTAATATATAGACTGGTTGATAAAGAGATAGTATACTCTTAACTAGTATGTATGTATAAAGAAAGAAAAAAAAACCACGGTCAGGTGGTATATACAATTATGGACGGGCTGCCGAGTGCCGACACAGAGGTAGCCACAGCCGTGAACTACCGCACTGTACTGTGTCTGCTGCTAATATATAGACTGGTTGATAAAGAGATAGTATACTCGTAACTAGTATGTATGTATAAAGAAAGAAAAAAAAACCACGGTTAGGTGGTATATACAATTATGGACGGGCTGCCGAGTGCCGACACAGAGGTAGCCACAGCCGTGAACTACCGCACTGTACTGTGTCTGCTGCTAATATATAGACTGGTTGATAAAGAGATAGTATACTCGTAACTAGTATGTATGTATAAAGAAAGAAAAAAAAACCACGGTTAGGTGGTATATACAATTATGGACGGGCTGCCGAGTGCCGACACAGAGGTAGCCACAGCCGTGAACTACCGCACTGTACTGTGTCTGCTGCTAATATATAGACTGGTTGATAAAGAGATAGTATACTCGTAACTAGTATGTATGTATAAAGAAAGAAAAAAAAACCACGGTTAGGTGGTATATACAATTATGGACGGGCTGCCGAGTGCCGACACAGAGGTAGCCACAGCCGTGAACTACCGCACTGTACTGTGTCTGCTGCTAATATATAGACTGGTTGATAAAGAGATAGTATACTCGTAACTAGTATGTATGTATAAAGAAAGAAAAAAAAACCACGGTTAGGTGGTATATACAATTATGGACGGGCTGCCGAGTGCCGACACAGAGGTAGCCACAGCCGTGAACTACCGCACTGTACTGTGTCTGCTGCTAATATATAGACTGGTTGATAAAGAGATAGTATACTCGTAACTAGTATGTATGTATAAAGAAAGAAAAAAAAACCACGGTTAGGTGGTATATACAATTATGGACGGGCTGCCGAGTGCCGACACAGAGGTAGCCACAGCCGTGAACTACCGCACTGTACTGTGTCTGCTGCTAATATATAGACTGGTTGATAAAGAGATAGTATACTCGTAACTAGTATGTATGTATAAAGAAAGAAAAAAAAACCACGGTTAGGTGGTATATACAATTATGGACGGGCTGCCGAGTGCCGACACAGAGGTAGCCACAGCCGTGAACTACCGCACTGTACTGTGTCTGCTGCTAATATATAGACTGGTTGATAAAGAGATAGTATACTCGTAACTAGTATGTATGTATAAAGAAAGAAAAAAAAACCACGGTCAGGTGGTATATACAATTATGGACGGGCTGCCGAGTGCCGACACAGAGGTAGCCACAGCCGTGAACTACCGCACTGTACTGTGTCTGCTGCTAATATATAGACTGGTTGATAAAGAGATAGTATACTCGTAACTAGTATGTATGTATAAAGAAAGAAAAAATAACCACGGTTAGGTGGTATATACAATTATGGACGGGCTGCCGAGTGCCGACACAGAGGTAGCCACAGCCGTGAACTACCGCACTGTACTGTGTCTGCTGCTAATATATAGACTGGTTGATAAAGAGATAGTATACTCGTAACTAGTATGTATGTATAAAGAAAGGAAAAAAAACCACGGTTAGGTGGTATATACAATTATGGACGGGCTGCCGAGTGCCGACACAGAGGTAGCCACAGCCGTGAACTACCGCACTGTACTGTGTCTGCTGCTAATATATAGACTGGTTGATAAAGAGATAGTATACTCGTAACTAGTATGTATGTATAAAGAAAGAAAAAAAAACCACGGTTAGGTGGTATATACAATTATGGACGGGCTGCCGAGTGCCGACACAGAGGTAGCCACAGCCGTGAACTACCGCACTGTACTGTGTCTGCTGCTAATATATAGACTGGTTGATAAAGAGATAGTATACTACTAATATTATATATACTGGTGGTCAGGTCACTGGTCACTAGTCACACTGGCAGTGGCACTCCTGCAGCAAAAGTGTGCACTGTTTAATTTTAATATAATATTATGTACTCCTGGCTCCTGCTATAACCTATAACTGGCACTGCAGTAGTGCTCCCCAGTCTCCCCCACAATTATAAGCTGTGTGAGCTGAGCAGTCAGACAGATATATAATATATATAGATGATGCAGCACACTGGCCTGAGCCTGAGCAGTGCACACAGATATGGTATGTGACTGACTGAGTCACTGTGTGTATCGCTTTTTTCAGGCAGAGAACGGATATATTAAATAAACTGCACTGTGTGTCTGGTGGTCACTCACTATATAATATATTATGTACTCCTGGCTCCTGCTATAACCTATAACTGGCACTGCAGTAGTGCTCCCCAGTCTCCCCCACAATTATAAGCTGTGTGAGCTGAGCAGTCAGACAGATATATATAATATTATATATAGATAATAGATGATGCAGCACACTGGCCTGAGCCTGAGCAGTGCACACAGATATGGTATGTGACTGAGTCACTGTGTGCTGTGTATCGCTTTTTTCAGGCAGAGAACGGATTATAAATAAAACTGGTGGTCACTGGTCACTATCAGCAAAACTCTGCACTGTACTGAGTACTCCTAATGCTCCCCAAAATTAGTAAATCAAGTGTCTCTCTAATCTATTCTAAACGGAGAGGACGCCAGCCACGTCCTCTCCCTATCAATCTCAATGCACGTGTGAAAATGGCGGCGACGCGCGGCTCCTTATATAGAATCCGAGTCTCGCGATAGAATCCGAGCCTCGCGAGAATCCGACAGCGTCATGATGACGTTCGGGCGCGCTCGGGTTAACCGAGCAAGGCGGGAAGATCCGAGTCGCTCGGACCCGTGAAAAAAAACATGAAGTTCTGGCGGGTTCGGATTCAGAGAAACCGAACCCGCTCATCTCTAGTGAAGACGCCGGAAGCCCTGGGGAGGCGGCGGCCCCCCAGGTGAAGACGCCGAAAGCCCTGGGGAGGCGGCAGCCATGCAAAAGAGCTTAAAGGCCGCTGCCTCTCAGGTGAAGATGCAGGAAGCCCTGGGGAGGCACCGGCCCCCCAGGTGAATGCGTTGGAAGCCCTGGAGAGGCGGCAGCCATGCAAAAAAGCTTAAAGGCTGCCGCCCCCAGGGGAACACCCTGACTAATAAACTTTTTTTCAAGACTGAGTGGTGTTTTTATTTTAATATTTTCTTTACAGGTGCACTACAGGTGCCAGTGGGCCCTTTATGTCCAGACATGCTGGCACTTGTGTTTCTCCAAGTGCTATGCAAAAAAGCTTAACAGCCACCGTCCACCAGGTGAAGATGCTGGAAGCCCTGGGAAGGCGGCAGCCATGCAAAAGAGCTTAAAGGCCACTGCCTCCCAGGTGAAGACGCCAGAGAAAGACGACGGAAGCCCTGGGGAGCCAGCGGCCCCCCAGGTGAAGACGGCGGAAGCCCTGGAGAGGCGGCGGCCATGTAAAAGAGCTTAAATGCCGCCGGCCCAAGGTGAAGACCCTGACTAATAAACTTTTTTTTATAGACGGTGTGGTGCTTTTATTTGAATATTTTCTTTACAGGTGCCAGCGGGCCCTTTATGTCCGGACATGCTGGCAATTGTGGTTCTCCAAGTACTATGCAAAAGAGCTTAACAGCCGCCGCCCACCCTGTGAAGAAGCTGGAAGCCCTGGGAAGGCGGCAGCCATGCAAAAGAGCTTAAAGGCCGCCGCCCCCAGGTGAAGACCCTGACTAATAAACTTTTTTTCTCTGACGTCCTAGTGGATGCTGGGGACTCCGTCAGGACCATGGGGAATAGCGGCTCCGCAGGAGACAGGGCACAAAATTTAAAAGTTTGACCACTAGGTGGTGTGTACTGGCTCCTCCCCCTATGACCCTCCTCCAAGCCTCAGTTAGGTTTTTGTGCCCGTCCGAGCAGGGTGCAATCTAGGTGGCTCTCATAAAGAGCTGCTTACAGTAAAAGTTTTGATAGTTTTATTATTTTCAGTGAGTCCTGCTGGCAACAGGCTCACTGCAACGAGGGACCTAGGGGAGAAGAAGTGAACTCACCTGCGTGCAGGATGGATTTGCTTCTTAGGCTACTGGACACTAGCTCCAGAGGGACGATCACAGGTACAGCCTGGATGGGTCACCGGAGCCGCGCCGCCGACCCCCTTGCAGATGCCGAAGTAAGAAGAGGTCCAGAAACCGGCGGCTGAAGGCTTTTCAGTCTTCATGAGGTAGCGCACAGCACTGCAGCTGTGCGCCATTGCGCTCAGGCACACTTCACACCGGCGGTCACTGAGGGTGCAGGGCGCTGGGGGGGGCGCCCTGGGCAGCAATGTTAATACCTTTCTGGCTAAAAAGAATACATCACATATAGTCCATGAGGCTATATGGATGTATTTCACCCCTGCCAGGTCTCAGAAAAACCGGGAGAAGAGCCCGCCGGAATAGGGGGCGGGGCCTATCTCCTCAGCACACAGCGCCATTTTCCTACACAGCTCCGCTGCTAGGAAGGCTCCCAGGCTCTCCCCTGCACTGCACTACAGAAACAGGGTAAAAAACAGAGAGGGGGGGCATTTTTTGGCGATATTATATATATTTAAGCAGCTATAAGGAAACAACACTTATATAAGGTTGTTCCTATATAATTATAGCGCTTTGGTGTGTGCTGGCAAACTCTCCCTCTGTCTCCCCAAAGGGCTAGTGGGGTCCTGTCTTCTATCAGAGCATTCCCTGTGTGTCTGCTGTGTGTCGGTACGTGTGTGTCGACATGTATGAGGACGATGTTGGTGTGGAGGCGGAGCAATTGCCGGTAATGGTGATGTCACCCCCTAGGGAGTCGACACCGGAATGGATGGCTTTGTTTATGGAATTACGTGATAATGTCAGCACGCTGCAAAAGTCGGTTGACGACATGAGACGACCGGCAAACCAGTTAGTACCTGTACAGGCGTCTCAAACACCGTCAGGGGCTGTAAAACGCCCTTTGCCTCAGTCGGTCGACACAGACCCAGACACGGACACCGAATCTAGTGTCGACGGTGAAGAAACGAACGTATTTTCCAGTAGGGCCACACGTTATATGATCACGGCAATGAAGGAGGCTTTGCATATCTCTGATACTGCAAGTACCACAAAAAGGGGTATTATGTGGGGTCTGAAAAAACTACCTGTAGTTTTTCCTGAATCAGAGGAATTGAATGACGTGTGTGATGAAGCGTGGGTTACCCCTGATAAAAAACTGCTAATTTCAAAGAAGTTATTGGCGTTATACCCTTTCCCGCCAGAGGTTAGGGCGCGCTGGGAAACACCCCCTAGGGTGGACAAGGCGCTCACACGTTTATCCAAACAAGTGGCGTTACCGTCTCCTGATACGGCCGCCCTCAAGGATCCAGCTGATAGGAGGCTGGAAAATACTCTAAAAAGTATATACACACATACTGGTGTTATACTGCGACCAGCAATCGCCTCAGCCTGGATGTGCAGTGCTGGGGTGGCTTGGTCGGATTCCCTGACTGAAAATATTGATACCCTGGATAGGGACAGTATTTTATTGACTATAGAGCAATTAAAGGATGCATTCCTTTATATGCGAGATGCACAGAGGGATATCTGCACTCTGGCATCAAGAGTAAGTGCGATGTCCATATCTGCCAGAAGAAGTCTATGGACACGACAGTGGTCAGGCGATGCGGATTCCAAACGGCATATGGAAGTATTGCCGTATAAAGGGGAGGAATTATTTGGGGTCGGTCTATCGGATTTGGTAGCCACGGCAACAGCCGGGAAGTCCACCTTTTTACCTCAAGTCCCCTCCCAGCAGAAAAGGACGCAGTCTTTTCAGCCGCAGTCCTTTCGTTCCTATAAGAACAAGCGAGCAAAAGGACATTCATATTTGCCCCGAGGCAAAGGAAAGGGTAAGAGACTGCAGCAAGCAGCCCCTTCCCAGGAGCAGAAGTCCTCCCCGGCTTCTGCAAAGGCCTCAGCATGACGCTGGGACCTTACAAGCGGACTCAGGGGCGGTGGGGGGTTGCCTCAAGAATTTCAGCGCACAGTGGGCTCACTCGCAGGTGGACCCCTGGATCCTGCAGGTAGTATCTCAGGGTTACAGGTTGGAATTCGAGAAGTCTCCCCCTCGCCGGTTTACTAAAATCTGCTTTGCCAACGTCTCCCTCAGACAGGGCGACGGTATTGGAAGCCATTCACAAGCTGTATTCTCAGCAGGTGATAATCAAGGTACCCCTTCTACAACAGGGAAAGGGGTATTACTCCACGCTAATTGTGGTACCGAAGCCGGACGGCTCGGTAAGACCTATTCTAAATCTGAAATCTCTGAACCTGTACATACAAAAATTCAAGTTCAAGATGGAGTCACTCAGAGCAGTGATAGCGAATCTGGAAGAAGGGGATTTTATGGTGTCCTTGGACATCAAGGATGCTTACCTTCATGTCCCAATTTGCCCTTCACACCAAGGGTACCTCAGGTTCGTGGTACAATACTGTCATTATCAGTTTCAGACGCTGCCGTTTGGATTGTCCACGGCACCCAGGGTCTTTACCAAGGTAATGGCCGAAATGATGATACTCCTTCGAAAAAAGGGAGTTTTAATTATCCCGTACTTGGACGATCTCCTGATAAGGGCAAGATCCAGAGAACAGCTGGAGGTCGGAGTAGCACTAACTCAAGTAGTGCTCCAACAGAACGGGTGGATTCTGAATTTTCCAAAATCCCAACTGATCCCGACGACACGTCTGCTGTTCCTAGGGATGATTCTGGACACTGTTCAGAAAAAGGTATTTCTTCCGGAGGAGAAAGCCAGGGAGTTATCCGAACTCGTCAGGAACCTCCTAAAACCAGGGACAGTGTCTGTGCATCAATGCACAAGAGTCCTGGAAAAAAGGGTCTCTCTGCTATGGTGGTTGCAGAGTGCTCATCTGTTAGAGGGCCGCAGATTCGGCATACAGAACTGGGTCCTAGTGACCACGGATGCCAGCCCGAGAGGCTGGGGAGCGGTCACACAAGGAAGAAACTTCCAGGGCGTGTGGTCAAGCCTGGAAACGTCTCTTCACATAAATATACTGGAACTAAGAGCAATCTACAATGCTCTAAGCCTGGCAAACCCTCTGCTTCAGGGTCAGCCGGTGTTGATCCAGTCGGACAACATCACGGCAGTCGCCCACGTAAACAGACAGGGCGGCACAAGAAGCAGGAGGGCAATGGCAGAGGCTGCAAGGATTCTTCACTGGGCGGAAAATCATGTGATAGCACTGTCAGCAGTGTTCATCCCGGGAGTGGACAACTGGGAAGCAGACTTCCTCAGCAGACACAATCTTCACCTGGGAGAGTGGGGACTTCATCCAGAAGTCTTCCACATGATTGTAGTCCATTGGGAAAGACCAATGGTGGACATGATGGCGTCCCGCCTCAACAAAAAACTGGACAGGTATTGCGCCAGGTCAAGAGACCCTCAGGCAATAGCTGTGGACGCTCTGGTAACACCATGGGTGTACCAGTCAGTGTATGTGTTTCCTCCTCTGCCTCTCATACCCAAGGTACTGAGAATTATACGGCAAAGGGGAGTAAGAACGATACTAGTGGCTCCGGACTGGCCAAGAAGGACTTGGTACCCGGAACTTCAGGAGATGCTCACGGAAGATCCGTGGCCTCTACCTCTAAGAAGGGATCTGCTTCAGCAGGGACCATGTCTATTCCAAGACTTACCGCGGCTGCGTTTGACGGCATGGTGGTTGAACGCCGGATCCTAAGGGAAAAAGGCATTCCGGAAGAGGTCATCCCTACCCTGGTCAAAGCCAGGAAAGAGGTGACTGCACAACATTATCACCGCATTTGGAGAAAATATGTTGCATGGTGTGAGGCCAGGAAGGCCCCGACAGAGGAATTTCAACTGGGTCGATTCCTACATTTCCTGCAAACAGGATTATCTATGGGCCTCAAATTAGGGTCCATTAAGGTTCAAATTTCGGCCCTGTCGATTTTCTTCCAGAAAGAATTGGCTTCAGTTCCTGAAGTCCAGACTTTTGTAAAAGGAGTACTACATATACAGCCCCCGGTTGTGCCCCCAGTGGCACCGTGGGATCTCAATGTAGTTTTGGATTTTCTCAAATCCCATTGGTTTGAGCCACTCAAATCGGTAGATTTGAAATATCTTACATGGAAAGTAACCATGCTACTGGCCCTGGCTTCAGCCAGGAGAGTGTCGGAATTGGCGGCTTTATCGTATAAAAGCCCATATCTGATTTTCCATTCGGACAGGGCAGAATTGAGGACGCGTCCTCATTTTCTGCCTAAGGTGGTATCAGCGTTTCACCTGAACCAGCCTATTGTGGTGCCTGCGGCTACTAGCGAGTTGGAGGATTCCAAGTTGCTGGACGTTGTCAGAGCATTGAAAATATATATTTCAAGGACGGCTGGAGTCAGAAAATCTGACTCGCTGTTTATACTGTATGCACCCAACAAGCTGGGTGCTTCTGCTTCTAAGCAGACGATTGCTCGTTGGATTTGTAGCACAATTCAACTGGCACATTCTGTGGCAGGCCTGCCACAGCCTAAATCTGTCAATGCCCACTCCACAAGGAAGGTGGGCTCATCTTGGGCGGCTGCCCGAGGGGTCTCGGCATTACAACTCTGCCGAGCAGCTACGTGGTCAGGGGAGAACACGTTTGTAAAATTCTACAAATTTGATACCCTGGCTAAGGAGGACCTGGAGTTCTCTCATTCGGTGCTGCAGAGTCATCCGCACTCTCCCGCCCGTTTGGGAGCTTTGGTATAATCCCCATGGTCCTGACGGAGTCCCCAGCATCCACTAGGACGTCAGAGAAAATAAGAATTTACTCACCGGTAATTCTATTTCTCGTAGTCCGTAGTGGATGCTGGGCGCCCATCCCAAGTGCGGATTGTCTGCAATACTTGTACATAGTTATTGTTACAAAAAAATCGGGTTGTTTATTGTTGTGAGCCATCTTTTCAGAGGCTCCTCCGTTATCATACTGTTAACTGGGTTCAGATCACAAGTTGTACGGTGTGATTGGTGTGGCTGGTATGAGTCTTACCCGGGATTCAAAATCCTTCCTTATTGTGTACGCTCGTCCGGGCACAGTATCCTAACTGAGGCTTGGAGGAGGGTCATAGGGGGAGGAGCCAGTACACACCACCTAGTGGTCAAACTTTTACATTTTGTGCCCTGTCTCCTGCGGAGCCGCTATTCCCCATGGTCCTGACGGAGTCCCCAGCATCCACTACGGACTACGAGAAATAGAATTACCGGTGAGTAAATTCTTATTTTTTTTAAAGGGTGTGGTGTTTTTAAAGAAGAAGACGAAGACAAAGAAGAAGAAGAAGAAGAAGAAGAAGAAGAAGAAGAAGAAGTAGTAGAACAAAAGTAGGCTACATTTTACTTAAAATAAAAATAGACATTTATTTTTTAAATATATTTTGCTTGAAGTTTTCTTAATAAATAAATTCTCTCAAAAGGTGAAGAAATGAGTGACACATATTTAGGGAGACAAATATATTAGGAGAGTTTAGAACCATGCATTGTTTATTCTACACAAGAGAGTACCATGTGAGGCAGCCATTTTGGGTCCACTACATAGATTACACTGTGCAATAAGTAAAACATGGCAGTAAGGCATACAAAGGTAAAATGAAAAGCAACTAACAGGACCAGTGCCGTAACTAGGCATTTTAGCGCTGTGTGCAAGAAACGACAGTAGCGCCCCCCCCCCAAGTAAGACAGGGGCAGTGCGCGCCGTAGGCGCGTGAAAAATTTATAGGGGCATGGCTTCACGAGGAAGGGGCGTGGCCACAAAATAATAGCAATTCATACTACGGTGCACAGTAGTCTACATTATTAAAATTACGCTGCACAGTAGCGCCACTACACCAGGTAGAGCCCCTTTTATACATTACAGCAGACAGCGTCCCCCTTTTTACACATTACGGCAGCCAGTCCCCCTTTTTTACACATTGCGGCAGCCAGGACCCCTTTTTACACATTGCGGCAGCCAGGCCCCCTCTTTACACATTGCGGCAGCCAGGCCCCCTTTTTACACATTGCGGCAGCCAGGATCCCATTTTACACATTGCGGCAGCCAGGCCCCCTTTTTACACATTGCGGCAGCCAGGACCCCTTTTTACACATTGCGGCAGCCAGGACCCCTTTTTACACATTGCGGCAGCCAGGCCCCCTCTTTACACATTGCGGCAGCCAGGCCCCCTTTTTACACAATGCGGCAGCCAGGACCCCATTTTACACATTGCGGCAGCCAGGACTCCTTTTTACACATTGCGGCAGCCAGACCCCCTTTTTATACATTGCGGCAGCCAGGACCCCTTTTTACACATTACGGCAGCCAGTCCCCCTTTTTACACATTACGGCAGCCAGTCCCCCTTTTTACACATTGCGGCAGCCAGGCCCCCTCTTTACACATTGCGGCAGCCAGGCCCCCTTTTTACACATTGCGGCAGCCAGGACCCCATTTTACACATTGCGGCAGCCAGGCCCCCCCCCCTTTTTACACATTGCGGCAGCCAGATCCCCTTTTTATACATTGCGGCAGCCAGGACCCCTTTTTACACATTGCGGCAGACGGTGTCCCCCTGAGAGAGAGAGAGAAAGAGAGAGAGAAAGAAAGAGAGAGAGGGATATACTTACCTTCTCCCCGCTGACAGGCTCCTCGTGCTGGCATCTCCCTCTCGGTGCAGGCAGTGAGATGAGAAGAAGGAGGGAGGGGGAGCAGGGAGCCGCAGCAGCGCTATTTGATTGGTAGCAAGCACCGCTGCAGCATCCCCCTCTCCTTCTGTATTGGCTGCCCGGCGCTGCTATGGATGCTGGGATGAAGGAACCGCATCCCAGCATCCATAGCAGCGCCGGGCAGCCAATACAGAAGGAGAGGGGGATGCTGCAGCGGCGCTTACTACCAATCAAATAGCGCTGCTGCGGCTCCCTGCTCCCCCTCCCTCGTCCTCCTTGAACCCGGCGCTGGTCTCCTCTCCCTCCAGCCGCGCACGGCGCACACAGAGGCGGCATGTATTGAGTCAATTTGACTCATTACATGCCGCTGGCCGTTGCGCCCTCAGGGCAACTGCGCTGTGTGCCAAGCCCCCTTGGCACACGCGTAGTTACGGCGCTGAACAGGACACCTAGTTTGCAGCTTACACAGTAAGGAAAATGGTCTTACTCTATAATTTATTTTAGATATCTTTCTCCTTTATAACTATTTTAAAGTGAGCTGAGGGGAAAATAACAATACAGGGTCCAGTTACATTATAAAATAATAAAAAAAAATTCTCTGAACAAAAAATAAAAAATAAAAATGTATAATAATTCTCCAACACTCCAAAGATGGTAAGCTCATACTGTGAATTGCATAAAATATTTCTATGAACCCCACTTAATCACTGTTACACACTGGTTCTCACTGAGCGGAGGTTGAGATGAGAGGGGTGTTATTCAGCAGGATCACTGGAAGTGTTGTGGATCTCTGATAATCTCAGACAATTGACAAGATGCCGCCGCATTTATGTGCAGGATTTAGGTCAGCAGCCATCTTGGTACAGGGAGTGCAGCCTTCCTGAAGGAACAGTATGTAATCTGCGCAGTAGCGCTCTCCCTTTCAACACTTTTTATATACAAATAGGATAATAATGATAAAACTCCCACATAGTCATCTAAATGGGATGTAGTCACCATCCCGGCGGTCAGCATACCACCACCGGGATCCGGGCCACCGAATGCCGTCAGTGGGGCCGAGGACTATTCCCACTAGTTGGTGTCCATGACACCCATAGAGTGGGAATACAACCTGTGACGAGCGCAGCAAGCCACCAAGCCCGCAGCGTGAAGCCCGCAGCAAGGGGCTTCGTTTCGCTTGCCCCTCTCCCGGCATGCTGGCATTCAGAATCCCGTCGTCGGTATGCTGACCGCCAGGATCCCGGCCGCCGGTCAAAAACGCATCTGAATTATTACTTGTGCCTTGTGTAGGATTTTCAAATATGTGTAGTTTACTGTATACAAGGATATAAAACCTTAAAGGAACTGCGATCTAAGGTGTATTACATGTAGTTATAAAAATAAGTTTATTTTATGGCAGTAGTTTCCAAACAGGGGGCCGTGAGACCCTCGGGTTCCTCGGGAAAGGTGTGGGGGGTGAAGGGGGGGGGGGGTATAAGGGAGGCCTTGCAGTGGTGCCGTAGTTTGGTGGTCCATGAACAATTCAAATTACTTATACTGAATTTAATTGGCAAAACCAGTCCTTCACCACAAAACTGAACCTAAGGATGACGTATTATAAACACAATTTACTTCATTATATTTTTTTCTAATTTTCTCACTAAGAAACTATGGTCTTGGGGAGCCGTGACAGAAATTCTGAAACTCTAGGGCAGGGGTGTCAAACTCGCAGCTCCTACCGCATCCTTTTGTGGCCCACGGGCAGGGGTCCTTTTGCGGCCCAACCACCTTGCTTGCAGCGAGGGCAGGAGAGCACAGCGCACACCTCTCTTGCTCCCCAGTCCGGTCTCCGGCGATGGCACAGGTATCTTAAATCAGGTGCCGGTCCGTGTTCACGGACCAGAAGCCAATCAGGAGCAGTGCCAGAGTCTTTGCTTTCTATGTGCAGTGCCATCTTCCCGAAGAGATCACCATGAAGACGGCGCCACTGCCACTGACTGCAGCACAGGCATACTGGGGAGGGGTAGCAAACTGGGGCTTCTGCCAGGCCCCTCCAGCAGCCCCTCTACCAATGCACGCCAGTTGGCATGCCGAGCAACAGGGACTATTCCCATAGAGTGGGATAGAACCTGTGGCAAGCGCAACGAGCCCGCAAGGGTCTTTGTTGTGCTGGCCGAAACCCCCCCTGCTGGCCATCTGACAGACGGAATCCCGGCGTCGGTATGGTGACTCTCCCAACCACTGGTCACCCAATACCAACCTGTCCAAAATGACTATACAGTATGAGTGGAATTATTACACTCACTTAGTGCAGTTGGACTTCCAGCGTATAGCACTGCACTGACAGTTGGTGTTCCGGTCATGCTTCTGCAGACCTTGACTCTGCCCAGGTTATACAACAGAACCCGACATAAAGCATACTTGCCTACTTTTGAAAAAGCATTTCAGGGAGATGTGAAAGTAACAACTATCATTGCGGACGTGTACTGCTCCATCTGAGAGGCATCATAAAAATGACTTACAGTATATCCAAATGTAAATGAGCCCCAAAGTTAGTAAGATCTACTTGCTCAAGAAAAAACTCTTATATTTTGCAGAATTTGTTTGTGTATTGTGCTTTACAAGAGGTTCCATATACTGTAAGTGGCCACGAGAAACTTTATTTAAAATGCATGTAGCCATAGGTTGCACTGTGTCTTATAACTAGAGATGAGCGGGTTCGGTTCGTCGAGATCCGAACCCCCCCGAACTTCACGTGGTTTACACGGGTCGGAGGCAGCCTCGGTTTTTCCCGCCTAACACGCAAAACCCGAACGGAGGAAAACATCATAATCCCGCTGTCGGATTCTCGCGAGATTCGGATTCCATATAAAGAGCCGCGTGTCGCCGTCATTTTCACTCGTGCATTGTCGATTGAGCGAAGAGGACTTGGCTACGTTCTCTGCCTGAAAAGCTCAATATCTGTGCCAAGTGTGCTGCATTGTGGGGACCCGAATATAGTTGTATAGTACAGTTGTCCATTGCTCTATCATGCAGCTCTGTGTCAGACTCAGTTCTATTCTCCGGATCAGTGCTCAATATCTGTGCTGCATTGTGGGGACCAGTATATAGTAGTACAGTGCTGCATTGTGGTGACCACCAGTATATAGTAGTACAGTGCTGCATTGTGGTGACCACCAGTATATAGTAGTATAGTACAGTTGTCCATTGCTCTATCATGCAGCTCTGTGTCAGACTCCGTTTTATTCTCCGGATCAGTGCTCAATATCTGTGCTGCATTGTGGGGACCAGTATATAGTAGTACAGTGCTGCATTGTGGTGACCACCAGTATATAGTAGTACAGTACAGTTTTCCATTGCTGTATCTTGCAGCTCCGTGTCAGACTCAGTTCTATTCTCCGGATCAGTGCTCAATATCTGTGCTGCATTGTGGGGACCTGTATATAGTAGTACAGTGCTGCATTGTGGTGACCACCAGTATATAGTAGTACAGTACAGTAGTCCATTGCTTTATCTTGCAGTGCCGTGTCAGACTCAGTTCTATTCTCCAGATTAGTGCTCAATATCTTTGCTGCTTTGTGGGGACCAGTATATAGTAGTACAGTGCTGCATTGTGGGGACCACCAGTATATAGTAGGTTTCCGGTATGAATGGTCGACCATGTTATGGTTGACAGTCATTAGGTCGACCACTATTGGTCAACATTAACATGGTCGACATGGACACATGGTCGACACATGAAAATGGTCGTCACATGAAAGGTCGACATATGAAAAGGTCGACATAAGTTTTTTTAACTTTTTTTGTGTTGTTTTTTGCGTAAAGTGACTGGGAACACCAATTAGTGCACTGCGTCCCCTCGCATGGCTCGATTCGCTCGCCATGTTTCGGGCATGGTGCCTTCGCTCCGCTACCGCTTCGCTCGGCACAGATTACTGTTCCAATCATAGTCCACGTGGATCGTAAAGTATGGAAAAGTTCCCCAAAAGAAAAAAAAGTAAAAAAAAACTCATGTCGACCTTTTCATGTGTCGACCATTTTCATATGTCGACCATGTGTCCATGTCGACCATGTCAATGTCAACCAATAGTGGTCGACCTACTGACTGTCGACCATAACATGGTCGACCATCTGAACGGATACCATATAGTAGTACAGTACAGTAGGCCATTGCTGTATTTTGCAGCTTCGTGTCAGACTCAGTTCTAGTCTCCGAATCGGTGCTCAATATCTTTGCTGCATTGTGGGGACCAGTATATAGTACAGGTTGAGTATCCTTTATCCAAAATGCTTGGGACCAGAAGAATTTTGGATATCGGATTTTTCCGTATTTTGGAATAATTGCATACCATAATGAGATATCATGGTGATGGGACCTAAGTCTAAGCACAGAATGCATTTGTGTTCCATATACACCTTATACACACAGCCTGAAGGTAATTTTAATCAATATTTTTAATAATTTTGTGCATTAAACAAAGTTTGTGTACATTGAGCCATCAGAAAACAAAAGTTACACTATCTCACTCAAAAAATTCCGTATTTCGGAATATTCCGTATTTCGGAATATTTGGATATGGGATACTCAACCTGTAGTACAGTGCTGCATTGTGGTGACCACCAGTATATAGTAGTACAGTACAGTAGGACATTGCTGTATCTTCCAGCTCCGTGTCAGACTCAGTTCTATTCTCCAGATCAGTGCTCAATATCTGTGCTGCATTGTGGGGACCAGTATATAGTTGTACAGTGCTGCATTCTGGTGACCACCAGTATATAGTAGTACATTACAGTTGTCCATTGCTGTATCTTTCAGCTCCGTGTCAGACTCAGTTCTATTCTCCAGATCAGTGCTCAATATCTGTGCTGCATTGTGGGGACCAGTATATAGTAGTACAGTGCTGCATTGTGGTGACCACCACTATATCGTAGTACAGTACAGTAGGCCCTTACTGTATCTTGCAGCTCCGTGTCAGACTCAGTACTTTTCTCCAGATCAGTGCTCAATATCTGTGTTGCATTGTGGGGACCAGTATATAGTAGTACAGTGCTGCATTGAGGTGACCACCAGTATATAGTAGTACAGTACAGTAGGCCATAGCGTTATCTTGCTGCACCATGTCACTTCTAGTATCCTGATCAGTGCTTAATATCTGTGCTCAGTGTCAGTGCTGCATTGTGGTGACCAGTATACTACAGTACAATAGTCCAGTGCTGTTCTCGCTGCTCAGTGTCAGTTCTCCGTAGTATCATCAGTGATCAGTATAATCAGTTCTCAGTATAATCAGTGTGCTGTTAGACGTGCGCCAGTTTTCCGCTATTAGTGCATTGGGATTTAGACAATAGATTAAGTTATTGTGTCCCTGGTACAAAATCCCATCTAGATTCCACTTCACTAGGCAGGCGATAGCGAGATTTTACCAATTAACATCAGTGATTTATAATTATTAATTACAGTGATCTTGCCAAATAATTCCAGTAATTTTGTCATTTTCTTCCAGTGATTTGGACCAATAATACCATTGATTAGAACAAATAATTCCTGTGATTTTGTCATTTTCTTCCAGTGATTTGGACCAGTAATACCATTGATTAGAACAAATAATAAGAATTTACTCACCGGTAATTCTATTTCTCGTAGTCCATAGTGGATGCTGGGTACTCCGTAAGGACCATGGGGTATAGACGGGCTCCGCAGGAGACTGGGCACTCTTAAAAAAAAAATTAGGTACTATATCTGGTGTGCACTGGCTCCTCCCTCTATGCCCCTCCTCCAGACCTCAGTTAGGGAAACTGTGCCCGGAAGAGCTGACATTACTAGGAAAGGATTTGGAATCCAGGGTAAGACTCATACCAGCCACACCAATCACACCGTACAACTCGTGATAACTATACCCAGTTAACAGTATGAACAATAACTGAGCCTCTCTCAACAGATGGCTCATACAATAACCCTTTAGTTAAGCAATAACTATATACATGTATTGCAGAGAGTCCGCACTTGGGACGGGCTCCCAGCATCCACTACGGACTACGAGAAATAGAATTACCGGTGAGTAAATTCTTATTTTCTCTGACGTCCTAGTGGATGCTGGGTACTCTGTAAGGACCATGGGGATTATACCAAAGCTTCCAAACGGGCGGGAGAGTGCGGATGACTCTGCAGCACCGAATGAGCAAACTCAAGGTCCTCCTCAGCCAGGGTATCAAACTTGTAGAATTTTGCAAAAGTGTTTGAACCCGACCAAGTAGCAGCTCGGCAAAGTTGTAAAGCCGAGACCCCTCGGGCAGCCGCCCAAGAAGAGCCCACCTTCCTCGTGGAATGGGCTTTTACTGATTTAGGATGCGGCAGTCCAGCCGCAGAATGTGCAAGCTGAATCGTGCTACAGATCCAGCGAGCAATAGTTTGCTTTGAAGCAGGAACACCCAGCTTGTTGGGTGCATGCAGGATAAATAGCGAGTCAGTTTTCCTGACTCTAGCCGTCCTGGAAACAAAGTTTCAGGGCCCGGACTACGTCCAGCAACTTGGAATCCTCCAAGTCCCTAGTAGCCGCAGGCACCACAATAGGTTGGTTCAAATGACACGATGATACCACCTTAGGGAGAAATTGGGGACGAGTCCTCCATTCTGCCCTTTCCATATGGAAGATCAGATATGGGCTTTTACATGACAAAGCCGCCAATTCTGACACACGCCTAGTCCAAGCTAAGGCCAAAAGCATGACCATTTTCCACGTGAGATATTTTAGCTCCACGGTCTTAAGTGGCTCAAACCAATGGGATTTTAGGAATCCAACACACGTTAAGATCCCAAGGTGCCACTGGAGGCACAAAAGGGGCTGAATATGCAGCACCCCTGTAACAACGTCCGAACTTCAGGCAGTGAAGCCAGTTCTTTTTGAGAGAAAAAGGGATAGGGCCGAAATCTTGGTCTTTATGGATCTTAATTTTAGGCCCATAGTCACTCCTGACTGTAGGAAGTGCATGAATCGACCCCCCTGGAATTCCTCTGTAGGGCCTTCCCGGCCACACACCAAGCAACCTATTTTCGCCATATACAGTGAAAAAGTCTTGCTGTCACGTCTTTCCTAACCTTTATCAGCGTAGGAATAACTGCATCCGGAATGCCCTTTTCCGCTAGGATCCGGCGTTCAACCGCCATGCCGTCCAACGCAGCCGCGGTAAGTCTTGGATCAGACAGGGTCCCTGTTGCAACATGTCCTGACTGAGAGGCAGAGGCCATGGGTCCTCTGAGAGCATTTCTTGCAGTTCCGGGTACCGAGTCCTTCTTGGCCAATCCGGAGCAAAGAATATTGTTCACACTCCTCCGTTTATTACAATTCTCAGCCCTTGGGTCTGAGAGGAAGAGGAGGGAATATCTAGACCGACTGGAACACCCACAGTGTTACTAGTGCGACCACAGCTATCACCTGAGAGTCCCTTGACCCAGCGTAAAACCTTTTTTATCTTTTTATTGAGGTGGGACGCCATGTAGTCCACCTGAAGCAGTTTCCATCAATTTGCAAAACTGCGTGAAGACTTCCTGATGAAGTCACCACTTTCCCGGGTGGAGGTCGTGTCCACTCCCGGAATGAACACTGCTGACAGTGCGCTTACTTGATTCTCCGCCCAGCGAAGAATTCTGGTGGCTTCTACCCTCGCCACCCTGCTCCTTGTGCCGCCCTGGCGGTTTACATGAGCCCCTGCGGTCTGACTGGATCAGAACCGGTTGGTCGCGAAGCAGGAACTCCGCTTGACTTAGGGCGTTGTATATGGCCCTTAGTTCCAGGATATTGATGTGAAGGCAAGTCTGTTGGCTTGACCACAAACCTTGGAATTTTCTTCCCTGTGTAACTGCCCCCCACCCTCGGAGGCTTGCATCCGTGGTCACCAGGACCCAGTCCTGAATGCCGAATCTGCGGCCCTCGAGAAGGTGAGCACTCCGCAGCCACCACAGGAGAGACACCCTGGCCCTGGGGGATAGGGTGATTAACCGATGCATCTGAAGATGTGATCCGGACCACTTGTCCAGTAAGTTCCATTGTCCTTGCATGGAACCAGCCGAAGGGGATGGCCTCGTATGATGCCATCATCCTTCCCAGGACTCGAGTGCAGTGATGCACTGACACCTGTTTTGGTTTTCAATAGATTCCTGACCAGTGTCATGAGCTCCTGAGCTCTCTCTATCGGGAGATAAACCCTCTTCTGGTCTGTGTCTAGGATCATGCCTAGGCGAGGCAGATGAGCTGTAGGAACCAACTGCGACTTCGGAATATATAGAATCCAGTCGTGTTGCCGTTTCACTTCCAGAGAAGGTGATACGCTGTCCAGCAACTGCTCTCTTGATCTCGCTTTTATGAGATCATCCAAGTATGTGATAATAGTGACACCTTGCTTCCGCAGGAGCACCATCATATCCGCCATTACCTTGGTGAAATTGGTAATGACAATCCCGTACCGCAATTCTGAGGTACGCCTGATGAGGTGGATAAATGGGGACACGAAGGTATGCATCCCTTATGTCCCGATTCATTTCAGGCTTGCAATGACCGCTCTTAGCGATTCCATCTTGAACCTGAACCTTTTCAGGTATATGTTCAGGGATTTTAATTCAATATGGGTCTAACCGAACCGTCTGGTTTCGGGATTATAACATGGTCGAATAATAACACCCTCTTGTTGAAGGAGGGGACCCTTGACCACCACCTGTTGAAGATACAATTTACGAATTGCAGTTAACACTGGCTCCCTCTCTTGGGGGGAAGCCCGCCGGGTCCTCGGTGAGGGGGCATCTTCTCACAGTCCAGCCTGTATCCCTGCGATACAATTTCTTTTGCCCAGGGATCTAACAGGGAGTGAACCCACTTGTGGCTGAACTTACGAAGGCGTGTCCCCACCGGGCCTAGCTCCGCCTGTGGAGCCCCAGCGACATGCGGTGGATTTTTGTGGAGGCCGGGGAGGACTTCTGGTCCTGGGGACTAGCTGTGTTGTACAGCTTCTTTCCTCTGCCCCCGACTCTGATAAGAAAGGACGCACCTCAGACTTTCTTGTTTCTTTATTCGAAAAGCTGCATTTAATAATGTCGTGCTTTCCTAGGCTGTGCAGGAATATAAGGCAAAATATCAGAATTACCAGCTATAGCTGTGGAGACCAGGCCCGAGAACCTTTCTCCACACAATCCTCAGCCTTCCATATGCCACTTAAGTCGGCATCATCTGTCCAATGTATATTCTACAGGACACGTCAAGCAGAAATCGACATAGCTTTTGTCTCTAGGACCCAGTATACTCATGTCCCCTTTGGGCATGCTTTATAATTATATATCTATCACTTAAGACAGCATCTTAAAGTATTTATATGCATACTAGGGTCTCAATCTCTGCTGATAAGGTACCTGTCCACGCTGCCACAGCGCTATAAACCCATGCCGACACAATCGCCGGTCTGGGTAGTATACTAGAATGTGCACACTATCTGCAGGATCCCTGAGAATAGCTAGTGCAAACAGGACACCCAAGGGGAAGATTCTCAACACATCCTGGCCCTAGTGGGGAAAGGATACAGCCAGAGAATTCTCTTGTGGGAAGCTGCCGTCTCTTGTCTGGAGATTCCCGCTCTTTTTCCTCCTGAGAGGAGGGAAATTTACCTCAGCATTCTTCCCCTTAACATGTGTACTCTCGTGTCAGGGACAGATGAGTCATCAGTGATATGCAAATCATCTTTTATTCCAATAATCATATATTGAATATCTTTTAGCCCTCTTGGCTGTAACTTTGCATTATCGTAGTCGACAGTGGAGTTAAACTCTGTGTCGATACTTTGTTATTTTGGATAGTGAGCATAGAGAGACTCTGAAGGACTCTGTGACATAGGGACAGACCAGGGTAGATTTCCTTTCTGTTCCCTAACCTTTTGTGCAATAATTTTACCTCAGCACTTACACATATCCAAACAGGTGTCGGCGTTGTTGACGGAGACACCCTCCCACACACTTATCTGCTCTATCACCTCCTTAGAGGAGCTTTTTACATCAGACATGTCGACACACGCGTACCGACACACCACACACACAGCGGATGCTCTGTTTGAAGACAGTTCCCCCACCAGGCCCTTTGGAGAGACAGAGAGAGAGTATGCCAGCACACACCACAGCGCTATATAATACAGGGATGTACACTATACTGAGTGATTTTTCCCCTATAGCAGCTTTTATACACAGTTTTGCGCCTAAATTTATGTGCCCCCCCTCTCTTTTTTTACCCTTTGTGTACCAGGATACTGCAGGGGAGAGCCTGGGGAGCTTCCTTCCAGCTGAGCTGTGAAGAGAAAATGGCGCCGGTGTGCTGAGGAAGAAGGCCCGGCCCCCTCAGCGGCGGGCTTCTGTCCTTTTATGTACTTTAATGGCGGAGGTTAATGCACATATACAGTTTATCAGACTGTATTATGTGCTTTTCGCCAAGTAAGGTAATCTAATTGCTGCCCAGGGCGCCCCCCCCCCCAGCGCCCTGCACCCATCAGTGACCGGAGTGTGTGGTGTGCTAAGCGAGCAATGGCGCACAGCTGCAGTGCTGTGCGCTACCTTAATGAAGACCGGAGTCTTCTGCCGCCGATTTTCAACTTCTCTTCGTTCTTCTGGCTCTGCAAGGGGGACGGCGGCGCGGCTCCGGGACCGGACGACCGAGGACTGGGCCTGTGTTCGATCCCTCTGGAGCTAATGGTGTCCAGTAGCCTTAGAAGCCCAAGCTAGCTGCAAGCAGGTAGGTTCGCTTCTCTCCCCTCAGTCCCACGTAGCAGTGAGTCTGTTGCCAGCAGATCTCACTGAAAATAAAAAAACCTAACAAACACTTTATTTTCTAGGAGGCTCAGGAGAGCCCCTAGGGTGCATCCAGCTCTGGCCGGGCACAGATACTAACTGAGGTCTGGAGGAGGGGCATAGAGGGAGGAGCCAGTGCACACCAGATATAGTACCTAATCTTTCTTTTAAGAGTGCCCAGTCTCCTGCGGAGTACCCAGCATCCACTAGGACGTCAGAGAAAATTCCTGTGATTTTGTCATTTTCTTCCAGTGATTTGGACCAATAATACCATTGATTAGAATGAATAATTCCTGTGATTTTGTCATTTTCTTCCAGTGATTTGGACCAATACCATTGATTAGAACGAATAATTCCTGTGATATTGAGGTGTTTGTGTTGCTTAGCTTAGCCATCCAGCGACCACAGTGCACCTCTTTTTCTCTTTTCTTTGCATCATGTGCTGTGTGGGGACTATTTTTTTTAGTGCCATCCTGTCTGACACTTCCGTATATGTCAAGTGGTACTGCCATTTGAAATAATTCCCGACATTACTGCCATTTAATTCCAGTGATTTTGTCATTTTATTCCAGTAATTTGGACCAATAATACCATTGATTAGAACGAATAATTCCAGTGATTTTGTCATTTTCTTCCAGTGATTTGGACCAATAATACCATTGATTAGAACAAAAATAATTTCTGTGATATTGAGGTGTTTGTGTCGCTTAGCTCTGCCATCCAGCGACCACAGTGCACCTCTTTTTCTCTTTTCTTTGCATCATGTGCTGTTTGGGGCCAATTTTTTTAAGTGCCATCCTGTCTGACACTGCAGTGCCACTCCTAAATGGGCCAGGTGTTTGTGCCGGCCTCTTGGGTCGCTAAGCTGTCATCCAGCGACCTTGGTGCAAATTATAGGACTAAAAATAATATTGTGAGGTGTTCAGAATAGACTGGAAATGAGTGGAAATTATGGTTATTGAGGTTAATAATACTATAGGGTCAAAATTACCCCCAAATTCTATGATTTAAGCTGTTTTTGAGGGTTTTTTGAAGAAAAAAAAACCCACCCAAATCCAAAACACACCCGAATCCGCCAAAAAATTTTAAGGGAGGTTTTGCCAAAACGCGTCCGAATCCAAAACACGGCCGCGGAACCGAATCCAAAACCAAAACCCCAAAAATTTCCGGTGCACATCACTACTTATAACTAGTGATGAGCGGGTTCGGTTCCTCGGAATACGAACCCCCCGAACTTCACCCATTTTACAAGGATCCGAGGCAGACTCGGATTCTCCCGTATGGCTCAGTTAACCCGAGCGCGCTCGAACGTCATAATCCCGCTGTCGGATTCTCGCGAGATTCGGATTCTATATAAGGAGCCGCGCGTCGCCGCCATTTTTCACTCGTGCATTGGAAATGATAGTGAGATGACGTGGCTGGCGTCCTCTCACTTTGTTTCAGGGGGCTGCAAATATCTTTATTCTGGGGACCAGCAGTATTATAGGAGGAGTACAGTGCAGAGTTTTGCTGACCAGTGACCACCAGTATTATACGTTCTCTGCCTGAAAAACTCTCCATATCTGTGCTCAGTGTGCTGCATATATCTGTGCTCACACTGCTTTATTGTGGGGACTGGGGACCAGCAGAATTATATAGGAGGAGTACAGTGCAGAGTTTTGCTGACCAGTGACCACCAGTATTATACGTTCTCTGCCTGAAAAACGCTCCATATCTGTGCTCAGTGTGCTGCATATATCTGTGCTCACACTGCTTTATTGTGGGGACTGGGGACCAGCAGTATTATATAGGAGGAGTACAGTGCAGAGTTTTGCTGACCAGTGACCACCAGTATTATACATTGTCTGCCTGAAAAACGCTCCATATCTGTGCTCAGTGTGCTGCATATATCTGTGCTCACACTGCTTTATTGTGGGGACTGGGGACCAGCAGTATTATATAGGAGGAGTACAGTGCAGAGTTTTGCTGACCAGTGACCACCAGTATTATATGTTCTCTGCCTGAAAAACGCTCCATATCTGTGCTCAGTGTGCTGCATATATCTGTGCTCACACTGCTTTATTGTGGGGACTGGGGACCAGCAGTATTATATAGGAGGAGTACAGTGCAGAGTTTTGCTGACCAGTGACCACCAGTATTATACGTTCTCTGCATTAAAAACGCTCTATATCTGTGCTGCATTGTAGTATATAGTAGGAGTACAGTGCATAATTTTGCTGACCACCAGTATTTAATATATAGGAGTACGGTACAGAAGGCCACTGCTCTACCTACCTCTGTGTCGTCAAGCATACTATCCATCCATACCTGTGGTGCATTTCAGTTTTGCACAGTTTGCTGACCACCAGTATATAATATATAGCAGTACGGTACAGTAGGCCACTGCTCTACCTACCTCTGTGTCGTCAAGTATACTATCCATCCATACCTGTGGTGCATTTCAGTTTTGCACAGTTTGCTGACCACCAGTATATAATATATAGCAGTACGGTACAGTAGGCCACTGCTCTACCTACCTCTGTGTCGTCAAGTATACTATCCATCCATACCTGTGGTGCATTTCAGTTTGTACTGTTTGCTGACCACCAGTATAAAATATATAGCAGTACGGTACAGTAGGCCACTGCTCTACCTACCTCTGTGTCGTCAAGTATACTATCCATCCATACCTGTGGTGCATTTCAGTTTTGCACAGTTTGCTGACCACCAGTATATAATATATAGCAGTACGGTACAGTAGGCCACTGCACTACCTACCTCTGTGTCGTCAAGTATACTATCCATCCATACCTGTGGTGCATTTCAGTTTTGCACAGTTTGCTGACCACCAGTATATAATATATAGCAGTACGGTACAGTAGGCCACTGCTCTACCTACCTCTGTGTCATCAAGTATACTATCCATCCATACCTGTGGTGCATTTCAGTTGTGCGCAGTATATATAGTAGTAGGCCATTGCTATTGATACGGGCATATAATTCCACACATTAAAAAATGGAGAACAAAAATGTGGAGGGTAAAATAGGGAAAGATCAAGATCCACTTCCACCTCGTGCTGAAGCTGCTGCCACTAGCCATGGCCGAGACGATGAAATGCCATCAACGTCATCTGCCAAGGCCGATGCCTAATGTCATAGTAGAGAGCATGTAAAATCCAAAAAACAAAAGTTCAGTAAAATGACCCAAAAATCTAAATTAAAAGCGTCTGAGGAGAAGCGTAAACTTGCCAATATGCCATTTACGACACGGAGTGACAAGGAACGGCTGAGGCCCTGGCCTATGTTCATGGCTAGTGGTTCAGCTTCACATGAGGATGGAAGCACTCATCCTCTCGCTAGAAAAATGAAAAGACTTAAGCTGGCAAAAGCACAGCAAAGAACTGTGCGTTCTTCTAAATCACAAACCCCTAAGGAGAGTCCAATTGTGTCGGCTGCGATGCCTGACCTTCCCAACACTGGACGGGAAGAGGTGGCGCCTTCCACCATTTGCACGCCCCCTGCAAGTGCTGGAAGGAGCACCCGCAGTCCAGTTCCTGATAGTCAAATTGAAGATGTCACTGTTGAAGTACACCAGGATGAGGATATGGGTGTTGCTGGCGCTGAGGAGGAAATTGACAAGGAGGATTCTGATGGTGAGGTGGTTTGTTTAAGTCAGGCACCCGGGGAGACACCTGTTGTCCGTGGGACGAATATGGCCATTGACATGCCTGGTCAAATTACAAAAAAAATCACCTCTTCGGTGTGGAATTATTTTAACACAAATGCGGACAACTGGTGTTAAGCCGTGTGTTACCTTTGTCAAGCTGTAATAAGTAGGGGTAAGGACGTTAACCACCTCGTAACATCCTCCCTTATACGTCACCTGCAGCACATTCATCATAAGTCAGTGACAAGTTCAAAAACTTTGGATGACAGCGGAAGCAGTCCACTTACCACTAAATCCCTTCCTCTTGTAACCAAGGTCCTGCAAACCACACCACCAACTCCCTCAGTGTCAATTTCCTCCTTACACAGGAAAGCCAATAGTCCTGCAGGCCATGTCACTGGCAAGTCTTTCCGTTATCCACCGTTAATTCACAGGCAACTACAGACTTGATTGAGGTACTGTGTCCCCGGTACCAAATACCATCTAGGTTCCATTTCTCTAGGCAGGCGATACCGAAAATGTACACAGACCTCAGAAAAAGAGTCACCAGTGTCTAAAAAATGCAGTTGTACCCAATGTCCACTTAACCACGGACATGTGGACAAGTGGAGAAGGCAGACTCAGGACTATTTGACTGTGACAGCCCACTGGGTAGATGTATTGCCACCCGCAGCAAGAACAGCAGCGGCGGCACCAGTAGCAGCATCTCGCAAATGCCAACTCGTTCCTAGGCAGGCTACGCTTTGTATTACCGCTTTCCAGAAGAGGCACACAGCTGACAACCTCTTACGGAAACTGAGGAACATCATCGCAGAATGGCTTACCCCAAATGGACTCTCCTGGGGATTTGTGACATCGGACAACGCCAGCAATATTGTGCGTGCATTACATCTGGGCAAATTCCAGCACGTCCCATGTTTTGCACATACATTGAATTTGGTGGTGCAGAATTATTTAAAAAAACGACAGGGGCGTGCAAAAGATGCTGTCGGTGGCCCGAAGAATTGCGGGCCACTTTCGAAATTCAGCCACCACGTGCCGAAGACTGGAGCACCAGCAAACAGTCCTGTCATCATCTGAAGCAAGAGGTGGTAACGAGGTGGAATTCAACCCTCTATATGCTTCAGAGGATGGAGGAGCAGCAAAAGGCCATTCAAGCCTATACATCTGCCTACGATATAGGCAAAGGAGGGGGAATGCAACTGACTCAAGCGCAGTGGAGAATGATTTCAACATTGTGCAAGGTTCTGCAACCCTTTGAACTTGCCACACGTGAAGTCAGTTCAGACACTGCCAGCCTGAGTCAGGTCATTCCCCTCATCAGGCTTTTGCAGAAGAAGCTGGAGACATTGAAGGAGGAGCTAAACCAGAGCGATTCCGCTAGGCATGTGGGACTTGTGGATGGAGCCCTTAATTCGCTTAACCAGGATTCACGGGTGGTCAATCTGTTGAAATCAGAGCACTACATTTTGGCCACCGTGCTCGATCCTAGGTTTAAAACCTACGTTGTATCTCTCTTTCCGGCAGACACAAGTCTGCAGAGGTTCAAAGACCTGCTGGTGAGAAAATTGTCAAGTCAAGCGGAACGTGACCCGTCAACAGCTCCTCCTTCACATTCTCCCGCAACTGGAGCTGCGAGGAAAAGGCTAAGAATTCTGAGCCCACCCGCTGGCGGTGATGCAGGGCAGTCTGGAGCGAGTGCTGACATCTGGTCCGGACTGAAGGACCTGCCAACGATTACTGACATGTCGTCTACTGTCACTGTATACGATTCTGTCACCATTGAAAGAATGGTGGAGGATTATATGAGTGACCGTATCCAAGTAGGCACGTCAGACAGTCCGTACGTATACTGGCAGGAAAAAGTGGCAATTTGGAGGCCCTTGCACAAACTGGCTTTATTTTACCTAAGTTGCCCCCCCTCCAGTGTGTACTTGAAAAAGTGTTTAGTGCAGCCGCTCACCTTGTCAGCAATCGGCGTACGAGGTTACTTCCAGAAAATGTGGAGAAGATGATGTTCATCAAAATGAATTATAATCAATTCCACCATGGAGACATTCACCAGCAATTGCCTCCAGAAAGTACACAGAGACCTGAGATGGTGGATTCCAGAGGGGACGAATTAATACTCTGTGAGGAGGGGGATGTACACAGTGAAAGGGGTGAGGAATCGGAGGATGAGGAGGAGGTGGACATCTTGCCTCTGTAGAGCCAGTTTGTGCAAGGAGAGATTGATTGCTTCTTTTTTGGTGGGGGCCCAAACCAACCAGTCATTTCAGTCAGTCGTGTGGCAGACCCTGTCGCTGAAATGATGGGTTTGTTAAAGTGTGCATGTCCTGTTTATACAACATAAGGGTGGGTGGGAGGGCCCAAGGACAATTCCATCTTGCACCTCCTTTTTCTTTAATTTATCTTTGCATCATGTGCTGTTTGGGGACTATTTTTTGAAGTGCCATCCTGTCTGACACTGCAGTGCCACTCCTAGATGGGCCAGTTGTTTGTGTCGGCCACTTGGGTCGCTTTGCTTAACCATCCAGCGACCTTGGTGCACCTCTTTTTTTCTTTGCATCATGTGTTGTTTGGGGACTAATTTTTTAAGTGCCATCCTGTCTGACACTGCAGTGCCACTCCTAGATGGGCCAGGTGTTTGTGTCGTCCACTTGGGTCGCTTAGCTTAGTCATCCAACGACCTTGGTGCAAATTTTAGGACTAAAAATAATATTGTGAGGTGTAAGGTGTTTAGAATAGACTGAAAATGAGTGGAAATTATGGTTATTGAGGTTAATTATACTATGGGATCAAAATGACCCCCAAATTCTATGATTTAAGCTGTTTTTGAGGTTTTTTTGTAAAAAAAACACCCGAATCCGATAAAAAAAATTCAGGGAGGTTTTGCCAAAATGCGTCCGAATTCCAAAACACGGCCGCGGAACCAAATCCAAAACCAAAACACAAAACCCGAAAAAATGTCCGGTGCACATCACTACTTATAATGCAGCTACCAGTTAGCAAGCAACATCAGTGCACATGTGCAGACCAGTAGGGACCATATGGTAGCACTGATCCCAAGTTTTGAATGACCAGCTAAACTACAGGAATAATTTATTAAACTCAATAAAACAGGAGTTAAAGGGAATGTCTCATATCAGCACATCCCTAGGCATACAATGCTAGCAAACTCAATGTGATATTAGAATATTACTAGAGATGTGCACAGGACCATTTTTGCTGGATTTGGAATTGGCCCTGATTCGTCATCCTACTTTGTACAGGTTGAGTATCCCTTATCCAAAATGCTTGGGACCAGAGGTATTTTGGATATGGGATTTTTCCGTATTTTGGAATAATTCCATACCACAATGAGATATCATGGTGATGGGACCTAAATCTAAGCACAGAATGCATTTATGTTTTATATGCACATTATACACACAGCCTGAAGGTCATTTTAGCCAATATTTTTTATAACTTTGTGCATTAAACAAAGTGTGTCTTCATTCACACAATTCATTTATGTTTCATATACACCTTATATACACAGTCTGAAGGTCATTTAATACAATATTTTTAATAACTGTGTGTATTAAACAAAGTTTGTGTACATTGAGCCATCAGAAAACAAAAGTTTCACTATCTCACTCTCACTCAAAAAAGTCCGTATTTCGGAATATTCCGTATTTCGGATATTTGGATATGGGATACTCAACCTGTATTTGGTTTTTGCCAAACTGCCGTGACTGGTTTTGGTTTTTTGTTTTCAAAAATTGACAAACAAAACTAAAATCACATAATTTGGGCCTTTTTTTTGTTCCATGGGGGTGATTCAGACCTGATCCTAGATGTGCTAAATTTAGCACATTTATGATCAGATTCTATGACATGCGGGGGGACGCTCAGCACAGGGCTAGTATGCCCCACATGTTAGGCGCCCGCATGAGACCCGCAGCCATTTTTGTGATAGCATCGGCTGCGTGTGATGTCATGCAGCTGCCCCGACTACGCCCCCTGTTTCTCCGTTGCCGCCCCTGTTTTGAAGTCTCGTCCCGGCAATACTCCATCTCCGTCTTTAAAATGGAGCGTTGCCTCCCCCCCACCCCTGCGACCATCTCTGCCTCATAGACAGGCAGATGCAATCGCATTTTATGTGGGGCACCGTAGAAAATGCAGGCGCATGCGCAGGATGGGCCCTGCGCAGGATCCCGCATCCTCTTAGCAATTTTTACCGTTGGATCGCTTATTGCGATTGCGATCCAACCTGAATCAGGCCCTATTTGTAAAATATTAAATATACATCACAATATTAGATGCCACTAAGTGAGCAAAACTGCCGGCAAATGGCAGTAATAAAAATGTTCTCATGTAATAATTTTAAATAATAAGTGAAATCACATTTCCCTTAGGTCAGTCATGTAAAAGACAAGGGCCTCAAACCAGAAATAACCAGTCTTAGCCGGTCTGGTGGGGTGTGTGAGGTCATGCTGTGATGTCATAATGGAAACTGCCTATGTCAGGGCTATGCTGTTACTGTCTCTTGCATATGCTTTCAGAGGCCTGGCACGGCATAGCACACTGGTAGAAGGTTAGTGACTGGACAAAGATAAGAGCAGCTTATTTTGAATTGTCGGCAGACGTTTAGCATGACTATTATAATATATGACTTACGACCTTGGGGATAGCATAGTATTGGATAAAAACAAAATCTCACACCTACTGGGACAGTGCCATTACTTAACATCCACAAGCGGCTGCAAATGGGCCATTGGAGATATATGAAGGGTGCTTTACTCTCTCTCTCTCTCTGCCTGCCTAAATCCCAGTGTGCCAGTGTTGCACGCTGATCCATTTTTATTAATATGTAGAGATGTAAGAGAATTAAATTGTGCTTTAATCATTACTTTTGTTTTTGTCCAATACTATATACAGATGTAGCCATGCTGATCATGGCTACATCTGAGGGAAACGTGCACCCTCGACGTAGCTATGCGCACCTGTGCCTAGCCAAGTCGAGTTACGGCATTTGCCGCCCCCATCCATGTGAATGGGGCACACACATGTCTTAGACGTACGCGGTGCGGTCACGACTAACAAGGCGCAATCGCCTTAAGATGAAGCCACAACGAGAATGGCTACATTTGTACAGTTGTAATTCCTGTTAGCGTCAGAAATGAATGCTATGGTGGTTATGACTCCCCCCCTCACTCCCACTCAGGGTTGGACTGGCCCATATGGGTACAGGGGAAACCACTGGTGGGCCCTACTGCCTGGGGGCCCACCTCCTCGTCTATGGATCAGGTCCTGTCTGTGCACTTGAATTGTACATTATACATATTATCTACAGTGCATTGAAGTTATTAATCTGGTACATTATCATGCATGCACTAGCAGTATTTACTATATATATTTATCATGGGCCCTATACCATGTTAGCCAAGCCTCTGTGGCAGCAGGCCACACCCCTAAGCATGGGCCTTTACCTCTGCATTCCCCCGGTGGGCTCTCCATGCCCCACTCATTTCTTGCTCTCTTTTTTCACTCTCTCACCATTGAAGTATAGGTGCGTTTTTCTCCTGCCGGGTAAATAGGTCAAAATATCAGATTTGAGGCGACAGATGGGAAGACTGAGTTAGGCAAGGTTAGTTGGTGGGCGGGTGGCCTGGGCAAACCAGGGACTTGCAGTCAGGGAAGGCAGGGAGGCAGTGCCTCCCCTGTCATTAATGATTAAAATAATATAAAGAAGATACTTAAGACACATACTGTATTCTGTGTCATAAGTATCTCCTTTATATTAATCTAATCATTATCCCTGTTTAAATGTGTTTGGGAGGCACCGATCGTGGTGCCTCCCATTGTGAATGGGGAAGGGTGTGGGAGCGGGGGTGGGCGGGGCCTAGCCATGGGCATTAAAAGTCCATTGGAAATGCATGGGAAAGCGGCACCATTAGAGGTGCTACTTTCATACAGGGACGTGCTTTCAACCCATGAAAGCACGCCCCTGTCAGTGAGGCCACAGTGATTGGCCAGAGGATCCGTCACTGGATCTGCTGCCATCAATGTATGGGTGCGCGGAGGTGCGGGCATCGGTGGCAGTGAGAGTATTAGTGGCACTACCATTCTGCAGAGTTTGGCAGCAGAGCAGTACCAATTTAAAAAATGGCGCCTCAGCGTAATTTTTGAAATTCAAGATGGCAACCATGAGCCAATCACGGCTCGCTGAGTCATCACCCCGGCCCCTCCGGCTGTCTTATATAAGTCAGCGCGAGGCATCGGCGTCAGTCCGACGGCGGAAGAGCTCCTGAAGAAAGAAGACGCTGGAAGTCCTGGATGGGCAGCAGCCATGCAAACGAGCTTAAAGGCCGCCGTCCCCAGGTGAAGACCCTGAATAATAAACTTTTTTTTAAAGACGGTGTGGTGTTTTTATTTTAATATTTTCTTTACAGGTGGACTACAGGTGCCAGCGGGCCCTTTATGTCCGGACATGCTGGCACTTGTGTTTCTCCAAGTGCTATACAAAAGAGCTTAACAGCCGCCCACCAGGTGAAGACGCTGGAAGCCCTGGGAAGGTGGCAGCCATGCAAAAGAGCTTAAAGGCCGCTGCCTCCCAGGTGAAGACGCCGGAAGCCCTCGGGAGGCGGCGCCCCCCCAGGTGAATACGCCGGAAGCCCTGGGGAGGCGGCAGCCATGCAAAAGAGCTTAAAGGCCGCTGCCTCTCAGGTGAAGACGCAGGAAGCCCTGGGGAGGTGCCGGCCCCCCAGGTGAAGGCGTCGGAAGCCCTGGAGAGGCGGCGGCCATGCAAAAAAGCTTAAAGGCCGCCGCTCCCAGGTGAAGATCCTGACTAATAAACTTTTTTTTAAAGACGGAGTGGTGTTTTTATTTTAATATTTTCTTTACAGGTGGACTACAGGTGTCAGTGGGCCCCTTATGTCCAGACATGCTGGCACTTGTGGTTCTCCAATTGCTATGCAAAAAAGCTTAACAGCCACCGTCCACCAGATGAAGATGCTGGAAGCCCTGGGAAGGTGGCAGCCATGCAAAAGAGCTTAAAGGCCGCTGCCTCCCAGGTGAAGACGCCGGAGAAAGACGCCGGAAGCCCTGGGGAGGCGGTGGCCCCCCAGGTGAAGACGGCGGAAGCCCTGGAGAGGCGGCGGCCATGCAAAAGAGAATAAATGCCACCGCCCACAGTGAACATCCTGACTAATAAACTTTTTTTTAAAGACGGTGTGGTGTTTTTATTTGAATATTTTCTTTACAGGTGCCAGCGGGCCCTTTATGTCCGGACATGCTGGCAATTGTGGTTCTCCAAGTGCTATGCAAAAGAGCTTAACAGCCGCCGCCCACCAGGTGAAGACGCTGGATGCCCAGGGAAGGCGGCAGCCATGCAAAAGAGCTTAAAGGCCGCCGCCCCCAGGTGAAGACCCTGACTAATAAACTTTTTTTTTTAAAGACGGTGTGGTGTTTTTAAAGAAGAAGACGAAGACGAAGAAGAAGAAGAAGAAGAAGAAGAAGTAGACCAAAAATAGGCTACATTTTACTTAAAATAAAAATAGACATTTATTTTTAAAATATATTTTGCTTGAAGTTGTCTTAATAAATAAATTCTCTCAAAAGGGCAAGAAATGACCAGAGGCGTAGCTAGGGATTTTGGAGCCCAGGGCAAGATGGAAAATGGCGCCCCCCCAAAAAAAAAAAAAAACACAGCAAAAGAAGCATGTGCGTGCGCCGAAGGCACGCACGCCGCAAAAATGGGCGTGACCACACCCCATAAGGGGTGTGGCCACGCACCAGAAGGGGTGTGGCCACTGGAAATGGCCCACAGTGCCAGTTACATTGCCCCACAGTGCCAGATACAATGTCCCACAGTGCCGGATTCATGCCCCACCGTGCCAGATACATGCCCCACAGTGCAGTTACATGCCCCACAGTGCCAGATACATTGCCCCACAGTGCCAGTTACATTGCCAGATACATTGCCCCACAGTGCCAGTTACATTGCCCCACAGTGCCAGTTACATAGCCCCACTGTGCCAGTTACATTGCTAGATACATTGCCCCACAGTGCCAGTTACATTGCCCCACTGTGCCAGATACATGCCCCACTGCGCCAGTTACATTGCCCCACTGTGCCAGATACATTGCCCCACAGTGCCAGATACATTGCCCCACAGTGCCAGTTACATTGCCCCACAGTGCCAGTTACATTGCCCCACAGTGCCAGATACATTGCCCCACTGTGCCAGATACATGCCCCACTGTGCCAGATACATGCCTCACTGTGCCAGTTACATGCCCCACAGTGCCAGATACATTGCCCAACAGTGCCAGATACATTGCCCCACTGTGCCAGATACATGCCCCACTGTGCCAGTTATATGCCCCACAGTGCCAGATACATGCCCCACAGTGCCAGATACATGCCCCACAGTGCCAGATACATGTCCCACTGTGCCAGATACATTGCCCCACTGTGCCAGATACATTGCCCCACTGTGCCAGATACATTGCCCCACTGTGCTCCCCCGAGTCGTCCATATCCCCCCCCCCCCCGTCACTCACCGCCTGTTGTGTCTGTGAGGGGAGGAGAGCGCAGCGCCTCTCCTTCCCCTCACCGCTCCAGGTCTCCGGCGGCTGTGTGGCGCCAATCACGAGCCGGTCCGCAAGCTCTGATTGGCTAACGCCGGAGACCGGACACACACAGCGCTGCTGGCAGCACTGCAAGTGCTGGCGGCGGTGAGGGGAGGGAGAGACGCTGCGCTCTCCTCCCCTCACATTTTGGCGTGATGGAAGCGAGTGGGGAATGATGCCCTTGCCGCCGGCGGCGCCCCCCTCTCCTGGGCCTGCCAAGGCGCCCAGGGCACGTGCCCCACTCGCCCTACCCTTGTTACGCCTCTGGAAATGACACATATTTAGGGAGACAAATATATTAGGAGAGTTTAGAACCATGCATTGTTTATTCTACACAAGAGAGTACCATGTGAGGCAGCCATTTTGGGTCCACTACATAGATTACACTGTGCAATAAGTAAAACATGGCAGTAAGGCATACAAAGGTAAAATGAAAAGCAACTAACAGGACACCTAGTTTGCAGCTTACACAGTAAGGAAAATGGTCTCACTCTATATTTGCTTTTAGATATCTTTCTCCTTTATAACTATTTTAAAGTGAGCTGAGGGGAAAATAACAATACAGGGTCCAGTTACATTATAAAATAATTAAAAAAAATTCTCTGACCAAAAAATAAAAAATAAAAATGTATAATAATTCTCCAACACTCCGAAGATGGTAAGCTCATACTGTGAATTGCATAAAATATTTCTATGAACCCCACTTAATCACTGTTACTCACTGGTTCTCACTGAGCGGAGGTTGAGATGAGTGGGGTGTTATTCGGCAGGATCACTGGAAGTGTTGTGGATCTCTGATAATCTCAGGTCTCTGAGGAGTTAAGTGAAAAACTACTGTCTCCCACTGTGATGCTCTAAGACATTGACAAGATGCCGCCGCATTTATGTGCAGGATTTAGGTCAGCAGCCATCTTGGTACAGGGAGTGAAGCCTTCCTGAAGGAACAGTATGGAATCTGCGCAGTAGCGCTCTCCCCTTTCAACACTTTTTACATACAAATAGGATAATAATGATAAAACTCCCACATAGTCATCTAAATGGGATGTAGTCACCATCCCGGCGGTCAGCTTACCACCTCCGGGCTCCCGGCCACCGAATGCAGTCAGTGGGGCCGAGGACTATTCCCACTAGTTGGTGTCCATGACACCCATAGAGAGGGAATAGAACCTGTGGCGAGCGCAGCAAGCCACCAAGCTCGCAGCGTGAAGCCCACAGCAAGGGGCTTCGTTTCGCTTGCCCCTCTCCCGGCATGCTGGCAGTTAGGATCCCGTCATCGGTATGCTGACCACCAGGATCCCGGCCGCCGGTCAACAACGCATCTGAATTATTACTTGTGCCTGGTGTAGGATTTTCAAATATGTGTAGTTTACTGTATACAAGGATATAAAACCTTAAAGGAACTGAGATCTAAGGTGTATTACATGTAGTTATAAAAATAAGTTTATTTTATGGCAGTAGTTTCCAAACAGGGGGCCGTGAGACCCTGGGGTTCCTCGGGAAAGGTGGGAAGGGGGGGGGGGGGGGGGGGAAGGGGAGGCCTTGCAGTGGTGCCGTAGTTTGGTGGTCCATGAACAATTCAAATTGCTTATACTGAATTTAATTGGCAAAACCAGTCCTTCACCACATAACTGAACCTAAGGATGACATATTATAAACACAATTTACTTCATTTTATATTTTTTTCTAAATTTCTCACTAAGAAACTATGGTCTTGGGGTGCCATGACAGAAATTCTGAAACTCTAGGGCAGGGGTGTCAAACTCGCAGTTCCTACCGCATCCTTTTGTGGCCCGCGGGCAGGGGTCCTTTGCGGCCCAACCACCTTGCTTGCTGCGAGGGCAGGAGAGCACAGCGCACACCTCTCTTGCTCCCCAGTCCGGTCTCCGGCGATGGCACGGGTATCTTAAATCAGGTGCCGGTCCGTGTTCACGGACCAGAAGCCAATCAGGAGCAGTGCCAGAGTCTTTGCTTTCTATGTGCAGTGCCATCTACCAGAAGAGATCACTATGAAGATGGCGCCACTGCCACTGGCTACAGCACAGGCATACTGGGGAGGGGTAGCAAACTGGGGCTTCTGCCAGGCCCCTCCAGCAGCCCCTTTACCAATGCTCGTCTTTTGTTGTTTTTATAACAACATGGTGACGACACTGTAGCACAGAGATTTTCAACCCTTTACAACTCGCAGCACACTGAACAAGATTTAAGTATTGCCAAGGCACATTCAAATATAATGGTGATGCATGGTGCAGTTGCATGTCCTATGATGTCATGTTGCAGCTTCTCCATAGGTAACGCCTGAGCCACATCTGAGAAAGCCCAGAAGAGCCCAACACTGCCCGGGTCCTAAATAAGAACTGGCTCTGCAACCACTAAACCCACCAGTATTGATCGTTCCAGGGCCTCAGTAACGGCAAAACACTGACGGGCCTGGCTGTGCTTCTATGGCAGCACACCTGGAGACTGCTCAGGGCACACTAGTGTGCCACGGCACAGTGGTTGAAAAACACTGCTGTAACATATGCAGAATCAGACCAATCGGATAATGTTTGTGCTTTTCACACATTTACTCCGATTTTTTCATCGTTTTGTCCTTAAATGAGGTTATCATTGAAACACTGGAACAGTAATAAACAACATAACAGTGGAAATTGGGTTCACACAAAGCCTTACATAGCCAAAGATAAATAGGGACACCCTACAATAAAAATCTATACATACAGTACATAGTGGCACACAAGCAATACACTCCTGACTGAGCAGGTGCATTGAAATACCTGCTGGCACAAGGGCTATATAATTCCTGAGCAGGTGCATTGTGATACCTGGTGGCACACAAGCTATACACATGTTTTGCCCTTCCAGCACAATGGCTTTGCTAGAGGGACAGAGCTTAATAGAGAATTATTGACATGACCTAACAAATTTACATTTACAGTGTTTTTGCTCTTTCTGTTTAATGAGCTGACATGTAGTGGAAAATAAATTAAATAAATTGCTGTTACATAACAAGTTAAGAATAATTAACATTTAACTACATTCATTAAGGGAACATTCACAGAAAGAAAGTAATTTACTGACTATGGCCAATTATGTTAAGTAAATATTTATCTTTTCAGTAACGCTAGAGATCATTTACTGCACATAAATAACAGACTGTGATTTAACTGTAAACAGATCAGATTTGTAACACTAATGTGCATAAAAACTAGAGATGAGCGCCTGAAATTTTTCGGGTTTTGTGTTTTGGTTTTGGGTTCGGTTCCGCGGCCGTGTTTTGGGTTCGAACGCGTTTTGGCAAAACCTCACCGAATTTTTTTTGTCGGATTCGGGTGTGTTTTGGATTCGGGTGTTTTTTTCAAAAAACACTAAAAAACAGCTTAAATCATAGAATTTGGGGGTCATTTTGATCCCAAAGTATTATTAACCTCAAAAACCATAATTTACACTCATTTTCAGTCTATTCTGAATACCTCACACCTCACAATATTATTTTTAGTCCTAAAATTTGCACCGAGGTCGCTGTGTGAGTAAGATAAGCGACCCTAGTGGCCGACACAAACACCGGGCCCATCTAGGAGTGGCACTGCAGTGTCACGCAGGATGTCCCTTCCAAAAAACCCTCCCCAAACAGCACATGACGCAAAGAAAAAAAGAGGCGCAATGAGGTAGCTGTGTGAGTAAGATTAGCGACCCTAGTGGCCGACACAAACACCGGGCCCATCTAGGAGTGGCACTGCAGTGTCACGCAGGATGGCCCTTCCAAAAAACCCTCCCCAAACAGCACATGACGCAAAGAAAAAAAGAGGCGCAATGAGGTAGCTGTGTGAGTAAGATTAGCGACCCTAGTGGCCGACACAAACACCGGGCCCATCTAGGAGTGGCACTGCAGTGTCACGCAGGATGTCCCTTCCAAAAAACCCTCCCCAAACAGCACATGACGCAAAGAAAAAAAGAGGCGCAATGAGGTAGCTGTGTGAGTAAGATTAGCGACCCTAGTGGCCGACACAAACACCGGGCCCATCTAGGAGTGGCACTGCAGTGTCACGCAGGATGTCCCTTCCAAAAAACCCTCCCCAAACAGCACATGACGCAAAGAAAAAAAGAGGCGCAATGAGGTAGCTGACTGTGTGAGTAAGATTAGCGACCCTAGTGGCCGACACAAACACCGGGCCCATCTAGGAGTGGCACTGCAGTGTCACGCAGGATGTCCCTTCCAAAAAACCCTCCCCAATCAGCACATGATGCAAAGAAAAAGAAAAGAAAAAAGAGGTGCAAGATGGAATTGTCCTTGGGCCCTCCCACCCACCCTTATGTTGTATAAACAAAACAGGACATACACACTTTAACCAACCCATCATTTCAGTGACAGGGTCTGCCACACGACTGTGACTGATATGACGGGTTGGTTTGGACCCCCCCCAAAAAAGAAGCAATTAATCTCTCCTTGCACAAACTGGCTCTACAGAGGCAAGATGTCCACCTCATCTTCACCCTCCGATATATCACCGTGTACATCCCCCTCCTCACAGATTATCAATTCGTCCCCACTGGAATCCACCATCTCAGCTCCCTGTGTACTTTGTGGAGGCAATTGCTGCTGGTCAATGTCTCCGCGGAGGAATTGATTATAATTCATTTTAATGAACATCATCTTCTCCACATTTTCTGGATGTAACCTCGTACGCCGATTGCTGACAAGGTGAGCGGCGGCACTAAACACTCTTTCGGAGTACACACTTGTGGGAGGGCAACTTAGGTAGAATAAAGCCAGTTTGTGCAAGGGCCTCCAAATTGCCTCTTTTTCCTGCCAGTATAAGTACGGACTGTGTGACGTGCCTACTTGGATGCGGTCACTCATATAATCCTCCACCATTCTATCAATGTTGAGAGAATCATATGCAGTGACAGTAGACGACATGTCCGTAATCGTTGTCAGGTCCTTCAGTCCGGACCAGATGTCAGCATCAGCAGTCGCTCCAGACTGCCCTGCATCACCGCCAGCGGGTGGGCTCGGTATTCTGAGCCTTTTCCTCGCACCCCCAGTTGCGGGAGAATGTGAAGGAGGAGATGTTGACAGGTCGCGTTCCGCTTGACTTGACAATTTTGTCACCAGCAGGTCTTTCAACCCCAGCAGACCTGTGTCTGCCGGAAAGAGAGATCCAAGGTAGGCTTTAAATCTAGGATCGAGCACGGTGGCCAAAATGTAGTGCTCTGATTTCAACAGATTGACCACCCGTGAATCCTTGTTAAGCGAATTAAGGGCTGCATCCACAAGTCCCACATGCCTAGCGGAATCGCTCCCTTTTAGCTCCTTCTTCAATGCCTCCAGCTTCTTCTGCAAAAGCCTGATGAGGGGAATGACCTGACTCAGGCTGGCAGTGTCTGAACTGACTTCACGTGTGGCAAGTTCAAAGGGCATCAGAACCTTGCACAACGTTGAAATCATTCTCCACTGCACTTGAGACAGGTGCATTCCACCTACTATATCGTGCTCAATTGTATAGGCTTGAATGGCCTTTTGCTGCTCCTCCAACCTCTGAAGCATATAGAGGGTTGAATTCCACCTCGTTACCACTTCTTGCTTCAGATGATGGCAGGGCAGGTTCAGTAGTTTTTGGTGGTGCTCCAGTCTTCTGTACGTGGTGCCTGTACGCCGAAAGTGTCCCGCAATTTTTCTGGCCACCGACAGCATCTCTTGCACGCCCCTGTCGTTTTTTAAAAAATTCTGCACCACCAAATTCAAGGTATGTGCAAAACATGGGACGTGCTGGAATTTGCCCATATTTAATGCACACACAATATTGCTGGCGTTGTCCGATGCCACAAATCCACAGGAGAGTCCAATTGGGGTAAGCCATTCCGCGATGATCTTCCTCAGTTGCCGTAAGAGGTTTTCAGCTGTGTGCGTATTCTGGAAAGCGGTGATACAAAGCGTAGCCTGCCTAGGAAAGAGTTGGCGTTTGCGAGATGCTGCTACTGGTGCCGCCGCTGCTGTTCTTGCGGCGGGAGTCCATACATCTACCCAGTGGGCTGTCACAGTCATATAGTCCTGACCCTGCCCTGCTCCACTTGTCCACATGTCCGTGGTTAAGTGGACATTGGGTACAACTGCATTTTTTAGGACACTGGTGAGTCTTTTTCTGACGTCCGTGTACATTCTCGGTATCGCCTGCCTAGAGAAGTGGAACCTAGATGGTATTTGGTAACGGGGGCACACTGCCTCAATAAATTGTCTAGTTCCCTGTGAACTAACGGCGGATACCGGACGCACGTCTAACACCAACATAGTTGTCAAGGACTCAGTTATCCGCTTTGCAGTAGGATGACTGCTGTGATATTTCATCTTCCTCGCAAAGGACTGTTGAACAGTCAATTGCTTACTGGAAGTAGTACAAGTGGGCTTACGACTTCCCCTCTGGGATGACCATCGACTCCCAGCGGCAACAACAGCAGCGCCAGCAGCAGTAGGCGTTACACGCAAGGATGCATCGGAGGAATCCCAGGCAGGAGAGGACTCGTCAGAATTGCCAGTGACATGGCCTGTAGGACTATTGGCATTCCTGGGGAAGGAGGAAATTGACACTGAGGGAGTTGGTGGGGTGGTTTGCGTGAGCTTGGTTACAAGAGGAAGGGATTTACTGGTCAGTGGACTGCTTCCGCTGTCACCCAAAGTTTTTGAACTTGTCACTGACTTATTATGAATGCGCTGCAGGTGACGTATAAGGGAGGATGTTCCGAGGTGGTTAACGTCCTTACCCCTACTTATTACAGCTTGACAAAGGGAACACACGGCTTGACACCTGTTGTCCGCATTTCTGGTGAAATACCTCCACACCGAAGAGCTGATTTTTTTGGTATTTTCACCTGGCATGTCAACGGCCATATTCCTCCCACGGACAACAGGTGTCTCCCCGGGTGCCTGACTTAAACAAACCACCTCACCATCAGAATCCTCCTGGTCAATTTCCTCCCCAGCGCCAGCAACACCCATATCCTCCTCATCCTGGTGTACTTCAACACTGACATCTTCAATCTGACTATCAGGAACTGGACTGCGGGTGCTCCTTCCAGCACTTGCAGGGGGCGTGCAAATGGTGGAAGGCGCATGCTCTTCACGTCCAGTGTTGGGAAGGTCAGGCATCGCCTCCGACACAATTGGACTCTCCTTGTGGATTTGGGATTTCGAAGAATGCACAGTTCTTTGCTGTGCTGCTTTTGCCAGCTTGAGTCTTTTCATTTTTCTAGCGAGAGGCTGAGTGCTTCCATCCTCATGTGAAGCTGAACCACTAGCCATGAACATAGGCCAGGGCCTCAGCCGTTCCTTGCCACTCCGTGTGGTAAATGGCATATTGGCAAGTTTACGCTTCTCCTCCGACAATTTTATTTTAGGTTTTGGAGTCCTTTTTTTACTGATATTTGGTGTTTTGGATTTGACATGCTCTGTACTATGACATTGGGCATCGGCCTTGGCAGACGACGTTGCTGGCATTTCATCGTCTCGGCCATGACTAGTGGCAGCAGCTTCAGCACGAGGTGGAAGTGGATCTTGATCTTTCCCTAATTTTGGAACCTCAACATTTTTGTTCTCCATATTTTAATAGGCACAACTAAAAGGCACCTCAGGTAAACAATGGAGATGGATGGATTGGATACTAGTATACAATTATGGACGGGCTGCCGAGTGCCGACACAGAGGTAGCCACAGCCGTGAACTACCGCACTGTACTGTGTCTGCTGCTAATATATAGACTGGTTGATAAAGAGATAGTATACTCGTAACTAGTATGTATGTATAAAGAAAGAAAAAAAAACCACGGTTAGGTGGTATATACAATTATGGACGGGCTGCCGAGTGCCGACACAGAGGTAGCCACAGCCGTGAACTACCGCACTGTACTGTGTCTGCTGCTAATATATAGACTGGTTGATAAAGAGATAGTATACTCGTAACTAGTATGTATGTATAAAGAAAGAAAAAAAAACCACGGTTAGGTGGTATATACAATTATGGACGGGCTGCCGAGTGCCGACACAGAGGTAGCCACAGCCGTGAACTACCGCACTGTACTGTGTCTGCTGCTAATATATAGACTGGTTGATAAAGAGATAGTATACTCGTAACTAGTATGTATGTATAAAGAAAGAAAAAATAACCACGGTTAGGTGGTATATACAATTATGGACGGGCTGCCGAGTGCCGACACAGAGGTAGCCACAGCCGTGAACTACCGCACTGTACTGTGTCTGCTGCTAATATATAGACTGGTTGATAAAGAGATAGTATACTCGTAACTAGTATGTATGTATAAAGAAAGAAAAAAAAACCACGGTTAGGTGGTATATACAATTATGGACGGGCTGCCGAGTGCCGACACAGAGGTAGCCACAGCCGTGAACTACCGCACTGTACTGTGTCTGCTGCTAATATAGACTGGTTGATAAAGAGATAGTATACTCGTAACTAGTATGTATGTATAAAGAAAGAAAAAAAAACCACGGTTAGGTGGTATATACAATTATGGACGGGCTGCCGAGTGCCGACACAGAGGTAGCCACAGCCGTGAACTACCGCACTGTACTGTGTCTGCTGCTAATATATAGACTGGTTGATAAAGAGATAGTATACTCGTAACTAGTATGTATGTATAAAGAAAGAAAGAAAAACCACGGTTAGGTGGTATATACAATTATGGACGGGCTGCCGAGTGCCGACACAGAGGTAGCCACAGCCGTGAACTACCGCACTGTACTGTGTCTGCTGCTAATATATAGACTGGTTGATAAAGAGATAGTATACTCGTAACTAGTATGTATGTATAAAGAAAGAAAAAAAAACCACGGTTAGGTGGTATATACAATTATGGACGGGCTGCCGAGTGCCGACACAGAGGTAGCCACAGCCGTGAACTACCGCACTGTACTGTGTCTGCTGCTAATATATAGACTGGTTGATAAAGAGATAGTATACTCGTAACTAGTATGTATGTATAAAGAAAGAAAAAAAAACCACGGTTAGGTGGTATATACAATTATGGACGGGCTGCCGAGTGCCGACACAGAGGTAGCCACAGCCGTGAACTACCGCACTGTACTGTGTCTGCTGCTAATATATAGACTGGTTGATAAAGAGATAGTATACTCGTAACTAGTATGTATGTATAAAGAAAGAAAAAAAAACCACGGTTAGGTGGTATATACAATTATGGACGGGCTGCCGAGTGCCGACACAGAGGTAGCCACAGCCGTGAACTACCGCACTGTACTGTGTCTGCTGCTAATATATAGACTGGTTGATAAAGAGATAGTATACTCGTAACTAGTATGTATGTATAAAGAAAGAAAAAAAAACCACGGTTAGGTGGTATATACAATTATGGACGGGCTGCCGAGTGCCGACACAGAGGTAGCCACAGCCGTGAACTACCGCACTGTACTGTGTCTGCTGCTAATATATAGACTGGTTGATAAAGAGATAGTATACTCGTAACTAGTATGTATGTATAAAGAAAGAAAAAAAAACCACGGTTAGGTGGTATATACAATTATGGACGGGCTGCCGAGTGCCGACACAGAGGTAGCCACAGCCGTGAACTACCGCACTGTACTGTGTCTGCTGCTAATATATAGACTGGTTGATAAAGAGATAGTATACTCGTAACTAGTATGTATGTATAAAGAAAGAAAAAAAAACCACGGTTAGGTGGTATATACAATTATGGACGGGCTGCCGAGTGCCGACACAGAGGTAGCCACAGCCGTGAACTACCGCACTGTACTGTGTCTGCTGCTAATATATAGACTGGTTGATAAAGAGATAGTATACTCGTAACTAGTATGTATGTATAAAGAAAGAAAAAAAAAAACACGGTTAGGTGGTATATACAATTATGGACGGGCTGCCGAGTGCCGACACAGAGGTGGCCACAGCCGTGAACTACCGCACTGTACTGTGTCTGCTGCTAATATATAGACTGGTTGATAAAGAGATAGTATACTCGTAACTAGTATGTATGTATAAAGAAAGAAAAAAAAACCACGGTTAGGTGGTATATACAATTATGGACGGGCTGCCGAGTGCCGACACAGAGGTAGCCACAGCCGTGAACTACCGCACTGTACTGTGTCTGCTGCTAATATAGACTGGTTGATAAAGAGATAGTATACTACTAATATTATATATACTGGTGGTCAGGTCACTGGTCACTAGTCACACTGGCAGTGGCACTCCTGCAGCAAAAGTGTGCACTGTTTAATTTTAATATAATATTATGTACTACTGGCTCCTGCTATAACCTATAACTGGCACTGCAGTAGTGCTCCCCAGTCTCCCCCACAATTATAAGCTGTGTGAGCTGAGCAGTCAGACAGATATATAATATATATAGATGATGCAGCACACTGGCCTGAGCCTGAGCAGTGCACACAGATATGGTATGTGACTGACTGAGTCACTGTGTGTATCGCTTTTTTCAGGCAGAGAACGGATATATTAAATAAACTGCACTGTGTGTCTGGTGGTCACTCACTATATAATATATTATGTACTCCTGGCTCCTGCTATAACCTATAACTGGCACTGCAGTAGTGCTCCCCAGTCTCCCCCACAATTATAAGCTGTGTGAGCTGAGCAGTCAGACAGATATATATAATATTATATATAGATAATAGATGATGCAGCACACTGGCCTGAGCCTGAGCAGTGCACACAGATATGGTATGTGACTGAGTCACTGTGTGCTGTGTATCGCTTTTTTCAGGCAGAGAACGGATTATAAATAAAACTGGTGGTCACTGGTCACTCTCAGCAAAACTCTGCACTGTACTGAGTACTCCTAATGCTCCCCAAAATTAGTAAATCAAGTGTCTCTCTAATCTATTCTAAACGGAGAGGACGCCAGCCACGTCCTCTCCCTATCAATCTCAATGCACGTGTGAAAATGGCGGCGACGCGCGGCTCCTTATATAGATAGAATCCGAGCCTCGCGAGAATCCGACAGCGTCATGATGACGTTCGGGCGCGCTCGGGTTAACCGAGCAAGGCGGGAAGATCCGAGTCGCTCGGACCCGTGAAAAAAAACATGAAGTTCTGGCGGGTTCGGATTCAGAGAAACCGAACCCGCTCATCTCTAATAAAAACGAGCTACTATAGTGAAGGGGAAACTAATAATAGTTGCAGAACATCAACATTCAGGGAAGACTGGGGAATGAAGTGCCTTCCTGGCCAAGCGTTGTTACAGAGAATTGCTCTAGGACCTGTAGAGTTTTTATTCGTACTTTTCTTGATCTTCTTTCTAAATCCAACGTGGTCCAAGGGAGAAAAAACTCTAAAGCAGCACAACGAGAATCGCTCCATGGGGCCAATGAGCTCAGATTAGCAAGCTACATTGATTCTGTCTCAGAAGGTCCGTATTAAGGGGGTCATTCCGAGTTGATCGTAGTGGTGCTAAATTTAGCACAGCTACAATCATGAACTCAGACATGCGGGGGGACGCCCAGCACAGGGCTAGTCCCCCCCCTCATGTCAGTGCCGCCTCCTCCCCCCACCCCCTCGCAGAAGTGCAAAGGCATCGCACAGCGGCGATGCCTTTGCACTTCAAGAGTAGCTCCCGGCCAGCGCAGCTGTAGCTACTCGTCGCTCCCCGGCCCGCAGCTGCTGCGTGTGACATCACGCAACCGCTGCGGGCAACTCCCCGCACGGTCCGGCCACGCCTGCGTTGGCCGGACCGCGCCCACGAAATGGCGGCCAAACGCCACCGTTTCGCCCCCTCCCGCCCAAAAGGGAGTCATTCAGACCTGATCGCTGGGCTGCGTCTTTTGCAGACCTGCCATCAGATAGTCGCCGCCTACAGGGGGAGTATATTTTCGCTGTGCAAGTGTGTGCTGCTAAAAATCAGTTTGTGCAGTCTCTGCGCAGCCCAGGACTGGCTCTTCCAGTGCAATTGAATCCTGCTGATCGGGGCCAGAGCTGACGTCAGACACCCTCCCTGAAAACACTTGGACACGCCTGCGTTTTTCCGGACACTCCATGTAAACGGTCAGTTGCCACCCACAAACGGCCTCTTCCTGTCAATCAACTTGCAAACGCCCATGCAAATGGATTCTTCGCACCATCCTCTCACTGACCGGCAATGCCCATTGTAGCCGTCCGACGCGCCTGTGCATTGCGGTGCATACGTATGTGCAGTTTGGACCTGATCACTCGCTGTGCGAAAACGCACAGCAGCGATCAGATCTGAATTAGCCCCTAAGGCATTATATCTTTAGCAACTAGATATGCAGGGACTAGGCCAGAGGAACATCAATACTGTAGCTCTTGGCAGTGTTGGACTGGGACATGAAGGGCCTACCAGGGAAATGGAGCCTTGTCCCTAGAGGAAGGGATGGGCCCTCAGGGAGCAGGGCCCACCGAGGTTTTTCCCTATACCTCTGTGGGCCAGTCCACCCCTACCTCTTGGTGTAGTTTCCTGTCCTTTTACCGCCAAACATTTCTCTTTGAAGCTTTGCTTTCTTTCCCATGGTTTGCTATAGGATTCCCTCAACCCCCATTAAATGTAGGCTCTTAGTGTTTCCTTTTATTTTATTGAGCCTCACATATAGTTTGTTGTGTGCAATCTTTGTTCTGCAGTGTGAGTATTTAATTGCACTATAGTTAGGTTAGTACACTAAACATCATGGAGTGATTTTTATTCTTATTGGTCAAATAGTGTGTTGTTAGTAACATAGAATGTGACAACAGATAAGAACCATTTGGCACATCTAGTCTTACCTTTTAGGGTGCAGTTATTAGGGTTAGGGGTAAGAGTTGGGTTAGGGGTTTGGTTAGGGTATTATTAGTGTTTGGATATTAGGGTCAGGGTTCGGAATAAGGGTAAGGGTTGGGATGTTAGTGTTACGGTAGTAGCAGTGACGTGCGGTGGGGTGAGGCGGGTGAGGCAGAGCCTTTCCTGTCGTACTTACGTTTAAACCAGAGTTTTGACTGAATAAAATATATGAAAAATACTGATAATTTGTTTTAAATATCTTCTTTGCATTATTCTAATAATTTTTATAGCCTAAACTCTGGAGTAAAAAGTCTATGGCAGGTGAGGCACTCCTATCTTTTCCGCACATCTCTGTTCAAAACTCACCAAATTTCCAGGACTTTATACTGCTGCAACTGTGTATAATGTTAATGACCAGATGCACCCTTTGGCTAATATATTGCATGTAAATCTGGCTCTGGGGTTAGCCAGTGCCTTCTGAGCCATTTAGCTCACCGCACGTCCCTGGGTAGTAGGATTCATTTTGAAGGCGTGGGAATTTGTGCTGGTGTTTAAAATTAACCCTCTATGACCCCTGGTCCATTTAAATGGACATTATTAAAAGATGTATTGTGTAGAGTCTGTATTGTGATGAAAGTTGACATTCAAATCCCAATGTTCATTTAAAAGTAGGAAAATACTGTGAAAATTTCCCGGCACTGGTTTGTAACGGTCACTGCAAGTCTGAAAGACCGCTTCCCCTAGAAAGATTTCCACGAGGTGAGTATCCCACTTTCAGGAGCGGTTCTTGGTGCGGGCAAGCAGTGCCTGCGCCCGGGACGCTGCGGCCTGGGGGCGCGGCCGCAGTCACCCTGCAGGCACCGCCGTCTAGCCGCACCCTGCTCTCCGCTCCCCAGTTGCAGCGGATGCCGTGGGCTGTGTGGTCGTCCGCTGCAGCCAGCTCCATTGACACACTAGAGGTCATTATTGACCTCTAGTGTCTGTGCGGCGCTGCTATGGGAGAGACGTCATGACGTCTCTCTCGTAGAGAGGAGCCGCGGGAGACCAGAGACCGAGCAGCAGCAGCGGTGGCGGTCGGGAAGCAGGAGCGGGGCAGTGGTAAGTATTGGGGGTTTTTTTGTGCGTGTGTTTGACAGCGACAGGGGGCACAGCAGCAGAGGGCACAACTACAGGGTGCACAGCAGCAGAGGGCACAACTACAGGGGACACAACTACTGGGGGAACAACTACTGGGGCAAATCTACTAGGGGCAAAGCAATAGGGTTCACAGCAACAGAGGGCACAACTACTGGGGCAAAGCAACAGGGGGCACAACTACTGGGGGCAAAACAACAAGCGACGGGCACAACTAATGGGGGCACAGCTACAGGGGGCAAATCTACTGGGGCAAATCAACTGGGGGGCACAACTACTTGGGGCAAATCTGGGGGCATAAATGTGGCCATGCCCCTCCCCTATGAAGCCACGCCCCTATTTTTTGTAAAACAATGTACTTTAACAATCCAATGTTGGCAAAATTGTTATGCGAACAGTAATTGTAGTTACTAGGGTATCAAAATATTGAGTTAGAAAGAATCAGAATGATTTGGTATACGAGCTACAATGCTAGCAAATCGTTGTCCATCAGGATGGACATTGGGTCTAAATGACCAAACCATATATTTTGGGGTTACTTAGGTCCTCATTTATGTACTTTATCACTGGGATACACTGAAAACATGCAATGGGTCATAGAGGGTTAAGGGTGAGGGTTAGTGTATTAATGTTTGGGGTTAGGAATGATAAGAATAATTTTATTTATATAGCAGACTTTCTCCAATAGGACTCAAGGCGCTTAAAGGTGAGGGTTAAGGTACTAGTGTTAAGGTATCAGGATTAAGATGAGCGTTAGGGTATTAGGATTAATGGTTAGGGTATTAGTGTTAGGATTAAGGGTGAAGGTTAGGGTATCAGGGTAAGAGTTAGGCTATGTTGACAGATACTCATGGTGTCAGTGCCCGGGGTGGAGTGCAGGAGCTTCAGGATTGTATCAGACTCTTAACGTGGATCTTGTTGGGATCTTCAGTGTGCTCTGTGGTGCCTGATGATGATTGTAGCTACCACTTGGGGGGTGGTATCATTTACTAGTATATATTTGAGTGCTTTAAGAGGGCTAATGTGCTGTACCCCTTTGTATGAGTCATTCTTCAAGTTGACAATCTCCAATCAAGAAAAGGAAGACAGCACATAATCCACTGAGTGTCTACACTTCCATTTGCGGTTACTCTTGGGTCTGCCATCACCTCCAGAGAGTATAGTATTCCTGCGGAAGTCTTCCCTGTAGTGGTTGCCTGTAGTCCAACATCCCAGGCCAGAACATACAGTGTTATTTACTAAGGTCAGGGTAGGGTATAGAGTCCCTACAGTATTTCAGCTTAGTACTTCAGACATTTCCTTTTCCCTGTCCCCCTGTCCTCAGCTGTATTTTTTCATAGATTTTGGGGTAATATTGCTTGCTGGTAGGTCAGTGTTTCTATTTCAGTTGGACATGTCAAGACCAGGTAGGTTACTATTACAATTTCCTATCACTGTTAGTCCATCCCCCATTTCCTTCATAACAGTTATACACTGAATATGTTTTACAAGATCAATGACCACAAAAGATTGGATTAAGTTTCTCAGACTGGCGAACGTTTCATTTAAAACACAAGAAACTATATTTACTTTGGAAGGAAACAAAAAAAAATGCAAGTAACTGTGCACCTGGGCAAAACCGTGTTGCACTGCAGATGGGGCAGAAGTAAACATGTGCAGAGAGATTTACATTTGGGTGGGGTGTGTCCCAACTGAAATCTAAATTGCAGTGTAAAAATAAAGCTGTCTAACATATGTGGGCTACATGCAAAGGCAGCCTGTATTAACCCTGCACAGAAAAAAATATAAATTTGCTTCTCTTGCATGGCAACATGGTTTGTTCCAGATACAAAGTTACTTACCTTTTTTGCTTTTCATCCAAATCAGAATCAGGTCCAATAATTCCTGTCGTTTACACATGAATTTGTTTCTTTCTAGAAATTTTAGATTACAGCAAGACTAAAAGTAATTAAATGCATATGCTAATGTGCCCCAGATGGAAGTCATACTCTTCAGTTTCCTTTTAAGAGATGGAGCAATATCTTAAAGTTTCTTTCTGAAATTGTCAGGAAGTTAGTATTATTCCAAAGAAAAATAATTTTCATTATCAGTTACTGTATATCTTGTCTTAACAATGGCTATTTCCCCCGTAGCCTACAAATATTATATGCCCTGAGCAGTGGCGGAACAAGCAAGCGGTGGGCCCAGGTGCAACAAAATGCTTTGGGCCCCCCCCATCCCATCCAAGTCCACCCCATGGGCAGTGCGCGCCGTAGGCGCGCGCAAAAATACATAGTGGCGTGGCTTCGTGGGGAAGGGGTGTGTCCACAAAATAATACCAATTCATAAAACGGTGCACAGTAGTCTCCATTCTTCAAATTACGCCGCACAGTAGCACCATTACACCAGGTAGAGACCCTTTTACTCCTTACAGCGAACAGATTCCCCTTTTTACACATAACGGCAGACAGCGTGCACTTTTTACACATAACGGCAGACAGCGTGCCCTCGTTACACATAGCGGCAGACAGCATACACTTTTTACACAATGGCAGACAGCGTGCCCTCGTTACACATTGCGGCAGACAGCGTGCCCTCGTTACACATAGCGGCAGACAGCATACACTTTTTACACAATGGCAGACAGCGTGCCCTCGTTACACATTGCGGCAGGCAGTCCCAACAAATAAAAAAAGAAAGAGACAGAAAGAAAGAAAGAAAGAGACAGAAAGAAAGAAAGAAAGAAAGAAAGAAAGAAAGAAAGAAAGAAAGAAAGAAAGAAAGAAGAATTATACTTACCCTCTCTGTTGGCTCAGGCTCCTCGGTGCAGCTTCCCGGGCAGTTGAGAAGAAGGAGGAGGGAGGTGAAGGAGGGAGCCGCAGCAGCGCTGTGTTACTGGTGGAGGCGCTGCTGCTGCTGCCCCTCTGCTTCCCTATAGGCTGTTCTCAGAGACAGCCTATAGTGAAGCAGAGGAGCAGCAGCAGCAGCGCCTCCACCAGTAACAAAGCGCTGCTGCGGCTCTCTCCTTCACTGAGAGACTGTGACCTGTTTGTATATGAGGGAGGGAGGGACGGACCCACCTCCCTCCTTCGTGTGCGGGTGGCCAGAATCGTTCCTTATGACGGGCGGGTCACGGGAGCGCTGGGGTGCGGCTGCGGCATGACATACAATGAGTCATTGTGACCAGTGGCGTAACTAGAAATTTTTCTCCCCCAAGCCAAAAATCCTTCGGCGCCCCCCCCCATACACCCCGTAATTGGCACTAGCAAAGGTAGAAAAATGCGTGCGCCGCATTGCCCGTTATACATTATGCTACACACTGCAATGCCCCTGATACATTATAGCACATACAATGTCTGTGACACGGTATGACACACACCACAATGATCCTGAGACATTATACCACATACCACAATGCCCATTACACATTAAGTTCTACAGTAAGGCTTCCAATTACTTTTAAATTACCTGCTTGTTGCCAGGGGTTTCATGCACTTGGTTCCATGCACGGTGCCAGGATGTCATGCTCGTTGCCAGGGGTTTCATGCACTGGGTGTCATGCTCGTTGCTAGTGGGTAGTGCTTGTTGCTAGGGCCGTGCTCCCAGTGCCACATATGCTCCCAGTGCCAGATATTCCCCCACAGTGCCAGGTATATGCACCCAGTGCCAGATATTCTCCCACAGTGCCAGATATTCCCCCCCAGTGCCAGGTATATGCCCCCAGTGCCAGGTATATGCCCCCAGTGCCAGGTACATGCCCCCCCAGTGCCAGTTATATGCCCCCAGTGCCAGGTATATGCCCCCAGTGCCAGATATTCCCCCCCAGTGCCTGCTTCCCCCCCAGTGCCAGGTATATGTTCCCAGTGCCGGGTATATGCCCCCAGTGCCGGGTATATGCCCCCCCAGTGCCAGATATTCTCCCACAGTGCCAGATATTCCCCCCCAGTGCCAGGTATATGCCCCCAGTGCCAGGTATATGCCCCCAGTGCCAGGTATATGCCCCCAGTGCCAGGTACATGCCCCCCCAGTGCCAGTTATATGCTCCCAGTGCCAGGTATATGCCCCTAGTGCCAGATATTCCCCCCCAGTGCCTGCTTCCCCCCCAGTGCCAGGTATATGTTCCCAGTGCCGGGTATATGCCCCCAGTGCCGGGTATATGCCCCCCCAGTGCCAGATATTCTCCCACAGTGCCAGATATTCCCCCCAGTGCCAGGTATATGCCCCCAGTGCCAGGTATATGCCCCCAGTGCCAGGTATATGCCCCCAGTGCCAGGTACATGCCCCCCCAGTGCCAGTTATATGCTCCCAGTGCCAGGTATATGCCCCCAGTGCCAGATATTCCCCCCCAGTGCCTGCTTCCCCCCCCAGTGCCAGGTATATGCCCCCAGTGCCGGGTATATGCCCCCAGTGCCAGGTATATGCCCCCCCAATGCCGGGTATATGCCCCCAGTGCCAGATATTCCCCCCCAGTGCCTGCTTCCCCCCCAGTGCCAGGTATATGCCTCCAGTGCTGGGTATATGCCTCCCCCCCAGTGCCAGGTATATGCCCCCCCCAGTGCCAGGTATATGCCCCCAGTGCCAGGTACATGCCCCCAGTGCCAGGTATATGCCCCCCCAGTGCCGGGTATATGCCCCCCCAGTGCCAGGTACATGCCCTCAGTGCCGGGTATATGCCCCCCCAGTGCCAGGTATATGTCCCCAGTGCCAGATATATGTCCCCCCAGTGCCAGGTATATGCCGCAGTGCCTGCTCCCCCGGCCCCCCCTCCCCCCTCCCCCCTCTATGTGTTGGAGGGACACGAGCGCATCGCGCGTCTCTCCTGTGTCCCTCCTGGCTCTCCCCCCGGCCGGTCTAATGAAGGAAGTGCCGTTCGTGAGCCAATCAGAGCTCACGAACGGCACATGCTTCCTTAGATCGGCCGGGGGAGAGCCAGGAGGGACACAGGAGAGACGCGCGATGCGCTCGTGTCCCTCCAACACATAGGAGGGGGGGCCGGGGGAGCAGGCACCACAGCAGGGAGGGAGAGGAGACCGCAGATTGACATGCGGACGTTCGTCCGCATGTTAATCTGTTCTAAATGCCGGCCGGCGGCTGTGGGCCCTTTAGTGCGGCGGGGCCCCAGTGCACTGCACTGCCTGCCCCGCCAGTAGTTCCGCCCCTGGCCCTGAGAATAATAATGAAAAATAATAGTAAATTAATTAGCATTTTTTACAAGTTAAAGATATCTAAATGTTTACATACAATAAATCAATGTAAATTGTGCGTGCTAAACTGTGACCCTTATATAAAAGTAAGAAATTAAGGGGGGTACTTACGGAGCGATATTCTAAGTAATCTGACTAGATTGCTTAGAATTTGAGCATTATCGCTCCGTCTGTACCCCCTACAGCGTTAGCGATGCGCAGCCCCGCGCATCGCTATCGCTGGTGCTAGATTGGCCTGCATGCAGGCCAATCTAGCGGGTCGCTCACTTCACCCTCTAGGTGAAGTGAGCGGCCCCCCCGTCTCCACCCGCACGCTCAGCACAGATCGCGCTGTGCTGAGCGGCGGGAGAGATGTGTGCTGAGCGGTTCGCTCAACACACATCTCTCCCACATCGGCCTGTCTATATGGGCCTTTAGTGCAAGGTCTAACACAACAAACTGTCATTTCAAATGTTTATTTAAGATGCAAGAACAGAAAGAAAACAGCAAGAGTCAATTGCAAGATAAGTGTAAAGTACAGGAAAAGCTCAAAAGTCCAACTCAATGACTCATGCAAGATATCTAGGCAGTGTCGGACTGTGGCATGAAGGGCCCACCTGGGGTATGCAGTTGTAGGGGCACATACTTAGGGGTGTGGCCAGCCTACAAAGGAAGTGTGGCCAGCCTCCACAGAGGCTTGAAATACACAATAGTTTAGTGCAGTGTAATGCAACATATCTACCATGTGTCAAAACTGAGGGCCTGAGCTGACAGGAGGAAGCCTCAGTTGTAGAGCTGGGGTGAAGCTAAACTTCGGAGGTTTTATCAGACCCCTGGACATACGAGTAGGATGTAGAAAGGTTGCCCGAAGGCGTGACCATGACAACCAGGATTAAAAGTCAATAAGTATTTATTAACAGAACTCCATGTAATCACAGCAGTAATAAGTCAATGAAGATATACAGCAGATTTGGTAAAAACAGTTCCTGGAGAACTACGGGTTGGCAACGGCCACAGGGTACTGGTAGCATTAGGTACAGTTCTTTATGTCCCAGAGATGGAACGTCCTTACCAGACCCGTCCGTAGTATGAGATATAGCCAAGGAACACACCAGCAGATGTTTCACTGGAGGCTGGTAGCACTGTAGTTGAGGTAGCTGCTGAGGACGCTGGATGGAACCAGCCAGGTGTTAAGACATGGAGTAGATGCTGGATGGAACCAGCCAGATAGTAGAATGAAGCTAGGGAGCGAAGATGTAGAAACCGATGGTTTGAAGGTACCGATAGTATGCAGGTAACTGATGGTATACAGGTAACCGCTGGAAAAGCACCGGCTCTTTAAGAAAGCTGATCACTGCTGGAAGCTGACCGCTGGAAGCAGATGAGACTGTAGCTGGAGACTGGAACAAACACAGGAGACTATAGAGTCAGGCTGCACCGCAAGATGCTAGGCTGGTGCGGGTCTCTTAGTGGAATCTGGACACAGGAGCTGGAAACCTGGAATAGAAACAACCACAGGAGAGAGAGACTGGAAACAAGGTTTGACAACCAAAGCACTGACCATTTCCTGGTTCAGGCTCAATCCCTTTATACCCTTAGGTATGCAGGGATTGGATGAGCAATTAAGCAGACTTCAGCGGAGCTATGGATTGGAAAACAGGATCATGTAACTAGAACTAAGATGGCTGCGCCCATACCGGCCAGTGGAGGGAAACCTTGTTTGTAACACCACATGGAGATTCATCTGTAATGGCAGCGGTGAACACAGAGAACGCTGACTTGCGTCTCAGACCTCCAGCACGGACAGCCGCGGCCGCAGTAGATGAGGAGTGCCACATAACCTGTAATGCATTGAGAATACAAAGACGATGCCCGAGGCCCCGCCGGCAGGTGACGCCATGCCAGTCGCCCGGGCACTGGAAGGACAATATCCACGAACCAGCAGAGATGAGACGTAACATATGAATGCTAGCAACACAGCTGGGAACCGGGCCTAGGACGCTGAGCCAGCCTCAGGAGACACCTGAAAGGTAAATAATGGCGTCCAGATACCCGGATCGTGACAGCACCCCCCCCCTTTAGGAGTGGCCCCAGGACACTTCTTAGTCTGAGGAAATCTGGAGTGGAAATTCCGGACCAAGGTAGGAGCATGGACATCTGAAGCATTGGTCCTAGAGCGTTCCTCAGGGCCATAGCCCTTCCAATCAATAAGATATTGTAACTGACCATAACGGAAACGTGAATCCAGAATCTTGGCAACTTCATACTCAACTCCCCGTTGAGTCTGGACTTTAGGAGCCGAAGGTAGTGCAGAATGGAATCGATTCAGAATCAGCGGTTTCAGAAGGGAAACATGGAATGTCCTAGGAATTTTCAAGAATGGGGGTAACTGGAGTTTGTAAGCAACAGGATTGATAACTTGTTCAATTTGAAAAGGACCGATGTAATGGGGAGCAAACTTCATGCTAGGAACTCTCAACCTCAAATTCTTTGTAGACAGCCAAACACGATCACCCACTACTTGGGGCAAATCTGGGGGCATAAATGTGGCCATGCCCCTCCCCTATGAAGCCACGCCCCTATTTTTTGTAAAACAATGTACTTTAACAATCCAATTTTGGTAAAATTGTTATGCGAACAGTAATTGTAGTTACTAGGGTATCAAAATATTGAGTTAGAAAGAATCAGAATGATTTGGTATACGAGCTACAATGCTAGCAAATCGTTGTCCATCAGGATGGACATTGGGTATAAATAACCAAACCATATATTTTGGGGTTACTTAGGTCCTCATTTATGTACTTTATCACTGGGATACACTGAAAACATGCAATGGGTCATAGAGGGTTAAGGGTGAGGGTTAGTGTAATTTATATACTTTATCACTGGGATACACTGAAAACATGCAATGGGTCATAGAGGGTTAAGGGTGAGGGTTAGTGTATTAATGTTTGGGGTTAGGAATGATAAGAATAATTTTATTTATATAGCAGACTTTCTCCAATACTCAAGGCGCTTAAAGGTGAGGGTTAAGGTACTAGTGTTAAGGTATCAGGATTAAGATGAGCGTTAGGGTATTAGGATTAATGGTTAGGGTATTAGTGTTAGGATTAAGGGTGAAGGTTAGGGTATCAGGGTAAGAGTTAGGCTATGTTGACAGATACTCATGGTCAGGTCACCACGGTCCAGCTGGTGTCAGTGCCCGGGGTGGAGTGCAGGAGCTTCAGGATTGTATCAGACTCTTAACGTGGATCTTGTTTGGATCTTCAGTGTGCTCTGTGGTGCCTGATGATGATTGTAGCTACCACTTGGGGGGTGGTATCATTTACTAGTATATATTTGAGTGCTGTAAGAGGGCTAATGTGCTGTACCCCTTTGTAGGAGTCATTCTTCAAGTTGACAATCTCCAATCAAGAAAAGGAAGACAGCACATAATCCACTGAGTGTCTACACTAGAGATGAGCGGGTTCGGTTCCTCGGAATCCGAACCCGCCCGAACTTCAGCTTTTTTTACACGGATCCGAGCGACTCGGATCTTCCCGCCTTGCTCGGTTAACCCGAGCGCGCCCGAACGTCATCATGACGCTGTCGGATTCTCGCGAGGCTCGGATTCTATCGCGAGACTCGGATTCTATATAAGGAGCCGCGCGTCGCCGCCATTTTCACACGTGCATTGAGATTGATAGGGAGAGGACGTGGCTGGCGTCCTCTCCATTTAGATTATAAGAGAGAGAGATTTACTGGAGCTTAGGACTAGGAGGAGTACTGTAGAAGTGTAGAGAGTGCAGAGAGTTTACTAGTGAGTGACCACCAGACAGTGCAGTTTATTTAATATATCCGTTCTCTGCCTGAAAAAAGCGATACACACAGTGACTCAGTCACATACCATATCTGTGTGCACTGCTCAGGCTCAGCCCAGTGTGCTGCATCATCTATATATATTATATATCTGTCTGACTGCTCAGCTCACACAGCTTATAATTGTGGGGGAGACTGGGGAGCACTGCAGTGCCAGTTATAGGTTATAGCAGGAGCCAGGAGTACATAATATTATATAGTGAGTGACCACCAGACAGTGCAGTTTATTTAATATATCCGTTCTCTGCCTGAAAAAAGCAATACACACAGTGACTCAGTCACATACCATATCTGTGTGCACTGCTCAGGCTCAGCCCAGTGTGCTGCATCATCTATATATATTATATATCTGTCTGACTGCTCAGCTCACACAGCTTATAATTGTGGGGGAGACTGGGGAGCACTGCAGTGCCAGTTATAGGTTATAGCAGGAGCCAGGAGTACATAATATTATATAGTGAGTGACCACCAGACAGTGCAGTTTATTTAATATATCCGTTCTCTGCCTGAAAAAAGCGATACACACAGTGACTCAGTCACATACCATATCTGTGTGCACTGCTCAGGCTCAGCCCAGTGTGCTGCATCATCTATATATATTATATATCTGTCTGACTGCTCAGCTCACACAGCTTATAATTGTGGGGGAGACTGGGGAGCACTGCAGTGCCAGTTATAGGTTATAGCAGGAGCCAGGAGTACATAATATTATATAGTGAGTGACCACCAGACAGTGCAGTTTATTTAATATATCCGTTCTCTGCCTGAAAAAAGCGATACACACAGTGACTCAGTCACATACCATATCTGTGTGCACTGCTCAGGCTCAGCCCAGTGTGCTGCATCATCTATATATATTATATATCTGTCTGACTGCTCAGCTCACACAGCTTATAATTGTGGGGGAGACTGGGGAGCACTGCAGTGCCAGTTATAGGTTATAGCAGGAGCCAGGAGTACATAATATTATATTAAAATTAAACAGTGCACACTTTTGCTGCAGGAGTGCCACTGCCAGTGTGACTGACCAGTGACCTGACCACACTGACCACCAGTATAGTTAGTAGTATACTTATATTGTGATTGCCTGAAAAAGTTAAACACTCGTCGTGTGACTTCACTTGTGTGTTGTTGTTTTTTTTATTCTATAAAAATAAAACTCATTCTGCTGACAGACAGTGTCCAGCAGGTCCGTCATTATATAATATATAATATATACCTGTCCGGCTGCAGTAGTGATATATATATATTTTTTATATCATTTATCATCCAGTCGCAGCAGACACAGTACGGTAGTTCACGGCTGTGGCTACCTCTGTGTCTGCACTCGGCAGGCAGTCCGTCCATAATTGTATACCACCTAACCGTGGTTTTTTTTTCTTCTTTATACATACATACTACTACGACATCTCTTTATCAACCAGTCTATATTAGCAGCAGACACAGTACAGTACGGTAGTTCACGGCTGTGGCTACCTCTGTGTCTGCACTCGGCAGGCAGTCCGTCCATAATTGTATACCACCTAACCGTGGTTTTTTTTTCTTTCTTCTTTATACATACATAGTTACATAGACATCTCTTTATCAACCAGTCTATATTAGCAGCAGACACAGTACAGTACGGTAGTTCACGGCTGTGGCTACCTCTGTGTCTGCACTCGGCAGGCAGTCCGTCCATAATTGTATACCACCTAACCGTGGTTTTTTTTTCTTTCTTCTTTATACATACATAGTTACATAGACATCTCTTTATCAACCAGTCTATATTAGCAGCAGACACAGTACAGTACGGTAGTTCACGGCTGTGGCTACCTCTGTGTCTGCACTCGGCAGGCAGTCCGTCCATAATTGTATACCACCTAACCGTGGTTTTTTTTTCTTTCTTCTTTATACATACATACTACTACGACATCTCTTTATCAACCAGTCTATATTATTAGCAGCAGACACAGTACAGTACGGTAGTTCACGGCTGTGGCTACCTCTGTGTCTGCACTCGGCAGGCAGTCCGTCCATAATTGTATACCACCTAACCGTGGTTTTTTTTTCTTTCTTCTTTATACATACATAGTTACATAGACATCTCTTTATCAACCAGTCTATATTAGCAGCAGACACAGTACAGTATGGTAGTTCACGGCTGTGGCTACCTCTGTGTCTGCACTCGGCAGGCAGTCCGTCCATAATTGTATACCACCTAACCGTGGTTTTTTTTTCTTTCTTCTTTATACATACATACTACTACGACATCTCTTTATCAACCAGTCTATATTATTAGCAGCAGACACAGTACAGTACGGTAGTTCACGGCTGTGGCTACCTCTGTGTCTGCACTCGGCAGGCAGTCCGTCCATAATTGTATACCACCTAACCGTGGTTTTTTTTTCTTTCTTCTTTATACATACATAGTTACATAGACATCTCTTTATCAACCAGTCTATATTAGCAGCAGACACAGTACAGTACGGTAGTTCACGGCTGTGGCTACCTCTGTGTCTGCACTTGGCAGGCAGTCCATAATTGTATACTAGTATCCATCTCCATTGTTTACCTGAGGTGCCTTTTAGTTGTGCCTATTAAAATATGGAGAACAAAAATATTGAGGTTCCAAAATTAGGGAAAGATCAAGATCCACTTCCACCTCGTGCTGAAGCTGCTGCCACTAGTCATGGCCGAGACGATGAAATGCCAGCAACGTCGTCTGCCAAGGCCGATGCCCAATATCATAGTACAGAGCATGTCAAATCCAAAACACCAAATATCAGAAAAAAAAGGACTCCAAAACCTAAAATAAAATTGTCGGAGGAGAAGCGTAAACTTGCCAATATGCCATTTACGACACGGAGTGGCAAGGAACGGCTGAGGCCCTGGCCTATGTTCATGGCTAGTGGTTCAGCTTCACATGAGGATGGAAGCACTCAGCCTCTCGCTAGAAAAATGAAAAGACTCAAGCTGGCAAAAGCAGCACAGCAAAGAACTGTGCATTCTTCGAAATCCCAAATCCACAAGGAGAGTCCAATTGTGTCGGTTGCGATGCCTGACCTTCCCAACACTGGACGTGAAGAGCATGCGCCTTCCACCATTTGCACGCCCCCTGCAAGTGCTGGAAGGAGTACCCGCAGTCCAGTTCCTGATAGTCAGATTGAAGATGTCAGTGTTGAAGTACACCAGGATGAGGAGGATATGGGTGTTGCTGGCGCTGGGGAGGAAATTGACCAGGAGGATTCTGATGGTGAGGTGGTTTGTTTAAGTCAGGCACCCGGGGAGACACCTGTTGTCCGTGGGAGGAATATGGCCGTTGACATGCCAGGTGAAAATACCAAAAAAATCAGCTCTTCGGTGTGGAGGTATTTCACCAGAAATGCGGACAACAGGTGTCAAGCCGTGTGTTCCCTTTGTCAAGCTGTAATAAGTAGGGGTAAGGACGTTAACCACCTCGGAACATCCTCCCTTATACGTCACCTGCAGCGCATTCATAATAAGTCAGTGACAAGTTCAAAAACTTTGGGTGACAGCGGAAGCAGTCCACTGACCAGTAAATCCCTTCCTCTTGTAACCAAGCTCACGCAAACCACCCCACCAACTCCCTCAGTGTCAATTTCCTCCTTCCCCAGGAATGCCAATAGTCCTGCAGGCCATGTCACTGGCAATTCTGACGAGTCCTCTCCTGCCTGGGATTCCTCCGATGCATCCTTGCGTGTAACGCCTACTGCTGCTGGCGCTGCTGTTGTTGCTGCTGGGAGTCGATGGTCATCCCAGAGGGGAAGTCGTAAGCCCACTTGTACTACTTCCAGTAAGCAATTGACTGTTCAACAGTCCTTTGCGAGGAAGATGAAATATCACAGCAGTCATCCTGCTGCAAAGCGGATAACTGAGGCCTTGACAACTATGTTGGTGTTAGACGTGCGTCCGGTATCCGCCGTTAGTTCACAGGGAACTAGACAATTTATTGAGGCAGTGTGCCCCCGTTACCAAATACCATCTAGGTTCCACTTCTCTAGGCAGGCGATACCGAGAATGTACACGGACGTCAGAAAAAGACTCACCAGTGTCCTAAAAAATGCAGTTGTACCCAATGTCCACTTAACCACGGACATGTGGACAAGTGGAGCAGGGCAGGGTCAGGACTATATGACTGTGACAGCCCACTGGGTAGATGTATGGACTCCCGCCGCAAGAACAGCAGCGGCGGCACCAGTAGCAGCATCTCGCAAACGCCAACTCTTTCCTAGGCAGGCTACGCTTTGTATCACCGCTTTCCAGAATACGCACACAGCTGAAAACCTCTTACGGCAACTGAGGAAGATCATCGCGGAATGGCTTACCCCAATTGGACTCTCCTGTGGATTTGTGGCATCGGACAACGCCAGCAATATTGTGTGTGCATTAAATATGGGCAAATTCCAGCACGTCCCATGTTTTGCACATACCTTGAATTTGGTGGTGCAGAATTTTTTAAAAAACGACAGGGACGTGCAAGAGATGCTGTCGGTGGCCAGAAGAATTGCGGGACACTTTCGGCGTACAGGCACCACGTACAGAAGACTGGAGCACCACCAAAAACTACTGAACCTGCCCTGCCATCATCTGAAGCAAGAAGTGGTAACGAGGTGGAATTCAACCCTCTATATGCTTCAGAGGTTGGAGGAGCAGCAAAAGGCCATTCAAGCCTATACAATTGAGCACGATATAGTAGGTGGAATGCACCTGTCTCAAGCGCAGTGGAGAATGATTTCAACGTTGTGCAAGGTTCTGATGCCCTTTGAACTTGCCACACGTGAAGTCAGTTCAGACACTGCCAGCCTGAGTCAGGTCATTCCCCTCATCAGGCTTTTGCAAAAGAAGCTGGAGACATTGAAGGAGGAGCTAACACGGAGCGATTCCGCTAGGCATGTGGGACTTGTGGATGGAGCCCTTAATTCGCTTAACAAGGATTCACGGGTGGTCAATCTGTTGAAATCAGAGCACTACATTTTGGCCACCGTGCTCGATCCTAGATTTAAAGCCTACCTTGGATCTCTCTTTCCGGCAGACACAAGTCTGCTGGGGTTGAAAGACCTGCTGGTGACAAAATTGTCAAGTCAAGCGGAACGCGACCTGTCAACATCTCCTCCTTCACATTCTCCCGCAACTGGGGGTGCGAGGAAAAGGCTCAGAATTCCGAGCCCACCCGCTGGCGGTGATGCAGGGCAGTCTGGAGCGACTGCTGATGCTGACATCTGGTCCGGACTGAAGGACCTGACAACGATTACGGACATGTCGTCTACTGTCACTGCATATGATTCTCTCAACATTGATAGAATGGTGGAGGATTATATGAGTGACCGCATCCAAGTAGGCACGTCACACAGTCCGTACTTATACTGGCAGGAAAAAGAGGCAATTTGGAGGCCCTTGCACAAACTGGCTTTATTCTACCTAAGTTGCCCTCCCACAAGTGTGTACTCCGAAAGAGTGTTTAGTGCCGCCGCTCACCTTGTCAGCAATCGGCGTACGAGGTTACATCCAGAAAATGTGGAGAAGATGATGTTCATTAAAATGAATTATAATCAATTCCTCCGCGGAGACATTGACCAGCAGCAATTGCCTCCACAAAGTACACAGGGAGCTGAGATGGTGGATTCCAGTGGGGACGAATTGATAATCTGTGAGGAGGGGGATGTACACGGTGATATATCGGAGGGTGATGATGAGGTGGACATCTTGCCTCTGTAGAGCCAGTTTGTGCAAGGAGAGATTAATTGCTTCTTTTTTGGGGGGGGTCCAAACCAACCCGTCATATCAGTCACAGTCGTGTGGCAGACCCTGTCACTGAAATGATGGGTTGGTTAAAGTGTGCATGTCCTGTTTTGTTTATACAACATAAGGGTGGGTGGGAGGGCCCAAGGACAATTCCATCTTGCACCTCTTTTTTCTTTTCTTTTTCTTTGCATCATGTGCTGATTGGGGAGGGTTTTTTGGAAGGGACATCCTGCGTGACACTGCAGTGCCACTCCTAAATGGGCCCGGTGTTTGTGTCGGCCACTAGGGTCGCTAATCTTACTCACACAGTCAGCTACCTCATTGCGCCTCTTTTTTTCTTTGCGTCATGTGCTGTTTGGGGAGGGTTTTTTGGAAGGGACATCCTGCGTGACACTGCAGTGCCACTCCTAGATGGGCCCGGTGTTTGTGTCGGCCACTAGGGTCGCTAATCTTTCTCACACAGCTACCTCATTGCGCCTCTTTTTTTCTTTGCGTCATGTGCTGTTTGGGGAGGGTTTTTTGGAAGGGACATCCTGCGTGACACTGCAGTGCCACTCCTAGATGGGCCCGGTGTTTGTGTCGGCCACTAGGGTCGCTTATCTTACTCACACAGCGACCTCGGTGCAAATTTTAGGACTAAAAATAATATTGTGAGGTGTGAGGTATTCAGAATAGACTGAAAATGAGTGTAAATTATGGTTTTTGAGGTTAATAATACTTTGGGATCAAAATGACCCCCAAATTCTATGATTTAAGCTGTTTTTTAGTGTTTTTGGAAAAAAAACACCCGAATCCAAAACACACCCGAATCCGACAAAAAAAATTCGGTGAGGTTTTGCCAAAACGCGTTCGAACCCAAAACACGGCCGCGGAACCGAACCCAAAACCAAAACACAAAACCCGAAAAATTTCAGGCGCTCATCTCTACACTTCCATTTTGCGGTTACTCTTGGGTCTGCCATCACCTCCAGAGACTATAGTATATCTGCGGAAGTCTTACCTGTAGTGGTTGCCTGTAGTCCAACATCCCATGCCAGAACATACAGTGTTATTTACTAAGGTCAGGGTAGGGTATAGAGTCCCTACAGTATTTCAGCTTAGTACTTCAGACATTTCCTTTTCCCTGTCCCCCTGTCCTCAGCTGTATTTTTTCATAGATTGTGGGGTAATATTGCTTGATGGTAGGTCAGTGTTCCTATTTCAGTTGGACATGTCAAGACCAGGTAGGTTACTATTACAATTTCCTATCACTGTTAGTCCATCCCCCATTTCCTTCATAACAGTTATACACTGAATATGTTTTACTAGATCAATGACCACAAAAGATTGGATTAAGTTTCTCAGACAGGCGAACGTTTCATTTAAAACACAAAAAATAAGATTTTACTCACCGGTAAATCTATTTCTCGTAGTCCGTAGTGGATGCTGGGACTCCGTAAGGACCATGGGGATTAGCGGCTCCGCAGGAGACTGGGCACAACTAAAGAAAGCTTTAGGACTACCTGGTGTGCACTTGCTCCTCCCACTAAGACCCTCCTCCAGACCTCAGTTAGGATACTGTGCCCGGAAGAGCTGACACAAATAGGAAGGATTTTGAATCCCGGGTAAGACTCATACCAGCCACACCAATCACACCGTATAACTCGTGATACTATACCCAGTTAACAGTATGAAATATAACTGAGCCTCTCAACAGATGGCTCAACAATAACCCTTTAGTTAGGCAATAACTATAAACAAGTATTGCAGACAATCCGCACTTGGGATGGGCGCCCAGCATCCACTACGGACTACGAGAAATAGATTTACCGGTGAGTAAAATCTTATTTTCTCTGACGTCCTAAGTGGATGCTGGGACTCCGTAAGGACCATGGGGATTATACCAAAGCTCCCAAACGGGCGGGAGAGTGCGGATGACTCTGCAGCACCGAATGAGCAAACTCTAGGTCCTCCTCAGCCAGGGTATCAAACTTGTAGACTGTTGCAAAAATGTTTGGACCCGACCAAGTAACAGCTCGGCAAAGTTGTAAAGCCGAGACCCCTCAGGCAGCCGCCCAAGAAGAGCCCACTTTCCTCGTGGAATGGGCTTTTACAGATTTAGGGTGCGGCAGTCCAGCCGCAGCATGTGCAAGTTGAATCGTGCTACAGATCCAACGAGCAATAGTCTGCTTAGAAGCAGGAGCACCCAGCTTGTTGGGTGCATACAGGATAAATAGCGAGTCAGTTTTCCTGACTCCAGCCGTCCTGGAAACATATACTTTTCAGGGCCCTGACTACGTCCAGTAACTTGGAATCCTCCAAGTTCCAAGTAGCCGCAGGCACCACAATAGGTTGGTTCACATGAAAACTGATACCACCTTAGGAAGGAATTGGGAACGAGTCCTCAATTCCGCCTTATCCATATAAAATACAGATAAGGGCTTTTGCATGACAAAGCCGCCAATTCTGATACACGCCTGGCCGACGCCACGGCCCACAGCATGACCACTTTCCACGTGAGGTATTGTAGCTCCACGGATTTAAGTGGCTCAACCCAATGCGACTTCAGGAAATCCAACACCACGTTGAGATCCCACGGTGCCACTTGAGGCACAAACGGGGGCTGACTATGCAGCACTCCCTTAACAAAAGTCCGAACTTCAGGCAGTGAAGCCAGTTCTATTTTGGAAGAAAATCGATAGAGCCGAAATCTGGACCTTCATGGAACCCAATTTTAGGCCCATAGTCACCTCTGACTGTAGGAAGTGCAGAAATCGACCTAGCTGAAATTTCTCCTTTGGGGCCTTCCTGGCCTCACAGCATGCAACATATTTCCACCATATGCAGTGATAATGGTTTGCGTTCACTTCTTTCCTAGCTTTAAATAGCGTAGGGATAACTTCCTCCGGAATGCCCTTTTCCTTCAGGATCCGGCGTTCAACCGCCATGCCGTCAAACGCAGCCGCGGTACGTCTTGGAACAGACAGGCCCCCTGCTGCAGCAGGTCCTGTCTGAGCGGCAGAGGCCATGGGTCCTCTGAGATCATTTCTTGGAGTTCTGGTTACCAAGCTCTTCTTGGCCAACCCGGAACAATGAGTATAGTTCTTACTCCTCTCCTTCTTATTATTCTCATTACCCTGGGTAAGAGAGGCAGAGAAGGGAACACATACACCGACTGGTACACCCACTGTGTTACCAGAGCGTCCACAGCTATCGCCTGAGGGTCCCTTGACCTGGCGCAATATCTTTGTAGCTTTTTGTTGAGGCGGGACGCCATCATGTCCACCTGTGGCCTTTCCCAATGGTGTACAATCATTTTGAAAACTTCTGGATGAAGTCCCCACTCTCCCGGGTGGAGGTCGTGTCTTCTGAGAAAGTCTGCTTCTCAGTTGTCCACTCCGGGAATGAACACTGCTGACAGTGCTAACACATGATTTTCCGCCCATCGGAGAATCCTTGTGGCTTCTGCCATCGCCATCTTGCTTCTTGTGCCGCCCTGTCGGTTTACATGAGCGACCGCCGTGATGTTGTCTGACTGGATCAGCACCGGCCGGTGTTGAAGCAGGGTCTAGCCTGACTTAGGGCATTGTAAATGGCCCTTAGTTCCAGAATATTTATGTGTAGGGAAGTCTCCTGACTTTTCCATAGCCTTGGAAGTTTCTTCCCTGTGTGACTGCCCCCCAGCCTCGAAGGCTGGCATCCGTGGTCACCAGGACCCAGTCCTTTATGCCGAATCTGCGGCCCCCTAGAAGATGAGCACTCTGCAGCCACCACAACAGCGACACCCTGGCCCTTGGAGACAGGGTTATCCGCCGATGCATCTGAAGATGCGACCCGGACCACTTGTCCAACAGATCCCACTGGAAAATCCTTGCATGGGATCTGGCGAATGGAATTTCTTCGTAAGAAGCTACCATCCTTCCCAGGGCTCGCGTGCATTGATGCACCAACACCTGTATACGTATTAGGAGGTCTCTGTCTAGAGACGACAACTCCTTGGACTTCTCCTCCGGGAGAAACCCTTTTTATCCTGTTCTGTGTCCAGAACCATACCCAGGAACAGTAGACGCGTCGTAGGAACCAGCTGCGACTTTGGAATATTCAGGATCCAGCCGTGCTGTTGTAGCACTTCCCGAGATAGTGCTACTCCGCCGAACACTGCTCCCTGGACCTCGCCTTTATAAGGAGGAGATCGTCCAAGTACGGGATAATTATTTCGGCCATTACCTTGGTAAATACCTCGGTGCCGGGGACAGACCAACGGCAACGTCTGGAATTGGTAATGACAATCCTGTACCACAATTTTTAGGTACTCCTGGTGAAGAGGGTAAATAGGGACATGCAGGTAAGCATCCTTGATGTCCAGTGATACCATGAAATTCTCCAGGCTTGCAATAATCGCCCTGAGCGATTCCATTTTGAACTTGAACCTTCGTATATAAGTGTTCAAGGCTTTCAATTTTAGAATGGGTCTCACCGAACCGTCTGGTTTCGGTACCACAACATTTTGGAATAGTAACCCCGGCCTTGTTGAAGGACGGGTACCTTGATTTTACCTGCTGGAAGTACAGCTTGTGAATTGCCGCCAGTACTACCTTTCTCCGAGGGCAGCAGGCAAGGCTGATGTGAGGTAACGGCGAGGGGGAGTCGCCTCGAACTCCAGCCTGTATCCCTGTGATACTATTTGCAGAACCTAGGGATCCACCTGTGGGCAAGCCCACTGGTCCCTGAAGTTCCCGAGACGCGCCCCTACCGCACCTGTCTCCACCTGTGGAGCCCCAACGTCATGCGGTGGACTCAGAGGAAGCGGGGGAAGATTTTTGATCCTGGGAACTGGCTGCTGGTGCAGCTTTTTCCTTCTTCCCTTGTCTCTGTGCAGAAAGGAAGCGCCTTTGACCCGCTTGCTTTTCTGAAGCCGAAAGGACTGTACCTGAAAATACGGTGCTTTCTTAGGCTGTGAGGAAACCTGAGGTAAAAAAATTTCTTCCCAGCTGTTGCTGTGGATACGAGGTCCCAGAGACCATCCCCAAACAATTCCTCACCCTTATAAGGCAGAATCTCCATGTGCCTTTTTTAGGCAGCATCACCTGTCCACTGCCGGGTTTCTAATACCCTCCTGGCAGAATGGACATTGCATTAATTCTGGATGCCAGCCGGCAAATATCCCTCTGTGCATCCTTTATATCTAAGACGACGTCATTAATATGCTCTATGTTAGCAAACTATTATCCCTGTCTTAGAGTATTAATATTATCTGACTGGGTATCAGACCACGCTGCAGCAGCACTATTTATGCTGAGGCAATTGCAGGTCTCAGTATATAACCTGAGTGTGTATATACAGACTTCAGGATAGCCTCCTGCTTTTTATCAGCAGGCTCCTTCAAGGTGGCCGTATCCTAAGACGGCAGTGCCACCTTTTTTGACAAACGTGTGAGCGCCTTATCCACCCTAAGGGATATCTCCCAACGTGACCTATCCTCTGGCGGGAAAGGGTACGCCATCAGTAACTTTTTAGAAATTACCAGTTTCTTATCGAGGGAACCCACGCTACTTTACACACTTCATTCATTCATCTGATGGGGGAACAAAACACTGGCTGCTTTTTCTCCCCAAAAATAAAACCCCTTTTATGTGGTACTTGGGTTCATGTCAGAAATGCGTAACACATTTTTCATTGCAGAGATCATGTAACGGATGTTCCTAGTGGATTGTGTATATGTCTCAACCTCGTCGACACTGGAGTCAGACTCCGTGTCGACATCTGTGTCTGCCATCTGAGGTAACGGGCGCTTTTTTGAGCCCCTGATGGCCTTTGAGACGCCTGGGCAGGCGCGGGCAGAGAAGCCGGCTGTCCCACAGCTGTTTTACGTCATCCAGCCTTCTATGTAAGGAGTTGACATTGTCGGTTAATACCTTCCACCTATCCATCCACTCTGGTGTCGGCCCCACAGGGGGCGACATCCCATTTATCGGCCTCTGCTCCACCTCCACGTAACCTTCCTCATCCCACATGTCGACACAGCCGTACCGACACACAGCACACACACAGGGAATGCTCTGACTGAGGACAGGACCCCACAAAGTCCTTTGGGGAGACAGAGAGAGAGTATGCCAGCACACACCAGAGCGCTATATAATGCAGGGATTAACACTATAACTGAGTGATTTTTCCCCCAATAGCTGCTTGTATAAACAATATTGCGCCTAAATTTAGTGCCTCCCCTCTCTTTTTAACCCTTTGAGCCTGAAAACTACAGGGGAGAGCCTGGGGAGCTGTCTTCCAGCTGCACTGTGAAGAGAAAATGGCGCCAGTGTGCTGAGGGAGATAGCTCCGCCCCTTTTTCGCTGACTTTTCTCCCGCTTTTTTATGGATTCTGGCAGGGGTATTTATCACATATATAGCCTCTGGGGCTATATATTGTGATGATTTTGCCAGGCAAGGTGTTTATATTGCTGCTCAGGGCGCCCCCCCCCCCAGCGCCCTGCACCCATCAGTGACCGGAGTGTGAGGTGTGCATGAGGAGCAATGGCGCACAGGTGCAGTGCTGTGCGCTACCTTGGTGAAGACTGAAGTCTTCTGCCGCCGATTTTCCGGAACACTTCTTGCTTCTGGCTCTGTAAGGGGGCCGGCGGCGCGGCTCCGGGACCGAACATCAATGGCCGGTTCCATGCGGTCGATCCCTCTGGAGCTAATGGTGTCCAGTAGCCTAAGAAGCCCAAGCTACCACCAGTTAGGTAGGTTCGCTACTTCTCCCCTTAGTCCCTCTCTGCAGTGAGTCTGTTGCCAGCAGATCTCACTGTAAAATAAAAAACCTAAAATGTACTTTCTTTCTAGGAGCTCAGGAGAGCCCCTAGTGTGCATCCAGCTCAGCCGGGCAGAAGAATCTAACTGAGGTCTGGAGGAGGGTCTTAGTGGGAGGAGCCAGTGCACACCAGGTAGTCCTAAAGCTTTCTTTAGTTGTGCCCAGTCTCCTGCGGAGCCGCTAATCCCCATGGTCCTTACGGAGTCCCAGCATCCACTTAGGACGTCAGAGAAAACTATATTTTCTTTGGAAGGAAACAAAAAAAAATGCAAGTAACTGTGCACCTGGGCAAAACCGTGTTGCACTGCAGATGGGGCAGAAGTAACATGTGCAGAGAGATTTACATTTGGGTGGGGTGTGTCCCAACTGAAATCTAAATTGCAGTGTAAAAATAAAGCTGTCTAACATATGTGGGCTACATGCAAAGGCAGCCTGTATTAACCCTGCACAGAAAAAAATATAAATGTGCTTCTCTTGCATGGCAACATGGGCCCTCATTCCGAGTTGTTCGCTCGGTATTTTTCATCGCATCGCAGTGAAAATCCGCTTAGTACGCATGCGCAATGTTCGCACTGCGACTGCGCCAAGTAACTTTACTATGAAGATAGTATTTTTACTCACGGCTTTTTCTTCGCTCCGGCGATCGTAATGTGATTGACAGGAAATGGGTGTTACTGGGCGGAAACACGGCGTTTCAGGGGCGTGTGGCTGAAAACGCTACCGTTTCCGGAAAAAACGCAGGAGTGGCCGGGGAAACGGTGGGAGTGCCTGGGCGAACGCTGGGTGTGTTTGTGACGTCAACCAGGAACGACAAGCACTGAAATGATCGCACAGGCAGAGTAAGTCTGGAGCTACTCTGAAACTGCTAAGTAGTTAGTAATCGCAATATTGCGAATACATCGGTCGCAATTTTAAGAAGCTAAGATTCACTCCCAGTAGGCGGCGGCTTAGCGTGTGTAACTCTGCTAAATTCGCCTTGCGACCGATCAACTCGGAATGAGGGCCATGGTTTGTTCCAGATACAAAGTTACTTACCTTTTTTGCTTTTCATCCAAATCAGAATCAGGTCCAATAATTCCTGTCGTTTACAGATGAATTTGTTTCTTTCTGGAAATTTTAGATTACAGCAAGACTAAAAGTAATTAAATGCATATGCTAATGTGCCCCAGATGGAAGTCATACTCTTCAGTTTCCTTTTAAGAGATGGAGCAATATCTTAAAGTTTCTTTCTGAAATTGCCAGGAAGTTAGTATTATTCCAAAGAAAAATAATTTTCATTATCAGTTACTGTATATCTTATCTTAACAATGGCTATTTCCCCCGTAGCCTACAAATATTATATGCCTTGAGAATAATAATGAAAAATAATAATAAATTAATTAGCATTTTTTACAAGTTAAAGATATCTAAATGTTTACATACAATAAATCAATGTAAATTGTGCGTACTAAACTGTGACCCTTATATAAAAGTAAGAAATTAAGGGGGGTACTCACGGAGCGATATTCTAAGCAATCTGACTAGATTGCTTAGAATTTGAGCATTATCGCTCCGTCTGTACCCCCTACAGCGTTAGCGATGCGCAGCCCCGCGCATCGCTATCGCTGGTGCTAGATTGGCCTGCATGCAGGCCAATCTAGCGGGTCGCTCACTTCACCCTCTAGGTGAAGTGAGCGGCCCCCCCGTCTCCACCCGCACGCTCAGCACAGATCGCGCTGTGCTGAGCGGCGGGAGAGATGTGTGCTGAGCGGTTCGCTCAACACACATCTCTCCCACATCGGCCTGTCTATATGGGCCTTTAGTGCAAGGTCTAACACAACAAACTGTCATTTCAAATGTTTATTTAAGATGCAAGAACAGAAAGAAAACAGCAAGAGTCAATTGCAAGATAAGTGTAAAGTACAGGAAAAGCTCAAAAGTCCAACTCAGTGACTCATGCAAGATATCTAGGCAGTGTCGGACTGTGGCATGAAGGGCCCACCTGGGGTATGCAGTTGTAGGGGCACATACTTAGGGGTGTGGCCAGCCTACAAAGGAAGTGTGGCCAGCCTCCACAGAGGCTTGAAATACACAATAGTTTAGTTCAGTGTAATGCAACATATCTACCATGTGTCAAAACTGAGGGCCTGAGCTGACAGGAGGAAGCCTCAGTTGTAGAGCTGGGGTGAAGCTAAACTTCGGAGGTTTTATCAGACCCCTGGACATACGAGTAGGATGTAGAAAGGTTGCCCGAAGGCGTGACCATGACAACCAGGATTAAAAGTCAATAAGTATTTATTAACAGAACTCCATGTAATCACAGCAGTAATAAGTCAATGAAGATATACAGCAGATTTGGTAAAAACAGTTCCTGGAGAACTACGGGTTGGCAACGTCCACAGGGTACTGGTAGCATTAGGTACAGTTCTTTATGTCCCAGAGATGGAACGTCCTTACCAGACCCGTCCGTAGTATGAGATATAGCCAAGGAACACACCAGCAGATGTTTCACTGGAAGCTGGTAGCACTGTAGTTGAGGTAGCTGCTGAGGACGCTGGATGGAACCAGCCAGGTGTTAAGACATGGAGTAGATGCTGGATGGATCCAGCCAGATAGTAGAATGAAGCTAGGGAGCGAAGATGTAGAAACCGATGGTTTGCAGGTACCGATAGTATGCAGGTAACTGATGGTATACAGGTAACCGCTGGAAAAGCACCGGCTCTTTAAGAAAGCTGATCACTGCTGGAAGCTGACCGCTGGAAGCAGATGAGACTGTAGCTGGAGACTGGAACAAACACAGGAGACTATAGAGTCAGGCTGCACCGCAAGATGCTAGGCTGGTGCGGGTCTCTTAGTGGAATCTGGACACAGGAGCTGGAAACCTGGAATAGAAACAACCACAGGAGAGAGAGACTGGAAACAAGGTTTGACAACCAAAGCACTGACCATTTCCTGGTTCAGGCTCAATCCCTTTATACCCTTAGGTATGCAGGGATTGGATGAGCAATTAAGCAGACTTCAGCGGAGCTATGGATTGGAAAACAGGATCATGTAACTAGAACTAAGATGGCTGCGCCCATACCGGCCAGTGGAGGGAAACCTTGTTTGTAACACCACATGGAGATTCATCTGTAATGGCGGCGGTGAACACAGAGAACGCTGACTTGCGTCTCAGACCTCCAGCACGGACGGCTGCGGCCGCAGTAGATGAGGAGTGCCACATAACCTGTAATGCATTGAGAATACAAAGACGATGCCCGAGGCCCCGCCGGCAGGTGACGCCATGCCAGTCGCCCGGGCACTGGAAGGACAATATCCACGAACCAGCAGAGATGAGACGTAACATATGAATGCTAGCAACACAGCTGGGAACCGGGCCTAGGACGCTGAGCCAGCCTCAGGAGACACCTGAAAGGTAAATAATGGCGTCCAGATACCCGGATCGTGACAGCACCCCCCCCTTTAGGAGTGGCCCCAGGACACTTCTTAGTCTTCTGAGGAAATCTGGAGTGGAAATTCCGGACCAAGGTAGGAGCATGGACATCTGAAGCATTGGTCCTAGAGCGTTCCTCAGGGCCATAGCCCTTCCAATCAATAAGATATTGTAACTGACCATAACGGAAACGTGAATCCAGAATCTTGGCAACTTCATACTCAACTCCCCGTTGAGTCTGGACTTTAGGAGCCGAAGGTAGTGCAGAATGGAATCGATTCAGAATCAGCGGTTTCAGAAGGGAAACATGGAATGTCCTAGGAATTTTCATGAATGGGGGTAACTGGAGTTTGTAAGCAACAGGATTGATAACTTGTTCAATTTGAAAAGGACCAATGCAACGGGGAGCAAACTTCATGCTAGGAACTCTCAACCTCAAATTCTTTGTAGACAGCCAAACACGATCACCCACTTTGAGGGTAGGAATTGCCCTACGCTTCTTATCTGCAAACTTCTTGTATCTAAACGATGCTTTGAGCAGAGCCGCTCGAACATTCCTCCAGTTGTTTGAAAACTGGCGCAAAGTGATATCAACTGCTGGTACAGAAGTCGCTGGAAGCGGTTGGAATTCTGTAACTTTAGGGGGGAATCCGTAGTTGGTGAAGAATGGTGTTGAAGAAGATGAGGAATGATATTGGTTGTTATGGCTGAACTCGGCCCAGGGAAGGAGTTGAACCCAGTCATCTTGAGAGGAAGACACATAAATGCGGAGGAAGGCCTCCAAGTCCTGATTCACCCGCTCAGTTTAACCATTGGTCTGAGGATGGTAAGCTGTAGAAAATTTTAATTTGACTTGGAGGGCTTGACACAAACTCCGCCAAAATTTGGCTACAAATTGTACTCCTCTGTCAGAGATGATCTCCTCGGGAAGACCGTGTAGTTGGAAGATCTCCTGAATGAATACTTGGGCCTACTTGGAAGCTGACGGAAGACCGGTGAGGGGAATGAAATGTGCCATCTTGGTAAACTGGTCAACCACTACCCAGATGGTATTAAACTTGTTGCACATAGGCAGGTCTGTAACGAAATCCATCGACAAATGGGTCCACGGTCGACGGGGAACAGATAATGGAACCAGTTGCCCTGCAGGCGACTGGCGGGATACTTTGTGTTGGGCACACTTTGGGCAAGAAGCAATAAACTCCATGACGTCCTTTTTCAGAGTTGGCCACCAATAAGTCCTAGAGATGAACTCAAGGGTTTTCTGAATGCCTGTATGTCCGGCAAAACGGGAAGCATGTGCCCAATGCATGAGCTTCTTCCTTAGCACCGACTTCACAAAACTTTTCCCTGGTGGGGGCGTAGAGACCATCCTTACCGTGGAGAATGCCATCGGATTGATAATAGGATGCTTGTCAGAAGACTCCGACTCATTTTCTTGCTCCCAAGAGCGGGAAAGGGCATCGGCCTTGCGATTCTGAGAGCCCGGACAGAACTGGAGTTTAAAGTCGAACCTAGAAAAGAAAAGTGCCCATCTGGCCTGACGAGGATTGAGACATTGTGCGTCTTTCAAATACAAAAGATTCTTGTGATCGGTAAGTATGGTAACAGAATGAGAAGCTCCCTCCAGCAGGTATCTCCACTCCTCCAGAGCGAGTTTGATTGCCAGCAACTCCTGATCGCCAATGGCATAGTTGCGCTCAGCTGGGGAAGACTTCCAGGAGAAGAAACTGCAAGGATGCAGATGACCATCTTTTGCTCTCTGGGATAGCACCGCGCCTACTCCAACGGAAGAGGCATCCACCTCAAGGATGAAAGGCGAGTTGATGTCGGGCTGTTTCAATACCGGAGCAGAGATGAATCGTTGCTTTAATAAATGAAAGGCTTGCATAGCTTCTTCAGACCACTTGGACGGATTAGCACCCTTCTTAGTTAACACAGTGATAGGCATCACAATGGTGGAAAAGTCTTGTTTAAATTTCTGTAATAATTGGCGAATCCTAAAAATCTCTGGACCCCTTTGATGGTTAAAGGTATCGGGAGGCAGAAATAGTGCACATACAAAAGAAGCGCTCACCAATTACCATATTAACCCCATGTGTGACATGACGGACATAATGATATGAACTGAATACATTCACCCTTAATAGGATGATAATCCTCAATGGTGGACCAAATGGAATAAGGATTTCCTGGAAAAATCTTTTCCTTCACATACAGGACACAGGTAAGACTGATTACCTTAATTAACTGATTACCTTAATTAACCTGAAACAAGAAGTACCTCTCTTCCCAATATGAATGAGAATAATGAGAGGTACTAAAAATGGCAAACCATAGTGTAGTACGGATTAAAAACACGCACAGATTTAATACCACAGATTAAATTTACAAAAAAGTTAAAATACAACAGCATGTCAATAAAGACTCCATAAAATGGCACAGCGGGTATATCACCAAGATGGACCCAGGACCACAGATGTAAACGATGTGGGATGCAGACAGGCTCTCCGGATGCCCAGCAGCATACAGGGTCGATCTCCAAGCAGGTGATAAAGTTGGTGTCAGAGTCAGCTTAACAGGATAAAACAGGGGTCACGCTTAACGCGTATCGGACGTTGAGTCCTTCTTCAGAAGCATGACCCATTAACTCCACAAGGCAGTTTATAAAGGCCATCCATTAGGGATCTCAGGTGATGTCCATCTCATTAAACATTGTGCGCCCGAAGGAGCGCATGCGCCACTGCCGTCAGTAGCCGGAACCGGAAATAACTCTTGTGTTCCACGCCATCAGTAGCCGGAACCGGAAGTAGATCTTGCGTTCCACATGCGTCTCAGGAGATGATGTTTCCTGTTCTCCCTAGACGCACAACTTAGCTATTCATACGTTCCATTAATCAGGAAGTCCCATAGTCTGCTCTCCGCAGCCATAGATAAAGTACCTATTAGAACTCCATGCATATATATATATATATATATATATATATATATATAGAGTCCCAAGAACAAAGTCCCGAACTGGCATATATTACATAGAAAACAAAAACAAAACAAATAAGAATTAGCAGTCTCATATCAGGTGATATATATAAAGCAGTGTATAATAGTGAAGGTAGAAGCTCATAAAGACATGCACTAAGTGAGAAAACATTTCAATTAGAAATCCTCGTTGAGACCCCTGGGGGTAAGGGTACCCAAACGGTGTATGCATTTCATCTCAGCTTGTGCAAGTCTCTTTTCTAAGTCCTTCGTTCTCCACTTTTGATGTACCACTTGTATACCCCAAAAGTTCCTCAAACAACAAGTATTGGAACTATGGGGGTCATTCCGAGTTGTTCGCTCGCAAGCTGCTTTTAGCAGCTTTGCACACGCTAAGCCGCCGCCTACTGGGAGTGAATCTTAGCATATCAAAATTGCGAACGAAAGATTAGCAGAATTGCGAATAGACACTTCTTAGCAGTTTCTGAGTAGCTTCAAACTTACTCGGCATCTGCGATCAGTTCAGTGCTTGTCGTTCCTGGTTTTACGTCACAAACACACCCAGCGTTCGCCCAGACACTCCCCCGTTTCTCCAGCCACTCCCGCGTTTTTCCCGGAAACGGTAGCGTTTTTTCGCACACTCCCATAAAACGGACAGTTTCCGCCCAGAAACACCCACTTCCTGTCAATCACACTCCGATCACCAGAACGAAGAAAAAACCTTGTAATGCCGTGAGTAAAATTCCTAACTGCATAGCAAATTTACTTGGCGCAGTCGCACTGCGGACATTGCGCATTAGCGACTAATCGCTCCGTTGCGAGAAAAAAAAAATACAGAGCGAACAACTCGGAATGACCCCCTATGTACTCTCTTAAAGTGGGAAGAGACATTATGAGTATCTAGACCTTTGCGAATGTTGTATATGTGCTCGGCCCACCTAACCTTGACACTCCTTCCTGTTCGACCCACATAGGCAAGACCACAGGTGCACTCGAGCACATATACAACATTTTTTTTCGTGTGGCACGTGATAAAATCCCTGTTGGGATAAGTTTGGCCATTAACAGTGTATTCGGTGAACTTTCTTACTGGTACTTTGACCGTTCTACACATCAGGCAATCACCGCACCGGTGGAAACCTTTAGTCCTAATGCTCTGCCTGATCTCTGTGTCCAAACTGCTTCTTACCAAGTGATTATTTAAAGACTGGGCTCTCCTGTAAATAAAGGTGAGTTTCTCAGGCAATATGTCACCTATTACTGAGTCCTGTTTAAGAATGTTCCAGTTTTTACTAAATATTCTTTCTATTCCTTTGAACGACCTACTAAACTGACTAATGAAAGCCCATTTATATCTGTCGTCATGAGAAGCAGATTTTTCTTTTATTTCCAACAAATTGGCCCTATCAATGTGATTCACCTTTCTTCTAGCTATGTCAAGAGTTTTTGATGTGTAGCCCTTTTGCGATAAACGATTCGAGAGTTCATCTAACTGTTGGTCGCACATATCAGCATTTGTGCAATTTCTCTTAACTCTTGTAAACTGGCTGAACGGTAATCCGTCCAGCCAGTTAGCATGGTGTTGGCTTGTCCTATCGATAAAACTATTTGAATCTGTATCCTTCCTGTATGTCTTAGATTGAACTTGACCACCAGCGATATAAATGCTTAGATCAAGGAAGGATATTTCAGTGTCACTCTTAGTGAACGTGAACTTGATAGCCATATCGTTCAAATTCAGCGTGTCGCAAAAGAGCTGCAGAGACTCCTCACCTCCATGCCAAATAAAGAGTACATCATCGATATAGCGCCACCAGGACACCAGGCCCGCCACCAGACTGCCGCTTGGCCAGATCTTGATGTCCTCCCAGCACGCCATAAATAAATTGGCGTAACTGGGGGCGAACCTGGTGCCCATGGCGGTGCCAACTCGCTGCAAATAGAAAGCCCCATCAAAGAAAAAATCATTGTTAAGGAGAATAAACTTAATGCTCTCCAGTATAAAAGCTTTGGTAAGCTCGTTATAGCCACTTAAATTTAAAAAATGGGAAACCGCGGTTAAACCTTTCTCCATCTCTATGATTGTGTACAATGTACACACATCAGCTGTACAGAGAAAGTCACCAGCTTCCCACTCGTAACCTGTTAAACTTCTTAAAATATCTCCTGTATCCTTTACAAAGGATCTAGTACTAACCACTAGAGGCTGTAAATAGTGGTCAACCATTGCAGAAAGGTTACAGGTTAGACTATTGCAGCCAGATATAATTGGCCGTCCTGGGGGGTGGAGGGGGTCCTTATGTACTTTGGGGAGAACATACATGGTAGGAATAGATGGATTTTTAATATTCAGAAACTCGAATTCACCTTTTGAGATGATCTTATTGTCCAGTGCCTGAGTGCTTAGTTCCAAAAGTGCCTTAGCAACACGCACTGTGGGATCAGCCCTGAGTTTCTGATAGGTAGTTCCATCTTTCAACTGCTTGTACACTTCCTCCATGTATGTCTCCCTCTTCATAAGGACCACACCTCCACCCTTGTCGGCAGGCTTGATAATCACGTCCTTATCCTCACTTAGTGAACGAATAGCCTCAAATTCTTTTTTTGTTAGATTGGGCCTACTCTTTTTAGGGATCTTTTGTATTTCTCTTTCAATTTCCTCACAGACCACCTTATTAAACACATCAAGACAATTCCCTCTAGACTGAATAGGGTAAAAAGTGGATGGTGCCTTGAAACGGGATACCTCCCCAGGAGTCTCAACATCTACACAGTCATTCTCTTTGTTTAGAAAAAAACGTTTAATAGTAAGCTTGCGGACAAATTTTTGTACATCTAGAAAGATGTCAAACGAGTTTGGCTTACTAGAGGGTGCAAAATTAAGTCCCTTCTGTAAGACCTTAGTTTCATGTACAGATAGTGATCTATCAGATAGGTTGAATATTTTACCTTCCAGGCTGGTTCCACTAAGAGGCTAAGGGGCTGGGTCAGGGGCTGGAATCTGATTATCATTAACCAAAATGATCCCAGGTATAGTTTTGGTTTTAATTTTAGATCGTTTAATTCCAGTCTTTTTACCTGCCCTTTTTCCCCTTTTAGTTCTTATATGTTGATCTCGTTTAGTAGTAACATCAGTCCTTTTCGCTATCTCCTTCCCAATGGAGTCCTTGGACTAAACTCTAAAAAAGAAGGATCAGCCTCATCTCTGTCCCTTAATGATGTAAATCTATTTGAGGTTTTTACCTCAAAGGGCCTATTCGCAGGGTTAGTTCCCTTATACCCTTATTCCCTTATGCGCATATACACCGATAACATCTGTTGCACTATGGTTAAAGGTATCGGCCAATTCTGAGTAGCTTGTAGTTTCTCAGGATCCATCTCTAGTCCAGAACCGGACACAATGTAGCCTAGAAACGGAATGGATTTGACTTCAAAAACGCACTTCTCCAATTTGCAATAGAGATGATTGACACGGAGGCGGGTCAGAACTTCCTTTACCCAGAAACGATGTTCCTCCAGATTGTTGGCAAAGATGAGGATATCATCGAGATAAACCACGACATGACGATATAAGATGTCTCTGAAGATCTCGTTCACGAAATGCTGGAAGACAGCTGGAGCATTACTTAATCCAAAAGGCATGACGAGGTACTCATAATGTCCATCACGGGTGTTAAATGCGGTCTTTCACTCATCACCCTCTCGGATCTGGATGAGGTTGTAGGCACCCCTCAAATCTAATATCGTGAAGATGGTTGCTCTGCTAACTCGATCAAAGAGTTCTGTAATCAGAGGTAAAGGATATCGGTTCTTTACAGTGATGTCGTTCAAGCCTCTGTAGTCGATGCATGGCCGCAGGCCACCGTCTTTCTTCTTGACGAAGAAGAAACCTGCGCCAGCTGGGGAGGAAGAAGGTCGAATGAAGCCCTTTGCCAAATTCTCCTTAATATATTCTTCCATAGAATGCGTTTCTGGTAAAGACAGCGGATAGGTTCGGCCTCGAGGTGGAACCTTCCCTGGGATGAGATCGATTGAACAGTCCCATTCCCTATGAGGAGGAAGGATATCGGCAGAAGCTTTACTGAACACGTCCGTGTAATCTTGATACGGAGGAGGTGAAACATCAGACGACTTGGAGGAGGAAGAACATACGGGAAGCACTTTGGACAAACAGGTCTCAGTACAGGAAGGACCCCATGCCAGGATTTGGGTAGTCGTCCAGTCAATCGAAGGGTTATGGAGACGAAGCCATGGAAGGCCCAAAACCACTGGATGTGTGGCACTTGGAATTACTAGGAAGGAAATTAATTCTGAATGAAGAACTCCTACTTTCAGACAAACTGGTAGAGTTCTTGAGGAAATAACTGCATCAAAAATCTTACTGCCATCCACAGCAGTCAAAGATATGGACGAGGAAAGTCTCTCAGTGGGTAGGGACCACCATTTAACATATGCTTCAGTTATAAAATTCCCAGCTGTTACGGAATCTAGGAGGGCAATGACGTTCCTATAACGTTGAGCAATTTGAAGCGAGACTGGGAGATTACAATCATGAGGAGATGGAGAAGAGAGCATTACTCCTAGCCGGCCCTCTCCTTGGCGGGCTAGGACTTGAAGTTTCCCGGACGTTTGGGACAGCCATTGATTACGTGAGACGGAGCTGCACAATAAAGACAGAGGTACTCAGAAAGGCGTCTTCGACGCTCAGCTGGAGATAGACGGGAACGACCAATTTGCATGGGCTCATCTTTAGGTGGAGACGGTTGACGAAGAGGAGGAGCAGAAGATTTCGGGATAGATGACCTTCCCCGCTCGGTTGCCCTTTCTCTGAACCGTAGATCAACTTTTGTACACAAGGATATTAGCTCATCCAACTTAGAGGGCAAGTCTCTGGTAGCTAACTCGTCCTTGATGCGTTCAGATAAGCCATGCCAGAATGCAGCATACAGGGCTTCGTCGTTCCATGCCAGTTCAGATGCCAGGATCTTAAATTGTATTAAGAACTGTCCCACAGTACGCGTTCCTTGGCGTAAACGAAGAATCTCAGAGGAAGCAGAAGTTCCACGGCCTGGCTCGTCGAAGATGCGCCTGAATGTCGTTACAAAGTCAGTATATGAGGACAACAGGGTGTCGGATTTCTCCCATAAAGGTGATGCCCAATCAAGGGCGGAGCCACTGAGGAGGGAAATAATGTAAGCAATTTTAGTGCGATCACTAGGGAAACTGCCAGGTTGTAGCTCGAAATGAATTTCACATTGGTTGAGAAATCCCCTGCAAGATCTTGGAGATCCATCAAATTTTGCTGGCGTTGGAAGATGAAGACGTGGAGTAGAAATGGGTAAGGTGGGTGGGGTTACAACTGGTGTCACTGTGGTGGACGCACCGGACGCCCCTGAACCACGGAGGGTCGTTTGGATCCCATCCAGCCGAGTAGAGAGATCCTGGAGACAGCGGATGATGTGGCCTTGTGCAGCCTCCTGATGTTCGAGTCTGGTTGCCAGTTCTTGCATTGGCCTGGCCGCTTGATCCTGGTCTCCGGCTGGATTCATCTGGTCAGTGCTTACTGTCACAACTGAGGGCCTGAGCTGACAGGAGGAAGCCTCAGTTGTAGGAGCTGGGGTGAAGCTAAACTTCTGAGGTTTTATCAGACCCCTGGACATACGAGTAGGATGTAGAAAGGTTGCCCGAAGGCATGACCATGACAAGCAGGATTAAAAGTCAATAAGTATTTATTAACAGAACTCCATGTAATAACAGCAGTAATAAGTCAATGAAGATATACAGCAGATTTGGTAAAAACAGTTCCTGGAGAACTACGGGTTGGCAACGGCCACAGGGTACTGGTAGCAGTAGGTACAGTTCTTAATGTCCCAGAGATGGAATGTCCTTACCAAACCCTTCCGTAGTATGAGATATAGCCAAGGAACACACCAGCAGACGTTTCACAGGAAGCTGGTAGCACTGTAGTTGAGGTAGCTGCTGAGAACGCTGGATGGAACCAGCCAGGTGTTAAGACATGCAGTAGATGCTGGATGGAACCAGCCAGATAGTAGAATGAAGCTAGGGAGCGAAGATGTAGAAACCGATGGTTTGCAGGTACCGATAGTATGCAGGTAACTGATGGTATGCAGGTAACCGCTGGAAAAGCACCGGCTCTTTAAGAAAGCTGATCACTGCTGGAAGCTGACCACTGGAAGCAGATGAGACTGTAGCTGGAGACTGGAACAAACACAGGAGACTATAGAGTCAGGCTGCACCGCAAGATGGTAGGCTGGTGCGGGTCTCTTAGTGGAATCTGGACACAGGAGCTGGAAACCTGGAATGGAAACAACCACAGGAGAGAGAGACTGGAAACAAGGTTTGACAACCAAAGCACTGACCATTTCCTGGTTCAGGCTCAATCCCTTTATACCCTTAGGTATGCAGGGATTGGATGAGCAATTAAGCAGACTTCAGCGGAGCTATGGATTGGAGGACAGGATCATGTGACTAGAACTAAGATGGCTGCGCCCATACCGGCCAGTGGAGGGAAACCTTGTTTGTAACACCACATGGAGATTCCTCTGTAATGGCGGCGGTGAACACCGAGAACGCAGACTTGCGTCTCAGACCTCCAGCACGGACGGCCGCAGTAGATGAGGAGTCCCACATAACCTGTAATGCATTGAGAATACAAAGACGATGCCCGAGGCCCCGCCGGCAGGTGACACCATGCCAGTCGCCCGGGCACTGGAAGGACAATATCCACGGACCAGCAGAGATGAGACGTAACATATGAATGCTAGCAATAGAGCTGGGAACCGGGCCTAGGACGCTGAGCCAGCCTCAGGAGATACCTGAAAGGTAAATAATGGCGTCCAGATACCCGGATCGTGACACCATGTATAATACACGGGCACAGTCTGGAACATGATTCCTAGAGGAAGGAGGGGGGCCTACCGGTGGTTTCCCTGGTACCCCTGTGGGTCAGTCCGACCCTGTATCTAGGACAATGGCAAAGTCACAAGGTAAAGGGCAAATCTGGAAGTCAAACAGGCAACCAGGAAATACACCAGTCACACAGGAACCAACCATCACCACTGGTTCCTCTGGTCACACATCAGTTGGCTAAGTGGTAAGTGTGCATGTACAGGCACATACTTACCAAATAAGTCGGTCAATCCATTGGCCAAGTATGTACGCCACATAAGGGTGAGCTGGATTGAATAGTGACTGAGGGACCAGATGCAAAGGAGTTTTACCAGTAACCCTCATGCATCGAAAGCGCATGTGGCAAAAAGGTGTGTGGCCTTGGATAAGGGGCGTGACCTTGTGGGAGCACATCATTGCTGTCATGTAGGGGGTGTGGCCTAGCAGGTAGCCCCCTACAGTTACATCACTCTGGGAGATGCTGGGCTGCCCACAGAGACTTGCGCCTGCAATGTCAGCTCCTCAGTGACAAGAGCTACTTGCTGCAGGATAATGTCACACTGCAGCACTGGGCTCCTGTCACTGTGGAGGAGCTGGCATTTTGGTGCCACCCACTCCGACACCTGGGAGCGGCCTGCACCCCCCTTCTGACCCTTGTGCCTTTTACTACATAAATTATTCCATGTACACCATGGTGCTCTAGCTGCTGCAGGAAGTAACAGGATCCTGACAGTATGATCCCCTCATTTAGACACGTTTCAGATGCCTGGCTGAAAGTGTTCCCACATCCATGGTACCGGCGGCAGGCCTGGGCCAGAGCCAAATGTTTTGGTAAGCAAATATATACTTTGGTGTCCCCTGGAGTACCTGAAAAAAGTAAGGGGGCATGGTCTCATGGGAAAAGTCCAGTTGTAGTCATCCTTACATATTATGCCCACAGCAGTAGTATCCCTTACACATTATGCCCACCGTAGTAGTATCTCTTACACATTATGCCCACCGTAGTAGTGCCCCTTAATATTATGCCCACCATAATAGTGCTCCATACACATTATGCCCTCAGTAGTATTCAATTGTAAATCGCAAGGGAATTTGCTGCGCTATATAAGAAACTGTTAATAATAATAATAGTAATGCCCCTTACACATTTTTACCTCAGTATTATTGCCCCTTATACACTATGTCCACTATTGTAGTGCCCCTTACTCATTATGCCCACTGTAATAGTGCCCCTTTACACATGTCAACTGTTGTAGAGCCCCTTACACTATGCCTACAGTTGTACAGCACCTTACACTATGTCCACGGTTGTAATGGGCTCAGTATGAATTACTGCAACCAGGATGCCAGCCGTCAGTATACCGACAATGACATCCTGGCCACCAGTATGCCGGCAGCGGGGTGAGCGCTAGAAAGCCCCTTGTGGGCTCGCTGCGCTCACCACACTGTGTTCATGGTGGCTCGCTGTGCTTGCTACAGGTTATATTCTCCCTCTCTATGGGTGCCATGGACACCCCCAGAGGGAGAATAGTCTGTGGCGTCGGTATTCTGGCATTTCACCGCTAGTCAGGATTCCAGCATTGGGCTTCGGCATTATGACCGCCGGGATCCCGACTAGCTGTTTTAATCACTTCCTGTTGTAATACCCCTTACACATTATTCCCACAGTTGTAATGCCCCTTACACATTATGCCCACTGTTGTAGAGATCCTTACACTATGCGAACAGTTGTAGTGCCCCTTACTCATCATGCTCACAGTTGTAGTGCCCCTTACTCATCATGCTCACAGTTGTAGTGCCCCTTACTCATCATGCTCACAGTTGTAGTGCCCCTTACTCATCATGCCCACAGTTGTAGTGCTCCTTACACTATGCCCACAGTTGTAGTGCCCCTTACACTATACCTACAGTTGTAGTGTTTCTTAGACATTATGCCCACTGTTGTAGTGCACCTTACAGTATGCCCACATTTGTAGTGCTCCTTATACTATGCGTTGTAATGCTCCTTACACATTATGCCCACAGTATTATTACCTGGCATGTAATCAATTATCGCATTGTGGATTGGGGCGATTTTATCACATCACATCCGAATCCTCAGATGCAGATGGTGATGAAACTATTGAGCATATTTAATACAATCAGCATCTCAATCTGCATTTTTCCAGAAAAATACCTTTAGAGTCTAACCAGGCATGCACCTTGGCTACCCCGTATGCCCGTGTGCATGTCCCTGCCACTAAGAGGAAACATACCTACACCCAGAAATTGTGATCGGTAAGCTCAGTCATCTGCGCTCCTGCTGTGACCCCTGTGATAAGTGAAGTGAGTTGAGATGCTGAGACTTTGCAGCATCTGAGCTCACTTTACTGACCTGATGACGGGGTCACAGCAGGAGCACAGGAAAAAATGACTGGAGCTCACTGATCACCATCACTGGTCCCTGTGCGCACGTAAGTGTTTTTTATTTTGTTATATATATATTTTTGTTTTTGTACACAGTGATCAGACTGTGAGTCTATCAGACACACATGGCTGATCACAGGGGCCAGATCCGAGCTCAGCCTTCACTGCCAGCAGGCAGAGATGGGCTGTGCAGGAGTTGGGAAACCAAAGAGAAACTCTGATATGCTATCTGAAGATAGCGTTATTATCACAAGGCTCCCTCCAGTAATGTTCTACTTTTTATTTTTTAGTAATTACGTCCAGATCGCATTTCCCATTGCAAGTATGGGAAATGCAATCTAATTACTAAAAAAAAAAGCATACTTAAGGGCTCCACTCCACAAGCAAAACTCCTTTCTTAGTTTCTGGTACTGAACTTAAACTCCCAGATACTTTTTGTCCCTCCATAGTTTTTGCTGTTAATTCCACTTTAAATATTTTTTTTTAACATCTGGTCTGAAGTCTGTTAGGACATAAGCACGATGAGCACAAAAATAAACTGATCCTGATCTGCATGTGTTGGCAATCCACCTAACGTATTTGTAGCTTTCTAAGATCTGGATGCTTGGCACATACATGGCGGAATCTTGTGGTTGGCACATATATGGCAAAATCTGGCGGCGATCCTACCGAGCTGCCTGATCAATGTATGGCCAGTGTACCATTGTAAAATAATGTAAATGGCTAACTATGGCTCTCATTCCGAGTTGTTCGCTCGCGAGCCGCTTTTCGCAGCAGTGCACACGCTAAGCCGCCGCCCTCTGGGAGTGAATCTTAGCTTAGCAGAATTGCGAACGAAGTATTCGCAATATTGCGAAAAGATTTTTCTTTGCAGTTTCTGAGTAGCTCCAGACTTACTCTTCCAATGCGATCAGTTCAGTGCTTGTCGTTCCTGGTTTGACGTCACAAACACACCCAGCGTTCGCCCAGACACTCCCCCGTTTCTCCAGCCACTCCCGCGTTTTTCCCAGAAACTTGGCGCAGCCGCAGTGCGAATATTGCGCATGCGCAGTTAGCGGACAATCGCACCGATGCGAAGGAAAAGAACAAGCGAACAACTCGGAATGAGGGCCTATATTGTTTGTACATTTCATTGTACAGTATCACAATAAAGGGATATACAAAATCCATTTATTGTGTGAGGTTCCATGTTAATTACACATTTGCCTGCAATTACTAATGCTATTTGGGAACACCCGCTGCTGACAAATTCAACACTGACATTTCTGTCTTTTTTTTTTCTTTTTGTAAACGGTTCTACAGAGGACACTGGGCAGCGAAACAAAAAATAATCTGACCAGCTGTTATTTCGATCCATGTGTGTCCCTGCTGCACTCTGAATACTGGCTTATTATACACAACAGGGCCGACACAGGGCTGATGGTCCTAATATTGCACCTGTATTGGGTACAAGCAACTAAAAGCAGATGCGCACCCACATAAGGAGTTGTAGGCATCTAGGGTGTCATTACATGCATGCACAATTTTGCATAGTCTGTAATTCCATTGATAAACCCTCACTAAACTTGGCCTACATGCAAATACTCAGTTGCCAGTGTATGCTTTTATATATATATATATGTTACAACCGATCAATGACCCCGAGGAAAGAGCAGGTCAAGCTCTGAAACGCTGGTGTGTTCATGTGCTCCTCATTACATTTTTCCCTTTTCGAAGCGAGGGCACCACCAAGAGGGCCGGATTATGATGGGGCGATAGGGGTGGTTACCATGAGGACACCACATGGGGTCAGTCTAACCCTGCAGTTGCCAAGAACAGGTGTTTAGCAGCACCTGTTCCCGGACGGGGGCTGCCGTGGCACTCCATTCTTCATGCACAGGCAGACTGCATACAGCGCAGAGCAGCTTCTGAGTCCCCTCATCAGTGTCACATGACACATCATATCCGTACCATTGACAAGGGAACTCATGAGACACTCTGCGCAGTATGCAGACTGTGCATACAAAACAGCCAGAAACATGGCACCCTCACGAGAGGTGAGTACTTGGGGGGCATAGGGGAGGAGTGTTTGGGGGGGGGGGGCACTCTGTAGCATACGGAGGGGGGGAGCATTGTGGTCACAGTTTGTGGGGGCAAGTTATGGGTCCAGTTTAAAGGATGGGGCCCCCACAAATTAGTTGCAATGGGGTCCCCACAAGCCTTAATTTGTCCCTAACCACCAAGGTATCATTCTTTGCAACACAAAAGTGCTAGTAGTCTGTCTGAAGGATGACTACTAGTTCTCAGGTCGACATGAGAGTGTCGATATGGTCAGAATGTCAACATGTAGTCTCTTTTCCTCAGCACAGCAGCAGTCACCTCTCTATCCCTTAAAGAGTTACAAGGTTAAGAGGGGGAGCGGTAGCACTGATCCCAAACACCCTTCTTGAATCTGCTTCCTGGCTGAAGGTGGACAATCCGCCCAGCATTATTTATGCCGGTGCAATGTTTAGAAGCACCCAGCACCTTACACTCGTTAACTGCACTGCATGTATCACACAAGGTGATTGCAGCAGTGACATGCAGTGGAGGTGGTGAGGCAGGTGAGGCAGAGCCTTTCCTGTCATACTAACGTTTGTGCCAGAGATTTGACTGTATAAAGTATATGAAAAATACAAAGAATATGTTTGAAATATCTTCTTTGTATTATTCTAATCATTTTTATAGCCAAAACTCTGGAGTAAAGTCTATGGCAGGTGAGGCAGTGCCTCCCCTGCCTATCTTTTCTGCACGTCTCTAATCAAAGCTCACCAAATTTCCGGGAGTTTATACTGTGTATAAATGACCAGATGTACCCTTTGACTCATATACTGCGTGTAAATCTGGCTCTGGTGCTAGCCAGTGCCTCCTGAGCCATTTAGCTCACTGCACATCCGTGGATTGCAGGTGTGAGTACAGAGAACCAGGTGCCTCTAAACACTGTGCCAGCATGAATGGACCGGAAGCGGATCCCCAGTGAGGTAGTCCGACGCAGAATACACCCCTCTTCCCAACACTAGTTCTTGGGGTTTTTTTAATTCAAGGGAATCGGCATGGTCACTCCTCCACAATTTGGCTATGTCCCCAGTCCTCGACGGCCCTGCGTAGAGCTGATGTGACTTACCACAAAGCACCAGTTTTGACTCATCTATCCAAAGGACATTCTCCCAGAATTATTGTGTTAATGTGCATTTTAGCAAATTCCAGGGTTTTTTTTGTTTAGTTTATAAATGCTTTTTCAGAAGTGGGGTCCTCCTGGTTCTTCTCCAATGGATCCCAGTGTTGTTGAAAAAGTGTTGGATTGTGCCATCGCACACTGACGTATGTTGACCTTGTTCAGTTTGAATCTCTTTGAATGTTTTCTTGGCTCTTTTTCTACCATTCTAACTTCTCACTTTCCTTCTGTTTAATCTGGGGTCACTTTTCCTCATACAGCTGCATCCAGAGAGGTTGGCTACAGTCCCTTGTACTGTAAACATCTTAATAACATTTGCAAGTGCAACTGTAGTCACAGGAACATCAATCTGCTTGGAAATGGTCTTATAGCCTTTACCTTTAACATGATTTCCTATACTTTTCTTAAGATGGTAAAGTACTATATGATGGCTTATCTGCTGTCTAAATCATTCACTAAACCCTTATACTGCTTTTCAGATAATGGGGGATATCTAATTATCCAATTATCCATTGGGTTCGAAAACAGACGTTTTTCAGACTGTTTTCCAATGTTCCACCGATAATTTTTTTTTTTTTTTTACAGGCTATCCAAAATGGATCGCACGTAATAAAAAAAGCTGATCTCCCGAAAACACACAGGTTCAGTGAAACCTGTGTGTTTTTGGATGAAACAGGCTGTTTCCGGGGATATTGCTTTGCCAGGCTGAGGCAGGTTAAATAAAATCCCTGATAAGCCGGGTCTTGTGCCCTCTTTTCAGGACTAATTAGATAGCCCCCGGTGGGACAATTAGCCCCTGGTAAACTACCGGGGCTAATTGGATATCCCCCAATGACAGTCTAATCGTAGTAAATGACCACATGATATGATTCAGACGGGAAGATCCAAATTGTATTTATCACTTCCACAGAGGTGGTGGCCTTGGAAAAGTAATCGCAAACATACTTATGAGATTCAGTCATCGGGGTGGAAGACCCTCAAGTGCCCCGTTCCACGGTGAGCACCACCCACCTACAATCCAAAAAGAAGGCCGTGGTCAGACAGAGAATCTGCACTTGCCATAGGCAGGTGAAATGTTCATTGGTACCACTGATGGTGGATGGGCACTAAAAGTGGGCGTCTCAAGTCACAGATGGGTTACCGTCAATAGCGCGCAAATCAGAGTCTGTCCTAAATGTTTTAATCTCAACATGAACCAACACATTAATGTCTCTGTTGTGCTATATACTGTATACAGACTTGGATAAATGTGCTGGTACCCTTACAGCTCATTGGAACAAAGCTTCATTCCTCTTGAAATGTGATGAAATTAAATGCTATTGTCTCATGTAAATTAACTGTGAAAACAGATAAATGATTGCTAATTCTCCAAAGATATTCAAAATGACCTGGACAGACAGATTTATTAGAAAAGATAATAAATAATTGAATTATAGTGATATTTCAAACTAATTACAGTACTTTCCTGAATTAGCATCACACATGTCCTCAAACTCAAAGAAGTTGTCAATGTGCTGTATGGTATCATTGTGTGCACCACACTGAACATAGAGGTGACAGTTGTGTGAGGAGATCAGAAGAGGAAAGCAGTGATCCGGAATGATCACAATGCATTATAAGTGCTGTAGCCCGGAGTGACTCAGACTCAGACACAGTTGCACGTAAAATTTCTGCATTGCATTGCATGCAGGTTGTGTGCTAATTACTCTAAATTCAGCATCAAGAGTCCAAATTTTTTTTGAGTCCCAAAAGTCACATCTACTGAATGTTTTAGATGTGTGCCGAAACTTTTAGTTTGCATCACAATAACTTTAATAGTCTTGTTCCTAATTCCCGGACAATCCTTGAAAACCTGCCAATTCAAAATTAAGTCAGTAATCCCTTAATGGCTATTTATTTCACGGAAAGGGAGGGATACAGTTCTGATGAGGAGACCCTGAAAGACAACTTGTAACAGAAGCTGAAGGGCAGATGAATCGGGATCCTTTAGTGAAGGGCAGGAAATTATCGAAAGGTGTTACATCTGTCAGTAATTGTGATCTGCTGAGAAAAAATTTGAAACATTTCATAAATTGCAACACAGGCTGTTCTGTGCCTAATAAGTAATAAGTGGACTTAAATAATCAGTAATTAAAGCTTCTGTTCTTAAAGGGAGCCTGATACACACCTGTTTTTAGTGCTCTAGCGTAAGTAGGGTGTCGCTGACCATGCACAAGGCCTAGGAGGTGGCACCATCACACCCATGTGGCACCAATATTTGGCTAGCACAATACCTGGAACAGTCTCCTGTAGCCTAGAAAACTGCCACAGAATACACCTCGGGCAGTCAGCCACTTCCATGTAGATATGTGCAATCCCTTTTTTTAGAAATCCGAACCCACCAGAATTTTGTAGATCCACACCAAAATGCATCCTGGTTCAGATCTTCCTGCGATTTGGAATTTAGATTTTAAAGCTAAATTTTCGGTTATGGATTACAAAAGTAACATGATTTTAGCCATACCTCTCAACTTGTGTAGATTAAGAATCGTGACTGTAGGTGGGACATCGGCCGAAAAGGGGATGTGGCCTCGCCGCACAATTCCAGTTTTCGTCATTTTGGGGGCATGTCCAGCGCTCCCTGAGCTGCTGTGTAGCCCCCGCTTCACCTCCCCGCAATGACTAGATGACGTACATATCTATTCAGTGATTACCGGCTGCTTTGCAAAGCAGCAGCTGTGATCACTAGCTCTCCCAAATGTGTGTGTCCCCCCTTCCCCGTCCGTGGGACACTGCGGCCGGCGAAGGGACAGCAGGACAGTGTCTGAATAGTGGGACTGTCCTGCTGGAGTCAGTTGGGAGGTATGTTTTAGCTATTTTTTTAGAAATTCAGAACCCAGGATTCCGATTTTAAATCCAAATTCCGAACCAAAACACTTGAGGGTGGTTTTGCAAGACTGAAACCAAAACATAACAATGAAATTAGAGCCAAAACCAGAACACAAGTCTCTGTGCACATCTCTACTTCCAGGTCCTTGCGGTGCCATCCCCTCATTGTGCTGCCATATGTCACATGTTCAGGGGGCATATCCGGCACAGGGCAGACTATATCCCTGCTACGGCCCTGAGTGTAGTAAGTGAATTTACTACAAATGTGAATTATAGTCCAAGCTCTGTATGGAAAGGCGATGTGAGAGGCAGCCGACACAGTATATTATTATTATTATTATGATTATTATTATTATTATTATTGGGGCTGCTGTCTATTTCCATCACATGGAAGCAGGGGCAAAACTTACTACATTTCGATTTTGGTTATTTAATGGATTTGAAATTCTGTTTCAATTCAATTTCCATTCGATTTGGGTTCAACAGATTTACTAAAGCCCAAATCGAATGTCAAATCTATTCTAAAGGTAGATTCAACTCATATCCCAATAGAAATAAATTTTTTAAAACATCAATGTTTTCCCAAAGAACAACATGAAATCCCCAAATTTGGTAAAGTTCAATTTGAAATCGACCTCAAAATCGAACTCAAATCGAACCTCAAATCTCCAAATGTTTAGAATGATCTTAGACATTGTAAAGATGGAAAATTGATAGTGATGACATTTTAAGTACCCCAAAACACATAGGGCAGTGTGGACATAGCAAAAATGGATGCCCAAGGCTATGTTATGTTGTGCACAATGCAAAAACCTACCTGCCTGAGAAAACCCTGGAGGATCAATATGAGCACCATCAGCATCTTCATGAGTTGAATAGAGCACATATTTATACTTAGACATATATTTTTTATTATTATGCAATAGATTGCACCAGAGCACAATTTTGGGCAAATTTGCTGAAAAATAAATTGAAATTGACCAAAAACATGAGTGAAGTAACTGCCTATCCTGATTCATCCCATGATGCCTACCTTCTCAGCAATTCATCCCTGTCTGTCAAAAATCTTGTTTGACAAATGCCAGAGGGATGGCTGTTGTGTAAGATACCAGAGTGTGTTAATAAAGCATCTAATTAAGAGGCACATATTGCCACCCAATTCATGAGAGAATGTATCTTTTCTTAAATACATTTTTTTAAGTCAAAATGCTGATTTTTATCTAATTTTGCAAAAAAAGTTTGACATTGCTCTCTGCTGCCGTCAATTGCATAATCGCGCAAAAATTAAAAACTGTATCAATTATGATTTTATGTTTAAAACAGTGTAAAGAGAGAGCTTCCCCTTTAATTTGTGTGTGTGATACATTTGGATCAATAGGAAGCTATGAGGGTGTTCTATTCGACTTTACATTCTATTTTGCTGGGGATTTCAATGGGGATTTGAGGTTTGATTTAGGAAGGGATTTCTTACATTCAATTCTAAATCCCTTCCAAACATGAATCCACATTGAATTCAACTTGAAAATCAAATGCAAAATCGATTTTTAGTAAATAAGACAATTTTCAAAAAGTTTAGAAAAACCAAAAGGATTTCAATCAATTTGAAAGATTCATAAAGTCCTTCCAAAAATCGAATTTTAGTAAATATACCCCCTGACAGAGTCACACATGCAGCAGGTCAGAGAAACAGAGTCACACATGCAGCAGGTCACAGAAGCAAAGGCACACATGCAGCAGGTCACAGAAGCAGAGTCACAGATGCAGCAGGTCACAGAAGCAGAGTCACACATGCAGCAGTTCACAGAAGCAGAGCGACACAAGTAGTGAGTCACACATGCAGCAGGTTACAGATGTGGCCAGGCTCAGCTTTGTTGCTGTTTGCGGCAATAGTGGGTCATTTGCCATGAACAGTGTGTCCGCAAACATTCGCGGGCACTGAACACGCACCTGCGATCTATAGGGGTGCATTGAGCGCACGCTCATGCAAATTTGCAGAGAAAAGGCGGGAATAATCGTAATCGCTGCAAATTCGCACCTGCAACCCACTTGCAAGATGGATGAGAGCGGGTCAGCAATGCTATGGATCATCACAGCCGCAACTGCACCCAGGACACAGCATTTGGCTTCACTTCTCCTTCCTAAGCTTGTCCCCAAACTTACTGCTGGCGATCGTAGAAAAAAAACTGGACAAACATATTTTATTGTGGTGGGCATTCCTGGGATGTAAAGGGGGGTGACTAGATAAACGTGGGCACATTGAGGCCACTGACTGACTGTTTTCGCAGTTGCACTGGCGGCCATATACTGAGGGACATTCTGAGCCACCACAGGGCTGGTCTAATGTCTAATGTGTAACCAAGGTGCGTTCGATGGTGCGTCTTTGTATGCTAGTGGCAGATCAGAGATTCAGCCGATAAGCATCTCAGTAGCAATCCCATTGGCTATGACATTAGCATAAGTGCACAGTTGCACTGCGGAAAAAGATGCTGTTGCGGCTGCGGTACCGTCCACCTTTGAATCAGGTCTTAAATTCTCTACCGAGACACTAAATGAAAAACTTCAGTTTCCTTTGGTAAGGAAATAGCATACTGCATGTTTGCTTTTACACAATCAAATCTTTTTGTTTTCTAATTGATGACAAAGGGAACTAACGCGCCCCATGTATCGGGGGAGTTACTGTATGGAACCAAAGTCTTGTACTGTGTTAGGCTCTGCAACTTGTTACAGCTCATTCTATGAGAGAGAACAATATTCTCTGGTGCCCTGAATTCTCATGAGCCTGGAGTGCCAGGCATTCCTGCTGGCAGGGAAAGAGATATGAATCCCCGACATATGAAGCACTGCCATGTACTTGTACAAATCCTTAGTCAGTCTCATTATTCATATGAACATTGAACAACAGTTATCATTTTACTTTATTCTAATATTAGCATGAGTGCATAAGAAAAACTGCAATTTACACTGTAGTACTAACTGATAACAATAACCATGGCCTTTTCGCTTAATGAGTATAATAATATACGTCATGATATCCTATTACTATTATGTGTGTGGTGTAGTGGCTACTATAGCATTACTACTTGAGGTTTTGTGTTCGATTCCCACTATGGACCAGTCTATGTGGATTTTATATGTTCTCCCAGTGTTTGTCTGAGCTCCTCTGGGTGCTCTGTTCTCCACCAACAATTCACAAACATTCTACTAGATTAATGGGAGTCCCACAAAAAAAAAACCTATGTGTGTATATATATATATATATATATATATATATATATATATATATATATATATATATATATATATAACTCCAACTCAGCCGGCACTCACATAATGAAGAATAAATGCCCCGGTGTCCAGTTCACAAAACATCCATAAATATCCAAAATAAACGGCACTCAGGGACTGTCATATATGCAAAAGATATATTGAAGTTAGATCGAACGTAAACGTTTTCGGGGACACAGCCCCTTCGTCAGGATCACAAGACAATAACAGTTAAAACAGACACAAACACACATTTAAATACCTTATTGTAACTCACCTGTCCACGTCCGCTCATCAGAAACGCTGACGCCGGCAAACGACTGTGACGGACTTCCTGTGAAGACAGGCACCGTTACCATGCAGACGCTGGCTTGCGTTCCACCTGACTGGACTTCCTGTTCCTCACAGCCGCCCTTAGTGTGCATGCTCCAGCGCCCGCGATCTACGAGAAGAGGGGCAGGGAGAGACAAAACATGACAGACACTGTGAATAATGACATGCACTACAAATAATGACATGCACTATTAGTGACAATTACCAAACAGTTAATAACAACACATTAAATCACATAAACAGAAAAAACACCATATATGAGAACCTGCTGCGGGAACAGATGAATAATAATAAAGACAAATGGCTAATCAAGCCATACTGCATTCTCAGAACTTATAGGGTATTCCAATTGAGCTTCTCGTTAAGCCCCATTGGGTAAATAGTGCCCAATCGCATGATCCATTGGGATTCTTTAATTAACAGGTTTTTGGATCTATTCCCCCCACGTAAAGATGCTGGAACATGGTCAATCATGAAATATTTCAAAGAGGACAGGGGATGGCCCTTTTCCCTAAAATGTTTAGCAACAGGTTGATCAATAAATCTCCCCTCTAAAGTGAGACGTATGGCAGAACGATGTGCCGCCATGCGCTCACTAAATTTGCGAATAGTTTGACCCACATAGTAAAGCCCACATGGGCAAACTAGGATATAAACTACACATGTTGTACTACAAGTGAGAACGTGTCTGATCTCATATGTCTTGTTGATGTGAGGATGCTTGAAGGACTTACACGCAACTAAATGGGTACACGTGGCGCAATGGACGCACCTATAGCAACCTGGCTTTTTGGTATACACGTTGTGAGGCCTAGGGACCCCACAACCTGTAATGTCTGTATGTACAAGACGGTCACGAAGATTACTGTGGCTCTTCTAATAATAGGACTGGCTACTGTATAATCGGATACCATTGGCAGTACTCTGGTTTTCTGTTCCAAGAGGACTTCCCTGTCGTAACCTCTTTCAAGGAATTTAACAATCAGGTTGTCTATATGCCCTTCTATTTTATTTGATTCAAATAAAATAGAAGGGCATATAGACAACCTGATTGTTAAATTCCTTGAAAGAGGTTACGACAGGGAAGTCCTCTTGGAACAGAAAACCAGAGTACTTGGCATGTCACGTACAGATTTATTACATCCGCAACACAAGGCTAAACAGGAGGTACTGCCAATGGTATCCGATTATACAGTAGCCAGTCCTATTATTAGAAGAGCCACACAAGCGTTGTGGCCTATGGTAAAATCTGACCCTGATTTACCGGTTTTCAGGAACACCAGACCGATTGCTGCATTTAGGAGGGGCAGTAATCTTCGTGACCGTCTTGTACATACAGACATTACAGGTTGTGGGGTCCCTAGGCCTCACAACGTGTATACCAAAAAGCCAGGTTGCTATAGGTGCGTCAATTGCGCCACGTGTACCCATTTAGTTGCGTGTAAGTCCTTCAAGCATCCTCACATCAACAAGACATATGAGATCAGACACGTTCTCACTTGTAGTACAACATGTGTAGTTTATATCATAGTTTGCCCATGTGGGCTTTACTATGTGGGTCAAACTATTCGCAAATTTAGTGAGCGCATGGCGGCACATCGTTCTGCCATACGTCTCACTTTAGAGGGGAGATTTATTGATCAACCTGTTGCTAAACATTTTAGGGAAAAGGGCCATCCCCTGTCCTCTTTGAAATATTTCATGATTGACCATGTTCCAGCATCTTTACGTGGGGGGAATAGATCCAAAAACCTGTTAATTAAAGAATCCCAATGGATCATGCGATTGGGCACTATTTACCCAATGGGGCTTAACGAGAAGCTCAATTGGAATACCCTATAAGTTCTGAGAATGCAGTATGGCTTGATTAGCCATTTGTCTTTATTATTATTCATCTGTTCCCGCAGCAGGTTCTCATATATGGTGTTTTTTCTGTTTATGTGATTTAATGTGTTGTTATTAACTGTTTGGTAATTGTCACTAATAGTGCATGTCATTATTTGTAGTGCATGTCATTATTCACAGTGTCTGTCATGTTTTGTCTCTCCCTGCCCCTCTTCTCGTAGATCGCGGGCGCTGGAGCATGCGCACTAAGGGCGGCTGTGAGGAACAGGAAGTCCAGTCAGGTGGAACGCAAGCCAGCGTCTGCATGGTAACGGTGCCTGTCTTCACAGGAAGTCCGTCACAGTCGTTTGCCGGCGTCAGCGTTTCTGATGAGCGGACGTGGACAGGTGAGTTACAATAAGGTATTTAAATGTGTGTTTGTGTCTGTTTTAACTGTTATTGTCTTGTGATCCTGACGAAGGGGCTGTGTCCCCGAAAACGTTTACGTTCGATCTAACTTCAATATACCTTTTGCATATATGACAGTCCCTGAGTGCCGTTTATTTTGGATATGATATATATATATATATATATATATATATATATATATATATATAGAGATGAGCGCCTGAAATTTTTCGGGTTTTGTGTTTTGGTTTTGGGTTCGGTTCCGCGGCCGTGTTTTGGGTTCGAACGCGTTTTGGCAAAACCTCACCGAATTTTTTTTGTCGGATTCGGGTGTGTTTTGGATTCGGGTGTTTTTTTCAAAAAACACTAAAAAACAGCTTAAATCATAGAATTTGGGGGTCATTTTGATCCCAAAGTATTATTAACCTCAAAAACCATAATTTACACTCATTTTCAGTCTATTCTGAATACCTCACACCTCACAATATTATTTTTAGTCCTAAAATTTGCACCGAGGTCGCTGTGTGAGTAAGATAAGCGACCCTAGTGGCCGACACAAACACCGGGCCCATCTAGGAGTGGCACTGCAGTGTCACGCAGGATGTCCCTTCCAAAAAACCCTCCCCAAACAGCACATGACGCAAAGAAAAAAAGAGGCGCAATGAGGTAGCTGTGTGAGTAAGATTAGCGACCCTAGTGGCCGACACAAACACCGGGCCCATCTAGGAGTGGCACTGCAGTGTCACGCAGGATGGCCCTTCCAAAAAACCCTCCCCAAACAGCACATGACGCAAAGAAAAAAAGAGGCGCAATGAGGTAGCTGTGTGAGTAAGATTAGCGACCCTAGTGGCCGACACAAACACCGGGCCCATCTAGGAGTGGCACTGCAGTGTCACGCAGGATGTCCCTTCCAAAAAACCCTCCCCAAACAGCACATGACGCAAAGAAAAAAAGAGGCGCAATGAGGTAGCTGTGTGAGTAAGATTAGCGACCCTAGTGGCCGACACAAACACCGGGCCCATCTAGGAGTGGCACTGCAGTGTCACGCAGGATGTCCCTTCCAAAAAACCCTCCCCAAACAGCACATGACGCAAAGAAAAAAAGAGGCGCAATGAGGTAGCTGTGTGAGTAAGATTAGCGACCCTAGTGGCCGACACAAACACCGGGCCCATTTAGGAGTGGCACTGCAGTGTCACGCAGGATGTCCCTTCCAAAAAACCCTCCCCAATCAGCACATGATGCAAAGAAAAAGAAAAGAAAAAAGAGGTGCAAGATGGAATTGTCCTTGGGCCCTCCCACCCACCCTTATGTTGTATAAACAAAACAGGACATGCACACTTTAACCAACCCATCATTTCAGTGACAGGGTCTGCCACACGACTGTGACTGATATGACGGGTTGGTTTGGACCCCCCCAAAAAAGAAGCAATTAATCTCTCCTTGCACAAACTGGCTCTACAGAGGCAAGATGTCCACCTCATCATCACCCTCCGATATATCACCGTGTACATCCCCCTCCTCACAGATTATCAATTCGTCCCCACTGGAATCCACCATCTCAGCTCCCTGTGTACTTTGTGGAGGCAATTGCTGCTGGTCAATGTCTCCGCGGAGGAATTGATTATAATTCATTTTAATGAACATCATCTTCTCCACATTTTCTGGATGTAACCTCGTACGCCGATTGCTGACAAGGTGAGCGGCGGCACTAAACACTCTTTCGGAGTACACACTTGTGGGAGGGCAACTTAGGTAGAATAAAGCCAGTTTGTGCAAGGGCCTCCAAATTGCCTCTTTTTCCTGCCAGTATAAGTACGGACTGTGTGACGTGCCTACTTGGATGCGGTCACTCATATAATCCTCCACCATTCTATCAATGTTGAGAGAATCATATGCAGTGACAGTAGACGACATGTCCGTAATCGTTGTCAGGTCCTTCAGTCCGGACCAGATGTCAGCATCAGCAGTCGCTCCAGACTGCCCTGCATCACCGCCAGCGGGTGGGCTCGGAATTCTGAGCCTTTTCCTCGCACCCCCAGTTGCGGGAGAATGTGAAGGAGGAGATGTTGACAGGTCGCGTTCCGCTTGACTTGACAATTTTGTCACCAGCAGGTCTTTCAACCCCAGCAGACTTGTGTCTGCCAGAAAGAGAGATCCAAGGTAGGCTTTAAATCTAGGATCGAGCACGGTGGCCAAAATGTAGTGCTCTGATTTCAACAGATTGACCACCCGTGAATCCTTGTTAAGCGAATTAAGGGCTCCATCCACAAGTCCCACATGCCTAGCGGAATCGCTCCGTGTTAGCTCCTCCTTCAATGTCTCCAGCTTCTTCTGCAAAAGCCTGATGAGGGGAATGACCTGACTCAGGCTGGCAGTGTCTGAACTGACTTCACGTGTGGCAAGTTCAAAGGGCATCAGAACCTTGCACAACGTTGAAATCATTCTCCACTGCGCTTGAGACAGGTGCATTCCACCAACTATATCGTGCTCAATTGTATAGGCTTGAATGGCCTTTTGCTGCTCCTCCAACCTCTGAAGCATATAGAGGGTTGAATTCCACCTCGTTACCACTTCTTGCTTCAGATGATGGCAGGGCAGGTTCAGTAGTTTTTGGTGGTGCTCCAGTCTTCTGTACGTGGTGCCTGTACGCCGAAAGTGTCCCGCAATTCTTCTGGCCACCGACAGCATCTCTTGCACGCCCCTGTCGTTTTTTAAAAAATTCTGCACCACCAAATTCAAGGTATGTGCAAAACATGGGACGTGCTGGAATTTGCCCATATTTAATGCACACACAATATTGCTGGCGTTGTCCGATGCCACAAATCCACAGGAGAGTCCAATTGGGGTAAGCCATTCCGCGATGATCTTCCTCAGTTGCCGTAAGAGGTTTTCAGCTGTGTGCGTATTCTGGAAAGCGGTGATACAAAGCGTAGCCTGCCTAGGAAAGAGTTGGCGTTTGCGAGATGCTGCTACTGGTGCCGCCGCTGCTGTTCTTGCGGCGGGAGTCCATACATCTACCCAGTGGGCTGTCACAGTCATATAGTCCTGACCCTGCCCTGCTCCACTTGTCCACATGTCCGTGGTTAAGTGGACATTGGGTACAACTGCATTTTTTAGGACACTGGTGAGTCTTTTTCTGAGGTCCGTGTACATTCTCGGTATCGCCTGCCTAGAGAAGTGGAACCTAGATGGTATTTGGTAACGGGGGCACACTGCCTCAATAAATTGTCTAGTTCCCTGTGAACTAACGGCGGATACCGGACGCACGTCTAACACCAACATAGTTGTCAAGGCCTCAGTTATCCGCTTTGCAGTAGGATGACTGCTGTGATATTTCATCTTCCTCGCAAAGGACTGTTGAACAGTCAATTGCTTACTGGAAGTAGTACAAGTGGGCTTACGACTTCCCCTCTGGGATGACCATCGACTCCCAGCGGCAACAACAGCAGCGCCAGCAGCAGTAGGCGTTACACGCAAGGATGCATCGGAGGAATCCCAGGCAGGAGAGGACTCGTCAGAATTGCCAGTGACATGGCCTGCAGGACTATTGGCATTCCTGGGGAAGGAGGAAATTGACACTGATGGAGTTGGTGGGGTGGTTTGCGTGAGCTTGGTTACAAGAGGAAGGGATTTACTGGTCAGTGGACTGCTTCCGCTGTCACCCAAAGTTTTTGAACTTGTCACTGACTTATTATGAATGCGCTGCAGGTGACGTATAAGGGAGGATGTTCCGAGGTGGTTAACGTCCTTACCCCTACTTATTACAGCTTGACAAAGGGAACACACGGCTTGACACCTGTTGTCCGCATTTCTGGTGAAATACCTCCACACCGAAGAGCTGATTTTTTTGGTATTTTCACCTGGCATGTCAACGGCCATATTCCTCCCACGGACAACAGGTGTCTCCCCGGGTGCCTGACTTAAACAAACCACCTCACCATCAGAATCCTCCTGGTCAATTTCCTCCCCAGCGCCAGCAACACCCATATCCTCCTCATCCTGGTGTACTTCAACACTGACATCTTCAATCTGACTATCAGGAACTGGACTGCGGGTGCTCCTTCCAGCACTTGCAGGGGGCGTGCAAATGGTGGAAGGCGCATGCTCTTCACGTCCAGTGTTGGGAAGGTCAGGCATCGCAACCGACACAATTGGACTCTCCTTGTGGATTTGGGATTTCGAAGAATGCACAGTTCTTTGCTGTGCTGCTTTTGCCAGCTTGAGTCTTTTCATTTTTCTAGCGAGAGGCTGAGTGCTTCCATCCTCATGTGAAGCTGAACCACTAGCCATGAACATAGGCCAGGGCCTCAGCCGTTCCTTGCCACTCCGTGTGGTAAATGGCATATTGGCAAGTTTACGCTTCTCCTCCGACAATTTTATTTTAGGTTTTGGAGTCCTTTTTTTTCTGATATTTGGTGTTTTGGATTTGACATGCTCTGTACTATGACATTGGGCATCGGCCTTGGCAGACAACGTTGCTGGCATTTCATCGTCTCGGCCATGACTAGTGGCAGCAGCTTCAGCACGAGGTGGAAGTGGATCTTGATCTTTCCCTAATTTTGGAACCTCAACATTTTTGTTCTCCATATTTTAATAGGCACAACTAAAAGGCACCTCAGGTAAACAATGGAGATGGATACTAGTATACAATTATGGACTGCCTGCCGACTGCAGACACAGAGGTAGCCACAGCCGTGAACTACCGTACTGTACTGTGTCTGCAGCTAATATAGACTGGTTGATAAAGAGAAGATGTCTATGTAACTATGTATGTATAAAGAAGACTGAAAAAAATCCACGGTTAGGTGGTATACAATTATGGACGGACTGCCTGCCGAGTGCAGACACAGAGGTAGCCACAGCCGTGAACTACCGTACTGTACTGTGTCTGCAGCTAATATAGACTGGTTGATAAAGAGAAGATGTCTATGTAACTATGTATGTATAAAGAAGAATGAAAAAAATCCACGGTTAGGTGGTATTACAATTATGGACGGACTGCCTGCCGAGTGCAGAGACACAGAGGTAGCCACAGCCGTGAACTACCGTACTGTGTCTGCTGCGACTGGATGATAAATGATATAAAAAATATATATATATCACTACTGCAGCCGGACAGGTATATATTATATAATGACGGACCTGCTGGACACTGTCTGTCAGCAGAATGAGTTTTATTTTTATAGAATAAAAAAAAAAAAAACACACAAGTGAAGTCACACGACGAGTGTTTAACTTTTTAAGGCAATCACAATATAAGTATACTACTAACTATACTGGTGGTCACTGGTCAGTGTGGTCAGGTCACTGGTCAGTCACACTGGCAGTGGCACTCCTGCAGCAAAAGTGTGCACTGTTTAATTTTAATATAATATGTACTCCTGGCTCCTGCTATAACCTATAACTGGCACTGCAGTAGTGCTCCCCAGTCTCCCCCACAATTATAAGCTGTGTGAGCTGAGCAGTCAGACAGATATATAATATATATAGATGATGCAGCACACTGGCCTGAGCCTGAGCAGTGCACTGCACAGTGCACACAGATATGGTATGTGACTGACTGAGTCACTGTGTGTATCGCTTTTTTCAGGCAGAGAACGGATATATTAAATAAACTGCACTGTGTGTCTGGTGGTCACTCACTATATAATATATTATGTACTCCTGGCTCCTGCTATAACCTATAACTGGCACTGCAGTAGTGCTCCCCAGTCTCCCCCACAATTATAAGCTGTGTGAGCTGAGCAGTCAGACAGATATATATAATATTATATATAGATAATAGATGATGCAGCACACTGGCCTGAGCCTGAGCAGTGCACACAGATATGGTATGTGACTGACTGAGTCACTGTGTGTATCGCTTTTTTCAGGCAGATAACGGATATATTAAATAAACTGCACTGTGTGTCTGGTGGTCACTCACTATATAATATATTATGTACTCCTGGCTCCTGCTATAACCTATAACTGGCACTGCAGCAGTGCTCCCCAGTCTCCCCCACAATTATAAGCTGTGTGAGCTGAGCAGTCAGACAGATATATATAATATTATATATAGATAATAGATGATGCAGCACACTGGCCTGAGCCTGAGCAGTGCACACAGATATGGTATGTGACTGACTGAGTCACTGTGTGTATCGCTTTTTTCAGGCAGAGAACGGATATATTAAATAAACTGCACTGTGTGTCTGGTGGTCACTCACTATATAATATATTATGTACTCCTGGCTCCTGCTATATCCTATAACTGGCACTGCAGTAGTGCTCCCCAGTCTCCCCCACAATTATAAGCTGTGTGAGCTGAGCAGTCAGACAGATATATATAATATTATATATAGATAATAGATGATGCAGCACACTGGCCTGAGCCTGAGCAGTGCACACAGATATGGTATGTGACTGAGTCACTGTGTGCTGTGTATCGCTTTTTTCAGGCAGAGAACGGATTATAAAGTAAACTGCACTGTCCTCACTAGTAAACTCTCTCCACTCAGTCTCTACACTTCTACAGTAACAGTACTCCTCCTAGTCAGCTCCAGTAAATCTCTCTCAGTCTCTTATAATCCAAATGGAGAGGACGCCAGCCACGTCCTCTCCCTATCAATCTCAATGCACGTGTGAAAATGGCGGCGACGCGCGGCTCCTTATATAGAATCCGAGTCTCGCGAGAATCCGACAGCGTCATGATGACGTTCGGGCGCGCTCGGGTTAACCGAGCAAGGCGGGAAGATCCGAGTCTGCTCGGACCCGTGAAAAAACCATGAAGTTCTGGCGGGTTCGGATTCAGAGAAACCGAACCCGCTCATCTCTAATATATATGTGTGTGTGTGTGTGTGTGTGTGTGTGCGCATGTGGTAGGGAATATAGATGGCAAGCTCTACGGGTCATGGGGTTCAGTATGAATTACCGGCGGCTGGGATGCCTACCGTTAGTATACCAACAGCGACATCCCAACCACTAGTATGCCGGGGGAGGGGGGGGGGGAACGCTACAAAGCCTCTTGTGGGCTCGATCCACTCGCCACGCTGCATGCATTGTGGGTCGCTGTGCTTGCCATAGGTTACATTCTCCTTCTACGGGGGTTGTGGACACCCACAGAGGGAGAATAGCCTGTGGCGCCAGTATTCCGGCAGTGGGATTTCACCGCTAGTCTGGACTCTTGCGCCGGCATTGTGACTGCCGGGATCCCAACTAGCTGTTTGTTTGTTTTTTTTATTGAAATTTTTCAATAGTAAAACAAAAACAATTAAAGGATTAGTCTCCATAGTAATGTCACATATAGCCATATGTTTTACAGCATAATAGAGAAATAATCTGACTTACAAAACAAAACAATAATATATTAGACAAAACACACATAAGACAAGACTAATGGGCCCTACACACATGCCGATCCGCCGCCGAGCTGCCCGACGGCGGATACGGCCGACGAGCGACCCGGCGGGGAGGGGGGGGGGCAGTGACGGGGGATCGTCCATATTGGCCTGCATGCACAGCCGACGGGGGACCAGCGATGAATGAGCGCGGGGCCGCGCATCGTTCATCGCTGGAGCCTCCACACTGAAAGATATGAACGAGTTCTCGTTCATTTATGAACGAGATCGTTCATATCTTTCAAAAAAAATCGGCATGTGTGTAGGGCCTATAAGACAAGGAATAAAACAATCAGTGTAATAAGTCACACATATTCTGCAAAGGCATATAGAACTGGATGCGTCAATAATCAAACATAACATATAGAGAATGAGATATGTAAGGTGGCAAATGCATAAAGTGAATTTGACAAATAAAGTTCCTGCTGTGGGGGTATGGGAGGAGGGTATAATTACCGAAAAGATGACCAGGTTAATGAGTCAAAGAATTCTAGAATGTGTGGTCTAGGTATAGGATCTAAAATTTCTATGAAGGGTCCCCATTTCTTATAGAAAAGGGGGGCACATTTATCAACATCAGAAAGGGTGGATTGTCGGTCATAATACATAATTGACTTTACCATAGACAACAACTGCTCCAATCTAGGAGGGGGCCTATAAATCCATTGCATCAAAATAGCTTTCTTAGCTACTGCAAGCAATATATAGAAAAAAGAGCGAAGGTAGTGGAACTCAGCAGGTATACCCCAATCCGAGAATTGTAAACCCAATAGGGCAATAGGTGAAAGAGGCAGGTGCAATTTATATTTAGTATTGATATACCATAAGACCTTATTCCAAAACCGTTGTATTTTAGGGCAATGCCAAAAGGCATGCATCAGGGAGGCGTGAGGTACGTGGCATTTGAGACAGTGCCCGGACAATGAGAGCACCATGTGACTTCTGACTCGGGGATATGTATGCTCGATTAAGGAATTTTATATGGATTTCCTGGAGGTTTGAAGAATGAAGAGCTTTCAAAATAATCGGTAGAAGACGGAGTAAATCAGCAATAGACCCCGGTAAAGAAAGGTCTGCCTTCCATTTTTCAAATACCGATTGCCATACCTTGTCAGTTTTAATAGGAAGGAGGTCCCAGTTTAACCACTTAGTTTTATAAGGTGTTTTGGAGGTCCGAATGAGTAAAGAGGTAAGAGGGTCAGAACCACTGGGATGAAGCAGAGTTACAGGCAAGGACTGAACATAATGTCTAACTTGGAGGTACATAAAAAAAATTCCGAACGAAGTACACCATACCTTTCCATTAGACCCGAAAAAGAGTACAGTACTCCCCCCTGGATCAAACACATCCCTAATACTACTGATTCCCTTAGTTCGCCACATAGCAAAATTTGTATTCTCCAAAGGAGGAGTAAAGCAGGGGTTTCCACAGAGAGGGATAAAGGCTGAGCGTTCATAATTCCGGTGCATTACTTTATTAATTGCCTTCCAAGCTAAGTAAGAGTCCCAGAACAACAAATTGTCTCTCGCCAGTAGAGGTAATAAGGGAATTGGAGTATGTAGTAGGGCCTTCAAGTCATAAGTAAATGACTCCTCTGTCTCCCCTCCATCCCTCTGTTTCCTTCCCCCTCCTTTCCTGTTACCCCACATTCATTTACCTCAGCCCCATGGTCCTGCTACCCCACAACTCAGCCCTGCTCCCTCTCTCCCTTCCCTGTCACCTGCCCATATCCCCATCCACATCACACTGACCTCTCTCCCTGCCCAACTCCTGCATTTTCCCCTCCTAACTCAGGCACCCGTACCATCACTACTCTCTCACCATCCCTGCCCTCAAAGTTAATCTCACCTCATCGCTACAGCAACCCTGATAATCTCATTCACATCTCTCCCACACACTCATACCCCCTATCCTGTGCCCTCTGGAATGCCAGATCTGTTTGTAACAAACTGGTCCCCACTCATGACCTTTTCATTTCCAAATCCCTACACCTACTAGCCATTACTGAAACTTGCATTACGCCCTCTGACACTACTTCTCCTGCTGCTCTCTCTGCTGGGGGCCTCACATTCACACACACACCCCGACCTGGGGGTCGCCATGGAGGTGGTGTTGGGGTCCTTTTACCTTCTAGTTACTCCTACCAACTCATACCACCAGAACCATCCCTTACATTCTCAACATTTGAGGTCCATGCCATACGCCTCTTCCAACCAGTACATCTTAGAGTAGCTGTCATTTACCGCCCCCCTGGCACTGCTTCCAAATTCATCGACAACTTTGCTTCATGGCTTCCTCACTTCCTCTCTTCTGACATTCCCTCCATTATCCTAGGCGATTACAACATCCCTATTGACATCCCCACACAATCCCCTGCCTCTAAACTCCTTAACCTCACCTCTTCACTTGGTCTCTCCCAGTGGACCTCCTCACCCTCCCATGTGAATGGGAGCTCACTGGATCTGGTCTTCACTCACCGCTGTGATATTTCTGATTTTTCCAACTCCCCATTTCCCCTCTCTGACCATCACCTGCTCTCCTTTAACCTATCTCTCTCGACTTGCCCATCTCTACCTCCTAAGGCTACCATCACTAAGCGTAACATTGAAGCTATTGACACTACATTCCTTTCCTCCCTGTTTGACTCACTTCTCTCTCCTATTCTCTCTCTCTCATGCCCTGAACAAGCCACTTCCACATACAATGCATCCCTTACTTCTGCTCTTGACTCTGTTGCTCCACCAACCACTATTCACCCTCGCAAATTAACACCTCAACCCTGGCACACCAAATGCACCAGATATCTGCAAAAATGCTCACGTACTGCTGAGCGACACTGGAGGAAATCACGCTCTAAGGCAGACTTCCTCCATTTCAAACTTATGCTCTCATCCTTCAGTGCTGCCCTTTCTCTTGCTAAACAGTCATACTTCAAGAACCTCATCTCCTTCCAGTCTTCCAACCCCCGGCGCCTCTTTGCCACTCTCAACTCACTCCTCTGCCCACCTCCACCTCGTCTCCCTTCCTCACTCTCTGCTCTTGACTTTGCCAATTACTTCACATCCAAAATTGACTCCATACGTCAGGATATCACATCACACCAGTCCATCAGTAACCAGCTTTCTCCTATCCCTTACCAACCCTCCCCATCCCTCGCACCTACTCTGTCATCTTTCTCCCATGCATCTGGAGAGGAAGTCATGGCCCTCATTCATTCCTGTCCCCTCACCACCTCCCCACTTGACCCTATCCCCTCTCGCCTCCTCCGCTACCTCTCTCCTTCGGCTTGTTCCCATCTTTCCCACCTTCTCAATCTATCCCTCTCATCAGGCACTGTCCCCTCTGCCTTCAAGCATGCACTCATCTCTCCTATTCTTAAAAAACCTACACTTGATCCAAACACTCTCTCCAACTACCGACCCATCTCTCTCCTCCCTTTTGCCTCCAAACTCCTTGAGCGTATTGTCTACAACCGTCTTACTTCCTTTCTTTCTGTCACAACTGAGGGCCTGAGCTGACGGGAGGCAGCCTCAGTTGTAGGGGCTGAGATGTACCGGAACCTGGGAGGTTGTATCAGACCCCTGGACATGTAAGTAACATGAATAATAACTGCCCGAAGGCGTGACCACGACAACTTGGATATAAGTCAATGATGTTTATTATGACAACTCCGCAACACAGCAGCAGTAAAAGAAAACGTAAAAGTCAGCAAATAATAAATACAGTTCCTGGGTACTACAGGATGGCAGGAGCCACAGGGCACTGGTAGTGTGAGATAGTTCTTATGATCTTCTAGATGGAAAGTCCTTACCAGGCCCGACTGTAGCAATGGAGATAACCCAGGATTGTGCCAGCTGGTGTTCCAGGAAAAGCTGGGTTGCTGAAGGTAAAACAGCTGCTGTGGATACTGGCTGGAACCAGACTGTTGTTAGCACGGAGTGGATACTGGCTGGAACCAGTTAAATAAATGAACTTGGGAGCGATGAAATATGAACTGAAATGTAGAACTTGAGAGCGGAGAAATAATAATACCGGTGGAGAGTGGTAAAGTGTAGAAAGGACACCGGCCCTTTAAGGGAAGCTGTACTCTGCTGGAAGCTGAGCTGGAAGCAGGTAATGTTGTAGCTGGAAACAGATGAATCCACAATGGATTGGAGAGTCAGGCTACACCGCAGGTGGAATGCTGGTGCGGGTCTCTATGGTGGAAGTCTTGAGACAGGAGCTGGAACCTGGAAGACAATCACAGGAGAGAGACAAACAGGAACTAGGTTTGACAACCAAAGCACGGACGCCTTCCTTGCTCAGGCACAGTGTATTTATACCTGCAGCAAGGAAGGGATTGGCTAGGCAATTATGCAGATTAACAATACTGACAACAGATTGGAGGAAATGATCAGCTGACAGAATCCAAGATGGCTGCGCCCATGCAGACACTTGGAGGGAAGTTTGGTTTGTAATCCATGTGGTAATGAAAACAGTAATGGCGGCGCCGGCCACTGGAGACAGGAGACGCCAGGCTGACAAGTGCACATCCAACCACGCGGACACAGCGGAGGCCGCGGCTGACGTAATCGCCACTCTGACACTCTGCATGCAGAAGCTCAGGGACGGCGGCGGAGGCCGCGGGAGACGCCATGCCAGATGTAATAAGGCGTTACTGTGACAGCGTCTCAGAGAGACAGGAGAGGATGCAGGAATGTGAACATTAGGATAACAGATGGGATCCGGTCCTGGAGCGCTGAGCCAGCCTTAGGAGGCATCTGATGGGTAAGAAATGGCGTCCAGATACCCGGATCGTGACAGCACCCCCCCCTTTAGGAGTGGCCCCAGGACACTTCTTTGGCTTTTGAGGAAACTTGGAATGGAATCTCCGGACCAAGGCAGGAGCATGGACATCAGAAGCATTGGTCCATGAACGTTCCTCAGGACCATAACCCTTCCAGTCAATAAGATATTGTAGTTGACCGTAACGGTGACGTGAGTCCAGGATCTTGGCCACTTCATACTCAACGCCTCGTTGAGTTTCGACTTTCGGAGTTGGAGGAAGTGAGGAATGAAACCGATTCAAGATCAGCGGTTTCAACAGGGAAACATGGAATGTCCTGGGTATTTTTAAGAAGGGAGGCAACTGGAGTCTGTAAGCAACAGGATTGATGACTTGTTCAATCTTGAAAGGACCGATATAGCGAGGTGCAAACTTCATACTGGGAACTCTTAACCTCAAATTCTTCGTGGATAACCATACCCGATCACCCACCTTGAGAGCAGGAACTGCTCGACGCTTCTTATCCGCAAACTTCTTGTACCTGAACGATGCCTTGAGCAGAGCTGATCGTACGCTCTTCCAGATATTGGCAAACTGATGCAAGGTGATATCCACTGCGGGAACAGAAGTTGCTGGAAGCGGTTGGAACTCAGGAACTTTAGGGTGGAATCCAAAGTTAGTGAAGAATGGTGTTGAAGCAGATGAAGAATGATACTGGTTGTTATGACAGAACTCGGCCCAGGGAAGTAATTGAACCCAGTCATCTTGAGAGGAGGACACATAGATGCGGAGGAAGGCCTCCAAGTCCTGATTCACCCTCTCGGTTTGACCATTGGTCTGAGGATGGTAAGCCGTGGAAAACTTTAGCTTGACTTGGAGGACTTGACATAAACTTCGCCAGAATTTGGCTGTGAATTGAACTCCTCGATCTGAGATAATTTCTTCAGGAAGACCGTGGAGTCGGAAGATCTCTTGTATGAATACTTGAGCCAACTTGGAAGCTGACGGAAGACCGGTGAGAGGAATGAAGTGTGCCATCTTGGTGAACCGGTCAACTACCACCCAGATGGTATTGAACTTGTTGCACATGGGTAAGTCTGTAATGAAATCCATCGACAAGTGGGTCCATGGTCGACGGGGAACGGATAGTGGAACCAGTTGCCCCGCAGGCGACTGGCGGGATACTTTATGTTGGGCACACTTTGGGCAAGATGCAATAAACTCCAAGACGTCCTTTTTCAGAGTTGGCCACCAATAGGACCTAGAGATAAACTCCAGGGTTTTTTGGATACCTGTATGTCCGGCAAAACGGGAAGCATGGGCCCAATGCATGAGCTTCTTCCTTAGCATCGGCTTCACAAAACTTTTCCCTGATGGGGGCGTAGAGTACCGTGGAGAATGCCAACGGATTTATAATAGGATGCTTGTCTGAAGACTCTGACTCATTTTCTTGCTCCCATGAGCGGGAAAGGGCATCGGCCTTGCGATTCTGAGAGCCCGGACAGAACTGGAGTTTAAAGTCGAACCTGGAAAAGAAAAGTGCCCATCTGGCCTGACGAGGGTTGAGACATTGTGCGCCCTTCAGGTATAAAAGGTTCTTGTGGTCTGTAAGTATGGTGATTAAATGAGAAGCTCCCTCCAACAGATACCTCCACTCTTCTAGAGCGAGCTTGATGGCTAGCAACTCCTGGTCGCCAATGGCATAGTTGCGCTCAGCTGGGGAGAACTTCCGGGAGAAGAAACTGCAAGGATGTAAATGGCCATCTTTAGCCCTCTGAGATAACACCGCTCCTACTCCAACGGAGGAGGCATCCACCTCTAGGATGAAAGGAGAGTCGATGTCAGGCTGTTTCAGGACAGGCGCAGAGATGAACCTCTGTTTTAAAAGATGAAAAGCTTGCATGGCTTCTTCAGACCACTTGGACGGGTTAGCACCCTTCTTGGTGAAAGCAGTAATAGGCGCCACAATGGTGGAAAAGTCTCGTATAAACTTTCGGTAATAATTGGCGAACCCTAAGAACCTCTGGACCCCTTTGAGGGTTAAGGGTACCGGCCAATTCTGAATTGCTTGTAGTTTCTCAGGATCCATCTCTAGTCCGGAACCGGACACAATGTACCCTAGAAACGGAATGGACTTGACTTCAAAGACGCATTTTTCTAATTTGCAATAGAGATGATTGACACGGAGACGGGACAGAACCTCTTTAACCCAAAAACGATGTTCCTCTAAATCGTTGGCAAAAATGAGGATATCGTCTAGATAGACCACGACATGACGGTATAGAATGTCTCTGAAAATCTCATTGACAAAATGCTGGAAGACAGCTGGAGCATTGCTCAATCCGAAGGGCATGACGAGGTACTCATAATGTCCGTCACGGGTGTTAAAGGCGGTCTTCCACTCGTCACCCTCACGGATCCGGATGAGATTGTATGCACCTCGCAAGTCCAGCTTTGTAAAGATGGTAGCTCCGCTAACTCTGTCAAAGAGCTCAGTAATCAGGGGTAAAGGATAACGGTTCTTGATGGTAATGTCGTTCAAACCTCTGTAGTCGATGCACGGCCGCAGACCACCATCTTTCTTTTTTACAAAAAAGAAGCCTGCGCCGGCTGGGGAAGAAGAAGGTCGAATGAACCCCTTTGCTAGGTTCTCTTTAATGTATTCCTCCATAGAATGCGTCTCAGGCAGAGACAACGGATAAGTTCGGCCTCGAGGTGGAACCTTCCCTGGAACGAGATCAATCGGGCAGTCCCATTCTCTATGAGGAGGAAGGATATCAGCAGAAGCTTTACTGAACACATCCGTGAAATCTTGATATGGAGGAGGTGGAACATCAGACGACCTGGGGGAGGAAGAACAGACAGGCAATACTTTAAACAAACATGTCTCTGCACAGGAGGAACCCCATGCCAGGATTTGCGTAGTCGTCCAATCAATTGTAGGATTGTGAAGACGGAGCCATGGAAGGCCCAGGACCACAGGATGTGTGGCTCTTGGAATCACTAAAAGTGAAATAAGTTCGGAATGAAGAACTCCCACTCTCAGACGAACTGGTAGAGTCCTTAGAGCAATAACAGTATCAAAAATTTTACTGCCATCCACGGCAGTTAAGGAAAAGGAGGAAGGAAGTCTCTCGGTGGGTAGGGACCACCGTTTAACATAGGCTTCAGTAATAAAGTTCCCAGCTGCTCCGGAATCAAGGAGAGCAATGACGTTCCGATAACGTTGAGCAACTTGAAGCGAGACTGGGAGATTACAATCATGAGGAGATGGAGAGGAGATCATTACTCCTAGCCGGCCCTCTCCTGGGCGAGCTAGGGTTTGGAGTTTTCCCGGACGTTCGGGACAGGCATTGATGGTGTGAGACGGAGCTGCACAGTAAAGACAAAGAGACTCAGAGAGACGTCTTCGGCGCTCAGCAGGAGTTAAACGGGAACGGCCAATTTGCATGGGCTCATCTTTAGATGGTGACAGTTGACGAGGAGGAGGAGCAGAAGATTTTGGAGCAGATGATCTTCCACGCTCAGTTGCTCTCTCTCTGAAACGTAAATCAACTTTCGTGCAGAGTGAGATTAGCTCATCTAACTTAGAAGGTAAGTCTCTGGTAGCTAACTCATCTTTAATAAGCTCAGATAAGCCATGCCAGAATGCAGCATACAGGGCCTCGTCATTCCATGCCAGTTCGGATGCCAGGATCTGGAACTGTATCAGATATTGTCCTACAGTACGTGACCCCTGGCGTAAACGGAGAATCTCGGATGAAGCTGAGGTTACCCGGCCTGGCTCGTCGAAGATGCGCCTGAATGTTGACACGAATGCAGTGTAAGAAGATAGCAGGGTGTCGGACCTCTCCCATAACGGTGATGCCCAGTCAAGGGCGGAGCCACTGAGAAGAGAGATGATGTAGGCAATTTTTGTACGGTCACTGGGAAAATTGCCAGGTTGTAGCTCAAACTGAATCTCACACTGGTTGAGAAATCCCCTGCAGAATCTTGGAGATCCGTCAAATTTTGCTGGCGTTGGAAGATGAAGACGTGGAGCAGAAATGGGTAAGGTGGGTGGGGTTATAGCTGGAGTCACTGTGGTTGACGCACCAGATGCGCCTGATCCACGGAGAGTTGTCTGAATCCCATCCAGCCGAGTAGAGAGATCCTGGAGACAGCGGATGATGTGGCCCTGTGCAGCCTCCTGATGTTCTAGTCGGGCTGCCAGTTCTTGCATCGGCCTGGCCGCTTGATCCTGGTCTCCGGCTGGATTCATTAGGTCAGTGCTTACTGTCACAACTGAGGGCCTGAGCTGACGGGAGGCAGCCTCAGTTGTAGGGGCTGAGATGTACCGGAACCTGGGAGGTTGTATCAGACCCCTGGACATGTAAGTAACATGAATAATAACTGCCCGAAGGCGTGACCACGACAACTTGGATAAAAGTCAATGATGTTTATTATGACAACTCCGCAACACAGCAGCAGTAAAAGAAAACGTAAAAGTCAGCAAATAATAAATACAGTTCCTGGGTACTACAGGATGGCAGGAGCCACAGGGCACTGGTAGTGTGAGATAGTTCTTATGATCTTCTAGATGGAAAGTCCTTACCAGGCCCGACTGTAGCAATGGAGATAACCCAGGATTGTGCCAGCTGGTGTTCCAAGAAAAGCTGGGTTGCTGAAAGTAAAACAGCTGCTGTGGATACTGGCTGGAACCAGACTGTTGTTAGCACGGAGTGGATACTGGCTGGAACCAGTTAAATAATAAATGAACTTGGGAGCGATGAAATATGAACTGAAATGTAGAACTTGAGAGCGGAGAAATAATAATACCGGTGGAGAGTGGTAAAGTGTAGAAAGGACACCGGCCCTTTAAGGGAAGCTGTACTCTGCTGGAAGCTGAGCTGGAAGCAGGTAATGTTGTAGCTGGAAACAGATGAATCCACAATGGATTGGAGAGTCAGGCTACACCGCAGGTGGAATGCTGGTGCGGGTCTCTATGGTGGAAGTCTTGAGACAGGAGCTGGAACCTGGAAGACAATCACAGGAGAGAGACAAACAGGAACTAGGTTTGACAACCAAAGCACTGACGCCTTCCTTGCTCAGGCACAGTGTATTTATACCTGCAGCAAGGAAGGGATTGGCAAGGCAATTATGCAGATTAACAATACTGACAACAGATTGGAGGAAATGATCAGCTGACAGAATCCAAGATGGCTGCGCCCATGCAGACACTTGGAGGGAAGTTTGGTTTGTAATCCATGTGGTAATGAAAACAGTAATGGCGGCGCCGGCCACTGGAGACAGGAGACGCCAGGCTGACAAGTGCACATCCAACCACGCGGACACAGCGGAGGCCGCGGCTGATGTAATCGCCACTCTGACACTCTGCATGCAGAAGCTCAGGGACGGCGGCGGAGGCCGCGGGAGACGCCATGCCAGATGTAATAAGGCGTTACTGTGACAGCGTCTCAGAGAGACAGGAGAGGATGCAGGAATGTGAACATTAGGATAACAGATGGGATCCGGTCCTGGAGCGCTGAGCCAGCCTTAGGAGGCATCTGATGGGTAAGAAATGGCGTCCAGATACCCGGATCGTGACACTTTCCTCACACTTACTGCTTGACCCATTCCAGTCTGGCTTCCGTCCTCTCCACTCCACTGAAACTGCCCTTACTAAAGTATGCAATGACCTCCATGCTGCTAAATCTAAGGGACACTACTCTATACTTATTCTACTTGATCTCTCTGCTGCTTTTGACACTGTGGACCATCCTCTCCTACTGCAAATTCTTCACTCCATTGGTCTACGTGACACTGCCCTCTTTTGGCTGTCCTCCTACCTTTCTGACCGTTCTTTCTCTGTCTCCTCTCATGACTCCACCTCCCCCTCACTTCCACTAACTGTAGGGGTACCCCAAGGTTCTGTCCTTGGTCCTCTTCTCTTCTCTCTCTATACGTCCTCACTAGGTAAGCTCATCAGTTCTTTTGGTTTCCAATATCATCTCTACGCTGATGACACCCAAATCTATCTTTCCTCTCCAGACCTCTCCCCTGCTCTGCTCACTCGTATCTCCAACTGTCTAACTGCTACCTCTTCCTGGATGTCCCAGCGCTTTCTTAAACTTAACATGTCTAAGACCGAGCTGATCATCTTCCCTGCCTCCCGCACAACCTCACCTCCTACAATCTCATTATCTATTGATGGCACTACTATCTCCTCTAGCCCCCAAGTGCGCTGCCTTGGAGTAATCCTTGACTCCTCCCTCTCCTTCAAACCACACATTCAGCACCTCTCACAAACCTGCCATTTTCATCTAAAAAATATATCCAGGATCAGACCTTTTCTGACCCAGGATGCTACTAAGACTCTTATCCACTCACTGGTCATCTCCAGACTGGACTACTGTAATCTGCTCCTGACTGGCATTCCTGACAAATACCTCTCTCCACTGCAATCTATCCTCAATGCTGCTGCCCGGCTCATCTTCCTCACCAAACGCACTACGTCCACCTCTCCTCTCTTACTAGACCTTCACTGGCTCCCCTTCCCTTTCAGAATCCATTTCAAGCTTCTCACACTCGCTTACAAAGCCCTCACCCACTCCTCTCCCATCTACATCTCTGACCTTATCTCCCTTTACAATCCCACCCGTCCTCTTCGCTCTGCTAATGCACGCCGACTCTCCTGTCTACGGATTACTTCCTCCCACTCCTACCTCCAAGATTTTTCACGTGCTGCACCACTTCTTTGGAATTCCCTACCTCTCCCCCTCAGACTCTCCACCTCTCTACAAAACTTCAAACGGGCTCTCAAGACCCACTTCTTCACCAAACCCAGCCAAATCTCATCCTAACCCTCTGTTCCACGCTCTCTATGTACCCTGTCTGTGTCACCCCTGTCTGTCTACCCCTCCCCTTAGAATGTAAGCTCTCACGAGCAGGGCCCTCTTCCCTCATGTGCTTATCCTTTCTTACTTTAATAATCTTCAACTGCACCAATTCCATCAGTCTTCTGCCACCTGATACTTATTCCAGTGTCATCTGCTGATGTAACTATGTTTATTTACCCTGTACTTGTCCTATACTGTCATCAACTGTAAGTTGCTGTTTTCCTGTTTGATTATTTGTTTATGTACTCTGTAATTGGGCGCTGCGGAACCCTTGTGGCGCCATATAAATAAAGGATAATAATAATAATAATAATAATAATAAGGATGACGTCATCGATAACCAGTCATTAATATATGTAAACAAAGGAAAAAAGACGGTTTTGATGGCGCTGGGCAGAACTGTGTGTGTGTACATCCTGGGATTAGCTGCTGCCTGGTGAGGGGGTAGCCAGCCTCCTCAAACAACAAAGCAAGTGTAAAGGATTACCAGGTTAGCGCTCAATGCCAATGATGTACACAAAAATTAATAAAACAGTTTATTAAACAAACTAAAAACATATAACAATTAAAATAAATAAGACCACAGAAAAATAGTCGTACAAAGCTGAGGTTTCAAAACCTCTATAATATGTATTAAAATGCACTAATTGCAAGCACTTGGAAGGCAGTCGCAAAACCTTAAATAAGAGTTAATTCTCTGTTTGATTTTATCTTTGTTTGAATACTCGCCCACAATGGAAGCACAAAGATTCTAACACGGCCGTGCATGTGAGTGTCCTCAATTACTAGAAGTTCAATTCCAGCTGGAAAAAGTTCATCAACTTTTAAAGTCCACTGAATATGTGAGTGGTGCGGGAATATGGAGTTGTATGGTAACTATTACTTACAGTCTATGTGGACTTATCCTCGGTGCACCGCAGGTATTTGTGTTGAGCCGCTTTATATCACCCTGTGCACGGGTGAGACATCCGTCCGCGGCAGGATTCGTTAATGGCACAGTCCGTCTGCGGCGCAAGCAGGGAGCCGCTCTCCACTCTCCGGCACAGTGTGGATGCACCAATACGCCGTTCTATACCCTCAGCACAACCGGAATAGTGCTCAGCAGGACAGGGTATAAGGCGTTCCCAGTGTGGTAAAGGAAAGTTAGTGGTGCAATCTCGTTGAAAATATGCAGTTGCCGGCAAATGCTGTAATCAGCTGCTATGAGGACACAATGTGATTCTTGTGGGCAATAAAGGTGTTGGCGACCCCTTCTCTCTGCGCCCTCAACGCGTTCTCCGCACCCCAGGCGGCTTCTTCAAGAGGCAGAGTGTTCTACTCTGAGCATTTCTTTCATTCTTTTATACCCTGTCCTTTGTAATTAGTAGGGACAGGTGTGTATAGAAACTCAGCAGGTGTAGTGCAATTATCACTCTCATATAGCAGTATTTAGCTCAGAGTATCACTGAAGTGGTCTGTTTAAATTACAACAAAAGTAACATTTAAAAGTACTTAATAGTATTGTACTAATACATATACAAAGTGCTCATATAAAACTAGATACTTAATACTATGCGGACAGAATGGGAGACTTTATTAATATCATTACTCCAAACTATTACAAACTCTGATAATAAAAATATAATTCCTCAATTTTATGAATAGCAAAATCGTGATAATATAATCTTTATTTTATGTTTTTAATTTCTAAACTACATAAACTTCTAATATTTTTATTACGTTAGTTTTCTTATAGTAGCGCTGTGCAGGATGTAGAGCTCTACATCTCTGCATATGCGCTCACAATGTACCATATATGTACCGATATCTATTAGAATTACAGCAATTAAAAAAGCTCCATAGCTATGTTGTCTTTACTAACACACATATATTGGGCCTTCCCATTTAATTAATTTTGGTGGCTTCAATTAAAAAAACTGTTTAATAAAGTTTTTACAATCATATAGACCAGTGCCCAAAGACGCGAGCAGACTCTAAAATAGACATGTCTCTAGCAGTATAGAGACAATGTCAAATCTGGTCGCAGTCATGGGCACTGGCCAGAAATTACCCCCATCTAGTAGTGCAGTTACAAAATGGGCCATAGAAATAAAAAAACCAAGAGTAAAATGAAGGAAGAGAGTGTATGAGTAGGAGTTATTACAGGGAAAAGAGAAAAACCAAGGAAGGCACACGCACACAGCGTTTCATGGATCTTACACTAACTAAATGAATTCAAGATCTATTGTTTAATTTAGCCCATGTGGCTTCAAGGACTGCAGTCTCCAGATCCTGGCAGCTTCCTGATGGCATAGTGTCCTACAGTAAAACGATCCCCTCCTCTTGGGGTAACCTTGATCTGTTCGAGACCGATTAATTGCAAACATGCAGGATTACTGGCATGAACTTCTGTATAGTGGCGTGAGACACTGTGATTCATGTAGCTTTTAAGGATATTTCTCCTATGCTCCATGAATCGCGGTTTTAATGCCCTAGTGGTGCGTCCCACATAATATAATTGACAGGAACAGCGCAACAAATAAATTACAAAATGCGAGCTACAGTTGATAAATTATTGGATCTTAAACTCTGTTTTTGAACATGGTGCAGAAATATGCTTAATTTTATTAACTACATGGTTACACGTTGTACATTTGTTGTGATTACATCTAAAGAAACCCATAACTTTTGGACCCACTATTGTTTGCTGTTCGCTCAAATTCGTATTTTTACGTGATCCACTAAAAAAGCTGGGAGCCAGTATGTCTCTAAAGTTTCTAGCTTTCTTAAAGATGATCGTAGGATTTGCAGGGAGAGTGGCACTTAGAATCGAATCAGTCATCAATAGCTTATAGTTGCGTTTGATTATACAGGAGATTTTAATAATGTGTAAAAACAACAGCCTTAGAGAAGACAGATAAATCTGGGATTGCGAGACCTCCCTCTTCCCGCCTCAATTTAAGTTTAGCCAGTGCTATTCTCGGTTTTTTATTTGCCCACAAAAATTTAGTGAATAATTAGTCATAAAGAGCATTATCAGCTGTAGTAAGCTTTAATGGCAGTAATTGGAGCGAGTAAGTAATTTTTGGGAATATAATGCTCTTCAGGACCGCCGTACGTCCAAGAAGAGACAATGGGAGTGCCGTCCAGGACTGAAGTTGACTAGAAATAGCAGTCAGCACGGGTGTATAGTTAACCTTGTATAGATCAGATAGATTGATCGGGATATAAATTCCAAGGTATCTCAATTTGAATGTATTGAATATAAGTTGAGAGAAATATGAGTGAGAGGACAAATTAGATGCTCCCGGAGTAAGGGGTAGAAGTTCAGATTTCAAAGTATTCACTCGATATCCAGCAAATAAAAAGAGACTAACCTTAAGTTCTTGATCTAAAACAGTCATACCTGAAAAGGAGGGGAGGCCTCGCAAAGCTAAAGCCAAGGGCTCTATAGCGAGCGCAAACAGTAAGGGTGATAGAGGGCAGCCCTGTCTAGTACCCCATCCCAATAGCACAGGTTCTGAGAGATAACCATTACATAGGATACGAGAACTAGACCCAGAATACAAGGCCTGCAGCACATGAGCCAGGCCCAGAGGGAACCCAAACCTCGCTAGAACAGTGTATAGATGGTCCCAACTCACCAGATCAAAGGCCTTTTCGGCATCTAGGGAAAAAATAAAATGCGGGTCTGGGTTCCCAGTGTGGCCCAACCAGTGCGCCGCAGCTAGTATCTTACGTATATTGCTATTAGAATGCCTCCCAGAGATAATTGCCGTTAGGCCAGGGTGAACTACAGAGGGGAGCAGGGTTTTTAGTCTATCCGCAAGGATCTTCGTGAATAACTTGTAATCCACATTCAAGAGTGATATTGGCTTATAGGAGCCAGGGAGCTGTAAATATTTGCCCGGCTTAGGAAGGAGACGTACTGTATGATAGCGTCATTAAAATATGGTGGTACTATATGGGATAGAAGGATGACATTAAATAAGGAAGGGAGAGATGGGACCAGTTTATTGGAGAGTAGTTTATAATATTCCCCAGAAAACCCGTCCGGGCCAGGGGACTTAAGGGGTTTTAGGTGTTTGATAGCCTTCTCAACTTCAGATTCAGTCATAGGAGAACAGAGATGGCCCTCCAGTCACGGTTCTTAATCTACACAAGTTGAGAGGTATGGCTAAAATCATGTTACTTTTGCAATCCATAACCCAAAATTGTTTGAATCTCTGATAGGCCACTGACAATTGTTGCTGGGACCTCTTAAAGGTCGCTGCAAACTTCTTTTTTTTGCATGAAACATATTCAATAAGACGTCCCCGAAGGACTGCTTTAGAGGCCTGCCAAAAAACCAAAGGATCGTCTCGAACCATTTGGGCATTCAGAGTGGAGTATTCATTCCAGAAAGATTCGAGTTCCCCACGGAATTCCATGGATGAGGAGAAGTCCGTGGGGAAGCGCCAGCGTTTAAACGAGCCCACGTCTAATGCAGTGGACAAGGAGACCCAGACAATGGAGTGATCCGACAACGCCATTGGTTCTATATTAGAATCTAGGGTATAACAACCAGGGAATCAGAGATCAGCAAGTAATCAATCCTGGAAAGAGAGTGATGGGCGGCAAAAAGGCAGGTGTACTCCTCAGTTGGGTGCAAAAATCTCCATATATCCGATATCGGAAGCTGCTGCTCCATATATGAAATCCCACATTTAGGGGGGGTGCGAGCGGAGGAGACAGAATTAGTATCCATGTATTTTGAAACAATAATATTGAAATCTCCGCCTATAATCAGAGGGAGCGAGGAGAATGGGTACAGCTTAGTAAGCAGGGAACAGAAAAATGTTTTAGAATACTTATTAGGAGCATAGACCGTACAGAGCACATAGCGGGAGGCATAAATGGAAACTTCTAAAATTAGAAATCGTCCCTCCGGGTCAATTACAGAAGAAATCACCTCCAGTCCCAAGTAACGTTTAGCCAGAATAAGGACCCCTCTAGGCTTAGACGTATAAGGAGCATCAGCCACAACACACCATCCAAGTGTGCCCAATTTCTGGGACTCCGGGGAAAGGAGGTGAGTCTCCTGCAAAAAGACCAGATCTAAACGGAGTTTATTAAGATATAAAAGCACCTTCTTTCTTTTGATGGGGGAGTGGATACCACCTACATTCCACGTAGCTATTTTAAATGTGGACATTAGACCAGAATTCTATTGTTAGGAGGATCCCTCCAGGAAGATGAAGACCCGCTATCATTCCCGCAGAGGGAACAGAAACAATACCCACAGCGCATAACCAGGGATAGTGCAACCCAACACCTAGTTACAAGGAAACAAAAGGAGGGGAGGGAAAGGGGGACACAAGACAAACAACAAAATAGAGAACATAATAATAGAAACACATAACATGCGCTCCCATTACATAGACTGTAAATTGACTTCACGGCGCAACAATGAAATGTAGTAGAAGTAAGGAGTAAAAGAGCTCCTGGCCTCAACCGCCCATTATAGTGAGATGCAATAAATAAATATCACCACAACCTACCAAAGAACTAGAAAAACAAAGAATACTTAATAGAAATCTGACCTCAAGCCTACAGGGGCGGGGGGGGGAGGTGCTAGCGAGAGCGAGCCAACTGTATGGATCACTAATAAATATCAGCGTCAGAGCAGTATATCAGCAGGGGAGAGGGGGGGGGAGGATCGGTATCAAAGATTCAATAAGGCAAATAATAAAAGGAAAGCATAGCAGTATCATCGGTGAGTCCTTCACCAACGGGTAGAGAAACTTCCATATATTCCACGTCAGAACTATCTTGCAACCGGTCGCCGAGGATACAACAATAGAGCGTATAGAGTATACTAGTTCATGACATCATCTGCAGAACCCTCAGTGATGTACGAGTCAGCATCTTCCGGGGTAGAAAAGTCTTTGAAGGAATTTCCGTCAAAGATTCTCAGACGGGCAGGGTATAATAAGGCAAATTTGCGACCAGCCTTCACCAATTTAGAGCAGGCAGGCTTGAAAGCTTTTCTCAGCCGTGTTAACTCTGGGGAATAGTCTTGAAATAGTTGAAGCTTATTTCCTTCCCAAGAGAGATCCCTGAGGCGACGAGACGCCGACCATAATGCTTCCTTATGGAGGAAATTTAGGCATTTAAATAGGACCACATGTGGTCTGGAGTTCGGGCCAGTGAGTCAGGAGGGACCAGTTCTGTGAGCTCGTTCCACAACTAAATCAGCACAATCTTCCTGTACACCCAATAACTCAGGTAGCGTGTGGAGTATAAAACGGTACAATTCAGGGCCACGGACTGTCTCCGGCAAGCAAATCGATTTTCTAAATCGTTTAGCTCCGCCCAAACTTGCGCGTCAGATTTTTGAAGGGCTGCAGTGGATTCTTTTAAATCAGCGACATCCTGAAAATTAGAGCCCACCGTTTGTTCCACATGAGCTAACCGTTTTGTGAGCTGTTTATATTGGCTTTTAATATCTAAAACTGCTTGCTGTAATGCAGCCGCTTGTGATTGAGCCTGTTCCTGCAATAAAGGCTGCACTGTTTCCTTAACAACCCGCACAATATCAGCATAAGACAATGCACAGTCTGGTGTAGATATAAGCGCTGCATCAGGTGTAGAACCTTTTTGGGGTCGTTTTGGTACCTGTAGTTCCACAGGAGCTGCAGGGTCTGAGAGCCCAGGACCTGGTACTGCTGTGGCGGCCATCTTAGGTGTGGCGATGCGGTCACTCTCCTTGGCGGCTTTTGTAGGTTTCCCAGGCATGGTGCCGGTCAGGTACTTCTCCATACACAGGGAGGGGGACCCCTTGGAGGCTTGAGGAGGTAGGAGGCTGCGGTGGGGGCGCCTAAATAGGCGAAACGCCGAGTTTGAAGCAGCGGGCACCGGAGCTGTAACGGAGCGCAGGCGCAGCTACTCCATGCGCTGCCGGAACCGGAAGTCTTCCCAACTAGCTGTATTTTAACAGCTTCCCGGGTCATGGACTGATGTGAATGAGCTCTCTGGTCTCTATTTTCTGTTAAGCACTGATGAATCTGTGTGCTACATATATAACTGTTGTTGTTGTTGTTGTTGTTGTTGTTGTTGTTGTTGTTGTTGTTGTTGTTATATGCATCGTCATCTGAAAAGAGCCAAATTTTAATGTGTATATCCAGACCAATTGCAACCCCACCAGTCTCTCACAAGGCGAATGTATATGATAGACATATCAGGGTTTGTCTCTTTGTCACTTATTCAGTTCTGTCAATGCCCGGCCATGACTTGTCCTCAATAAGCTCACACACATCCCTGGTCTCTAGACCATACCACAAGCTGTTGCATTTTGAAACCTCAATAGGCTTGACAGGAGAGTTTGGGTGGGGGGAATAAAGGGATTATGAGAAAGAGAACATAAAATTGGCTATACTACTGACTGGTAAAATCTTCTAGCAGAATTTGTTTCTGTCATCTTACAAATTAGGTAAAGGTCCTATAAGAAGAACTATTTTGAAATCATATATACTTAATATTTTGCATTTGATAAAATGGAAAGGTACAATACTAGAGGGTCAGCCTCCCTTTAAGCCATACATATTGTTATTTTTGTTTATTTCCCTATTTGCATCCTAGTTTACAAAATACCCATCTTCCACTGGCATTTCTATAATGGGTGCAGTGTGTGCGGTGCACATGGGCCCCCCGCCATACCGCACACACTGCACCCATTTTTTTAATACTCACCTCTCCGGAGTCCCGCACCGACATCACCGCCGCTGTTAAAATTCAGTGAAAATGGCGCAGCTGCCATTTTCATGGAGTTCTGCGCATGCGCAGTAGAGTAATCTCTGGGAAAATGGACGCCGCGCCATTTTCACGGAGATCTGCGCATGCGCAGTAGAGTTTGAGCCCTCTAGTGCTCAGACTCTACAGCGCTCCTGCAGAGAGGAGGGGGCCCGTATGGAGGAGGCTGAACACGGGCCTCCTTCTCTCTTAAAGCGCCCCTGCCAACTTCATTTATGAATACACTGCACTGTTGGCATTATATTGACCTTTCCCGTAAATGTTCCATGAGACAATCATGGGTCCCCCGGTTGGCAAACCAGACACAAAATTCATCTCACACACTGTGTGTGTGTGTGTGTGTGTGTGTGTGTGTGTGTGTGTGTGTGTGTGTGTGTGTGTGTGTGTCTGAAATGCTAAGGCTCTTTGACCATAGCCATGTCTCCTTGACACTTACTTGAGTAGTGTGTTACAGATTTCGGCCAATCTGCTTTTGTAGATACAATTTCAATACATTCTCAGGAACTTTGACCTGTTGATCGTTTTCTTTGGCAACAAGTTCTTCACATACTGTACCTCTAACTCTACTTAGCCTAATGACATGATGTAAATTCAAATGCGTTTATGGTTTTGGAAATACGTGTGATTCAGATATCTGGCAAAAAAAAAAAATTCTCATGTCATTTAGTCAAATAACAATTTTATGTCCTCCATATACTGTAGGTTTAAAGAAAAAACAATATCAGTCTTTTTTAATACTGTTAAGAAAAAAACACAGATTCCCCCAGCACACTGCAAAGGACCAGCAAATTAAATTTAAATGCTACATAATAATAAAAATGCAGAGATCGCAGTTGGATATATTTGCAAACATATGGTAAGCCACCAGCCATGGCAAGGTGTCTCTGCTTTGGAGGTCCTGTGCTACATGACAATAGCAACCACTTTGGGTCATGCATGTTTGTATTTACTAACGCTACATGATAATAGACACATAGGAGTAAATTTACTAAAGCTTTTAAAACATAGCCCATCGCAACCAATCAGAAGCTGTCTATCATTTTACAGATAAATGATAGACAGCATTTGATTGGTTGTATTGGGTAACATCACCAATTCTCTGTTTTAGAAGCTTTAGTAAATTTACCCCATAGAAACATAGATTTTGACCGAAGATAAGAGCCTCTTGGCCCATCTAGTCTACCCCTTTTTTTAATCTTTTAGGTAATCTCAACCCTTTTTGATCGTTAGTTCTTTGTAAGGATATTCATATGCCTATCCCACATAATTAGTTTTTTCTTGTTTAGATTAGCAGCTCCCTTTCATGAACCTATGATGGACTAATAACTTGAAAGAGCAATCACCATTCTGTGTATCAGGGATCTATGTACTAAGCCTTGGAGAGATATAAAGTGGAGAGAGATAAAGTGCCAGTCAATCAACTAATAACTGCCATGTTACAGGCTGTGTTTGAAAAATGAGAGTTAGGATGGTTGGTTGGTACTTTAGGGTCTATTTACTATGCCTTGGATGGAGATAAAGTGGACGGAGATAAAGTACCAGCCAATCAGCTCCTAACTGCCATGTCACAGGCTGTGTTTGAAAAATGATAGGGTGGTTTGTTGGTACTTTATCTCTGTCCACTTTATGCCTCTCCAAGGCATAGTACATAGACCCCTCAATTCTTGAATACTGCGGACAAATTAAATTAGATATTGTACATAACATCTCTTTGCTCAATGGTAGGTAGAATCCATCTCCTGATGTTCATACTACTGTAAATGTATAATAACTGAAAAAACAAAAAACTTGGCAATTTTTTTATAGGAATTTGAGGAACCAAAGCTCGTACAACAGTTATAATTAAGGGGAAAAGTTAATTTATTCACAATCTTATTGAGTTACCCCTACCATATGCATGGGGTGCTGAGCGGAAATAATAAAATAATGATTGACTACGCTATCCATTTAATAATGGACTGGTGGCTAAGGGGTATATGTACTAAGCCTTGGAGATAGAAAAAGTGGAGAGACATAAAGTACCAGCTAATCAGCTCCTAACTGTCATAGAAAGATCCAAAGTTCAAGTAGAAAGGTCAGGACAGGCAGCAAACCAGAAAATAATCAGTATCCATGCAAAATCAGAGACTGGCAACTTAACAGACCAAAAATACTATATAATACCCCTTTCACATCTCCAATGCCGGATCCCACACGGGAATTGGAAACAGGTAATTCCTACCTCTTTCTGATGGATTCCAGACCCGGCAATATGCCGGGTCGGTTGCCATAGCGGCGGGAGGCTGAGTTGGCAGCGGGGGTGGAGGCGGCGCTGGGAGATGAGCTCATCTCAGCGCCGCCTCTGCCTATCTTGTAAATGGGACCCAGATCAGCTCAACCCGGGAATCCGTTTATAGAGCCACTGACCCGGTATTCAACCCGGGAATAACACTGCTTATAACCTGGGTTGAATAACCGGGTCAGGCGACCCGGGAAATCTGACATGGCGCTTTCACACCGCACACTGACCCGTGTCGACGCGGCAATATGCTGGGTCAATACCGGGTTATTTGTGCGGTGTGAAAGGGATATATGGCAACTGCACCTACGTGGTAAATAAGGAGTGCATCCACCTGTCTGTGCTATAAAAGTGCAGACAGCCAATAACAGCCAATAAGAACGTTCCCTAATAGCCAGGCCCTTCTAGAAAATGATTTGATCTGCAATCATGTGATCTCAATTTAAATTACCCATCCAGTCACTGGGATAAGCATACTGTAGCATTCAAGAGGCTTCACCCAGTCCACTGTCCTGACAATTGTGCTGGGATAGTTCCAGCTATGAATGATGCTACATACTTGGGAAGGGTTAGGGTGTAATACTCAGGAAAGCCCAAATGTTGCAGTGAGCAGTTTTTAATAGCTTTGCTATGATTAGCAGAGCCAAGAAATATTTGGATAATTTTTAGACTTATAGGCTAAGGCAGTGGTTCCCAAACTGTGTGCCGTGGCACCCTGGGGTGCCGCGGGACACTTGCAGGGGTGCCTCAGGTTGGTTGTCAAGGACCAATTCAAACTATTTATTGTCAATTTAATAGGCAAAACCAGTGCTGGTGGCTGCCAATTATAAAATATGAGGACATACAGAAGCAAATCTTGTCCCTCACCACACAACTGACCCTAAGGATGACATATAAAAATAATTTACTTAATCTAATATTTTTTTCTAAATTTCTCAATAAGAAACTTGTGGCCTAGGGGTGCCGTGAAAAAAAAAGCTGACACTCCAGGGTGCCGTGACTCACAAAAGTTTGGGAACCACTGGGCTAAGGTCAAGGCAAGTACATTTTTAAATTAGCTACAGATTAGCACATTCTAATAAACATTATAGTGCAATCTGTACATGTATCCTATGTCATCTAAGCAAACAGTAACAAAATGATACATAAGGTCATGAAATATTTAATTTACAAAGTTTTGAAAACTCCAGGCACATTAGAGCCTGGAAGGTGTGACAAGATACTAATGTATCCCTGAATACGTAAAAGTAAAAAAGTTGCTTTTCTTCTACCGCTAGACGTCCTAGCATTATCCAAACAACATAATAAACTGATGCGTCATGTGGTCTCTGCGACTACCTGCCAAATTGCGATGGACTGGAAACATACAGCTGCTCCATTCTATATTATCCCGCATTTGGTACGTGTATCGCATGGAATATATGACGAGCATCCTTAACAACTCCTCTAAAAAATGTAATACTAAATGGTCCCCATGGATCTTCCTTCAGCAAATCGCTTTCCCTTTCGCTTTTTGATATTTAGCCCTTTTCACTGACTTTTAATTATTTTACATTTTTCTCTTTCACAAAGGATCTACCCTTCCTTCTTCATCCCCTTTTTCTTTTAGCTTTTCAATTTCCTTTTATTTCTCCCTCTCATCGTCTTTTCTCTTTTACTGTCCTTCTTTTCTGGTCTCTCTCTCTTCCCTCTTCAATTACCACTCCATATAGACCTCTATTCTTATTCTTCCTCTTTATTATATCTTTACAAATTTGTTAAAATGGACCACATTTCATATTTTTCAAAATTGTCTTACTCAATTTCTGTATTGGTTTTAATTAAGGTTCCTGACATTTCTTAGACTGCATGCAGAGCAAGGTGAGTCCTGCACAAATGTATATCGGATTATCAGATGGGGGGTGGATTTCCGGGGTGTGGGTCCCCCTGGACTGCTGTGGCTGTTTGGCCTCAGGAGCAACACAGATTAACACTTATTTTCATATTTACTTTCATCCCTATCGTGTGTTTTGTTTCAATGTAACTAATTTCTCACCTTCACTTTCCACTACTTTACCTCTCACTACTTTATTTCTCACTTCGTTACCTCTTACTAATTTACCCCTGCTCTTTTCAGCAGCCTCTCTCACTAACTTATCTTCACTTTTTCACTATATATTTTTTCACTTTGGGGTGTTTCACGCTCTAGATTTGTACCCGCCAAAATGTTAGGGACTTGCCCGACTAATGAGGTCACCTAGACGCGGTGGGCGAGCCATTACTTATGGCCATAACTATGCGTAGAACCTCGCTGAAAATGCAAAATTTTATTGCAATGATTATTATTAATAAATTGGTAGTGTTTGAATTATGCACCTGCAACCTTGTCTTTGTATGCAGTACTGCTGAAAGGTCTCCGCAGGGTCGCACCTCTCATTACCAGTGTGCACCCCAGGACCCATCTCCTGCTTACTCAATTTTACACAGTTGCTTTTCTTTTTCTGCATTTTGGCAGCTTGTTTCTTTATGTTGTATTGTGAACTTCTAATAAACAAATCTTTAAAAAAAAAAGTAAAAAAATTGCATCATATTGTGAAAAAAAAATGAAAATACAATTTTAATAAGTGTGATTTATGGTCAACCTTGTGGCCAGCTGGGCAGGTCCTCATCATCATCATCATCATGCTGTCATGATGGTGGACCTATATTAATGTGAAGGCCTGGGGCTCTAGTCCCATATCTCCCATTGTTAATTTGGCCCTGGTTGTCATAATTGACCCACTGTCATGGTGCCCTGCCTAAGACATCAGAGACTGACTGAGGTTCACAAGGACCCACATAAAAACAGCATATTTACACCCATATGCTGCATCGGATGTATCTCCAGATGTCATGCGTACATTAGACATGCTTACTGACATCATGGTCATGGTCATCGTCATCATCATCAGTGCGTTTGTGCAGCTCTCAGGCTCAGTGATACAGCTACAGATCAGCAAATCTGCATCTCTGTGCGAGATAGCCTCAGCAGCAATCCCGGAAACACAACATTACTTACTAGTCAGATGTGACTAGGCTTGACCACCAATAACCTCCCATGGCCCAGCTCTCGGAGAGTAAGGAGGTACAAATGTCAGACCTGCATACATATACTTTTTTATTTCTGGGCACGCACATATTGATATATATATAGTAATTTGATCAAATATATAGAACTTGTGTATTTTCTGCAAATAAACAGACATACACACAGCCGTCACTCACCTCTTCTGAACCCGGTGCGGCAGTGGGCGCAAAGGGGCGTGGCTTCATGGGATGACCCGTGGGAGAGGCGTGGCTTCACGGGAGGGGGCATGGCTAAGCGCCCCGACCCCCGTTTTTGGCACTCTGGGGGTCCGGGATTTGCTGCTTGCTCCCAGAGACTAACGTGTCTGCAGTGCCAGCTCCCACATGGTGGCAGGAGCCAGGTTGCGGCAACATAATGTTACAGTGCAGCACTCGGCACCTCTCACTGAGCAGGAGCCGGCACTTTGGTGTCACCCCTCGGCGGATGACACCCGGGTTCGGGCCGCATCCCCTGCACCCACCTTGTGACGCCAGTGGACATACATACATACACACACCCATCTCTCAGCATCAGCTTCTATGACTGGAGAAGTTGAAACTGGAATGCAAGTAGTAGGAGCCAAAGAGGCCTGGAAAGCAGCCATTCAGATAGGAAGTGAATTACCTACTCTTGTATGTTTCCATATTGTTCTAGTTATACAGAGAGCTTCTATAAATTAGGAGCCTCTAATGGCACATATTCATGATCCATCGCATAAGAAATACTGTAGGAAAATGGTCCAGATGTTGAGAGACTATATACAGTAACTGTGATTGCTTCTAGCTAACCCGGAAGGCAGAATCTAATGGAATCTGTGTTTTACCACAATAGCACACCCTACAATGTGGTGTAGTCAAAATGTCAACAGTGACAATGTCGATACGACAAAGCATGGATATGAGTAGCCAAATAAGGTTATAAACGTAAATGAAACCTTGATTGGTCTTTCTATATGTAGTATAGCATAATCAGGTAGCAGTTAAGCCATCACCCCAGGATGTGGTGACGTGACTTAAACATTCTGGTACTTTCCAGTATGTTGCGAGACAGAGATGAGAGCAGTAAACAAAAGAAATTGGTGACAGCTGCCATCTTGATACTTGGTTCCTCCTATTACACCACAATCCCTTAAACATGACCCCTTCCATCAGGTACAAAATGCTCTGCTCCTGGACTTCCCACTTAATTTACGATTACAGTCACCTGTGATGGACAAATTATTTATGAGGTTGATATTTTTAACACAGGTGACTGTAATCTTAAATTAAGTGGTAAGTCCAGGAGCACAGTATTTTGTATTTTGATGGAAAGGGTCATGTTCGAGGGTATGCAATAGGTAACTGATAGTGTTTTAGGGGGAAAGGAGAGCTGGACTGCTCACCTTAATTTTAAACATAAGAGGTGCTATCATGCTGGATTTTGCAGTGCCACGCAGAAAAAAGAAAAATGCAGGCGCACACTCTAAGCACTAAGAATACTGATAATCAAAACAGTTATAAGATTATAAAGTTTTAGCACGTTTGCCCAAAAATTCACTAAGGATTGCAATTGCAGAGCTGTTTGCAGCAGCTTTGTGATTGCAATCCTTAGCAATGCAGATGCAGGAGGAGGTGGATACCATCGATCACAATGTTCATCTGCAACGGCAGGCTGAGTGAGCCTGAGCTTACTTAGGCTTGACATCGTAGGTTCCATGCTCCTGTTTTGGATCTGGATTAGTTTTGCCAAAACCACCCTTTCCTGTTTTGGTTTTGAATCTGGATGATTTTTGAAAATAAAAATAAAAAAACAGCTAAAAATCACAGAATTTGGGGGTAATTTTGATCCTACGGTATTATTAACCTCAATAACATTCATTTCCACTCATTTCCACTCTATTCTGAACACCTCACAATATTGTTTTTAGGCCAAAAGGTTGCACCAAGGTGGCTGGATGACTAAGCTGCCCGACACAAGTGTGCGGCACAAACACCTGGCCCATCTAGGAGTGGCACTGCAGTGTCAGACAGGATGGCAGATTTAAAAAATAGGCCCCAAACAGCACATGATGCAAAGAAGAAAAAGAGGTGCAATGAGGTAGCTGTATGACCAAGCTAAGCAACACAAGTGTGCGGCACAAACAACATGGGATGTGCTGGAATTTGCCCAGATGTAATACACGCACAATATTGGTGGCACAGGAGTGCGAACCTTTAAAACACACACACGGCAAAGCCTGTAAAATTAATTTGGATAATAAAATCCTTTTATTTGAAGCTATTATAATATGCAGCACAGGCGAGCGTACCCCTACACCACACAGGGCAAACCCTGTAAACATTATTTGGATAATAATATGAGTAATGTATCTAACCCTTTTATCTGGAGTAAATAATATACAGCACAGGACATCACCACTGGACTTATGGCAGCACAAGACACCACCACTGAACTGATGCAGCACAAGACACCACCACTGGACTGATGCAGCACAAGACAGCACCACTGGACTGATGCAGCATAAGGCAGCACCACTGGACTAAACTTATACGGCAGTACCCCTGGACTTATACGGCAGTGTCAGACAGGATGGCACTTTAAAAAACTAGTCCCCAAACAGCACATGATGCAAAGAAGAAAAAGAGGTGCAAGATGGAATTGTTGTTGGTATGTTGTATAAACATAACATGCACACTTTAACAAACCAATAATTTCAGCGACAGGGTCTGCCACACGACTGTGGCTGAAATGAGTGGTTTGTTTGGGCCACCACCAAAAAAGAAGTAATCAATCTCTCCTTGCACAAACTGACTGTACAGAGGCAAGATGTCAACCTCACCCTCCGATTCCTCACCCCTTTCAGTGTGTACATCCTCCTCCTCACAGAGTATTAATTCGTCCCCACTAGAATCCACCATCACAGGTCCCTGTGTACATTCTGGAGGCAATTGCTGGTCAAGGTCTTCCTGGAGGAATTTATCATTCATTTTGATGAACATCATCTTCTCCACATTTTGTGGAAGTAACCTCCTACGCCGATCGCTGACAAGGTTACCGGCTGCACTAAACACTCTTTCGGAGTACACACTTGTGGGAGGGCAACTTAGGTAAAATAAAGCCAGTTTGTGCAAGGGCATCCAAATTGCCTCTTTTTCCTGCCAGTATACATACGGACTGTCTGACATGCCTACTTGGATGCTGTCACTCATATAATCGTTCACCATTCTTTCAATGGTGACAGAATCATATGCAGTGACAGTAGACATGTCAGTAATCGTTGGCAGGTCCTTCAGTCCGGACCAGATGTCAGCACTCGCTCCTGACCGCCCTGCATCACCGCCAGCGGGTGGGCTAGGAAATCTTGTCCTTTAACCCGCAGCCCCAGCTGCGGGAGAAATTGAAGGAGGAGCTGTTGACGGGTCACGTTCTGCTTGAGTTGACAAGTTTCTCACCAGCAGGTCTTTGAACCGATGCAGACTTGTGTCTGCCGGAAACAGAGATACAATGTAGGCTTTAAACCTATGATCAAGCACGGTGGCCAAAATGTAGTGCTCTAATTTCAACAAATTGACCACCCTTGAATCCTGGCAAAGCGAATGAAGGGCTCCATTCACAAGTCCCAAATACTTAGCAGAATTGCTCCATCTTAGCTCCTCCTTCAATTTCTCCAGCTGCTTCTGCAAAAGCCTGATGAGGGGAATGACCTGACTCAAGCTGGCAGTGTCTGAACTGACTTCACGTGTGGCAAGTTCGAAGGGTTGGAGAACCTTGCACAAGACAGAAATCATTCTCCACTACGCTTCAGTCAGGTGCATTTCCCCTCCTTTGCCTATATCATAGGTAGATGAATAGACTTGAATGGCCTTTTGCGGCTCCTCCATCCTCTGAAGCATATAGAGTGTTGAATTCCACCTCTTCCTTCAGGTGATGGCAGGGCAAGTTCAGGAGTGTTTGCTGGCGCTCCAGTCTTCGGCACGCAGTGGCTGAATGTCAAAAGTGGCCCGCAATTTTTTGGGCCACCAACAGCATTTCCTGCACGCCCCTGTCATTTTTCAAAAAATTCTGCACCACCAAATTAATTGTATGTGCAAAACATGGGATGGAATTTACCCAGATGTAATGCACGCACAGTATTGGTGGCGTTGTCTGATATTCCCCCCAGGAGAGTCTAAGTGGGGTAAGCCACTGTGCGATGATGTCCCTCAGTTTCCGTAAGAGGTTGTCAGTGGTGTGGCTCTTACGGAAAGCGGTGATACATAGCGTAGCCTGCCTAGGAACAAGTTGGCATTTGCGAGATGCTGCTACTGGTGCTGCTGCTGTTGTTTCTGCAGGAGGCAATACATCTACCCAGTGGGCTGTCACAGTTATATAGTACTTAGTCTGCCCTGTTCCACTTGTCCACATGTCAGTGGACAGTGGGTACAACTGCATTTTTTAGGACACTGAGAACACTTTTTCTGACGTCTCTGTACATTCTCGGTATCGCCTGTCTAGTCAAGTGGAATCTAGATGGGATTTGGTAACGGGGACACGCTACCTCCATTAACACACTACCTCCATCAATTCTCTAAGTCCCACTAAACTAATCGCGGATACCGGACGCACGCTTTGCAACAGGATGACTGCTGTCATATTTTATCTTCCTTACAAAGGACTGTTGGACAGTCAATTGCTTAGTTGAAGTAGTAATAAATAGTGGAAAACTGCTCTAATCAAGCTGGTAACAATCCCCAGGTGCTGCGGGAGGGGGTTACTCTAGACAAGAAATACAAAAGGGATTTTTCCCACGCACTCTGCTGGCTGTTAGTAAGAAGAACTATATACTATGTAATAATAGGAAATTTAGAGCTCTTCGTTACATATGTTTTGCAAAAGATATGATAAGCCTCCAGGCCACTTCACGGCTGCTCTATTACTGGAGGTCCCTAACTAAGCATAGGTCTAGGGCTTGGACCCCACAAAGTCGGCTCTGGCCCGACCACCCCAGGGCAGCACACCATTGAAATACTAAAGTGTTAATATGTGTTAAGAAAGAAGCAGAGGCTATGGGTTAGAAAGTGCTACAAAAATAAGGGTGTTAATAAAATACTCAAAAGAGTAATATTAGTGGAAAAAATAGGAGTGTTACATAAGTGCTAAATAAATAATATGGCATGCTACCCCAAGGTGGCCCAGCCCCACCAGACCTGGGGGGTACCACTCCCCAAACCCATACACAGCATAATAATAATAACATCCACTATGGGTCATACAATTGCTTAATGTATGGCCACATGATAATGGCACATACAGAACATATCCAGATTGAGAGCTAGTTTACCTGGAGGCACCCCTGTATCCTCCAAATGGCACCACAGGACCCAGCATGCCCTCCTAATGCTGGCTCCATCTATGCCTCTCTGAACTGCAATAAATAGTGGAAAACTGCTCTAATCAAGCTGGTAACAATCCCCAGGTGCTGCGGGAGGGGGTTACTCTAGACAAGAAATACAAAAGGGATTTTTCCCACGCACTCTGCTGGCTGTTAGTAAGAAGAACTATATACTATGTAATAATAGGAAATTTAGAGCTCTTCGTTACATATGTTTTGCAAAAGATATGATAAGCCTCCAGGCCACTTCACGGCTGCTCTATTACTGGAGGTCCCTAACTAAGCATAGGTCCAGGGCTTGGACCCCACAAAGTCGGCTCAGGCCCAACCACCCCAGGGCAGCATACCATTGAAATACTAAAGTGTTAATATGTGTTAAGAAAGAAGCAGAGGCTATGGGTTAGAAAGTGCTACAAAAATAAGGGTGTTAATAAAAAACTCAAAAGAGTAATATTAGTGAAAAAATAGGAGTGTTACATAAGTGCTAAATAAATAATATGGCATGCTACACCAAGGTGGCCCAGCCCCACCAGACCTGGGGGGTACCACTCCCCAAACCCATACACAGCATAATAATAATAACATCCACTATGGGTCATACAATTGCTTAATTTATGGCCACATGATAATGGCACATACAGAACATATCCAGATTGAGAGCTAGTTTACCTGGAGGCACCCCTGTATCCTCCAAATGGCACCACAGGACCCAGCATGCCCTCCTAATGCTGGCTCCATCTATGCCTCTCTGAACTGCAATAAATAGTGGAAAACTGCTCTAATCAAGCTGGTAACAATCCCCAGGTGCTGCGGGAGGGGGTTACTCTAGACAAGAAATACAAAAGGGATTTTTCCCACGCACTCTGCTGGCTGTTAGTAAGAAGAACTATATACTATGTAATAATAGGAAATTTAGAGCTCTTCGTTACATATGTTTTGCAAAAGATATGATAAGCCTCCAGGCCACTTCACGGCTGCTCTATTACTGGAGGTCCCTAACTAAGCATAGGTCCAGGGCTTGGACCCCACAAAGTCGGCTCAGGCCCGACCACCCCAGGGCAGCACACCATTGAAATACTAAAGTGTTAATATGTGTTAAGAAAGAAGCAGAGGCTATGGGTTAGAAAGTGCTACAAAAATAAGGGTGTTAATAAAATACTCAAAAGAGTAATATTAGTGAAAAAATAGGAGTGTTACATAAGTGCTAAATAAATAATATGGCATGCTACCCCAAGGTGGCCCAGCCCCACCAGACCTGGGGGGTACCACTCCCCAAACCCATACACAGCATAATAATAATAACATCCACTATGGGTCATACAATTGCTTAATGTATGGCCACATAATAATGGCACATACAGAACATATCCAGATTGAGAGCTAGTTTACCTCGAGGCACCTCTGTATCCTCCAAATGGCACCACAGGACCCAGCATGCCCTCCTAATGCTGGCTCCATCTATGCCTCTCTGAACTGCAATAAATAGTGGAAAACTGCTCTAATCAAGCTGGTAACAATCCCCAGGTGCTGCGGGAGGGAGTTACTCTAGACAAGAAATACAAAAGGGATTTTTCCCACGCACTCTGCTGGCTGTTAGTAAGAAGAACTATATACTATGTAATAATAGGAAATTTAGAGCTCTTCGTTACATATGTTTTGCAAAAGATATGATAAGCCTCCAGGCCACTTCACGGCTGCTCTATTACTGGAGGTCCCTAACTAAGCATAGGTCCAGGGCTTGGACCCCACAAAGTCGGCTCAGGCCCGACCACCCCAGGGCAGCACACCATTGAAATACTAAAGTGTTAATATGTGTTAAGAAAGAAGCAGAGGCTATGGGTTAGAAAGTGCTACAAAAATAAGGGTGTTAATAAAATACTCAAAAGAGTAATATTAGTGAAAAAATAGGAGTGTTACATAAGTGCTAAATAAATAATATGGCATGCTTCCCCAAGGTGGCCCAGCCCCACCAGACCTGGGGGGTACCACTCCCCAAACCCATACACAGCATAATAATAATAACATCCACTATGGGTCATACAATTGCTTAATGTATGGCCACATGATAATGGCACATACAGAACATATCCAGATTGAGAGCTAGTTTACCTGGAGGCACCCCTGTATCCTCCAAATGGCACCACAGGACCCAGCATGCCCTCCTAATGCTGGCTCCATCTATGCCTCTCTGAACTGCAATAAATAGTGGAAAACTGCTCTAATCAAGCTGGTAACAATCCCCAGGTGCTGCGGGAGGGGGTTACTCTAGACAAGAAATACAAAAGGGATTTTTCCCACGCACTCTGCTGGCTGTTAGTAAGAAGAACTATATACTATGTAATAATAGGAAATTTAGAGCTCTTCGTTACATATGGTGTGTGTAAAGAGGTTTTCTAATGATTTGATTCCTAAAATAATATGTAGTATGACAACCTTAACCCTATGCGTAACGTGATAACGATAAGGAAAAAATGCAATAAACAGTATTATAATGATAAAGATTCTGTTTTTATTATAAATGAATAATAAATGCTGAGAGTGTGATAAAAAGAAGAAAAAAGAAGAAAAGGGGGGGGGGGGTCAGGGGAAGTGGGTATGAGGATAATCCTCTGCTGTCAAAAACAGCGATGGAGTTCTAAGTTAGAAAAAGTGGAATTTTTCTAAAATGTTGGTCACTCCAGAATGGTGGCGTCCCACCTCTGAGTGAATCGTTATTATGTGCAAGGCAAAATGTCCAGAGCTTCAGGTGAAGTAGTCTATTGTCTTTGGATCCGGAAAAAAGGAAAAAAAGAAAAGGAAAAAAGGAACAAGAAAAATATGTGGGGTACCCCTGGGTTGCCGCTGGCGATGAGGGGTCAGGGTATGGTGAGTGCTAAGGTAGTTAGGACTCCGGACAGGCTGTGCCCCTCTACGCCCTGGGCAACCCTGATGTCGCTCTAATGAGCGCAACACGGTGCCCTGGACAGAAGGGGAACAGTCATGAGTCTTGGAGAGGGAGGTAGGGGCTGCTTCTAGCACAGTTAGTGCTGTCCGCCGCGCCTTCTCCTCTCCTACAGAGTCCCTTACCTTGTAGCTTCTGTTCCATCTCCTTGTCCCTCCGCCAGCGGTCTTCTCCGTGTCGGTCGTGGCCCGGCGTTCTCCTGCACTTCCGGGTTGGTCTAACCACGTGACCAGTCTCGGGTGCCTCCGGGTCCCATCTATCTCTCGTCGTCCTCTCGTTCTCTCCGTCCTCCGTCTTTCTGGTCTCTTGTTCTGCCGCTCTGTTAGTTAGATGGTCAGTATATAATTGATGTATGAAGGTAGTAAATGCGTTTGCTCCAACGCGTATCGGCCAGTGTTGGCCTTCGTCAGGGAGTCCGACGGACTCCCTGACGAAGGCCAACACTGGCCGATACGCGTTGGAGCAAACGCATTTACTACCTTCATACATCAATTATATACTGACCATCTAACTAACAGAGCGGCAGAACAAGAGACCAGAAAGACGGAGGACGGAGAGAACGAGAGGACGACGAGAGATAGATGGGACCCGGAGGCACCCGAGACTGGTCACGTGGTTAGACCAACCCGGAAGTGCAGGAGAACGCCGGGCCACGACCGACACGGAGAAGACCGCTGGCGGAGGGACAAGGAGATGGAACAGAAGCTACAAGGTAAGGGACTCTGTAGGAGAGGAGAAGGCGCGGCGGACAGCACTAACTGTGCTAGAAGCAGCCCCTACCTCCCTCTCCAAGACTCATGACTGTTCCCCTTCTGTCCAGGGCACCGTGTTGCGCTCATTAGAGCGACATCAGGGTTGCCCAGGGCGTAGAGGGGCACAGCCTGTCCGGAGTCCTAACTACCTTAGCACTCACCATACCCTGACCCCTCATCGCCAGCGGCAACCCAGGGGTACCCCACATATTTTTCTTGTTCCTTTTTTCCTTTTCTTTTTTTCCTTTTTTCCGGATCCAAAGACAATAGACTACTTCACCTGAAGCTCTGGACATTTTGCCTTGCACATAATAACGATTCACTCAGAGGTGGGACGCCACCATTCTGGAGTGACCAACATTTTAGAAAAAAATCCACTTTTTCTAACTTAGAACTCCATCGCTGTTTTTGACAGCAGAGGATTATCCTCATACCCACTTCCCCTGACCCCCCCCCCCTTTTCTTCTTTTTTCTTCTTTTTATCACACTCTCAGCATTTATTATTCATTTATAATAAAAACAGAATCTTTATCATTATAATACTGTTTATTGCATTTTTTCCTTATCGTTATCACGTTACGCATAGGGTTAAGGTTGTCATACTACATATTATTTTAGGAATCAAATCATTAGAAAACCTCTTTGCACACACCATAGGTATCAGGCGCACCTGTGAAAACCCGTTATCATTATTGTCTACGTGAAGTACTCTTGGAGGTGCTTCATCCATAGGTTGCAGCCCAAACAAAATATCCAGACACACGAGCGCCATTCACCCCCTTTTTATACACTTCGTTACATATGTTTTGCAAAAGATATGATAAGCCTCCAGGCCACTTCACGGCTGCTCTATTACTGGAGGTCCCTAACTAAGCATAGGTCCAGGGCTTGGACCCCACAAAGTCGGCTCAGGCCCGACCACCCCAGGGCAGCACACCATTGAAATACTAAAGTGTTAATATGTGTTAAGAAAGAAGCAGAGGCTATGGGTTAGAAAGTGCTACAAAAATAAGGGTGTTAATAAAATACTCAAAAGAGTAATATTAGTGAAAAAATAGGAGTGTTACATAAGTGCTAAATAAATAATATGGCATGCTACCCCAAGGTGGCCCAGCCCCACCAGACCTGGGGGGTACCACTCCCCAAACCCATACACAACATAATAATAATAACATCCACTATGGGTCATACAATTGCTTAATGTATGGCCACATGATAATGGCACATACAGAACATATCCAGATTGAGAGCTAGTTTACCTGGAGGCACCCCTGTATCCTCCAAATGGCACCACAGGACCCAGCATGCCCTCCTAATGCTGGCTCCATCTATGCCTCTCTGAACTGCAATAAATAGTGGAAAACTGCTCTAATCAAGCTGGTAACAATCCCCAGGTGCTGCGGGAGGGGGTTACTCTAGACAAGAAATACAAAAGGGATTTTTCCCACGCACTCTGCTGGCTGTTAGTAAGAAGAACTATATACTATGTAATAATAAGAAATTTAGAGCTCTTCGTTACATATGTTTTGCAAAAGATATGATAAGCCTCCAGGCCACTTCACGGCTGCTCTATTACTGGAGGTCCCTAACTAAGCATAGGTCCAGGGCTTGGACCCCACAAAGTCGGCTCAGGCCCGACCACCCCAGGGCAGCACACCATTGAAATACTAAAGTGTTAATATGTGTTAAGAAAGAAGCAGAGGCTATGGGTTAGAAAGTGCTACAAAAATAAGGGTGTTAATAAAATACTCAAAAGAGTAATATTAGTGAAAAAATAGGAGTGTTACATAAGTGCTAAATAAATAATATGGCATGCTACCCCAAGGTGGCCCAGCCCCACCAGACCTGGGGGGTACCACTCCCCAAACCCATACACAGCATAATAATAATAACATCCACTATGGGTCATACAATTGCTTAATGTATGGCCACATGATAATGGCACATACAGAACATATCCAGATTGAGAGCTAGTTTACCTGGAGGCACCCCTGTATCCTCCAAATGGCACCACAGGACCCAGCATGCCCTCCTAATGCTGGCTCCATCTATGCCTCTCTGAACTGCAATAAATAGTGGAAAACTGCTCTAATCAAGCTGGTAACAATCCCCAGGTGCTGCGGGAGGGGGTTACTCTAGACAAGAAATACAAAAGGGATTTTTCCCACGCACTCTGCTGGCTGTTAGTAAGAAGAACTATATACTATGTAATAATAGGAAATTTAGAGCTCTTCGTTACATATGTTTTGCAAAAGATATGATAAGCCTCCAGGCCACTTCACGGCTGCTCTATTACTGGAGGTCCCTAACTAAGCATAGGTCCAGGGCTTGGACCCCACAAAGTCGGCTCAGGCCCGACCACCCCAGGGCAGCACACCATTGAAATACTAAAGTGTTAATATGTGTTAAGAAAGAAGCAGAGGCTATGGGTTAGAAAGTGCTACAAAAATAAGGGTGTTAATAAAATACTCAAAAGAGTAATATTAGTGAAAAAATAGGAGTGTTACATAAGTGCTAAATAAATAATATGGCATGCTACCGCAAGGTGGCCCAGCCCCACCAGACCTGGGGGGTACCACTCCCCAAACCCATACACAGCATAATAATAATAACATCCACTATGGGTCATACAATTGCTTAATGTATGGCCACATGATAATGGCACATACAGAACATATCCAGATTGAGAGCTAGTTTACCTGGAGGCACCCCTGTATCCTCCAAATGGCACCACAGGACCCAGCATGCCCTCCTAATGCTGGCTCCATCTATGCCTCTCTGAACTGCAATAAATAGTGGAAAACTGCTCTAATCAAGCTGGTAACAATCCCCAGGTGCTGCGGGAGGGGGTTACTCTAGACAAGAAATACAAAAGGGATTTTTCCCACGCACTCTGCTGGCTGTTAGTAAGAAGAACTATATACTATGTAATAATAGGAAATTTAGAGCTCTTCGTTACATATGTTTTGCAAAAGATATGATAAGCCTCCAGGCCACCTCACGGCTGCTCTATTACTGGAGGTCCCTAACTAAGCATAGGTCCAGGGCTTGGACCCCACAAAGTCGGCTCAGGCCCGACCACCCCAGGGCAGCACACCATTGAAATACTAAAGTGTTAATATGTGTTAAGAAAGAAGCAGAGGCTATGGGTTAGAAAGTGCTACAAAAATAAGGGTGTTAATAAAATACTCAAAAGAGTAATATTAGTGAAAAAATAGGAGTGTTACATAAGTGCTAAATAAATAATATGGCATGCTACCCCAAGGTGGCCCAGCCCCACCAGACCTGGGGGGTACCACTCCCCAAACCCATACACAGCATAATAATACAGGTTGAGTCTCCCTTATCCAAAATGCTTGGGACCAGAGGTATTTTGGATATGGGATTTTTCCGTATTTTAGAATAATTGCATACCATAATGAGATAACATGGTGATGGGACCTAAATCTAAGCACAGAATGCTTTTATGTTTCATATACACCTTATTCACACAGCTTGAAGGTCTTTTTAGCCAATATTTTTTTATAACTTTGTGCATTAAACAAAGTGTGTGTACATTCACACAATTCATTTATGTTTCATATACACCTTATACACACAGCCTGCAGGTCATTTAATACAATATTTTTAATAACTTTGTGTATTAAACAAAGTTTGTGTACATTGAGCCATCAAAAACAAAGGTTTCACTATCTCAGACTCACTCAAAAAAGTCTGTATTTCGGAATATTCCGTATTTCGGAATATTTGGATATGGGATACTCAACCTGTAATAACATCCACTATGGGTCATACAATTGCTTAATGTATGGCCACATGATAATGGCACATAAAGAACATATCCAGATTGAGAGCTAGTTTACCTGGAGGCACCCCTGTATCCTCCAAATGGCACCACAGGACCCAGCATGCCCTCCTAATGCTGGCTCCATCTATGCCTCTCTGAACTGCAATAAATAGTGGAAAACTGCTCTAATCAAGCTGGTAACAATCCCCAGGTGCTGCGGGAGGGGGTTACTATAGACAAGAAATACAAAAGGGATTTTTCCCACGCACTCTGCTGGCTGTTAGTAAGAAGAACTATATACTATGTAATAATAGGAAATTTAGAGCTCTTCGTTACATATGTTTTGCAAAAGATATGATAAGCCTCCAGGCCACTTCACGGCTGCTCTATTACTGGAGGTCCCTAACTAAGCATAGGTCCAGGGCTTGGACCCCACAAAGTCGGCTCAGGCCCGACCATCCCAGGGCAGCACACCATTGAAATACTAAAGTGTTAATATGTGTTAAGAAAGAAGCAGAGGCTATGGGTTAGAAAGTGCTACAAAAATAAGGGTGTTAATAAATTACTCAAAAGAGTAATATTAGTGAAAAAATAGGAGTGTTACATAAGTGCTAAATAAATAATATGGCATGCTACCCCAAGGTGGCCCAGCCCCACCAGACCTGGGGGGTACCACTCCCCCAAACCCATACACAGCATAATAATAATAACATCCACTATGGGTCATACAATTGCTTAATGTATGGCCACATGATAATGGCACATACAGAACATATCCAGATTGAGAGCTAGTTTACCTGGAGGCACCCCTGTATCCTCCAAATGGCACCACAGGACCCAGCATGCCCTCCTAATGCTGGCTCCATCTATGCCTCTCTGAACTGCAATAAATAGTGGAAAACTGCTCTAATCAAGCTGGTAACAATCCCCAGGTGCTGCGGGAGGGGGTTACTCTAGACAAGAAATACAAAAGGGATTTTTCCCACGCACTCTGCTGGCTGTTAGTAAGAAGAACTATATACTATGTAATAATAGGAAATTTAGAGCTCTTCGTTACATATGTTTTGCAAAAGATATGATAAGCCTCCAGGCCACTTCACGGCTGCTCTATTACTGGAGGTCCCTAACTAAGCATAGGTCCAGGGCTTGGACCCCACAAAGTCGGCTCAGGCCCGACCACCCCAGGGCAGCACACCATTGAAATACTAAAGTGTTAATATGTGTTAAGAAAGAAGCAGAGGCTATGGGTTAGAAAGTGCTACAAAAATAAGGGTGTTAATAAAATACTCAAAAGAGTAATATTAGTGAAAAAATAGGAGTGTTACATAAGTGCTAAACAGCCAGCAGAGTGCGTGGGAAAAATCCCTTTTGTATTAGTTGAAGTAGTACAAGTGGTCTTCCGACTTCTCCTCTGGGATGACGATCAACTCCCAGCAGCAACAACAGCTGCAGCGGCAGCAGTAGGCATGCCACTCAAGGATCCTCCGGAGGAATCCCGGTTAGGAGAGGACTCCTCAGTCTTGCCAGTGACATTGCCTGCAGGACTACTGACGTTCCTGACTGAGGAGGAAGTTGATGTTGAGGGAGTTGGTGGTCTGGCTTGCAGGAGCTTGGGTACAAGAGGTAGAAGGGATTTAGGTGTCAGTGGGCTGCTTATGCTCTTACTCAAAGTTTCACAACTTGACACTGACTTCTGATGAATGCGCAGCAGGTGACGTATAAAGGAGGATATTCCTAGGTGGTTAACCTCCTTGCCCCTACTTATTACGGATTGACAAAGGCAACACACGGCTTCACACCTGTTGTCCGGAATTGTGGAGAAATAATTCCACACCGAAGAGGGGGCTTTTTTGGTATTTTGCCTAGGCATCACAATGGGCTTATTCATCCCACGGACAACAACTGTCTCCCCCGGTGCCTGATTTAAACAAACCACATCACCATCAGAATCCTCATCGTCAACTTTCTCCTTACCACCAGCAACACCCATATCCTCATCCTGTTGTACTTCAACAGTGACATCTTCAATTTGTATATGAGAAACTGGAATGTGGGTGCTCCTTCCAGCACTTGCAGGGGGCGTGCAAATGGTGGAAGGAGCCACCTCTTTCCGTCCAGTGTTGGGAACATCATGCATTGCAAACGCCAACACACTTGGGCTCTCCTTGAGGATTTGTGATACCATCTTAGAATGGATGAGGAGGAGGGCTTCCATAGTCATGTGAAGCTGAACCACTAGTCATGAACATAGGCCAGGGCCTTAGCCGTTCCTTGCCACTCCATGTCGTAGATGGCATATTGGCAAGTTTACGTTTCTCCTCAGACCATTTAAATAAAAAATTTGGGTCTTTTTTACTGAACTTTGGCTTTTTGGATTTTACATGCCCTCTACTATCACATTGGGCATCGGCCTTGGAAGACGACGTTGATGGTATTTCATGTCATGACCAGTGGCAGCAGCTTCAGCACTAGGAGGAAGCAGTTTTTGATCTTTCCCTACTTTATCCTCCAAATTTTTGTTCTCCATTATTTTTCTAAAGTTATATAACACAATATGCGGCACAGGACAGTGTACCTCTACACCACACAGGGCAAACCCTGTAAAAATTATTTGGATTAAATATTAATAACCCCTTTAAATGGAGTAAATAATATACAGCACAGGACAGTACCACTGGACTTATACGGCAGTACCACTGGACTGGATTTATATGGCAGTATCACTGGAATTATACGGTAGTATCACTGGAATTATACAGCAGTACCACTGGACTTATACAGCAGTATCACTGGAATTACACGGCAGTACCACTGGACTGGATTTATACGACAGTATCACTGGACTGTATTTATACGGCAGTATCACTGGAATTATACGGCAGTATCACTGGACTTATACGACAGTATCACTGGAATTATACGGCAGTATCACTGGAATTATACGGCAGTACCACTGGACTGGATTTATACAACAGTACCACTGGATTTATATGTCAGTACCACTGGAATTATACGGCAGTATCACTGGAATTTATATGGCAGTACCACTGGACATATACGGCAGTATCACTGGATTTATACGGCAGTACCACTGGACATTTACGGCAGTATCACTGGACTTATACGGCAGTATCACTGGACTGGATTTATACAGCAGTACCACTGGACATATACGGCAGTATCAGTGAACATATATGGCAGTATCACTGGACTGGAGTAATACGCCAGTACCACTGGATTTATACAGCAGTACCACTGGACATATAGAAGCCAGTATCACTGGAATTCTATGGCAGTACCACTGGACATATATGGCAGTATCACTGGATTCATACGGTAGTACCACTGGACATATACGGCAGTATCACTGGACTGGATTTATACACCAGTACCACTGGATTTATACAGCAGTATCACTGCACTTATACAGCACTATCACTGGACATATACGGCAGTACCACTGGACATATACAGCAGCACAGGGACACCACCACTGGTCTGATGCAGGACAACACAGCACCCCTGCAATGGACTGGACTTATACAGCAGCACCGAAAATATGGCAGCAGAGGACACAACCACTGTGACTGGACTGATGCAGCACAAGACACTACCACTGGACTGATGCAGCACAACACAGCACTACTGGACTGGACTTATACAGCATCACTGGACATATGGCAGCAGAAGACACCACCACTGTGACTGGACTAAATGCAGCACAAGACACCACCACTGGACTGGACTTATACAGCAGCACTGGACATATGGCAGCAGAGGACACCACCACTGTGACTGGACTGATGCAGCACAAGACACCACCACTGGACTGATGCAGCACAACACAGCACTACTGGACTGGACTTATACAGCATCACTGGACATATGGCAGCAGAAGACACCACCACTGTGACTGGACTAAATGCAGCACAAGACACCACCACTGGACTGGACTTATACAGCAGCACTGGACATATGGCAGCAGAGGACACCAGCACTGTGACTGGACTGATGCCGCATAAGACAATACACTGGACTGAGCAGCAAAAGACAGCACTGGAATCGCCACCCCACTTTCCCTCCCACACAGACACTGAGGACGGAGACACGTCCTCTCTCTACGCTCTCCAATGCCGGAGTGAAAATGGCGGCGACGCGCGGCTCCTTATATGGAATCCAAAACCCGTGAGAATCCGACTGCGGGATGATGACGTTTGGCCTCATTCTGGTTTCCGAGTCAGGCAAGATAACCCGAGCAGGGCTCGGATCCGGGCTCGGGTAGTGAAGTTTGGGGGGGGGTCCGATTCTCAGAGAACCGAACCCGCTCATCTCTAGTAATGATAAGCTTGCACAACTGAGCTTACAATCTATGAGGCAAGAGTAAAGGTGCCTACACATGGTGAGATGCTTGCTGTGCGCGATTTTGACTTTGCGATTTCCCTTGAACTCCCCCAGGGCCCAGATATCACAGATAGTACAGATTTTGACTATCTGTCCTTTCGATTTTGTCTATGTTCAATTTTGACTAAGCGCCAATTTTGACTATACTTTGTACTAGATAGTACACTAGATAGTCAAGATTGACTTGCGTGCACTGCACAGTCTATCTAGCCTTACGATACCAACCCTGCGGGAGTGCGCATCGTGATCGAATTGGTATCGCAAGCATTAACTTTCCTTAAGATTTTGTCTATATCTAAATCAGGCCCATACAGTAGTGAATAAAATGAATACAAAAGGATTAAAAAAAAAGTAAACCACTTAAATAAGTGAATATACAAAATATAAATAGTATAAATAGCATAAACTAGGAGTTTTATATATTTTCGTTTTACTTGCATATTATATTGCTATTCAATTTTATTCAGTATTTTATTCTGTAGATACTTATACTCGAATGTGTATTTATATTTTATTTCCTATATTTGTGGCTTATTTAGTGGGATACCAAGGTGACACATGACATAAAGATAAAACAGCGACTTAACTCTTCCCGAAATTCCGTACTTGCTGGGAACCTATGCCTGATAACTCCTGCCTCCTACTTAGCCATATATATATATATTTAACGGGCGTCTTCAGTCTGACATAGACAAGAATGAAAAGAAAATATGCAAAGTGGATGGAGGATTCAACTCTCTTACTAATTATATAATCTTATCTAGTTATCAGATTCCACATCTGACTGATATATTTGTACAATTGTGTGAGACTCTACAGAGCCTGACTTTCCCACGTGTCCTATAGTAAGCCATAAACTATTCCATGTTACCGACACACAGACATCATCCGCATACCATGATTATAACAGCAAAATACTTTCCCAAAGTACGCTCTTGTGTGAGTGCACCATATATGTTCCCAAGGTCCTATGTTGACTCTTATTAAAATAAATATACAGCATCAATGCAAGGTTGGAAAAACAATGGGGGAGATTTATCAAATCTTGGATAGACATAAAGTACCAATCAATCAGCTTCTAATTGTCCTGTTACAGGCTGTATTTGAAAAATGACAGAAGCTAACTGTCAGTATTTTATCTATCTCCACTTTATCTTTCTCCATGATTAGATATATCTCACCCAGGGCAGGACCCATATGAAACAGGCCTCCCATCTCCGTCCGCATGCCACAAGTGAGCATAGAATTCTGGCTGCACACCCACAATACTTCGGTGATACTCCCACGAGAATGAGAATTGTTCCATGAGTTTGCATGGTTGCCCCCCAGTGGCCACCAAGAGATGCCCATTTCACAGAAAGAGTGATCCGCTAACAGTTGGTCAATCCAACTGTACTCTCAGTCTCCGTCTGTGTGCGTATGCATGGTGCGGCACCTCCTCCACAGTCTAGGATTGCTTTCTACGCCACATGCGCATTTTGCAGATATCCGTGGGAACTAAATTGGACTTGCGCCCAACTCAGTCCTGACATATATCTGCAAGTTTTCTCGAGAATCATAAGCAAATTGGCACATTTTAAAGATGATATTAGTTTTAGAATACTGTGGCCCAGATTTATCAAGCCTTGGAGTGTGATAAATTGCACGGTGATAAAGTACAAACCAACCAACCTGCTCTTATATGCCATGTTACAGGCTGTGTTTGAAAAATGACAGTTAGGAGCTGATTGGTTGGTATTTTATCACTGTGCAATTATCACTCTCAAAGGCTTGATAAATATGGGCCGCACGCCAGTGGCGTCACAAGCCGGGTGCGGGGGGTGCGGCCCGCACCTGGGTGTGACGCCTACTAAGGGGTGACACCACACTGTGGGCTCCTCCGCACTGACAGGAGACGAGCACTGCAGTTTGAAAGTCTGCTACAGCACCCGGCTCCTGTCATAGAAGAGGAGCCGACAGTGCTGGTAGACTGTCTCCGGGGGCAGCTCAGTACAGCCCAACATCTCCAGAGATGTTGGGCACGCCCCCAGAGTGACGCCCCAGCGAGGCCACGCCCCTTTGTTGGCGGCCACGCCCCTTTTTTGCCGCAAACGCATACCGGGTGTCACCACACCCGGTGACGCCACTGCCGCACGCAGTGTTTGGGCTGCAATATGTTTGAATTGTGAGCTGAGAGTGCTGTTGTCTGTTCTGACCTTATTCACATAACATAATTGTTTCTAATTATCTAGAAATTCAGATACTGTAGACTATTGAGAACTTGTCAATGGCTGAGCTAAAGAAAAACTTAATCTATGAAGAAGAAAAACATGAAAAACTAAAAAAAGATGATAAATGGAAGAAAATATGTTAAACGGGTGAAAGACAAATTGTTCAAATTGAAGACATCTCTGTTCCCATTTTGTATAATTTATTTATTCTGCACAGTGATCAGAGAGAGATAATGGGGACTGAAGTCCCTTGCTAGGTCATAAATATTACATACGGTATCTGTATGTTCTTATAATAGTGACACTTCATCGTCGTTTATTTGTAAGGTGCTACAACGTTACTCAGCGCTGGACAGTCAGTATTACAAAACATACAAAATACAATCACACATAAGAGAGAACAAGTGCCGACACAGACAAACGGTAGGGAGGGAACTTCTTATGATAGCACATTGTCTATCACTTTTGCTTTGGTCAAAATATAATCTCGTGGGGGCTCTTTGCTAATCAGACTTTACAGCAGATGATAATGAATCTGGCTGTGTGTTATGGGGCCCATTTATCAATGAGTGATAAAACTTGTTGTGAATGATAAAACTTGTTGCGTATGAAAAATGGTTCTCCAACCAATCAGCACCCAACTATCATTTTTCAAACATATGACACGAGCTGAACACATGACAGGAGCTGAATGACAGTTAGGAGCTGAACACCTGACAGTTGGGAGCTGATTAGCTCGAGCACCATGTATCATACGCAACAAGTTTTATCACTCTACAATAGAGGCTTGCATTCCAGTTATGACCCTACTGACCATTAACAACACCATGGGGTCTATTCATGAAGCAGTGAAAAGAGTGGAGAAGTGAGCCAGTGGAGAAGTTGCCCATGGCAACCAATGAGCATTGAAGTAACATTTATAATTTGCATACCATACAATTGTACGGAGCAGCTGATTGGTTGCCATAGGCATCTTCTCCACGGGCTCACTTCTCCACTCTTTTTCACTGCTTCATGAATAGACCCCATATCTAAAATTAAATCTCCTATAATTATTTTTGATATAAAGAGAAAATATTCTATTACAGTAATGTATCTAACTTTATGATGCATACATTTCTCCTGTGTTATTCCATGACATATTTTAACAAGAATAGTAACCTGTACCCGAAAGGTGGCAAGCGAATCAGTACACTAATTGGGGATCACATGTGGTTTAACAAAGAAAATGACACCCAAAAAAACAAAACAAAAAAACTTGTGCCAAACTTTTTTGTGTTGACCATTTCCAATGTTGACTTTTTGACCCTGTCCACTTTTTACATGTCAAACTATTGACTATGTTGACCTATTGCATGTCAAACATATGGGGTCGACCTAATTCTGGGCGACCCAATGATCCACACCTGTCTAGTGAATAGCATGGCCTTTGTCTCTCAAATCATTCTACCACCATTGAAGTTGGCAGATTTGGAAACTTGTCCCAATCTCACATTGCAGGTGAAATTTACTGCCTAGTCCTTTAGGGCATTTGTGAAAGGTACATCACTGGCAAAGTACCTGTCCATGTCTATTGTGAGGACTAGCAGTTCCCATTTTGTAAATTACTGGCCTCCGCCATTGCAACTTTTCAATATTTGCTACACTACCTGCATTTGGTTTGCGTGGTGCCTGTATCTATACTATGCAGCCAGTAGCACTGCTGCCATGTTTCCTGCAGCCTGTACATCCTCGCAGAGATGCATCAGACATTGATGTACTTCCTGGTGCCGACGGCCCCATTCCCTCTGCGTGACATCATGCCATCACATATTTGACGGTACGGGACCGGCACAGGACGCAAAATTGTTCTACTGAGTTGAAGCGCGATGGCCGTCCTTGTCAATGCCATGAAGCTGATAAGCATCTGTTGATTGGAAAATGCTATTCAAAGAAATGGCCACTAACCCAACATTTATATTATATAGCACAAACTATAAAGCATGTGCAGGTCTACACCAATGCGCTACTAGGAAATGTGCCATAAATAAACCAATACTGAAGTTAAGGTACTGGTTAGCAGTGTGGAGACAGCTAATGGCTGGGACCAAGCTCGGGATATGGGAGGAAAATAAGATTTTACTTACCGGTAAATCTATTTCTCATAGTCCGTAGAGTATGCTGGGACTCCGTAAAGGACCATGGGGAATAGACGGGCTCCGCAGGAGATAGGGCACTTTAAGAAAGCTTTGGACTCTGGGTGTGCACTGGCTCCTCCCTCTATGCCCCTCCTCCAGACCTCAGTTAGGGAAACTGTGCCCAGAGAAGATGGACAGTACGAGGAAGGATTTTTGTAAATCTAAGGGCGAGATCCATACCAGCCACACCAATCACACCGTATAACTTGTGATAAACTTACCCAGTTAACAGTATGAACAACAACATAGCCACGGTTCCACCGAAAAACTATAACATAACCCTTATGTAAGCAATAACTATATACAAGTCTTGCAGAAGAAGTCCGCACATGGGACGGGCGCCCAGCATTCTCTACGGACTACGAGAAATAGATTTACCGGTAAGTAAAATCTAATTTTCTCTAACGTCCTTGAGGATGCTGGGACTCCGTAAGGACCATGGGGATTATACCAAAGCTCCCAAACGGGCGGGAGAGTGCGGATGACTCTGCAGCACTGATTGAGCAAACAGGAGGTCCTCCTCAGACAGGGTATCAAACTTATAGAACTTTGCAAAGGTGTTTGTCCCCGACCAAGTAGCTGCACGGCACAACTGTAATGCCGAGACCCCTCGGGCAGCCGCCCAAGAAGAGCCCACTTTCCTAGTGGAGTGGGCCTTAACCGATTTCGGTAACGGCAATCCTGCCGTAGAATGCGCCTGCTGAATCGTGTTACAGATCCAGCGAGCAATAGTCTGCTTTGAAGCAGGAGCGCCAACCTTGTTGGCCGCATACAGAACGAACAAAGCTTCAGTCTTCCCGATTCTAGCCGTTCTGGTCACATAAATCTTCAAAGCCCTGACTACATCCAGGGACTCGGAATCCTCCTAGTCCCGTGTAGCCACAGGAACGACAATAGGTTGGCTCACATGAAAAGATGAGACCACTTTTGGCAGAAAGTGAGGGCGAGTCCTCAACTCCGCCCTATCCACGTGAAAAACCAAGTATGGGCTTTTATGTGATAAAGCCGCCAATTCGGAAACACGTCTTGCCGAAGCTAACGCCAACAACATGACCACTTTCCACGTGAGGTATTTCAACTCCACAGTTTTGAGTGGTTCAAACCAAGGTGACTTGAGGAAACGTAACACCACGTTAAGATCCCAAGGCGCCACCGGAGGCCCAAAGGGAGGCTGAATATGCAGCACTCCCTTCACAAAGGTCTGTACTTCAGGAATAGAGGCCAATTCTCTTTGAAAGAAAATGGATAAGGCCGAAATCTGGACCTTTATGGACCCTAATTTTAGGCCCAAAGTCACTCCTGTTTGAAGGAAGTGAAGTAGACGGCCCAAATGGAACTCCTCCATAGGAGCAGCTCTGGCCTCACACCAAGAAACATATTTCCGCCATATACGGTGATAATGTTTTAACGTCACATCTTTCCTAGCCATGATCAGGGTAGGAATGACTTCCTCCGGAATCCCTTTTTCCACTAGGATCCGGCGTTCAACCACCATGCCGTCAAACGCAGCCGCGGTAAGTCTTGGAACAGACAGGGCCCCTGCCGCAGCAGGTCCTGCCTTAGAGGAAGAGGCCACGGATCCCCTGCGAGCAACTCTTGCAGCTCCGGATACCAAGTCCTCCGTGGCCAATCCGGAACAATGAGTATTGTTCTGACCCTGCTTTTTTGTATTATTCTCAACACCTTGGGTATGAGAGGAAGAGGAGGAAACACATAGACCGATCTAAACACCCAAGGTGTCACCAGAGCGTCTACCGCTACCGCCTGAGGGTCCCTTGACCTGGCGCAATACCGCTTTAGCTTTTTGTTGAGACGGGATGCCATCATGTCGATTTGAGGCAGTCCCCAACGATCCGTGATCTGTGCGAAGACTTCTTGATGAAGTCCCCACTCTCCCGGATGCAGGTCGTGCCTGCTGAGGAAGTCCCGGATGCAGGTCGTGCCTGCTGAGGAAGTCCGCCTCCCAGTTGTCCACCCCCGGGATGAACACCGCTGACAGCGCGCTTACATGGCCTTCCGCCCAGCGTAGAATCCTGGTCGCTTCTGCCATGGCCATTCTGCTCCTTGTTCCGCCTTGGCGGTTTATATGAGCCACTGCCGTGACATTGTCTGACTGAATCAGAACCGGTTTTCTCCGAAGCAATTCCTCCGCTTGACGCAGGGCGTTGTAGATGGCCCTCAACTCCAGGACGTTGATGTGGAGACAAGACTCTAGGCTTTTCCAGAGACCTTGGAAATTTCTTCCCAGCGTCACTGCTCCCCAGCCTCGGAGGCTTGCGTCCGTGGTCACCAGGACCCAGTCCTGAATGCCGAACCTGCGACCTTCTAGTAGGTGAGCACTGTTCAGCCACCACAGGAGAGATACCCTGGTCCTGGGAGACAGGGTGATCCTTTGATGCATTTGTAAATGGGACCCGGACCACTTGTCCAAGAGGTCCCATTGAAAAGTCATCGCATGGAACCTGCCGAAAGGGATGGCCTCGTATGAAGCCACCATCTTCCCCAGGACCCGTGTGCAATGATGCACTGAAACCTTTTTTGGTTTTAATAGGTTCCTGACCATGGCTATGAGTTCCTGAACCTTTTCGATCGGAAGAAAAACCTTTTTCTGGTCTGTGTCTAGAATCAGCCCCAAAAAGGTCAGACGCGTTGTAGGGACTAGCTGGGACTTTGGTATATTGAGAATCCAGCCGTGTATCTGCAACGTCTTCATGGACAGAGACACGCTGTCCAGCAACCTCTCCCGAGATCTCGCCTTTATGAGGAGATCGTGCAAGTATGGGATAATTGTGACCCCCTGCCTGCGCAGGAGCACCATCATTTCCGCCATTACCTTGGTGAAAATTCTCGGGGCCGTGGAAAGCCCAAACGGCAATGTCTGAAATTGGTAGTGACAGTCCTGCACTGCAAATCTCAGGAATGCCTGATGCGGGGGGAATATCGGAACATGAAGGTAAGCATCCTTTATGTCCAGGGACACCATCCAATCCCCCCCCCCCCCTCTCCAGGCTGGCGATGACCGCCCTGAGTGATTCCATTTTGAACTTGAACCTCTTCAAGTACAGGTTCAGAGATTTCAGGTTTAAAATGGGTCTGACCGAACCGTCCGGTTTCGGGACCACAAACAGGGTTGAGTAATATCCCTCTCCTTGCTGGAGATGAGGAACTGTGACAATCACCTGTTGAATATACAATTTTTGGATTGCTGCCAACACTAGCTCCCTCTCTGACGGGGAAGCCGGCAGAGCCGATTAGAAAAATCGGCGAGGAGGCAAGTCTTCGAATTCCAGCCTGTATCCCTGAGAAACAATCTCTAATGCCCAGGGATCCACCTGCGAGTGAACCCAGACGTGGCTGAAAAACCGAAGACGAGCCCCCACCATATCTGCCTCCCCTCGGAAAGCCCCAGCGTCATGCGGTGGACTTTGCAGACGCAGGGGAGGACTTCTGCTCTTGAGAACTAGCTGTGTGCAGCTTTTTTCCCTGCCTTTCCCTCTGGCAACAAAGGATGATCCACGTACCTTCTTGTTTTTATTGGAACGAAAGGACTGCATTTGATAATGAGGTGCCTTTTTTGTATGCTGCGGGGGGACATAAGGTAAGAAATTTGACTTACCAGCCTGAGCCTAACCCCCCCCCCCCCCCCCCCCCCCAAAGCCTCTTCAGTGGTGCCTAACACTAACCCACCCTTCCTAATCTCCCTCCCTGCAGCCTAACCCTAACCCTCCCACGTGGCTTGCCAGTGGAGTCTTTGGCACCAACTCGATCCGGATTTTGGCATTCTGCATCGCTATCTATGTTGGGATGCCAGCATCAGCATTCCGAGCAGTTTTGGGATGCTGGCGTCAGCTTTCCGACCGCCGGGATGCCAAACGCCAGCATCTTGACTGCATCCTGAATGAAATGCTAATGAGCTGCTGTGAGATGAGCCTCAAATGGACCCAGCCATTAACCAAACACCATTAGTTGGATGGTAGAAGTGCTTCCAGGGTGCCATCGCTTCCAAGATAAAATGATCAATTATACAATTAACTGATATACATTTCATTGAACCTGGCCTTGAAATAGGTAAGATATGTATTTTCTTTAGTACACTCAACAAGTTAAAGTTTTCGCTTACTTGCTACTTACTGACATCTAACATGCATGAAAATCGTGTAGTTTTCCAGGTACTACAGTCCCTTCTCCCAAACACTGACACTTTTTTATTATCTTCAACAACAAATAGATCTATAGCACTGTGCTATATAACAATTGCTGTGTACCTGGTGACAGTCTGTTACTGCCGGCGCGGCGCCGGTGTCCGTCAGCACCGTACTGCACTAGTGATCAGACTAGTGCCCAGCAGCACTGCACTTGTAATCAGACTCACAATAAACTACAGTTCCCAGCAGCCCTTGCTGCCGGGAGCTCCCAGCAACAAGGGCTGCTGGGAGCTGTAGTTTATTTTGAGTCTGATTACAAGTGCGGTGCTGCCGGACACCAGCGCCGCTCCAGCAGTAACAGACTCTCACCAGGTACAGTCTGACAGTACTGCTTTTCTATCCTTTGGCCGCGGGTGGCACAGCCAGGCAGCGCCCCCTCCTTGCCTGGCGCCCCTGGCGAGTGCCATCCTGGCCAATAGGTAGATACACCCCTGAGTGAGTGGCCACAATAAGAGTACGGAGAGTACAAATCATCGCATGACTTCATATTTGTCATTCAGCAGTCACACATCTGCAGCAATTATTTGGAAGCAGCTCTTAATTTCTGCCAATCTGAAATGCTTGTAGTGAGCTGCTCATTGAAATGGATATAAACAGCTGTGTGGTTAACAACAGCCCTGAGAATTGCAAAGTTTAAAGAACTTGGAAGTGTGCACTTATTTTATTTCTCAATCAATGGATGCCAGGCTCGTCTCGTAACTGATAACATGTGTCGCTGACTTTCATTTTGTTTGTAAACTGCACTAATTGTTTACACAGAGGGCTGGTCTCCTAATGAATCATATTTTTTAGCAGAATTTCGGCAATAGATACATTCTCTAACATCCTGTCTGATGGTAAGACAGCTGCTGTATTCTGGTTAAACCGCAGAGCCCTGTATATGTAAATCATCCCCTTATATACAAAGTCTTCTAGTCTCAAATTGTACAGGATATCTGGTTACAGCTGCTGCACACAAAGTAACTGCATTAGTCAGCTTGTTAACAAAAACAGTTCATTGATTAAAGGGGAGCTATGATTCAGAAACAAATATGCATGTACAATGGAATACAATGGTTACGGGACCTATCACATTACACTGTCCTGTCCTTTTTTTAAATTAAGTGTTTGGTTTGGATGTTATGTAGAGGCTGAGTAAAGTTGGGCACACACTGGGCTATATATCGCAGGCACGTCAGCGGATGTGTTCTGGCACATCTGAATATTCTGAATGTGTGTATAGGTGTTCAGCCGACCACCGGTACATTTGCTGCAGGGGGGCAGGGGGTGGCTCTGACTTCACAGCTGGGCGAGCAAGTTCAAATGCCCACCCAGCTGGGTGTCCTGACCGACATCACAATCGCTGGATCGGTGTGTATTCTTACCTGGATCGGCCGCTTGATCAATGCAAAGAGGCGGGTCTGCTGACATGTTGGTCATGTGTGTACTCTGCTTTAGATTAAGGGATCTATTTACTAAGCCTGGGATGGAGATAAAGTACCAGCCTATCAGCTCCTAACTGCCATTTTTAAAACACATCCTCTAAAATGGCAGTTAGGAGCTGATTGGCTGGTACTTTATCTCCATCCAAGGCTTAGTAAATACACCCCTATGGCTTGCAGGGTCCCCTGGCAATAAAAATGAATTGAGCTAAGTCAGTGTTTCCTATCTCCAGTCGTCAGGGACCCTTTAACAATGCATGTTTTACAGATCTCCCCAGTATCACACGTGAAATAATTAGCAACACCTGTGGATCTTTTAAAATGTGTCAGCCAGTAATCAATACACTTGCGCACCAGCTAGGAGATCTGTGAAACATGCACTGTTAGGGTAATAGTTAGATAATACTGACTTAGAACTATATATGTGCACCAACCCTCATATTTTGGTTTTGGATCTGTATTAATTTCGTGTTTTGATTTTGTATTGTTTTAAAAAAAAATCTAAAAAGAGCTAAAATCATGTAATTTGGGCCAGTTTTTGTTTATACAGTATTATTACCCTCAATACTGTAGCTTTCATTTCCAGTCATTTCAAGTAAATTTTGACTATCTCACAGCTCATAATATTGTTTTCACCAATATTAGCCAAGACTGGTTGGTTACTAAGCGACAGAGCAGCGACACAAACGCGCCAGTCTATAGCACATGTATGAAGCATTGCCACACAGCGGTGGCAGAATAGAATAAAAGTGGTCCAAGATGGAATTGTCGTTGGGTCCTACCACCCACCCTTACTTTGGATATTAAAAAGGACACACACAGCTTAACAAACAAAGCACTTCAGGGACAGGGACTGACACTTTTGTGGCTGAAGTGCTTGGTTTGTTTTGGCTCCTGCAATACAAGCTACCAATGGGCTTAAGCCATCTAACACTGTTGTTTTGTTAGTCTCCGTACTTTGACATAACTGTAGGGGAAGGTCTTCCTCATGGAATTTAGAGTTTATTTTTATGATCATCATCTTTTCCACATTTTTAGAAAGTAGTCTCCTACGCCGATCGTTCCCGGCTGTGCTGAAAACTCTTTCCGAGTACACACTGGAGGGTGGGCAGCTTAAGGAAAGCATAGCAAATTTGTACAAGGGGCTCCAAATTGACTTTTTTTTAATTCCCAGTAGTCAAAGGGAATGTCTGACATTTGTACTCTGTCATTAAAATAATCCTCCACCATTCTATGGATGGTTACCATATCAGATTGAGTCTCTTTAAAGGTGTCACTAATGTTTGGCAATTCTTTGAGGCATGACCAGATGTGAAAATGTTGTGTCACTCTGGTGCACTTAGTGGACTCATCCTCATCACCAGTGGATCTCTCAGAAAAGGTTAGTTCTTTTCCAGGCAGCGGCTGCAGCACTAGTATTGGTTGCTGCTCCTGCTCTTCTATCCACTGATCCTGATCCATATCGACTCACAGTGCTTATATTATTAACGTGGTGGGTGGCATGGCACCTGCTTAGTATTACTGAGAGACATTGCTACTGCCTAGCCCTCAATATACACAAAAAAAATATATATTTATTTTTGAACAAATAACAACACCTTCACACTGCAACTCATAGTGCTTGTATTATTAAAACAGTGGCTCGGCCTGGCCCTGAACACTCATGAATTTAAAAAGAAAACTTTATTATGTTTTTTAACAATTGACAACTTCACTGCATCTCACAGCGCTTATATTATTAACTCGTGGCACGGCCTGGTCCTGAACACATGCAAGTTTCTTTGTTTTTTTACATTTATTTATGTATATGTATATATATATATCCCCACAATAGGCACGGCAATCCAGGGACTCGTTCCAGAAAAACCTTTAATTACAGTGCTTATATCTACATGTTTCAAGGCCTCTGCCCCTTCTTCAGGATACACCAATACTCACAAGACATACACACATATAACATTTATATACCTGATACCGGACATCACCTCCCGCCAGCGTCCACGTCCACAGCTGCTGCCGCTGATTCACCCCCGGCGTCTCACTTCCGGGTCACGCAGGATGCGGTTGCTAAGCAACCGCTAGCTTGCGCTCCTGTACAGCAAGCCCGGCCTCCGTGTCATCAAGCGGTGCCGTCTATGGTAGAGATGAGCGGGTTCGGTTTCTCTGAATCCGAACCCGCACAAACTTCATGTTTTTTTTCACGGGTCCGAGCGACTCGGATCTTCCCGCCTTGCTCGGTTAACCCGAGCGCGCCCGAACGTCATCATGACGCTGTCGGATTCTCGCGAGACTCGGATTCTATATATGGAGCCGCGCGTCGCCGCCATTTTCACACGTGCATTGAGATTGATAGGGAGAGGACGTGGCTGGCGTCCTCTCCATTTAGATTAGAAGAGAGAGAGAGAGAGATTGACCTGATTTACTGGAGCTTAGGAGTACTGTAGAACTGTAGAGAGTGCAGAGTTTACTAGTGACTGACCACAGTGACCACCAGACAGTGCAGTTTTATTTAATATATCCGTTCTCTGCCTGAAAAAAACAATACACAGTGACTCAGTCACATACCATATCTGTGTGCACTGCTCAGCCCAGTGTGCTGCATCATCTATGTATATATCTGACTGTGCTCAGCTCACACATCTTATAATTGTGGGGGAGACTGGGGAGCACTGCAGTGCCAGTTATAGGTTATAGCAGGAGCCAGGAGTACATATTATTATTAAAATTAAACAGTGCACACTTTTGCTGCAGGAGTGCCACTGCCAGTGTGACTGACCAGTGACCTGACCACACTGACCACCAGTATAGTTAGTAGTATAGTATACTATATTGTGATTGCCTGAAAAAGTTAAACACTCGTATCTGACTGTGCTCAGCTCACACATCTTATAATTGTGGGGGAGACTGGGGAGCACTGCAGTGCCAGTTATAGGTTATAGCAGGAGCCAGGAGTACATATTATTATTAAAATTAAACAGTGCACACTTTTGCTGCAGGAGTGCCACTGCCAGTGTGACTGACCAGTGACCTGACCACACTGACCACCAGTATAGTTAGTAGTATAGTATACTATATTGTGATTGCCTGAAAAAGTTAAACACTCGTCGTGTGACTTCACTTGTGTGGTGTTTTTTTTTTTATTCTATAAAAAACTCATTCTGCTGACAGACAGTGTCCAGCAGGTCCGTCATTATATAATATATACCTGTCCGGCTGCAGTAGTGATATATATATTTTTTTTATATCATTATTTATCATCCAGTCGCAGCAGACACAGTACGGTAGTTCACGGCTGTAGCTACCTCTGTGTCGGCACTCGGCAGTCCGTCCATAATTGTATACCACCTACCCGTGGTTTTTTTTTCTTTCTTCTTTATACATACATACTACTACTACTACATCTCTTTATCAACCAGTCTATATTAGCAGCAGACACAGTACAGTACGGTAGTCCACGGCTGTAGCTACCTCTGTGTCGGCACTCGGCAGTCCGTCCATAATTGTATACCACCTACCCGTGGTTTTTTTTTCTTTCTTCTTTATACATACATACTACTACTACTACATCTCTTTATCAACCAGTCTATATTAGCAGCAGACACAGTACAGTACGGTAGTCCACGGCTGTAGCTACCTCTGTGTCGGCACTGGGCAGTCCGTCCATAATTGTATACCACCTACCCGTGGTTTTTTTTTCTTTCTTCTTTATACATACATACTACTACTACATCTCTTTATCAACCAGTCTATATTAGCAGCAGACACAGTACAGTACAGTAGTCCACGGCTGTAGCTACCTCTGTGTCGGCACTGGGCAGTCCGTCCATAATTGTATACCACCTACCCGTGGTTTTTTTTTCTTTCTTCTTTATACATACATACTACTACTACATCTCTTTATCAACCAGTCTATATTAGCAGCAGACACAGTACAGTACGGTAGTCCACGGCTGTAGCTACCTCTGTGTCGGCACTGGGCAGTCCGTCCATAATTGTATACCACCTACCCGTGGTTTTTTTTTTCTTTCTTCTTTATACATACATACTACTACTACATCTCTTTATCAACCAGTCTATATTAGCAGCAGACACAGTACAGTACGGTAGTCCACGGCTGTAGCTACCTCTGTGTCGGCACTCGGCAGTCCGTCCATAATTGTATACCACCTACCCGTGGTTTTTTTTTCTTTCTTCTTTATACATACATACTACTACTACATCTCTTTATCAACCAGTCTATATTAGCAGCAGACACAGTACAGTACGGTAGTCCACGGCTGTAGCTACCTCTGTGTCGGCACTGGGCAGTCCGTCCATAATTGTATACCACCTACCCGTGGTTTTTTTTTTCTTTCTTCTTTATACATACATACTACTACTACATCTCTTTATCAACCAGTCTATACTAGCAGCAGACACAGTACAGTACAGTAGTCCACGGCTGTAGCTACCTCTGTGTCGGCACTGGGCAGTCCGTCCATAATTGTATACCACCTACCCGTGGTTTTTTTTTCTTTCTTCTTTATACATACATACTACTACTACATCTCTTTATCAACCAGTCTATATTAGCAGCAGACACAGTACAGTACGGTAGTCCACGGCTGTAGCTACCTCTGTGTCGGCACTGGGCAGTCCGTCCATAATTGTATACCACCTACCCGTGGTTTTTTTTTCTTTCTTCTTTATACATACATACTACTACTACATCTCTTTATCAACCAGTCTATATTAGCAGCAGACACAGTACAGTACGGTAGTCCACGGCTGTAGCTACCTCTGTGTCGGCACTCGGCAGTCCGTCCATAATTGTATACCACCTACCCGTGGTTTTTTTTTCTTTCTTCTTTATACATACATACTACTACTACATCTCTTTATCAACCAGTCTATATTAGCAGCAGACACAGTACAGTACGGTAGTCCACGGCTGTAGCTACCTCTGTGTCGGCACTCGGCAGTCCATCCATAATTGTATACTAGTATCCATCCATCTCCATTGTTTACCTGAGGTGCCTTTTAGTTGTGCCTATTAAAATATGGAGAACAAAAATGTTGAGGTTCCAAAATTAGGGAAAGATCAAGATCCACTTCCACCTCGTGCTGAAGCTGCTGCCACTAGTCATGGCCGAGACGATGAAATGCCAGCAACGTCGTCTGCCAAGGCCGATGCCCAATGTCATAGTACAGAGCATGTCAAATCCAAAACACCAAATATCAGTAAAAAAAGGACTCCAAAACCTAAAATAAAATTGTCGGAGGAGAAGCGTAAACTTGCCAATATGCCATTTACCACACGGAGTGGCAAGGAACGGCTGAGGCCCTGGCCTATGTTCATGGCTAGTGGTTCAGCTTCACATGAGGATGGAGGCACTCAGCCTCTCGCTAGAAAAATGAAAAGACTCAAGCTGGCAAAAGCAGTAGCACCGCAAAGAACTGTGCGTTCTTCGAAATCCCAAATCCACAAGGAGAGTCCAATTGTGTCGGTTGCGATGCCTGACCTTCCCAACACTGGACGTGAAGAGCATGCGCCTTCCACCATTTGCACGCCCCCTGCAAGTGCTGGAAGGAGCACCCGCAGTCCAGTTCCTGGTAGTCAGATTGAAGATGTCAGTGTTGAAGTACACCAGGATGAGGAGGATATGGGTGTTGCTGGCGCTGGGGAGGAAATTGACCAGGAGGATTCTGATGGTGAGGTGGTTTGTTTAAGTCAGGCACCCGGGGAGACACCTGTTGTCCGTGGGAGGAATAGGGCCGTTGACATGCCTGGTGAAAATACCAAAAAAATCAGCTCTTCGGTGTGGAAGTATTTCACCAGAAATGCGGACAACAGGTGTCAAGCCGTGTGTTCCCTTTGTCAAGCTGTAATAAGTAGGGGTAAGGACGTTAACCACCTCGGAACATCCTCCCTTATACGTCACCTGCAGCGCATTCATAATAAGTCAGTGACAAGTTCAAAAACTTGGGCCGACAGCGGAAGCAGTCCACTGACCAGTAAATCCCTTCCTCTTGTAACCAAGCTCACGCAAACCACCCCACCAACTCCCTCAGTGTCAATTTCCTCCTTCCCCAGGAATGCCAATAGTCCTGCAGGCCATGTCACTGGCAATTCTGACGAGTCCTCTCCTGCCTGGGATTCCTCCGATGCATCCTTGCGTGTAACGCCTACTGCTGCTGGCGCTGCTGTTGTTGCTGCTGGGAGTCGATGGTCATCCCAGAGGGGAAGTCGTAAGCCCACTTGTACTACTTCCAGTAAGCAATTGACTGTCCAACAGTCCTTTGCGAGGAAGATGAAATATCACAGCAGTCATCCTGTTGCAAAGCGGATAACTGAGTCCTTGACAACTATGTTGGTGTTAGACGTGCGTCCGGTATCCGCCGTTAGTTCACAGGGACCTAGACAATTTATTGAGGCAGTGTGCCCCCGTTACCAAATACCATCTAGGTTCCACTTCTGTAGGCAGGCGATACCGAGAATGTACACGGACGTCAGAAAAAGACTCACCAGTGTCCTAAAAAATGCAGTTGTACCCAATGTCCACTTAACCACGGACATGTGGACAAGTGGAGCAGGGCAGGGTCAGGACTATATGACTGTGACAGCCCACTGGGTAGATGTATGGACTCCCGCCGCAAGAACAGCAGCGGCGGCACCAGTAGCAGCATCTCGCAAACGCCAACTCTTTCCTAGGCAGGCTACGCTTTGTATCACCACTTTCCAGAATACGCACACAGCTGAAAACCTCTTACGGCAACTGAGGAAGATCATCGCAGAATGGCTTACCCCAATTGGACTCTCCTGTGGATTTGTGGCATCGGACAACGCCAGCAATATTGTGTGTGCATTAAATATGGGCAAATTCCAGCACGTCCCATGTTTTGCACATACCTTGAATTTGGTGGTGCAGAATTTTTTAAAAAACGACAGGGGCGTGCAAGAGATGCTGTCGGTGGCCAGAAGAATTGCGGGACACTTTCGGCGTACAGGCACCACGTACAGAAGACTGGAGCACCACCAAAAACTACTGAACCTGCCCTGCCATCATCTGAAGTAAGAAGTGGTAACGAGGTGGAATTCAACCCTCTATATGCTTCAGAGGTTGGAGGAGCAGCAAAAGGCCATTCAAGCCTATACAATTGAGCACGATATAGGAGGTGGAATGCACCTGTCTCAAGTGCAGTGGAGAATGATTTCAACGTTGTGCAAGGTTCTGATGCCCTTTGAAATTGCCACACGTGAAGTCAGTTCAGACACTGCCAGCCTGAGTCAGGTCATTCCCCTCATCAGGCTTTTGCAGAAGAAGCTGGAGGCATTGAAGAAGGAGCTAAAAGGGAGCGATTCCGCTAGGCATGTGGGACTTGTGGATGCAGCCCTTAATTCGCTTAACAAGGATTCACGGGTGGTCAATCTGTTGAAATCAGAGCACTACATTTTGGCCACCGTGCTCGATCCTAGATTTAAAACCTACCTTGGATCTCTCTTTCCGGCAGACACAAGTCTGCTGGGGTGCAAAGACCTGCTGGTGACAAAATTGTCAAGTCAAGCGGAACGCGACCTGTCAACATCTCCTCCTTCACATTCTCCCGCAACTGGGGGTGCGAGGAAAAGGCTCAGAATTCCGAGCCCACCCGCTGGCGGTGATGCAGGGCAGTCTGGAGCGACTGCTGATGCTGACATCTGGTCCGGACAGAAGGACCTGACAACGATTACGGACATGTCGTCTACTGTCACTGCATATGATTCTCTCAACATTGAAAGAATGGTGGAGGATTATATGAGTGACCGCATCCAAGTAGGCACGTCACACAGTCCGTACTTATACTGGCAGGAAAAAGAGGCAATTTGGAGGCCCTTGCACAAACTGGCTTTATTCTACCTAAGTTGCCCTCCCACAAGTGTGTACTCCGAAAGAGTGTTTAGTGCCGCCGCTCACCTTGTCAGCAATCGGCGTACGAGGTTACATCCAGAAAATGTGGAGAAGATGATGTTCATTAAAATGAATTATAATCAATTCCTCCGCGGAGACATTGACCAGCAGCAATTGCCTCCACAAAGTACACAGGGAGCTGAGATGGTGGATTCCAGTGGGGACGAATTGATAATCTGTGAGGAGGGGGATGTACACGGTGATATATCGGAGGATGATGATGAGGTGGACATCTTGCCTCTGTAGAGCCAGTTTGTGCAAGGAGAGAATAATTGCTTCTTTTTTGGTGGGGGTCCAAACCAACCCGTCATATCAGTCACAGTCGTGTGGCAGACCCTGTCACTGAAATTATGGGTTGGTTAAAGTGTGCATGTCCTGTTTATACAACATAAGGGTGGGTGGGAGGGCCCAAGGACAATTCCATCTTGCACCTCTTTTTTCTTTTATTTTTCTTTGCGTCATGTGCTGTTTGGGGAGGGTTTTTTGGAAGGGACATCCTGCGTGACACTGCAGTGCCACTCCTAGATGGGCCCGGTGTTTGTGTCGGCCACTAGGGTCGCTAATCTTACTCACACAGCTACCTCATTGCGCCTCTTTTTTTCTTTGCGTCATGTGCTGTTTGGGGAGGGTTTTTTGGAAGGGACATCCTGCGTGACACTGCAGTGCCACTCCTAGATGGGCCAGGTGTTTGTGTCGGGCACTTGGGTCGCTGAGCTTAGTCACACAGCTACCTCATTGCACCTCTTTTTTTCTTTGCGTCATGTGCTGTTTGGGGAGTGTTTTTTGGAAGGGCCATCCTGCGTGACACTGCAGTGCCACTCCTAGATGGGCCAGGTGTTTGTGTCGGCCACTAGGGTCGCTTAGCTTAGTCATCCAGCGACCTCGGTGCAAATTTTAGGACTAAAAATAATATTGTGAGGTGTGAGGTATTCAGAATAGACTGAAAATGAGTGGAAATTATGGTTTTTGAGGTTAATAATAATATGGGATCAAAATGACCCCCAAATTCTATGATTTAAGCTGTTTTTTAGGGTTTTTTGAAAAAAACACCCGAATCCAAAACACACCCGAATCCGACAAAAAAAATTCGGTGAGGTTTTGCCAAAACGCGGTCGAACCCAAAACACGGCCGCGGAACCGAACCCAAAACCAAAACACAAAACCCGAAAAATTTCAGGCGCTCATCTCTAGTCTATGGGCAGACCTGGCGGAATAAACATAGTGCATTTAAAAACAAACATTAAAACATTTGCTTGCCAGCGCATGGACATAGATTAACCATCTATTAACATACCCTGCTACTACTTATTCTACCGTGACATTCAGAAAACCATATCGACCACAACTCCTGATTGGCTCACCCAGTACTAGATGTATGAACCTCAATGCATATTTAACAGTTATGCTACACCCATCTGCTAACCTCTATTGTCAAATCATCTTAGACTATTCCAATTTATTTTATTGTTTAGCCCGTCAGGTGACATAGTCCCCAGACGGACAATCCATCTTGATTCCAACAGGCATAAAGCCTTGATCCGATCACCTCCACGGGGAGACTCCACTACGTGATCAATCATGAAATATTTTAAATCGGATAAAGTGTGACCCATCTTCCTAAAATGACGGGCCACTGGTTGATCCAAGACTTTCCCCTCAGCTGACAGATGGATGGCCGACCTATGTAGGGCCATACGCCCCCGAAATTTGCGAGAGGTCTGACCCACATAGTACAGCCCGCAGGGACATGTGATCACGTATACCACAAACGATGAGGTACACGTGAGCACATGTCGAATGTCATACTTTTTTTGGCGATGAGGATGCTGAAAAGATCTACAAGCTACCATGTATCTGCATGTAGTGCAACCAAGGCAGCTATAACAACCTGCCGGTTTGACATATACATTAGGCATTTTTGGGATCCCTCTACCTGTGATATCAGTGATCATAAGCCTATCTTTCAGGTTACGTCCTCTTTTAAACGCTGCTAAAGGGCGCATGTCCTTAAAACATGCCAAATCTTTATCTGAGGTTACAATTGGCCATAGAGCCTTAGTAGCTCGATTGATTACCGGGCTGGCAGTAGTGAAACTACTAACCCATGGAAAAACCTTAGCTGGTGTTTTAGTGTGCGACTGAAGTAATTGGGCTCTCGGCATACTTAACACTTGGCGTTTATTATCCTGAAGCATCTTGATGTCATATCCCCGTGCTATAAATTTAGCTATTAAGTTATCAATGGATGCGGCAGCTTTTTGTGGATCACTAGAGATTCTAGCCACCCTCATCATTTGGGAGCGGGGCAACCCCCGCTTCAGTGATGTAGGGTGATGGCTTGAAGCGAGCAGAAAGGTGTTTCTGTCCACATCTTTTTGAAACACCTCTGTCGCAATCCTACCTTCAATGGTGTTCACTTGTACATCCAAAAAATGTGCTTGTACCTCACTACACTGGATAGTGAATTTAATAGCAGACGTACTACAATTGATCTCCTCCAATACATTTGTTAGTAAATCTATGTTTCCGGTCCATAATAAGAAAATATCATCAATATACCGGGTGTATAATTTAATGCTCCCGGATATTGATGAATGATTCAAAAACAATTCGTCTTCCTGCTCAAACATATATATGTTGGCGTACGATGGGGCCTTAGGGGACCCCATCGCACACCCCCGTTGTTGCAGATAATATTGACCGTCATAGAGAAAATAATTTCTATGAAGGGTCAATTCTAACAATTTCAGAAAAAGATCATGATTAAACAGTACTGGATCTAGAAATTGTTGTAGGAAATTTCTCATGGCCCGTAGTCCACCCTCGTGGGGGATCGATGTGTATAAACTACAGACGTCCAAGCAACATAGCCATGTTCCCTTAGGTACTTCAGTGATTCCATTTAGCAGCTTTAGGAATTCTGTGGTGTCTTTTAGAAAAGTCTCCTTCTTGCTCAACAACGGTTGGAGAAGATGATCTAGCAACTGTGCCACAGGGTAATATAAGGAGCCTTGTGCCGATATAATCGGACGACCAGGAGGATTCCTGTTGTCCTTGTGAAGTTTCGGCAACGTGTACAGTACCGGGACCTTCGGATGTTCCACTATTAACGCCTTGCAAATTTTAGAAGTAATATGTTGTTGTTGCGTAGCTACTCCCAACACCTCACGTAATTCTTTTTGAAATTTGCTAGTTGGATTCCCTGGTAAACGACTGTACACCCCCTCTTCAGCTAATTGATGTTCAATTTCTTGGCGGTAGTCTGTAATGTCTTGCACCACGATGGCACCGCCCTTATCGGCTGGCCTGATAATTATGTCCTCATAGATGCTGCAGAGGATTCCTCTCTGGATACATTTTTGTGAATTTTACCAGGTGCCATTCTAAATTTTGTCACAGATTCGTGCAGTAGACGGTCAAAGGTTTTTAACGGTGGATTCGCCGAAACTGGATCAAATTTGGATTTTGTTTTGCCCATCAGGAACATTTCTAAAGATGAACTCTCTGGTACCGTCTTCTGTAATTGAAAGTGTTCCTTCAGACGGAAATTTCTGGAGAATTTATGATGGTCCAATCTCCATGTAAATTTGTCGTGCATATTTGTGGGCACAAAAGCAAGACCTTTCTGCAATACTTGGATTTCTACTGGCTGTAGAACCCTCTTTGATAAATTAAAGATCAGGTTGTCTTTTTGCGGGAGGGATTTCGTCTGACTTCTCTTGTTTCTTTGGTTCTGCCCGCCCCTGCGGGTGGTCTTTCTCCACCCCTCTGGGTGGCCCCTCCTTGGCCTAAAGGGATTCTCTCAGAAGTAGAAGCATCATCTGATTCGAATATTGCAAATTCACTATCGCTGTTGTTCTGAGACGTCGAACTGTGATTCTGTGGGCGTCGTGGTTGCCATGGTCTACGGCGTCTTTCTAAGGCACTATTGCGTGTTACAGGTGCACCTCCAGACAACCACCTGTAGACCCTGTTCTCCTCGTAATCCGCGTCAACCGTATGTTTTTTATTCTTTTTAAATTTAATAAAATTTCTCTTATATTGGTCACATTGCTGCTGCAGTTTGGTGAGCCAGCTAGTATTGGCCACATCTTCTAACACGTCCTGATGTGCATTCTCAAACGTGTGAATCTTAGTGCGTGTCACCTGTAGCTCACATCCTGCCTCCTCTATGACCAAGACCATCAGGTCTAGCGCACACTTGTTGAGAATCCCTATCCATTTACGTACAAATTCCGGGTTTTGTCTTCCAATCGTTGGCACGTTGGTCACTCTAAATCCCCGCGGAATTTTGCGTTCACGTACATAATCGGATAAGGATGACCCATGCATTAGATAATTTATTTCACGTCTTTTTAATTTGAATAGTTGAAAATGCAGGTCCTCCAAGTTGTGAACTGGATCAACTACAGTCACTGGCTCTTCACTGCACTTGATCTGCTGTAAAACTAAAAGTCTCAATTTAAAAAGAATAAAAAACATACGGTTGACGCGGATTACGAGGAGAACAGGGTCTACAGGTGGTTGTCTGGAGGTGCACCTGTAACACGCAATAGTGCCTTAGAAAGACGCCGTAGACCATGGCAACCACGACGCCCACAGAATCACAGTTCGACGTCTCAGAACAACAGCGATAGTGAATTTGCAATATTCGAATCAGATGATGCTTCTACTTCTGAGAGAATCCCTTTAGGCCAAGGAGGGGCCACCCAGAGGGGTGGAGAAAGACCACCCGCAGTGGCGGGCAGAACCAAAGAAACAAGAGAAGTCAGACGAAATCCCTCCCGCAAAAAGACAACCTGATCTTTAATTTATCAAAGAGGGTTCTACAGCCAGTAGAAATCCAAGTATTGCAGAAAGGTCTTGCTTTTGTGCCCACAAATATGCACGACGAATTTACATGGAGATTGGACCATCATAAATTCTCCAGAAATTTACGTCTGAAGGAACACTTTCAATTACAGAAGACGGTACCAGAGAGTTCATCTTTAGAAATGTTCCTGATGGGCAAAACAAAATCCAAATTTGATCCAGTTTCGGCGAATCCATCGTTAAAAACCTTTGACCGTCTACTGCACGAATCTGTGACAAAATTTAGAATGGCACCTGGTAAAATTCACAAAAATTTATCCAGAGAGGAATCCTCTGCGTTAAAACATCTGAGCACCTATGAGGACATAATTATCAGGCCAGCCGATAAGGGCGGGGCCATCGTGGTGCAAGACATTACAGACTACCGCCAAGAAATTGAACATCAATTAGCTGAAGAGGGGGTGTACAGTCGTTTACCAGGGAATCCAACTAGCAAATTTCAAAAAGAATTACGTGAGGTGTTGGGAGTAGCTACGCAACAACAACATATTACTTCTAAAATTTGCAAGGCGTTAATAGTGGAACATCCGAAGGTCCCGGTACTGTACACGTTGCCGAAACTTCACAAGGACAACAGGAATCCTCCTGGTCGTCCGATTATATCGGCACGAGGCTCCTTATATTACCCTGTGGCACAGTTGCTAGATCATCTTCTCCAACCGTTGTTGAGCAAGAAGGAGACTTTTCTAAAAGACACCACAGAATTCCTAAAGCTGCTAAATGGAATCACTGAAGTACCTAAGGGAACATGGCTATGTTGCTTGGACGTCTGTAGTTTATACACATCGATCCCCCACGAGGGTGGACTACGGGCCATGAGAAATTTCCTACAACAATTTCTAGATCCAGTACTGTTTAATCATGATCTTTTTCTGAAATTGTTAGAATTGACCCTTCATAGAAATTATTTTCTCTATGACGGTCAATATTATCTGCAACAACGGGGGTGTGCGATGGGGTCCCCTAAGGCCCCATCGTACGCCAACATATATATGTTTGAGCAGGAAGACGAATTGTTTTTGAATCATTCATCAATATCCGGGAGCATTAAATTATACACCCGGTATATTGATGATATTTTCTTATTATGGACCGGAAACATAGATTTACTAACAAATGTATTGGAGGAGATCAATTGTAGTACGTCTGCTATTAAATTCACTATCCAGTGTAGTGAGGTACAAGCACATTTTTTGGATGTACAAGTGAACACCATTGAAGGTAGGATTGCGACAGAGGTGTTTCAAAAAGATGTGGACAGAAACACCTTTCTGCTCGCTTCAAGCCATCACCCTACATCACTGAAGCGGGGGTTGCCCCGCTCCCAAATGATGAGGGTGGCTAGAATCTCTAGTGATCCACAAAAAGCTGCCGCATCCATTGATAACTTAATAGCTAAATTTATAGCACGGGGATATGACATCAAGATGCTTCAGGATAATAAACGCCAAGTGTTAAGTATGCCGAGAGCCCAATTACTTCAGTCGCACACTAAAACACCAGCTAAGGTTTTTCCATGGGTTAGTAGTTTCACTCCTGCCAGCCCGGTAATCAATCGAGCTACTAAGGCTCTATGGCCAATTGTAACCTCAGATAAAGATTTGGCATGTTTTAAGGACATGCGCCCTTTAGCAGCGTTTAAAAGAGGACGTAACCTGAAAGATAGGCTTATGATCACTGATATCACAGGTAGAGGGATCCCAAAAATGCCTAATGTTTATGTCAAATCGGCAGGTTGTTATAGCTGCCTTGGTTGCACTACATGCAGATACATGGTAGCTTGTAGATCTTTTCAGCATCCTCATTCCCAAAAACAGTATGACATTCGACATGTGCTCACGTGTACCTCATCGTTTGTGGTATACGTGATCACATGTCCCTGCGGGCTGTACTATGTGGCTCAGACCTCTCGCAAATTTCGGGAGCATATGGCCCTACATAGGTCGGCCATCCATCTGTCAGCTGAGGGGAAAGTCTTGGATCAACCAGTGGCCCGTCATTTTAGGAAGATGGGTCACACTTTATCCGATTTAAAATATTTCATGATTGATCACGTAGTGGAGTCTCCCCGTGGAGGTGATCGGATCAAGGCTTTATGCCTGTTGGAATCAAGATGGATTGTCCGTCTGGGGACTATGTCACCTGACGGGCTAAACGATAAAATAAATTGGAATAGTCTAAGATGATTTGACAATAGAGGTTAGCAGATGGGTGTAGCATAACTGTTAAATATGTATTGAGGTTCATACATCTAGTACTGGGTGAGCCAATCAGGAGTTGTGGTCGATATGGTTTTCTGACTGTCACGGTAGAATAAGTAGTAGCAGGGTATGTTAATAGATGGTTAATCTATGTCCATGCGCTGGCAAGCAAATGTTTTAATGTTTGTTTTTAAATGCACTATGTTTATTCCGCCAGGTCTGCCCATAGACGGCACCGCTTGATGACACGGAGGCCGGGCTTGCTGTACAGGAGCGCAAGCTAGCGGTTGCTTAGCAACCGCGTCCTGCGTGACCCGGAAGTGAGACGCCGGGGTGAATCAGTGGCAGCAGCTGTGGACGCGGACGCTGGCGGGAGGTGATGTCCGGTATCAGGTATATAAATGTTATATGTGTGTATGTCTTGTAAGTATTGGTGTATCCTGACGAAGGGGCTGAGGCCTTGAAACATGTAGATATAAGCACCGTAATTAAAGGTTTTTCTGAAACGAGTCCCTGGAGTGCCGTGCCTATTGTGGGGATATGTTGATGTTTTCTGCACTGGACACCGGGATCAGTTATTCTTAAGCAAGGAGTGCCGGCTGAATTGGATCTCTCTCTATATATATATATATATATATATATATATATATTTTATAAACTGCTGTGAATCACTGCGCTTATAATTTAGTAATGGTGGCACGCACAAAAAACTTTTGCGGGCACCAGTGTGCACATATAAAGGGTTAATGCGGCACATGTATTAGGAGCTCTGGGCTACACTGTGGGCAGTTAAGTCATACCTCCCAACTGTCCCGATTTTCGCGGGACAGTCCCGTTTTTTGGGGACTGTCCCGCTGTCCCACCCGCGGGCCGCAGTGTCCCGCGGTGGGGGGGCAGTTGGGAGGCTCTGTCTCTCGCTGCCCTGCTTAGCAGAGCAGCGGTGAATAGACGCTGTGCGCATGTGCACAGCGTCTATTCATTGGAGACAGAGGGAGACGGGGCATGCCAGCAGCTCACAGAGCGCTGGGCATGCCCCTTCAGTGATGAAAACGGGGGCGTGGCTCGCGATCGCGGGGTCCTCCCGCGAAGCCACGCCCTTTTTTCTGTAGACCACTCCCCCTTTTCGGGAGAGCGCGCGGCTTCGCCGCGCGGGTGTCCCTCTTTCAAGAAGGCAAAAGTTGGGAGGTATGGTTAAGTTACAACACCACTGTGACTGTGCAGTGCACCCATAAATGGTTAATGCCAATGAATGCTGCCCTGTATATTAAGGAGGTCCTCTGGGGACTGGATGCACCAGTACAAAAAAATAATTTCTATAATGCTGACCTGTATGTTAGCTCTGGGAGCTGTGTGCACCAAAAGAATATAATTCTTCTATATTGTCCACATGCTTGCGTAGGTTTCCTCCCACAATCCAAAAAAATATGTACTTTTTGCTTTATTGACTCCAGATAAAAAAATGTACCTTTATGTGTGCATGTGGCAGGGAATATAGGTGGTCATTCCGAGTTGATCGCAGCCAGCAACTTTTTGCTGCTGCTGCAATCAACTAGTCCACGCCTATTGGGGAGTGTAATTTAGCTTAGCAGGGCTGCAATCGCTTGTGCAGTCCTGCTAAGCTAAAAAATTTTCAAGCAAAACATGACTAGCCCTGGACATACTTACCCTGTGCGACGATCTCTGCGATGATGGGCACGGCTTTGACTTCAAACATCCGCCCTCCGTTCTCCTGGATACGCCTGCGTTTTCCTTACCACTCCCCGAAAACGGCAGCCAACTGTCCAGATCCGCCCAGAAACGCCTTCTTTCTGTCAATCTTCTTGCGGTCGGCTCTGCGACCGCTTTCTTCGTAGGACGCGACGTAACGGTCGCCGGGCAACGTCGCACACGCACAGTGCGGCCGCTGCGCATGCGCATTCCGGACCCATTCGCACCGCAGTGACAAACCGCTGCGTGCGCACAGGTCGGAATGACCCCCATAGACTGTAAACTCTACTGAGGCAGGAACTTATGTGAATGGGCAAATTTTCTCTGTAATGTGCTGTGGAATATGTGCGCTATATAAATAACTGGTCGTAAATAATAAATAACTACAGATACTACAGATATGTTCCCTTGTGTTGTTGCTGTGGCACCCATTGCTGCATGCCACACTCAGTTGCACCACCGCGTCCCCGTCCCCCCATGTAATGTGTGCAGATAGCGGGTGCATGCGTATACCGCGATCTGCGTGCAACAACACATAAGGACACATCTGTAACATGAAAACAATTTAAAAACAACAAAGTTAGAAGACAATCGTCATAATAATATAGGCAGAGTAGTCTGTCTGGAGAAGCTAATGTTTCGTTACGTTTGCTCATCAAAGGTCAAACAAGGCTTTTATTTAATGCTTTCTAATTTTCCACAGCTGTACGGCCAGTAAAGACGGTCCCTACAAACCGCCACCAACCACCAGAGAACGATGGGGACGCAGCTGCTGAGTAGTCCCAAAATGTAAAGTGAAAATGATTCTTCCATAAGCAATGTTAATATCTCAGGCCCTAATTCGGCAGCATCTGAGGAAACGGACGCATTTTCCCATTTCGAGCCGACTGCACATGCATCTGAATCTGAAAATACGGTGTGCGCATGCACCACGTGATGTTTCCGAAGTAACAAGTATTTGCAACTGTGTCTTATCTGGAGCACATGGAGACTAATGTCAAGTAGGCATTTCTGGGCGGCAAGCGGGAGGTATTAAAAAGTAATGTCAGCTGAAGTATGTATGCAAAAAAACATATGGTCAGTGTGGCTGGGTGGCGCTCGATATCCCGGCTGTAGGGATCCCGGCACTCTGCCTACCGGCGCCGGAATCCCGACCTCTGGGATACCAACAACTCTTCTCCCTCTTGGGCTATCCACGACACCCCTGGAGGCAGTGCCAGATTAAGGTTCACATTGGCCTGGAGGTGAGATTTATGAAGGGCCTATTGTTACCGTGCAGTGGTTGTGATTAGCGCAACAGAGATTTTTTCCTATGTGGGCGCATACTACATCACTGCACTTCCTCCTCTTCACTATATTATTACTACACTACATCTCCACACTATGGGGCATATTTATCAGAGTCCGCATCCGAGATGCGTATGTGATACATTTGACCTAAATCGCATTGCGATAATTGAATACATCACAAAGATATATCAATTATCGCATACAGTGACAGAGCTTGCGAGAAAGCTCTGTCCCTGCGATTCCAGTTGCCACAATTCTCACAACAAATACCCTGAGATTGTACAGTGCATGCGCTGCCACCGGCGATTAAGACTCTGGACCTGATTCGGTACGGATTGCAAATTCTGCAAAGTAGCAGACTTTGCAATCGTTTTGATCACATGCTGGGGGGGGCATCGATCGCAGGGCACGGCCGGCCAGCATGCTAGCTGCCGCCCCCAAAGAAGGCCGCTGCCATCTTTTTGATCATGGCAGCTGTGTATGACATCACGCAACCACGCGATCACGTCCACGTAACGCTCCCACAGCGCTCTGTCTCTTCCTTGGAAATGAAGTGAATGCTTCCACCTGATTGACAGGCAGAGGCGTTTGCAGAAAATGCGGGCACATGCGATAATTCTGGTTGGATCACGATTTGCGATCCAATTTGAATTAGGCCCTCTATGTGGACAAAACACGTGTGTCAGTATACAGTAAAGGAGAATGAAAAATATATAAATATGAATGATACAGTATACTGTATATTAAACAAAGCATGGCCCTCAGCAAACACAACCAGCTGAGAAAGTGCAGGGACACAGATACATGCTTATATCGGGTGTGGATCATTAGATCGACAGTGTCTAGGTCGACCACTACAGGTCGACAGTCACTAGGTCGACAGGGTTTCTAGGTCGACATGTGCTAGGTCGACAGGTCAAAAGGTCGACGTGAGTTGTTGTGTTTTGTGCCGTTTTCTTCGTAGAGTGACCGGGAACCCCAATTAGTGCACCATGTCCCCTCGCATGGCTCGCTTCGCTCGCCATGCTTCGGGCAAGGTGCCACGCTCCACTACTGCTTCGCTCGCCACAGATTACCGTTCCAATCGTAGTCCACGTGGATCATTAAGTATGAAAAAGTTCAAAAAAAGATTAAAAAAAAAAAAAACTCATGTAGACCTTTTTGACCTGCCAACCTAGCACATGTCGACCTATAAACCCTGTCGACCATCCAACCCTAGTGACTGTTGACCTATAGTGGTCAACCTAAACATTGTCGACCTAGACTGTCGATCTTCAGACCGGATCCCGCTTATATCTCCCTCAGGTATAAGACCACACCGCTGCCAGTACAGTATGCACTTTCCTTACCTCTCCCTGCTGACAATACTGCACCGTCACTCCAGCAGCGTAACACGGTGGGATGACTTCCATCACTGAAGGCGTTCTCCTTTAGCCACTAATTGATGCTCCATATAGCGCTGCGTCAGTTGGTATTGGTGGATGGCTTGGCGGCATTTCTGCTGACAAAGCTGCACATTCTCTCCTGCAACTTGAGGTGGGAGCACTTCTTTCATTATAGACAGCAATCTCCTTAAGCCGCTACTTCATATTCTGGATGCTCCGTATAGCGCTGTGTCAGGCTTTATGGGTGGGCAGGTAGGAGGCTGGCAATTGTGGAATGATTTAATCAGTGTGGCATATACTGATCAGTTAGTGATGGATTTATCTGTGGAGAGCAGTCTTCCGTGCCGCCCCCAGCATGTGGCGCCCATAGGCTCGTGCCTAGTGGGAAATCCGCCACTGGTGGGCGGAGACACAGGTGGAAAGGCTGGCAGAAGCACATGTGGTGAAGGGGGCAGAGATACAGGTGTGAAGGGGGCAGAGATATAGGTGGGGAGGTGGCAGAGGCACAAGTGAGGAGGGAGGCGGAGACACAGATGGTAAAAGAAGCAGTGGCACAGGTGTGAAGAGGCAGAAACATAGGTGGAGAGGGGTAAAAGACACAGGTTATAAAAAGGTGAAGTGGGACATATTCTAAGGGGCAGTGGCATGAATGATGCAGTCTGACAGAGGCAGCTGCAGCAATAGCTGATGTCCATGACCGTTTACTGGAAAACTTAACTTGATACTACATAATCCCCACCACCTGGTCCAGTCACAGTGCTTCTCTGATAGGTACCCAGGAAGGTAGCATCAGGCAGGGAGAAGAGCAGCAGGGGATAGGGAAGCAGTAGAAATGGAGTCAGGGGCACAGGGTTAAAGCTGTAGCCCCTGTGCTAACGTTCTATTACTCACCCCCCAAACCACCCTGGCGTCCCCACTAGCCACTAGCTCTAAGCTCCTGCTGAAACAGCTGCTAAGAGAGAAGCAGTGCACTGCAAAAGTACGAACAGCATGCGGGTGCAGCTTCGGCCAGGTCCAGGAGGCGGGGCTTCAGATGGGTCTGGGAGGCGGAGCTTCCAACTGGTATGGGAGGCAGAGCGTCAGACGGGTCATGGAGCTGGAGATTCCTAACAGCACGGGGACAAAGCATCAGGTTATTGAGGTTGTTCTTCGGTCGCGACAATGAGCGGTACTTCTACCATAGAAGGTGTTTCTGTGGGCTGGCTGGGGTCAGAGTTGTTATTTCGGGTGGCCGGGATCGAGTGAGCTGGGCTGGTGGTGACAGGAATTTTTGTTTCCTGTCAACACTGACTGTGCTGCAGGGAACTCTGTGGGCCTATTTTCAATGGGAGGCCTGGAGCTGCAGCTCTATCCGCCTCATTGTTAATCCGTCCCTGCCTGGAGGGAGAATAAATAGCGTGGCCTGCGTAGTGCACTACTGTGCCCGCAGTGTGGCGAGTGCAGCGAGCCCGCAAGGGGATCTTTTGCACTCGCCCCACTGCCACTGCGGGATCCCGAGTGCAGGGTATGCTGGGCGCCGGGATCCCGAGCGCCGGTCTATCATAGTAGACTCGTGTGGCCATGGCACATGAAGTCAAACAAATATGCCAACAGACAGAAAGACGAATTCATTAACATATGTGAGTACATAGGCTACCATGGGTGGACGCAAGTTATGATAAAAGCTATCAAGACTTGCTGGGCCAATTGCGGAACTACAAGCACCAGCATGGTGCAAATTGGTACAATTCACAATAGTATTTCATTGCTTTGTCGAAAATGTCATTGATTACAGTTCCTGTTCAACCAATCACAAGCAGCCGGCTGACTGAGCCTTTCCCATTTACTTCAGTAATCAATGCCTTTCAAAGGGGTTTTTGCGTGCGGACATTTTGGTTTTGGTTCAGTTTTAGTTTTAATTTTCTTTAAAATTGATAAAAACAGCTATAATCATATTTTGTGACCTGTTGTTATTCATACAGTATTATTAACATCAATAACATTAATTTCCAGTCATTTCCAGTGTGAATGGCACCTGAAATCACCAGGGAGGGACTTACATACCATCTAAAAGACGCAACATTTGATTTTTAGATCTGAGATCTGACCCCAAAGTGACCCCAGCCGGGACTCGGTTCAGTTCGAAACCCCAAAGTTTGGATTTGTTCATTTTCTACAAAACTGAACCACTTATGTCTTGTGCCCATAGAAATGTTTTTTTTTAAATATATGGCAAATATTCTGCTTGTACTTATCATAGAAAATGTACAGAATAACAGAATAACCTCCTAAATGTACAATAAATCCATTTACAGTACGCTGTCTTGGCGTATTCTTGGCGGGATCCTGGGATTTAGACAAAAAAACGGGCGTGATTCAATCACGGGATTAGAAGCTCCAATCTCGGGGATTGAGGGATCATGCAGCCCTTTGGTTTTTTTTAAAGCTGGGCAGCGTTGAGTGTCCTCCCGGCACCTCCTGCATGGCGTGACGTGCAGTCACAGGTCACGCTGCGCAGTCAGCCATCCGCCGCCGAGTCAGAAGGATGTTGCCCACCCTCTTGCCCCCATCGTATGGTGAGTTATGTGGGAGGGGCGGTGCGGGTAAGGACGAGAGGGGCGAACATATAGGGAAAAGCCAATCCCAGGTATTCCGGGAATCCCAGGATTGACCATTTTTCAATCCCGATACCCGGGATTTAAAAAATGGCCCGGGATTGGCCTCCCTATTCAGCGGTATCCGGTCAGGTGGTTGACAATGTTAAGTTCGACACTCATTAGTTCGACCACTATTGGTAGACACTGACATGGTCGACATGGACAAATGGTCAGCACGTGAAAATGATCAACACATGAAAGGTCGACACATGATAAAGTCGACATGAGTTTTTCACATTTTTGTTGTTGTTGAACTTTTTCATACTTTATGATCCACGTGGACTATGACTGGGAACGGTAACCTGCCCGAAGCATGGCGAGCGAATGCGGTGTACTAATTGGGGTTCCCCGTCACTTTACGCAGAAAATGACACCAAAAAAAGTAAAAAAACTCATGTCGAACTTTTTATGTGTCGACCTTTCATGTGTCGACCATTTTCATGTGCTGACCATTAGTCCATGTCGACCATGTCAATGTCGACCAATAGTGGTCGACCTAATGAGTGTCAACCTTAACATTGTCGACCATTCATATCGGAACCCTATTCAGCACCTCTCACAAAACTGTCATTTTCATCTTAAAAACATTTCAAGGATCAGACCCTTTCTCACACAGGATGCCACCAAGATCATTATCCACTCACTGATTATTTCCAGACTGGACTACTGTAATCTCCTCCTAACTGGCCTCCCTGACATATACCTCGCTCCACTCCAATCTATCCTCAATGCTGCTGCCCGGCTCATCTTCCTCACCAAACGCACTACGTCCACCTCCCCTCTCCTACAAGCCCTTCACTGGCTCCCCTTCCCTTTCAGAATCCAATTCAAACTTCTCACTTACAAAGCACTCACCCACTCCTCTCCCATTTACATCTCTGACCTTATCTCCCTTTACTCTCCCACCCGTCCACTTCGCTCTGCTAATGCACGCCGACTCTCCTGTCTTCTGATTACTACCTCTCACTCCTATCTCCAAGATTTTTCACGTGCTGCTCCCTTTCTCTGGAATTCTCTACCTCTCCCCCTCAGACTCTCCAGCTCTCTACAGAACTTCAAACGGTCTCTTAAGACCCACTTCTTCACCAAACCCAGCCAAATCTCATCCTAACCCTCTGCCCCACGCTCGGTTTACCCCATCTGTGTCACCCCAGTCTGTCTGCTCCTCCCCTTTAGAATGTAAGCTCTCACGAGTAGGGCCCTCTTCCCTCATGTGCTTATACTGTACTTTTCTTACTTTAATAATCCTCAACTGCCCAAATCCTGCAGTTTTCTGCCACCTGATAATTATCTCAGTGTCATCTGCTGGTGTAGTTATATTTAGTTACCCTGTACGTTTGTCTTCAACTGTAAGTCACTGTTTTCCTGTTTTGGTTCTGTGCATATGTACTCTGTAATTGTGCGCTGCGGAACCCTTGTGGCGCCATATAAATAAAGGATGATAATAATAATTTAATAGACTGGAAAGTTTGGTGAATGAATTAGCACATTTGGGACCCTATACAGTAAGTATTGCAAATTCTGATTTTAGCATAATTTGCAATCCTTATGCTTCCATGCTGCGGGCCACCTATCGCAGGGCAAGGTTTGTAGCTGCCAATCATAAAATCTATGTACAAACAGAAGCGAATCCTGTCCCTCACCACATAACTGAGCCTAAGGCTGACCTACAGTATAAACACAATTTACTTACTAAATTCATATTTTTTCCTGAATTTCTCAATAAGAAACATTTGGCCTAGGTGCCGTGAAAAGAATTCTGATACTCTGGGGCGCTGTGATACAAGAAAAACAGTTTAGGAAAAACTGGATTAGCATTTTATACAGCTTTTTCTTTTTTTGTAACATTGAATCCAAAATTGGTTGTATTTCGAACTATATACTAGGTAAACAATATTTTCTACAGAACAAGACCTATTATGCAAAGAACATAAAAACCAGTGCAGTGAAATGCCCATAGGAACATAGCAGAGTCTAACTTTCATTTCTTTTAGTATTGTTTAGGAAATAAAACAACATATCTTATTGGTATGGGAATTTGGGAACACAAGTGTTTTCCTTTCCCGTTGGCTGTGTCGCTCACCGTGCCTCTCCTGTGCGTCCTATTAAGCAGTGACTAAACGTTTCTGCCAATGTCTAGGTCTAGTGGGGATAGAGAAGATTCGCGAATAGCTACTGATCCTCTGATACACAAAGTTTTCATCATTTTAGCAACATATTTTATTAAGCACTTTATTTCTACCGCCATGTCTAAGTGAAGCACTGTGCGATGCATTCTCTGGTTTATTTCTCCATTATTAAACCGAGGTTAAGAAAATCTGCTGCTGTATTTTTGTCATAGCCTCTGGCTTGTTCCTTTCCATGGCAAATTAGTTTAATCAAGTTGTCATGTGCAAAGCTCATGTCTGCGCTTTCATGGTAATGGCTGACACCGGTTGAACCAAACTATTAGAATTGATGCAGGCAGATGTTACAAGTGGAATATTATCAGAGAGATCAACAGACACTGAACCATCTCTTAATGCTGCTCATTGCCTTCCTGACATCTTCTACGTTAAGGGAAAGTGGCAATTTATTAAAGTCAGTGAATCAGTAATTTGGTTAGTGTTTCAAATACTTGTTTTCTAAGTGAGGTCGGGGTGAGGTTACGTGACCTGATCCAGTGATCGCTAATTGAGAACATTAATGCAGAAACTCTGGCGTGCATTCAAATGACAGAACACAGCATAATGCAGAGGCTGGAGTCACTAACTGCCAGTCATTATCAATTGGTTCCTCAGGTCAATGGGGGTGACAGTGTAGGAGTCCAGATTTGCCCGATAGAGCGCAATCACACACATCCATTAATAAGTAGAGCTGTGCGGCGGGCACTTTTCGTGTTTTGGTTTTGGTTCTGGTTCCATCCTCGTGTTTTGGATCTGGATTGGTTTTGCCAAAACCACCCTTTCGTGTTTTGGTTTTGGTTTTGGATCTGGATGATTTTTGAAAAAAACATAAAAACAGCTAAAATCACAGAATTTAGGGGTAATTTTGATCCTACGGTATTATTAACCTCAATAACATTAATTTACACTAATTTCCAGTCTATTCTGAACACCTCACACCTCACAATATTGTTTTTAGGCCAAAAGGTTGCACCGAGGTGGCTGTATGACTAAGCTAAGCGACACAAGTGTGCGGCACAAACACCTGGCCCATCTAGGAGTGGCACTGCAGTGTCAGACAGGATGGCAGATTTAAAAAATGGGCCCCAAACAGCACATCATGCAAAAAAGAAAAAGAGGTGCAATGAGATAGCTGTATGACTAAGCTAAGCGACACAAGTGTGCGGCACAATCACCTGCCCATCTAGGAGTGGCACTGCAGTGGCAGACAGGATGGCACTTAAAAAAAAAATAGTCCCCAAACAGCACATCATGCAATGAAGTAAAAGAGGTGCAATGAGGTAGCTGTATGACTAAGCTAAGCGACACAAGTGTGCGGCACAAACCACATGGGACGTGCTGGAATTTGCACAGATGTAATACACGCACAATATTGGTGGCACAGGAGAGCGTACCCCTAAAACACACACACGGCAAAGTATGTAAAATGAATTTGGATAATAATAACTCTTTTATTTGGAGCTATTATTATTTATAATATGCAGCACAGGCGAGCGTACCTACCCATACACCACACAGGGCAAACCCTGTAAAAATGATTTTGATAATAATATAAGTAATGTATTTAAGCCTTTTATTTGGAGTAAATAAATAGGATTTTAATACCTACCGGTAAATCCTTTTCTCCTAGTCCATAGAGGATGCTGGGGACTCCAAAAGGACCATGGGGTATAGATGGGATCCGCAGGAGACATGGGCACACTATAAGACTTTGAATAGGTGTGAACTGGCTCCTCCCTCTATGCCCCTCCTCTAGACCTCAGTTATAGGAACTGTGCCCAGGGAGACGGACATTTCGAGGAAAAGGATTTTTGTTAACCAAGGGTGAGATACACACCAACTCACACCACAACACACCGCACAACATGGCTTTTAAACAATACCAGTTAACAGCATGAACTAAAAACAGCAACAAGCTGAACATAACCGATACACAACCTCAGTGTAACATAAGCAATAACTATCAATACTACTGCAAAAACAGTCCGCACAGGGACGGGCGCCCAGCATCCTCTACGGACTAGGAGAAAAGGATTTACCGGTAGGTATTAAAATCCTATTTTCTCTTACGTCCTAGAGGATGCTGGGGACTCCAAAAGGACCATGGGGTCTATACCAAAGCTCCAGACCGGGCGGGAGAGTGCGGACGACTCTGCAGCACCGATTGAGCAAACATGAGGTCCTCATCAGCCAGGGTATCAAACTTGTAGAACTTAGCAAAAGTGTTTGAACCCGACCACGTAGCTGCTCGGCAAAGTTGAAGCGCCGAGACTCCTCGGGCAGCCGCCCAAGATGAGCCCACCTTCCTGGTAGAATGGGCTTTGACTGACTTCGGCAACGGTAATCCAACCGTAGAATTAGCATGCCGAATCGTATTACAGATCCAGCGGGCAATAGTCTGCTTGGAAGCTGGAGCCCCAATTTTGTTGGGAGCATATAGGACAAACAGAGCCTCTGATTTCCTAATTTGAGCCGTTCTGGCGACATAAATTTTCAAAGCTCTGACTACATCGAGAGATTTTGAAACAGCCAAGGCATCCGTAGCCACAGGCACCACAATAGGTTGGTTTATGTGAAACGAAGAAACCACCTTCGGCAGAAATTGTTGACGAGTTCTCAATTCCGCTCTATCCACATGGAAAATCAAATAGGGGCTCTTGTGAGACAAAGCCGCCAATTCCGACACCCGTCTTGTGGACGCCAAGGCCAAAAGCATGACCACTTTCCAAGTGAGAAATTTCAACTCAACCTTTCGCAAAGGTTCAAACCAGTGAGACATAAGAAATTACAACACCACGTCAAGATTAGTGATGAGCGGATTCGGTTCCTCGGAAACCGAACCCCCCCGAACTTCACCCATTTTACACGGGTCCGAGGCATACTCGGATTCTCCCGTGTGGCTCGGTTAACCCGAGCGCGCCCGAACGTCATCATCCCGCTGTCGGATTCTCGCGAGATTCGGATTCTATATAAGGAGCCGCGCGTCGCCGCCATTTTCACTTGTGCATTGGAAATGTTAGGGAGAGGACGTGGCTGGCGTCCTCTCCGTTTATTAATGTTGCTGCAAATATTTGTGCTTATTGCTTAATTGTGGGGACTGGGGAGCAGCTGTATTATATAGGAGGAGTACAGTGCAGAGTTTTGCTGATCAGTGACCACCAGTTTTATCCGTTCTCTGCCTGAAAAACGCTCCATATCTGTGCTCAGTGTGCTGCATATATCTGTGCTCACACTGCTTTATTGTGGGGACTGGGGACCAGCAGTATTATATAGGAGGAGTACAGTGCAGAGTTTTGCTGACAGTGACCACCAGCATATATAGTTCTGCTCTACCTACCTCTGTGTCGTCAAGTATACTATCCATCTAGATTCTATACCTGTGGTGCATTTTAGTTTTGCAGTTTGCTGACAGTGACCACCAGTATATATAGCAGTATGGTACGGAAGGCCACTGCTCTACCTACCTCTGTGTCGTCAAGTATACTATCCATCTAGATTCTATACCTGTGGTGCATTTTAGTTTTGCAGTTTGCTGACAGTGACCACCAGTATATATAGCAGTATGGTACGGAAGGCCACTGCTCTACCTACCTCTGTGTCGTCAAGTATACTATCCATCTAGATTCTATACCTGTGGTGCATTTTAGTTTTGCAGTTTGCTGACAGTGACCACCAGTATATATAGCAGTACGGTACGGAAGGCCACTGCTCTACCTACCTCTGTGTCGTCAAGTATACTATCCATCTAGATTCTATACCTGTGGTGCATTTTAGGTTTGCAGTTTGCTGACAGTGACCACTAGTATATATAGCAGTATGGTACGGAAGGCCACTGCTCTACCTACCTCTGTGTCGTCAAGTATACTATCCATCTAGATTCTATACCTGTGGTGCATTTTAGTTTTGCAATTTGCTGACAGTGACCACCAGTATATATAGCAGTACGGTACGGAAGGCCACTGCTCTACCTACCTCTGTGTCGTCAAGTATACTATCCATCTAGATTCTATACCTGTGGTGCATTTTAGGTTTGCAGTTTGCTGACAGTGACCACCAGTATATATAGCAGTACGGTACGGAAGGCCACTGCTCTACCTATCTCTGTGTCGTCAAGTATACTATCCATCTAGATTCTATACCTGTGGTGCATTTTAGTTTTGCAGTTTGCTGACAGTGACCACCAGTATATATAGCAGTACGGTACGGAAGGCCACTGCTCTACCTACCTCTGTGTTGTCAAGAATTCTATCCATCCATACCTGTGGTGCATTTCAGTTGTGCGCAGTATATATAGTAGTAGGCCATTGCTATTGATACTGGCATATAATTCCACACATTAAAAAATGGAGAACAAAAATGTGGAGGTTAAAATAGGGAAAGATCAAGATCCACTTCCACCTCGTGCTGAAGCTGCTGCCACTAGTCATGGGCGAGACAATGAAATGCCATCAACATCGTCTGCCAAGGCCGATGCCCAATGTCATTGTAGAGAGCATGTAAAATCCAAAAAACAAAAGTTCAGTTAAATGACCCAAAAATCAAAATTAAAAGCGTTTGATGAGAAGCGTAAACTTGCCAATATGCCATTTACGACACGGAGTGGCAAGGAACGGCTGAGGCCTTGGCCTATGTTCATGGCTAGTGGTTCAGATTCACATGAGGATGGAAGCACTCATCCTCTCGCTAGAAAACTGCAGTGCCACTCCTAGATGGGCCAGGTGTTTGTGTCGGCCACTTGGGTCGCTTAGCTTAGTCACACAGCTACCTCATTGCACCTCTTTTTCTCTTTGCATCATGTGCTGTTTGGGGACTATTTTTTTGAAGTGCCATCCTGTCTGACACTGCAGTGCCACACCTAGATGGGCCAGGTGTTTGTGTCGGCCACTTGTGTCGCTTAGCTTAGTCACACAGCGACCTTGGTACGTCTCTTTTTTTCTTTGCATCATGTGCTGTTTGGGGACTATTTTTTTGAAGTGCCATCCTGTCTGACACTGCAGTGCCACTCCTAGATGGGCCAGGTGTTTGTGTCGGCCACTTGTGTCGCTTAGCTTAGTCACACAGCGACCTTGGTGCGCCTCTTTTTTTCTTTGCATCATGTGCTGTTTGGGGACTATTTTTTTGAAGTGCCATTCTGCCTGACACTGCAGTTCCGCTCCTAGATGGGCCAGGTGTTTGTGTCGGCCACTTGTGTCGCTTAGCTTAGCCATCCAGCGACCTCGGTGCAAATTTTAGGACTAAAAATAATATTGTGAGGTGTTCAGAATAGACTGAAAATGAGTGTAAATTATGGTTATTGAGGTTAATAATACTATGGGATCAAAATGACCCCCAAATTCTATGATTTAAGCTGTTTTTGAGGGGTTTTTGTAAAAAAACACCCGAATCCAAAACACACCCGAATCCGACAAAAAAATTTCAGGGAGGTTTTAGCAAAACTCGTCCGAATCCAAAACACGGCCGCGGAACCGAATCCAAAACCAAAACACAAAACCCGAAAAATTTCTGGTGCACATCTCTAGTCAAGATCCCACGGTGCCACGGGTGGCACAAACGGAGGATGGATGTGCAGTACTCCCTTCACGAAAGTCTGAACCTCTGGAAGGGCGGCTAATTCTTTTTGAAAGAAAATAGATAAAGCTGAAATCTGCACTTTAATGGAACTTAATTTCAGGCCTGCATCCACACCTGCCTGCAAAAAATGGAGGAAATGACCCAGCTGAAACTCCTCCGTAGGAGCCTTCTTGGCTTCACACCAAGACACATACTTTCTCCAAATACAGTGATAATGCTTTGCCGTGACCTCCTTTCTAGCCTTAAGGAGAGTGGGGATGACTTCCCCGGGAATACCCTTTTGAGCTAGCATTTGGCGTTCAACCTCCACGCCGTCAAACGCAACCGCGGTAAGTCCTGGAAGACGCACGGGCCCTGCAGTAACAGATCCTCTCTGAGAGGAAGAGGCCAGGGATCTTCTATGAGCAATTTCTGAAGATCCGGATACCAGGCCCTCCGTGGCCAATCTGGAACAATGAGTACCGCCTGAACCCTTGTTCTTCTTATGATCCTTATCACTTTTGGAATGAGTGGAAGTGGAGGGAACACATATACCGACTGAAACACCCACGGAGTTACCAGGGCGTCCACTGCACTGGCTTGAGGGTCCCTCATCCTGGAACAATATCTCTGAAGCTTCTTGTTGTGGCGAGACGCCATCATGTCTATTTGAGGAATTCCTCAACGACTTGTCACTTCTGCAAAAACCTTGTGATGAACACCCCACTCTCCTGTATGGAGATCATGTCTGCTGAGGAAATCTGCTTCCCAGTTGTCCACGCCCGGAAGGAAGACCGCTGACAGAGTGCTTACATGTTTTTACGCCCAGCGGAGAACTTTTGTGGACTCCGCCGTCGCCGCTCTGCTCTTTGTTCCGCCCTGGCGGTTTATGTACGCCACCGCTGTTACGTTGTCCGACTGAATCAGGACAGGTAGACCTCGAAGAAAGTGTTCCGCTTGCAGAAGGCCGTTGTAGATGGCTCTTAATTCCAGAACGTTTATGTGCAGACAAGCTTCCTGGCTTGACCATTTTCCCTCGAAATTTTTTCCCTGTGTGACTGCTCCCCAGCCTCGAAGACTTGCATCCGTGGTCACCAGGACCCAATCCTGGATCCCTAACCTGCGTCCCTCTAGGAGGTGAGAACTTCGAAGCCACCGCAGGAGAGATATTCTGGTCCTGGAAGATAGACTTATTTTCTGGTGCATGTGTAGGTGAGACCCGGACCACTTGTCCAACAGGTCCCACTGAAATACCCGGGCATGAAACCTGCCAAATGGAATGGCTTCGTAAGCTGCAACCATCTTCCCCAGCACCCGAGTGCATTGATGAATCGACACTCTTGCCGGTTTCAGAATCTCCTTGACCATGGTCTGGATTTCCAGAGCTTTTTCCGCTGGGAGAAACACTCTCTGCAGTTCCGTGTCCAGGATCATGCCCAAGAAGGACAGCCGAGTTGTCGGAATCAACTGTGACTTCGGCAAATTTAGAATCCAACCATGTTGTTGCAGAACTGTCAAGGAGAGTGCCACGTTTCTTAGCAACTGCTCCTTTGATCTTGCCTTTAACAGGAGATCGTCCAAGTACGGGATAATTGTGACACCCTGCTTGTGTAGGAGTACCATCATTTCTGCCATTACTTTGGTGAAGACCCTCGAAGCCGTGGAAAGACCAAACGGCAACGTCTGAAATTGGTAATGACAATCCTGAACCGCAAACCTCAGGAAAGCTTGATGTGGAGGATATAATGGGACATGTAAGTAGGCATCTTTTATGTCGACTGACACCATAAAATCCCCCCCTTCCAGACTGGAGATCACTGCTCGAAGAGATTCCATCTTGAACTTGAAAGTTTTCAAATACAGATTGAGGGATTTTAGGTTCAGGATCGGTCTGACCGAGCCATCCGGCTTTGGTACGACAAACAGGCTCGAATAAAACCCTTCTCCCCATTGAGACAGGGGTACCGTGACAATGACACGCTGTTGACACAGCTATTGTATCGCAGCACGCACTACTTCCCTTTCTGGGATAGAAACTGGCAAGGCTGATTTGAAAAATCGGTGGGGGGGCACATCTTGAAACTCCAGTTTGTACCATTGGGACACTATGTCTAACACCCAAGGATCCAGGCCCGAGTGAAACAGACCTGACTGAAGAGTCGGAGGCGCGCCCCCACCGGTACGGACTACCGTAGAGGAGTCCCAGCGTCATGCGGTGGACTTGGCAGAAGCCGGGGAGGACTTCTGCTCCTGAGAGCCTGGCACAGCAGGCGACCTTTTTCCCCTTCCTCTACCCTTAGAGGCAAGGAAGGACGACCCTCTTCCTTTTTTGTATTTATCAGGCCGAAAGGACTGCATCAGAAAATGCGGCACCTTTTTCTGTTGTGCAGGAACATAAGGAAGAAAGGATGACTTACCCGCTGTAGCTGTAGACACCAGGTCATCGAGGCCGTCACCAAACAAGACATTACCTTTATATGGGAGAGCCTCCGTAGCTTTCTTAGAGTTGGCATCAGCATTCCATTGATGAATCCACAGCGCTCTCCTGGCCGAGACTGCCATGGCTTTGGCCCTTGATCCCAAGAGGCCAATATCCCTTGCCGCATCCTTTAGGTAAGCTGCAGCGTCCCTGATATAATCGAGAGTCAAAAGAATGCTATCCCTATCCAGGATATCCATGTCAGCTGCCAAATTATCTGCCCACTTACCAATAGCACTACTCAACCATGGCGACGCCACGGCAGGTCTGAGCAGCGCACCCATAGTGACATAAATGGATTTTAAGGTTGTTTCCTGTTTACGATCCGCAGGGTCCCTAAGGGCAGCAGTGTCAGGAGACAGAAGCGCCACCTTCTTGGACAGTCGTGATAGAGCCTTGTCCACATTGGGAGATGACTCCCACTTTTTCCTGTCGTCAGAGGGGAAAGGATATGCCATTAGAATTCTCTTGGGAATCGGACACCTTTTGTCAGGAGATTCCCAAGCTTTTTCACAAAGAGTGTTCAGCTCATGAGAGGGGGGAAACGTCACCTCAGGCTTTTTTCTCTTATACAAACAAACCCTTGTATCAGGAACAGCAGGTACCTCTGAAATATGTAAAACGTCCTTAATTGTCACAATCATGTACTGAATACTCTTAACCAGTTTCAGATTTAAACTGGCCTCACTATAGTCGACACTGGAATCAGAGTCCGTGTCGGTATCAGTATCCGCCATCTGGGTAAATGAACGCTTTTGTGACCCTGAGGGGGTCTGGACCTGAGACAAGGCGTCCTCCATGGATTTTCTCCACGTTTGTGTCTGAGAATCAGATTTATCTAGCCTTTTAGTCAATAACGCCACATTTGCATTCAATGTACTCAACATATCCACCCAATCAGCAGTCGGTGGTGCCGACAGAGTCACTCCCAGCGCCTTATCTGCCCCCACGGCCACCTCCTCCGGGGAGGAGCACACAGCCTCAGACATGTCGACACACACGTACCGACACGCACCAACACACTGGCAACAGGGGACAGACCCACGGAAAGCTTGTTAGACACACACAGAGGGAGTATACCAGCTCACACCCCAGCGCCTATCCCGGTACTGAAAGCCAATACACACTGCCTCAGACTTTGGCCAGATTTATAGTCAAACTCCAGTAATCATGCTGCCCAGGGCGCCCCCCCTGCGCCCTGCACCCTGCAAGTGCCGCCATAAGTGTGTGTGGGAGCATGGCGCGCAGCACGACCGCTGCGCAGTACCTCATTACTGAAGTCTTCTGCCGTCACTGAAGTGTTCTGTTCTTCTTTATACTCACCCGGCTTCTTTCTTCTGGCTCTCTGAGGGGGTTGACGGCGCGGCTCCGGGAACAAGCAGCTAGGTGCACCAAGTGATCGAACCCTCTGGAGCTAATGGTGTCCAGTAGCCTAAGAAGCAGAGCCTTTGAACTCAGAAGAAGTAGGTCTGCTTCTCTCCCCTCACTCCCACGAAGCAGGGAACCTGTAGCCAGCAGATCTCCCTGAAAATAAAAAACCTAACATAAAGTCTTTTCAGAGAAACTCAGGAGAGCTCCCCTAGTGTGTGTCCAGTCTCTCTGGGCACATAATCTAACTGAGGTCTGGAGGAGGGGCATAGAGGGAGGAGCCAGTTCACACCCATTCAAAGTCTTATAGTGTGCCCATGTATCCTGCGGATCCCGTCTATACCCCATGAATCCTGGCAAAGCGAATGAAGGGCTCCATTCACAAGTCCCACATACTTTCTGGAATCACTCCGTCTTAGCTCTCCTTCAATTTCTCCAGCTGCTTCTGCAAAAACCTGATGAGGGGAATGACCTGACTCAAGCTGGCAGTGTCTGAACTGACTTCATGTGTGGCAAGTTCGAAGGGTTGGAGAACCTTGCACAAGACGGAAATCATTCTCCACTACGCTTGAGTCAGGTGCATTCCCCCTCCTTTGCCTATGTTGTAGGTGGATGTATAGGCTTGAATGGCCTTTTGCTGCTCCTCCATCCTCTGAAGCATATGGAGTGTTGAATTCCACTTCGTTACCACCTCTTGCTTCAGGTGACGGCAGGGCAGGTCCAGGACTGTTTGCTGGCACTCCAGTCTTCGGCACGCGGTGGCAGAATGTCGAAAGTGGCCCGCAATTTTTTCGGGCCAACGACAGCATCTCCTGCACGCCCGTCTTTTTTCAAAAAATTCTGCACCACCAAATTAATTGTATGTGCAAAACATGGGACGTGCTGGAATTTGCCCAGATGTAATGCACGCACAATATTGGTGGCGTTGTCCGATATCACAAATTCCCAGGAGAGTCTAATTGGGGTAAGCCATTGTGCGATGATGTCCCTCAGTTTCCGTAAGAGGTTGTCAGCGGTGTGCCTCTTATGGAAAGCGTGATACATAGCGTAGCCTGCCTAGGAACGAGTTGGCATTTGCGAGATGCTGCTACTGGTGCCGCTGCTGTTGTTGCTGCGGGAGGCAATACATCTACCCAGCGGGCTGTCACAGTCATATAGTCCTTAGTCTGCCCTGTTCCACTCGTCCACATGTCCGTCATTAAGTGGACAGTGGGTACAACTGCATTTTTTAGGACACGGAAGACACTTTTTCTGACGTCTCTGTACATTCTCGGTATCGCCTGCCTAGTGAAGTGGAGCCTACAGTAGATGGGATTTGGTATCGGGGACACAATACCTCAAACAATTCTCTAAGTCCCACTGAACTAATGGCAGATACCAGATGCACGTCTTACACCAACATATCTGTCAATGCCTCAGTTATCCGCTTTGCAACAGGATGACTGCTGTCATATTTAATCTTCCTCACAAAGGACTGTTGGACAGTCAATTGCTTAGTTGAAGTAGTACAAGTGGTCTTCCGACTTCCCCTCTGGGATGACGATCGACTCCCAGCAGCAACAACAGCAGTGGCAGCAACAGCAGCAGTACACTCAAGGATCCTCCGGAGGAATCCCGGTTAGGAGAGGACTCCTCAGTCTTGCCAGTGACATGGACTACAGGACTACCGACGTTCCTGAGGAGGAAGTTGACGTTGAGGGAGTTGGTGGTGTGGCTTGCAGAAGCTTGGGTACAAGAGGAAGAAGGGATTTAGGTGTCAGTGGACTGTTTACGCTCTTACCCAAAGTTTTACAACTTGACATTGACTTCTGATGAATGCGCTGCAGGTGACGTATAAGGGAGGATGTTCCTAGGTGGTTAACGTCCTTACAGATTGACAAAGGCAACACACGGCTTGACACCTGTTGTCCAGATTTGTGGAGAAATAATTACACACCGTAGAGGTGGCTTTTTTGGTATTTTGCCCAGGCATCACAATGGGCTTATTCATCCCACGGACAACAGGTGTCTCCCCCGGTGCCTGATTTAAACAAACCACATCACCATCAGAATCCTCCTCGTCAACTTCCTCCTCAGCGCCAGCAACACCCATATCCTCATCCTGGTGTAATTCAACAGTGACATCTTCAGTTTGAATATCAGAAACTGGACTGTTTGTGCTCCCTCCAGCACTTGCAGAGGGCATGCAAATGGCGGAAGGAGCCACCTCTTCCAGTCCAGGGTTGGGAAGGTAAGGCATTGCAACCGCCGACACACTTAGACACTCCTTGGGGATTTGTGATAACATCTTAGAACGCACAGTTCTTTGCTGTGCTTTTTCCATCTTAACTCTTATCATTTTTCTAGCGGGAGTATGAGGGCTTCCATCGTCATGTGAAGCTGAACCACTAGTCATAAACATAGGCCGGGGCCTTAGCCGTTCCTTGCCACTCCGTGTCATAAATGGCATATTGGCAAGTTTACGTTTCTCCTAAAACCATTTAAATTTATTTTTGTGGGCCATTTTACTGAACTTTTGCTTTTTGGATTTGACATGCCCTCTACTATGACATTGGGCATCAGCCTTGGTAGAAGACGTTGATGGCATTTCACTGTCTATGTCATGACTAGTGGCAGCAGCTTCAGCACTAGGAGGAAGTGGTTCTTGATCTTTCCCTATTTTATCCTCCAAATTTTTGTTCTCCATTATTTTTCTGCAGTTATATAACAGTATGCGGTACAGGAGAGCGTACCTCTACAATACACAGGGCAAACCCTGTAAAAATTATTTGGATGAAATATTATTAACCTCTTTATTTGAAGTAAATAATATACAGCACAGGACAGCACCACTGAACTTATATGGCAGCACCACTGGACTGGATTTATACAGTAGTACCACTGGAATTATACGGTACAACTGGAATTATACAGTACCTCAGTATCAATGGATTTATACGCCAGTACCACTGGAATTATACGGCAGGATCACTGGAATTATACGGCAGTACCACTCGACTTATACGGCAGTACCACTGGACATATACGGCAGTATCACTGGACTGGATTTATACGCCAGTGCTGCTGAAATTATACGCCAGTGCCACTGGAATTATATGGCAGTATCACTGGATTTATACGCCAGTACCACTGGAATTATACGTCAGGATCACTGGAATTATACGCCAGTATCACTGGAATTATACGGCAGTACCACTGGATTTATATGGCAGTACCACTGGACATATACATCAGTATCACTGGACTGGATTTATACGCCAGTACTGCTGGAATTATACGCCAGTAACACTGTAATTATATGGCAGTATCATTGGATTTATACAACAGTACCACTGGACATATACGGCAGTATCACTGAACTGGATTTATATGCCAGTACCGCTGGAATTATACGCCAGTACCAATGGAATCATACGGCAGTATCACTGGAATTATACGCCAGTACTACTGGAATTATATGGCAGGATCATTGGAATTATACGGCAGCATCACTGGAATTATACGGCAGTACCACTGGATTTATACGGCAGTACCACTGGACATATATGGCAGTATCACTGGACTGGATTTATGCGCCAGTACCGCTGGAATTATATGCCAGTACGACTGGAATTATATGGCAGTATCACTGGAATTATACGGCAGTATCACTGGAATTATACAGCAGTACCACTGGACATACAGATTGGTCCATGGTTATCTTGGCTAGTTTGCTGCACCTAGGCACAACATGGTTTATTAACATAAACCCTTCATCTATTGTTCTCAGCTGCAATACAATACAGAGAACAATACAGCAGGGGATTAAGTAATTACAGCAGGGGATTAAGTCAGACTGCCCAGTCTCAGTTAATCCCATTAAAGGTCAAGATAAACGTGGACCCATCTGTATATGGCAGTATCACTGGACATATACGGCAGTACCACTGGACATATACAGCAGCACAGGGACACCACCACTGGACTGATGCAGGATAACACAGCACCACTGCAATGGACTGGATTTATACAGCGGCATTGGACATATGGCAGCAGAGGACACCACCACTGTGACTGGACTGATGCAGCACAAGACACTACCACTGTACTGATGCAGGACAACACAGCACCACTGCAATGGAAATATACGGCAGTATCACTGGACTGAATCTATATGCCAATACCGCTGGAATGATACGCCAGTACCACTGGAATTATACGGCAGTATCACTGGAATTATATGGCAGCACTACTGGAATTATATGACAGTACCACTGGACTGGATTTATACGCCAGTGCCGCCGGAATTATATGGCAGTACCACTGGAATTATATGGCAGTATCACTGGAATTATACAGCAGTATCACTGGAATTATATGGCAGTACCACTGGAATTATACGGCCGTATCATTGGACTGGATTTATACGCCAGTACCACTGGAATTATACGGCAGGATCACTGGGATTATACGGCAGTATCACTGGAATTATATGGCAGTACCACTGGATTTATACGTCAGTACCACTGGACATATACGGCAGTATCACTGGACTGGATTTATACGCCAGTGCCGCTGGAATTATACGCCAGTACCACTGGAATTATATGACAGTATCACTGGAATTATACAGCAGTATCACTGGAATTATATGGCAGTACCACTGGAATTATACGGCAGTATCATTGGACTGGATTTATACGCCAGTACTGCTGGAATTATGCGCAAGTACCAATGGAATTATATAGCAGTATCACCTGAATTATACGGCAGTACGACTGGAATTATACGTCAGTACCACTGGACACATACGGCAGTATCACTGGACTGGATTTATACGACAGTACCGCTGGAATTATACGCTGTACCACTGGATTTATACGGCAGTATCACTGGATTTATACGGCAGTACCACTGGACATATACGGCAGTATCACTGGACATATACAGCAGTATCATTGGACTGGATTTATGCGTCAGTACCGCTGGAATTATACGCCAGTACTACTGGAATTATACGGCAGTATCACTGGATTTATACGGCAGTACCGCTGGACATATACAGCAGCACAGGGACACCACCACTGGACTGATGCAGGATAACACAGCACTACTGCAATGGACTGGATTTATACAGCAGCACTGGACATATGGCAGCAGAGGACACCACCACTGTGACTGGATTGATGCAGCACAAGACACTACCACTGTACTGATGCAGGACAACACAGCACCACTGCAATGGACTGGACTTATACAGCAGCACTGGACATATCTCAGCAGAGGACATCACCACTGTGACTGGACTGATGCAGCACAAGACACTACCACTGTACTGATGCAGGACAACACAGCACCACTGCAATGGACTGGACTTATACAGCAGCACTGGACATATGGCAGCAGAAGACACAACCACTGTGACTGGACTGATGCAGCACAATACACCACCACTGAATTGATGCAGCACAACACAGCACCACTGGACTGGACTTATACAGCAGCACTGGACATATTGCAGCAGAGGACACCACCACTGCGACTGGACTGATGCAGCACAAGACACTACCACTGAACTAATGCAGGACAGTGAGGATGGAGAAACGTCCTCTCTCTACACTCTCCAATGCCAGAGTGAAAATGGCGGCGACGCGTGGCTCCTTACATGGAATTCAAACCCTACGAGAATCCGACAGTGGGATGATGACGTTTTGCCTCGTTCTGGTTTCCGAGTCAGGCGGGAAAACCCGAGCCTGACTCGGATCCGGGCTCGGGTAGTGAAGTCCGGTAGGGTTCGGTTCTCAGGGAACCGAACCCGCTCATCTCTATTAATAAGTCCTGAATGATTTCTTGGCAGCCCTGCTCAGGTATAATTAATTCTTAGATAAGTGCACACTCCACCCAAGTGTCCAGGTTTTGGTGTAGCAGTCCTGATCAAAAGTCTCTGACCCGCTGTCGCAACAGGGGACATATCTGTCCTCTGGAGACATAGTTGCGCAGAATGGGGGAGTTTCCAATTGCCCAGAAGCCGTCTTCCCTACACCCTGGCCAGATGCCACTACATTCAGTATAAAGGGCAGGATAGAGCTGCTGCACATTTTCCTACCAAGTCTATTCTGTGTGTGGCTATGATAATGAGCAATGTTTAACCAGCCCTAGCATTTGTGCTTAGGCTGGTATGGAAATAATGGGGTAAAAATACAGCATGGGTCCCCCTCCCTGGTTCTGCCCTTACCTGAATTAGGAAGTGTGGTGTTATCCAATCCCCACCCCATTTCCCGCTATCATTCCACCAGCACTAGGCAGTTCTCACCAGGGTGGGTTCCCCCAGGAGAGTGAGACCCATAAACGATATGATGTGTCATCCCTTCTGGACCCAACCAGCTCTAGTGCCAAAACAATAGGTTCTTCTCCATACAACATTGGGGAAGGAAACAAAAGGCAGCCTATTAAAACACTAATGTAAGCAGCGACGGACTGGGGCTCTAAATCGGCCCGGGCATTCGTAACCGTGCACACAGGGGTGCGCCGCCACGATGTATGGGGGCATGCCGCAAATCATGTGGGCAGCTGAAGCAGAGAGCCGGAGGCTGCATAGGGATGGACATCGGAAGCAAACCATCATACGATAGCAACACTTGCTGGGGGCGGGGGCTCGCCGTGAGTCTGGGGGCGTGGACTCGCGGCACCCCCCCATTTCTATGGAGACCGGTGGGGGGCTGAAGCAGAGAACCGGAGGCTGCTGCACGCGGCCTTCCCAGCTCCCTGAGGGACCGGATCGGCCCCAGGGCAGTAGAGAGCCGGGCTGGACCCAGGTACTTTTCAGGGGGTGTGGCCTAATCACAGCAGGTGTGGCCATGGACCCTTAGAAAAAAATACAGAAAAAATTGTATTTTAAGTGCCTCCATGGCCACACTGCAGCCCAGCACATAGCAACTTTTGATGGGCTAAGGATAAGAGCTGCAGCTGCTGCTGCCTTGTAAGGAGGGAGGGGGCCCAGGGCCCCAACTGGGCCCCTCCATCAGACCTGGGCCCTGGTAATTTGTACCCTCTCCCCCCCCTCTCTCGACACCACTGATCGGCCCACCTGCCCTTCTGGCATGTGCCAGAAGTGCCAGATGGCCAGTCCGGCCCTGACTGTAAGTGTCATATCACTACATTGCCTATTTAACGCATGCCCCATGTAGTTTGGAAAGGTGTCATCTAGTGGATGGAAAGTAGTATTACACTTTCCTGCATCTCAGTTCGTTATGCAGAGACTGAATATGCCATGTTGCTTATAGGCGCGGAGTATTAGACATGGCAAACCTGTCATGTTACATGGCATATGAATGATAGGTGTATGTGGACACAGCTCTACAGTCATGGGCACCACAAAGAGGGGGTGTATTAATCAACACCATCGCCGTTTGTGCTGTAGACCTGTGCCCCTACTCATTATGTCACAGCAGTGGTTGTTTGACACTTCTACACTTCTATACTGTACCAGTGACTGTGTATGTACCTTTAAGCTATGACATACCCTCCAACATTTTACACATAAAAATCGGTACAAATTATGCAAGGGGGCGTGGTCATGGGTAAAGGGGGAGTGGCCACACCCATTTTCCTATACTTTCAATGGAAGTTTGGAGAGCCAAAAATCAGTACACACCATAAAAAAAAGGTACTGTATTTCCCAAAAAGGTACAGTTGGAGGGTATGCTATGACGGAGGTAAACTGCTCAGTTTCTGTGACGGGATTAGACATATGGGCCCTCATTCCGAGTTGTTCGCTCGCAAGCTGCTTTTAGCAGCATTGCACACGCTAAGCCGCCGCCTACTGGGAGTGAATCTTAGCTTAGCAAAATTGCGAACGAAAGATTCGCAATATTGAGAAAAGACTTCTCTGTGCAGTTTCTGAGTAGCTCGAGACTTACTCTTCCAGTGCGATCAGTTCAGTGCTTGTCGTTCCTGGTTTGACGTCACAAACACATCCAGCATTCGCCCAGACACTCCTCCGTTTCTCCAGCCACTCCCGCGTTTTTCCCAGAAACTGTAGCGTTTTTACACACACTCCCATAAAACGGTCAGTTTCCGCCCAGAAACACCCACTTCCTGTCAATCACACTCCGATCTCCAGAACGAAGAAAAAAACCTCGTAATGCCGTGAGTAAAATACCAAACTTCATAGCAAATTTACGTGGCGCAGTCACAGTGCGAACATTGCGCATGCGCAATTAGCGGAAAATCGCTGCGATGCGAAGAAAATTACCAAGCGAACAACTCGGAATGACCACCATGGACTGAAAAAACGCATAGAGCATTGTCCTCTCACTTAAATGCTTTCAACCATATTTACAAAAGTAAGTGTAGTGTTAGTTTAAATAAAGCCCCATTCATTTCACTGGAATAAGACGAACACTTAGCACCATTAGTAAGGAAAATATTGAGCTTCTCATTGATATAGAAAAACCCTGCCCATTCTCATGATTGCAGGTGTGGTAACATGAAAGCTACTCTTAGTTCTCATTAGCCGCTGTGGTTAATAGACCTTTTCCTGCTTAGAATCCTTGATTGCAAACAGCTGTGTGTCTGAGTGCCGAGGACACCTGCAACCTGGGAGAAGCTTCTTTGAATAGACGTGGAAATATCGCCATCAGCAGGCTCAGGAGAATATACACAGAGATACACAGTTTCTATCCCATTCATTTCAAGCAGCGCATGTGAATTGTTCAGATTTCTGATTTGTTATTGGAGTCAGAGCCTCCCTTCATGGTTGCAGCACACATTACAAATAGTAACTCTGAATGTTGACATGCAGCAAGTCATCATACTTGGCATGTCAACATTGACCATTTAGACATTCATCATGTTGACTTGACACTAATGAAAAGTTGACTAATTAGAACGTTGACCAAAAGGATCCTGGTCATCTAGCGATGGCTTTCCTGGACCGGCAGGGACGGTGGCTCCAGTGGTGTCTTCCGAATCCGGCGGTGAAGTTATGAAGACTTACAGCAGATTTTCTGGTACTTCCGGCGATGAGCATCCATAACACCTAGCCCTCCACCTAGTGACTAACCGTAATCTTTCCTCTTGCAACCTTACACTATCCCTCTCCTAGTAAGGGGCGTAGGGAGGGTGGAACAAGTGGAGTTCGAGCTCCAGGCGCCGCTGGGGACAGAAGGCGCCGGCTCACTGCACAGACACTGCACAGCTGAGAGCCGGGATCTCGGGCAGGGGTAGGAGGAGATGACTAGAAGAGAGGGAAGGGGTGGCCACCACACTGCCTGCATGTTGCATATCACTGATTGCACAGTACAGAGAGTCCAGTGCAGTGCAGTGTGGTGTGTTGTTACGGGAAGAGGGGAGGTTTGGAGGCTTGTCAGCAGAACTTTCCTGGCTGTCGGGTATCTGCATTTAAACAAAACACAAACGAAAACAGGTGCGCTGATTTGGGTGGAGTTCAGGTTTAGTTAGTTTTTCATAGGTTTGTCAGTGTGTGCTGCTGCTTCCCCCTAATGAGGCAATTGCCAACCTCAATATGGTGAACTGCAGAAGAATTTTTTGTTTTGGGGATGCGCTACACCACTGGCAAAGGAATAAAAATTCTCATAAACACGTATATATAATACTATGTATTCCTGTATATAGAAAAAAGGGTTTTAATACTCGTCACACAATTCCAAAAAATAAAAATGTATAATTTATTTTTAAAGAGTTTCATATATAAACAAAAACATTTTTCATTAAATAAAACTTATAAAAACATATATTACTAAACATAAGTTTAAAGTATACTTTTTCTTTTTTTTAAAAAAACACGTGTGAAGATTGGTTGTAAAGCTGATATAGCCTTGTTTTTGAAAAGGACAGTCCTCAGGATTTGAAACAATGTTATTCTGTGTGAATGTCCTATTGTAGCGATCTTTGCTACAATTTAGCTTTATTTATTGGACGAAGTTCCCTAACATATGTCTGAGGAAGCCGCTGAGAGTGACGGAACAAGGCGGAGAAACGCGTTACATGTCTAAAGGAACCCACTCATCATCACCACAGTGACAGCCACGGACCCCAAAGAAATCGGAACCAGCAGCAAATACCTGAATCCCGGCAGAGTTTAAACATGGCAACCTAATTGAGGTACTTTAAGTCTGGAGGGATCAAGCTGTTACATTTGGAACCAGGGGAAAATAACGTGGATACAAGGTGGAGTGGCATATTAATTTATAATGCATGCTTAATAATCAACATCATAAGCTGTGCACAGCAGGGACTTAGGGAACTTCGTCCAATAAATAAAGCACGTGTTTTTTAAAAAAAAAGAAAAAGTATACTTTAAACTTATGTTTAGTAATATATGTTTTTATAAGTTTTATTTAATGAAAAATGTTTTTGTTTATATATGAAACTCTTTAAAAATAAATTATACATTTTTATTTTTTGGAATTGTGTGACGAGTATTAAAACCCTTTTTTCTATATACAGGAATACATAGTATTATATATACGTGTTTATGAGAATTTTTATTCCTTTGCCAGTGGTGTAGCGCATCCCCAAAACAAAAAATTCTTCCAGGGTATCTGCATTCAGTGATCTGGAACATGCAGGCAGTGTGGTGGCCACCCCTACTCTTTCCTCAGTCCTTTCCTTCTACCCACAGAGGTCCAGCCTGTCAATCACATAGAAGCTCCGCCCCTCCAGGCTGGAACGAGGAGCTGCTCTGCTGCTGCCCTCTTGGTGAGAATTAATGTGTGTATACTGTGTGTTTATGACTTTATGTGTATATGTCTGTGTTTGTGTGTAAATGTGTGTGTATATGTCTGTGTCATACTTGCCTACTCTCCCGGAATGGCCGGGAGGCTCCCGAAAATCGTGTGACCCTCCCGGCCCCCCGGAAGAGCAGGCAAGTCTCCCGATTCGCGGGGACCCCCTACCCGTCCGCCCACTTAGTGTGTAAAGTGGGCGGTCCGGGCAGTCGATGACGCGATTCTTGCTGAATCGCGTCATCATAGCCACGCCCCCTGCAGTGTAATGCCGGTGATCGCGGCATTACAGAGTGGGGGCGTGGCTTAAAGGAGGCATCATTGTGACTCCGCCCTTGCTCCGCACCCACCCCGCCTACGGCCCACCCCCTCCCCTACGTCACAGCCTCCCCTGCCCGCCCTCTGAGCCGACCTGGCTGCTCTCTCCCGCAGAGAGCAGCCAGAATGTCGGTAACTATGGTCTGTGTGCTAATGTGTATACATGTATGTGTGTTTATGTGTATATATATCTTTGTTTACAGTATGTGTGAGTATGTGTGTGTTTATGTATGTCTGTGTGTATATGTGTATGTCTGTGTGCAGAGCCGGCCATAGGCATAGGCAAACTAGGCAATTGCCTAGGGCATTTGATATGCCTAGGGGCATCAGCAGCTTCTGCTGATTAAAATTATATGCGGCATGCCTATATTCTGTGTGTAACATTTCACATGCAGATACAGCCACAGTCTCACATAGTATATAGGCATGCTGCATATCATTTTAATCTGCAGAAGCGGCTTGTGCATCCTATCCACATAGCAATGCAAATAAGATGCATTTTTTCATTAAAAAAAAAAGGTGCCCAACATTAGCATTGAGGCAAGATTTATGAGGACACATCTGTATCCAAGCAGAGGCGGAGGTCACAGTGTTAGTGGCATTGTGAGTGCTGTGTGCATGTGAGTGGGTTGGTTGTGCAGTAGTGTTCAGAATATGTGTAAGGAGCATTATGTGTGTCATGTAAAAATGCATTAATAATGTGCAACATATGTGTAAGGGGCACTATGTGTGTCATTATGTGTATAAGGGCATTAATAATGTGCGGCATATGTGTAACAGGGTACTACTGTATGTGTGTCATTATGTGTATAGGGGCACTAATAATGTGCAGCAAATGTGTAGGGGGCACTATGTGTGTCATTATGCGTATAGGGGCACTAATAATGTGTGGCATATGTGTAAGGGACATTATGTGTAAAAGGACATTAATAAAGGTTGTCATGATGCGTAAGGTGCATTATGTTTATAAGGAGTCGGACATTAATAATGTGTCTCATGTGTAAGGGGCATTACTCTGTGGCATTGGCCCTCATTCCGAGTTGTTCGCTTGCTAGCTGCTTTTAGCAGCATTGCACACGCTAAGCCGCCGCCTACTGGGAGTGTATTTTAGCATAGCAGAATTACGAACGAAAGATTTGCAGAATTGCGAATAGAATTGCGAATAGAAATTTCTTTGCAGTTTCCGAGTAGCTCGAGACTTACTCTGCCACTGCGATCAGTTCAGTCAGTTTCGGTCCTAGTTTGACGTCACACACACGCCCAGCGTTCGCCCAGGAGCAGTGTGCGGCAGCCGGCGGGGGAACAGAGTGCGACGGCCTACGGGGGAGCTTCCAGCGGCGGCAGCTGGCAGCGGGAGTGATCTGTGCGGCGGCGGAGGAGGCACTGCAGGTACTATCCTCCCTGTAGCCCGCCGCACCGCTCCCCGTCTCTTCACTTCAATCCGGCTTGTTTTCAAGTCGGATTGAGTTTGTCGGAAAGGGGGCCAAAACCTGTTGGATTTGGCCCCGTTTCCGTCAGCAGCAGGTGGGTCCGCGGGTATTCCGCCAATCCACCTGTTTTTCGACTTGTTGGAAAAAATGTGCCCCTATTGAATAGGTTGGAACCCCTTCCGACCTATTCCAGTTGGAAACTGCCGTCTTTCCGACAAGACGGCAGTTTCCGACTCTTATTGAATATACCCCTTAGAATGTAAAAGGAGATGCTAGGACACATGGTATGACAGCCCAACGGTAAGTACTCATTGAAAGTCTTTTGTCACTGAGCTCACAGTATACAGTTGCCCACAGTTGTGGTTAGATCTATCTCTCCTGCTTAACATCACCAGCTTCCAGCAATCTCTGTGCACCTTTCGCAGCGCTACATGAGATACAATCTTTACGTTTCACTTTGCTTCCTTTTCCGGCCATTCTGCAATTCATTTGTATATATTAATTTTGTGGAATTTATAGTCCATGAACAGAGCTGGGACTATAGCAGTACATTCATACAGCTGTGTCGTGTGGTTGGCTTATGCTAAATTTCACTGCTTAATGCGGAACAAGAGGATTATTTCACTAGCAGTTCTGGAAATTTTCTCTACAGCTGTACGACCTCTGGCCGGCCAAGTTCTTGGTCCCTCCACCCTCGGCATAACCTCTGTCAAGCGTTGCACCAGTGTTTTTCAACCACTGTGCCGTGATACACTAGTGTGCCCTGAGCAGTCTCCAGGTGTGCCGCCATCGAAGCACAGCCAGGCCCGTCAGTGTTTTGCCGCTACTGAGGCCCTGGAACGATCAATACTGGTGGGTTTAGTGGTTGCAGAGCCAGTTCTAATTTTGGACCCGGGCAGTGTTGGGCTCTTCTGGCTTTCTCAGATGTGGCTCAGGCGTTACCTATGGAGAAGCTGCAACAGGACATCATAGGACATGCAACTGCACCATGCATCACCATTATATTTGAATGTGACATTTGCAGGTCAGTTGTTTGCTCATGAACTCAATTAAATAAAGTCGCACAGTCATCTTGACACAACCACATGTTGATTAATCAGACATGCAGACTGTAAATAAACATCTTTAGTGTCTTTGTACATGTCTGTATGAGGTCAGGCATCATCTGGACAGCTATGACTATTAATGAGGATTAATGAGAGTGTGTACATCCCGTTGCTGACAGGAAAGGAGCATGTGGACATTTGCACCAGCTGCTAAGTGAAATAATATCTCATGTAGATGAGGTAGGAGCACCGTTTTATATCTGATTTTCCCCCAAAACGATTTGTGTGCTAATAAATGTATGTTGCACAATTAGGCTTTTATTCAGTCAGACAGGTACAGCCAGAACTGTTCCTCCCATGAGGAACTTCATCTCAGGGCAAAGACAGGATTTCCAAAGGGGGTTTCTAAATGTCATCTACAGTTTCCCACTCTGCGGGACTTTGGAGTCTGGGGGAGCGGTAGAAGAACCTAATACTGACTCTGGACATTAATGTACACATTGGTCATTTTAGACTCTGGATACTGTATGGAATACAGTAATAATATTTAACACTATATATGGTCTATAGTATAGGCTGTGTCAAACATATTTAAGTAATATAAATAAAATAAGTGGTCAGGAAAAGGTTAAACATACTATAATATATAAATAAATAAATACACAAACACCTGTCTCTTCTTCCTGGCAGCTGCTCTCTGGTCCAGTGACTGACTAAGGGCTCAGATCCACACACACAGCAAACTTGGTAGAAGAAGCTGCTACCACTGGGCATGTGCAGCAGCTCTGCCCTGTCCCTTAAACTGCATGTTGTGGAGGCATCTCTAGTAATGATATTATATACTATTGCTATTGTTGTCATAATCCGAGAAGCTTGCCAAGTGGAGAGAGGTTTTCGGGCAACCGGAGGCGGAAACCCACCCTACGTTTGCCTATGCATCACAGTAGCCACCACCTCCCATAGTCAAACATCAAAGTCAAGGTAAAAGGGGGTAATTCAGATCTGATCGCAGCAGCAAATTTGTTAGCTTATTGGAAAAACCATGTGCACTGCAGGTGGGGCAGATATAACATTTGCAGAGACAGTTAGATTTGGGTGGGTTATTTTGTTTCTGTGCAGGGTAAATACTGGCTGCTTTATTTTATACTGCAATTTAGATTTCTGTTTGAACACACCCCACCCAAATCTAACTCTCTCTGCACATGTTACATCTGCCCCACCTGCAGTGCACATGGGGCCTAATTCAGACTTGATCGAAGATGTGCTAAATTTAGCACATCTACGATCAGCTTCCCTGACATGCGGGGGGGACGCCCAGCACAGTGCTAGTCCAACCCGCATGTCAGGCCCTACCCCGCCGCACAAGTACAAAAGCATCTCACAGCGGTGATGCTTTTGTATTTGAAGAGCAGCTCCCTACCAGCACAGCTCCTACGTGCTGGCAGGGAGTTACTCATCGCTGTCCGGGTCGTAGCGGATGCATGTGACGTCACGCAGCCACCGCGGCCTGCCCCCCCCCCCCCCCCGCACACATGGCGGCCAAACGCTGCCGGCCCGCCCCCTCCTGCCCAGCGACCGCCTCTGCCTGTCAATCAGGCAGAGGTGATCGCAGGGCTGAGATGGCCGACGGCTGTCTGGCATGTGCTGGGGCACTGCGGTGGCGGCGCATGCGCAGTTCAGACCTGATCGGCTGCTGTGAGAAAACGCACAGCAGCGATCAGGTCTGAATTAAGCCCCAGGTTTTGCCCATTAGCTAACAAATTTGTTGCTGCGATCAGATCTGAATTAGGCTAAAAATTATAAGTAGAGATGTGTGCAGACTCGGTTTTGTTCGTATACACAAAATTCATGTGGGTTCTGCACATCTTTAATAATAAGTATTACACAGAACTGAATCCAGGAAGCACAGCATACTTGCCTACTCTCCCGGAATGGCCGGGAGGCTCTCGGAAATCGGGTGGCGCTCCCGCCCCCCTGGAAGAGTGGGCAAGTCTCCTGGCCGAGCGCCCACCACCCGCAACCCCCCGCATCTCCTAACAAACCCCCGGGGGCGCAGTTGAAAGCGGGCGGTCTGGGGGTCAGATGACGCAATTTGCGTCATCCCGGCTCCGCCCCCTGCCTTGCAATGCCAATATTATCAGCATTGTTAGATAGGGTGTAGAGCCATGATGACGTGAGCATGCAGCCATGCCCCCAATCCCGCCCCTAAAAGTCAGCCTCCACCATCGCCACGCCCCTGCTGATCCGACTGATTGTCGGTAAGTATGAAGCACAGGTAGTGTTTAAAGTTCTAGAAACTATCACCACCAGGATACTAATCCTGCCTTGTCTTTTTTACAGTCCCAGCTGCCAAAATTACTAATTTATGAACTAAAAGTAGCAAACTGTGGGTGCATGGATCTCAGAGCAGAAACAGGGCTCAAATGCGCCCTGTGTCGGCCCGCCCCCTGAGTGCCTGACATCATGACGTCACGCACATGACATCACTACGTCGCACAGAGGGTGCGGGTCCGGCAGCAGATGCTTTGATTGGATGTATAGCCTGTAGCATGCCTGCCTGGAGCATCAAAAGGATGCTCCGGCGATGCTGCAGCAGCAATCGTGGCTGCAGGGTGCAGGCACTGAGCTAGCAAGAGGAAAGGGCTTTGGGGCAGCAATGGGTCAGCCCACAGAGCCCTGCACTCTGTGCGTCGGCACCACTCGCACAGCCCTGATGTATCTCTTGCAAGTTTCCATTCAAAGCTGGACAAATAATGCAGCATGGGTAAAAGCAACATTTTTTATATACTGCTAGCACCATACGCCACATACGCAGCACGCAACTGCTAACAATAATAAAGGGGGTGATTCTGAGATGATCGCAGCAGCAAGTTTGTTAGCAGTTGGGTAAAACCATGTGCAGTGCAGGTGGGGCAGATATAACATTTGCAGAGAGAGTTAGATTTGGGTGGGTTATTTTGTTTCTGTGCAGGGTAAATACTGGCTGCTTTATTTTTACACTGGAATTTAGATTTCAGTTTGGACACACCCCACCCAAATCTAACTCTCTGCAAATGTTATATCTGCCTCCCCTGCAGTGCACATGGTTTTGCCCAACTGCTAAAAATTTTCCTGCTGCGATCAACTTGGAATTACCCCCAAAGTTTTATACATATACCAGTGTAAAGGACCGTAACAAATAAACCCACAAAAAATGAGTTGATAAATCCATAAGAACATCACACGGTAACAGAATGATCAGACGTGTTGAGCGTTGTAAGTGGATAAAATCAGAACAACCAGCCATGCATTAGTCCATGTCACAAAATCCTTGCATTAAATTATACTGTTAGGTTTCTTTATAGAAGAGATGTTGGGAGAAACAAAAACATCAACATGTAAACTTGGCTTTTGTCCCCTCTATATTAAACATCCTAATGATACTCGGTGGACCCCTTCATTCAAAGTAAAGCATTCATTACCTCTAATACCAAGAAATAATGACACGGAGACTTGAATTTGGCAGAAAAATTGCTAGCTATTTATTGTACCCTAACCATAGCAAACCTGTAAATGAAAAACTTTTGTTAACATGCCGATTCAGCCGGCATATGGTGGCAGAAAAAAGAACGGCTCTATTGTACTGACGCTAACCTTAAAAACGTTAAAATTCAAAACTATCCTAATTTAAATACAAACTATAAAATCGGTAATAGGTGCCCAACTCAACCCCCACAGTGACTACCCACCCTGATGGGTGCCTGCCGCTGCCCCCGGACGGGTGGTCGAGCGGCCCTAAAAGTCGATGGAGGTGAGTGCACCTAAACCACACCAAACTGTAAATCACTACAGCTAACAATACAAACTATAACCTGCCGTTCTTTTCTGCCAACAGCGAAAGACTCCTCCCCAGAGTCTTCGCACCGCCACCATAACCTCACCCTAACTCCTGCATCACTAGACACAGATCCTCCAGGAAAAGCATCATCCCTTCATTGGATAGATGCACACCATCAGGCCGAAAAAGGTGACTGTCTCGGAACCGAATTCTAGGGTGGCGAACCACTTTGCCTCCGTGGGACAACACCCACTTCGCCACCGCCCCATTCACCTTCTGCCTGGCCTCATCAATCAGGCGACCATCCGCCACACCTCGCCAACTCAACCTTGGCACCATCAAAGAGAACACCAAGACACAATTGGTCCACACTGGCCAGATCCTTTATCATGGCCCACCGCAGCTCCAAAGATGTCCCCTTCCCCAGGTCGTTGCCACCTAAATGGACAACCAGCACCCTAGGGACTCCATGCTCGCTGGCCTGACTGACTAGTCTACTCTTCAGATCTTTCCACATCATCCCCCGCCAACCAAGCCAACGAACTCCATGAGCCCTAGGAAACATCTGTGCCCCCTCTGAGGCCAAAAACCTGGCTGCCCAATACACATAAGAGTGGCCAACCACCCAGATAGCCAAGTCATTGTCAAACCAACCTGAAGAGAAGGAAAGGGGGGTAAAATTGGTTACTAATTATCTATAGCATAGCATTGTTATTAAACGCATTAACCTGAAGGATCTGCCAAAGAAAAAAATTGAGATTTCGTTTATTGCAGAAGTCACGGCCTAGCCGATCTGCACAAGCTTCCAGCCAATTTGAAGCAGAACATAAACACACAAATGGGAAGATCAAAATTAAAATTAAACGGGGGGGAGGGGTATAAAATGGGAAAAACATGTAAGAACTCAGCTGGAGGTGAAAGCGTAAAAACCTGCTGAGGGACTTTGATTAGAACTGATCAGCCGAATTGTGGATTAGAATTCAGTCCGTCAAGTCAGGCAAAAAACCGCAAAAGAACTCCAGACCCCCGCTGCCAGCAGCGGCGAGTGGCTAATCCCTGAGTAGGATAAAACGGGAAGACAAACAGACGCACAACACAAGAACGTACTGAACTGTACAACATAACTTATCACAACTACAACTAAACAAAACCCCATGCAAGCCAACATCTCATGCAACGGGGCGAATATATCGTCTGTAACTTGACGACTTCCATCGCCCCACCGCCTGGATTTCAGCCACGGAAAACCCTGCCGACGCAGCCGATGTCGCAGCCCCGATGCGGTAGGAATGCGTCCCGAAAGCAGTGGGTGGAAGGCCCAAGCTCGCCAGACAGCGACCCAGCATCCAACGAAACTGATATTTCGTCACCGGCAGACCGTCATAATGCAGCAGCCATGACCCCCGACCATCGGGCCGTACTGCCGCATATTGAACTGCCAACCTCACTGGGCAAATGCTCTCCTCGAGTGCCGGAACCAAGGTGACCCAGCGACCTCTACCAACTTGGTCCGTCTTAGAGCGACGCAATCTACACAGCAAGGACCTCTCACCCACCACCACGTCCCCGACAAGCATGCGCGAATCTGCTCGCTTAGAAGGCGCCACCAACTCCGAAACCCAAAAGGCACCGTGATAAGCCATTGAGAACGACAAACTGAACAGCAGCGACTCAAACATGGACGACGCGATACCGCCAACCGCCCTGATTACCGCCGGAAGCAAGGCCGCATCAATGGGCCGCCTCCTATAAGGCGGCGTCGGCGCCACGCGCGCCCATCCCTTCATCGCCTTCAGCAGAATCCCGCTTTTCGTCACGTCAGGGACGCCCCTGATTTTGCTAAAGAACGATATACCAGCCAAGTACTGGGATACCACCGCTCTGGACCTACCCGTAACATATAGCTGCCAAATAAAGAAAGCATCATCCGATGCCCGCTCTTAACTTGTTGACTTCGTCCTCGAACAAACTCCTCCCACTCGCTCCAAGCTTGCCCGTAAGCCTTAAGCGTGTTCGGTGCGACTGACCGCATCGCTAGACCCTCCAGTCCGGCCCAATCACCTGCCAGACATAACCGGGACAATGAAAACCGTGCTCGTCGGCCTCGGGTGCCAGCAAACAAAACCTTACCCACTGCCCTCGTGACAATGCGTCGGCAATTCCGTTCTCCAGCCCAGGCACATGCTGCGTGCGGAACCACACATTCCTACGCAGGCATGTCAACAGCAACTGCCCCAGCACCCTCAGGACCACCAGCGACTTCGCCCTCTGGTTATTTATCGCATGCACCACGCCCAGATTGTCACATCTAAACAAGATGCTGCGATGAGCCAGCCGATCGCCCCAAACCTCCAGTGCCACCATAATGGGGAAAAGCTCCAGCAGCATAAGGTCCTTAGTGAAACCCTCGCGATGCCATTCCGCCGGCCACGAGGCCGCGCACCAAGATCCCTCCAGATAGCAACCGAACCCAGAGGAACCCGCCGCGTCGGTAAACAGCTGCAGCCCGGCGCTGTGGACCGTTGGGGCTTGCCATATACACACCCCGTTGAAGTCCTCCCGGAACGAGGCCCATACGGCCAAATCCCTCTGAATCTCGGAGGACAAGCGCACGAAATTATGTGGTCTGGCACAACCCGCAGTCGCCCTTTCCAGCTTCCGGCAGAAAACCCTGCCCATCGGGATTACCCGACAAGCAAAGTTCAAAATGCCCAGCAAGGACTGCGCCTGCCGCAGAGTGACCTTGCGCGACCTTCCGAACCGGCAGATAGCCTCGCGGAGCTTCGCAACCTTGTCCTGAGGCAGTCGACACGATCCCGCCACCGTGTCGATTTCTATCCCCAAAAATGACAAACAGGAGACCGGGCCTTCTGTTTTATCCTCGGCCACGGGAACGCCGAAGTGAAAAAACAGAGCTCGGATGCTGAATAGTGGTGAATTTGCCGGACCCACACACAGGAAGTCATCGAGGTAATGGGCGACCCCGTGACCCCCTGACGAAGACTCCACGCACCAATGAAGAAATGTGCTAAACCGTTCAAAGAATGAGCAGGAAACGGAACATCCCATCGGCAAACATTTGTCGATGAAATACTCCGCTCCAATCCGAAAACCCATAAAACGGAATGAGTCCGGATGCAACGGCAGCAACCGAAAGGCGGATTCCACATCTATCTTAGCCATAAGAGCCCCATGCCCGTAACTACGGACCAGTTCTAGCGCCTCGTCAAACGACTGATACACCACCGAGCAATGAGCCGGCGGTATCGCGTCGTTGACCGACGACCCCGACGGGTAAGAAAGATGCTGAATGAGCCTAAAAGCACCTGGAGTCTTCTTGGGAACCACCCCCACTGGGGAGATGACCAAGTCATCCACCGGGGGTGAGTTAAATGGTCCCTCCATTCTACCCAGCCTAACCTCCTTATCCACCTTCTCCCGCAGAACCGACGGCAAGGCACGAGCAGACTGGAGATTCCGTTGGGCCCGGACCGAAACCTTGCTCGCAACGGGCAAGCGAAAACCAAAACGAAAACCGTCAAACAAAAACTGCGCGTCCGCCCTATTTGGATACCACGTCAACCACTTGCCCATTGTATCCAAATCAATTGGCGTTGGAGCTCTGCGGAGCGCTCCCGCTTGCGCCAGGTCTTGAGTAATTTTGCTTACCCCGGGCACCCTGGCGACTGCCTTTAAAGCAGGTAGAGGTTGGGTGGGAGCCGCCACATTGCGAGCACAAATGTCGGAACCGACACTGCTTGCCGAAGGAACAGGTCGCATTGTTAAACGCGAAGCACTTTCCTTTTGCGACGGCCTGCCCCCCTCCGCGGACGGCCGACCTACTTGCCTTGCCCGATCCACCATCCGCGCCGGTCCCTTGGGCGGACGACCCTGCGCGATGCCCGTCCGCCCCCGGAATCCGGGGCTCCCTAGCCTGTTGAGAGGCCCGGGTGACTTGAAGCCAGACTTCGACGTCCTTGCAACCGAAATCTATCACTTGCAAGCAGTCCTGCTTTTCCCGGAATTTTTCGTCGTACATCCGCCATTCGATGCCCGACGATGTGCGCTGCATGTCGTGGATTAAATGCAGGTATGGAATAATATTCATATGCTCGTCCGGCCTATCTTCCAGGTAACAAGCCGCGAAGACACAAAAACCGGCCAGCCAGTTATCGAAGGTACGGAAAGCCTCGGCCGCGATGCCCTTCTTGGCTGACGCTGACTTAAAGTCCTTCTTTGCGTCCTTCGTCAATACGAACATATCAACGTAATCACCCCTGCATATTTTCCTACGGCAGCTGTCCCGCAGTCCCCGCATCACGGCAGTGTAATCGCAGTGGACTACCCCCGGTAAATCGCGGCGCTTCTTGGCCCTGCGAGCGTCCTCGCTAAGCCGCTTGCGTCTCTTTCGTCTCTCCTGCTGACCCGCCGCCCTCTTGGCGTATTTCGTCGCGCGCTTCTTTGCCCTAGTCGTACTACTGACTTCGGACGCCGGCGACGACAGAGAAGATGAAGAGGAAGAAGAGGAAGAGCTGCGAGAACTAGAGCGCGTGCAGGAGCCCGACCCCGATTGTTCCACCTCACCTGATGCCGTCGACTGCTCAGACCTGGAATCCTCCGGTGTGGCAAATCCGACATCCTCATCCTCGGTCTCTGGCATCTCCACTTCTCCGCGATCACCTGCAGAAGAAAAAGGAGCAAAGGACCCAGCAAGCAGTCGCGGCCCATGCCGAGTACCCCGGGGGGGGGGCGTCCCCGCTGCCCGCCCCTGCTCGTCCCGCCCGGCCCGATGATCCAGCTGCGCCGCGGCCGCCCCCGAGCTCCCGGCAGGCGCGGGCAACTCGCTGCGCCGCCGAAACCGTCCGCGCACCGGACCCGCCTGTCACTGCATGTGTGCCGGAACTGATAGCCACTCCCGGGGATGCGGCCGAGGCAGCGGCCCCAATGCCGCCGCCACCACCGTGGCCAGGGCCGACGCCAGCGTTCCGGAGGGGTCATGACCACCCCAAAACGTTGCGTCGTCCCCCAAGGGTCCCCCAGCCGGTGTCGGCTCGTGCCTGCCCGCTCGACGCCCGACAGGCGCCAACTGGGGCCCCGACGTCTGCCGCCTTGTCTGCCCCGGTGGGGAAACGGGAGAGCCCCTGACCACCAGCGGTCCAGTCCCCCACCAGACTCTGCTCCCGACTTGGGACTGGCCGTCGGTGCCAGCGCTGCCTTCGCTCTCCAGCTTCTCGCGCGCCCCCTCATCCCGCAGACCGGAGCTACCTCCGCCCGCTGGGAGGGCGCCACGGCGAGACCCTCTAATGTCATGGGCAGCCCTGCTGCCTCTGATCCATTCCCTGTCCCTCCTCCTCCCCCGCTCCCCGCCGGACTCCGGCTGCAGGGGAGTGAGCTGGGGAGACAGGGAGAACAGCGGCGCCGCTGTGCGCACAAGTGCGCGAACGGCGCCACCTGCTGCGAGCACGGGCGCGTGCGCACCCCGTGCGCGCGTCCCACCTCTTCCCGCCATCAAGCCCCCGTCCACATTACCTGGTGCATCCGACAGACGAGGCCCCGCGACGGGCCTCGTCCGGCTAACCGCCGCCTCCCGCCTGATCCCCCCCCCTCGCCTGGCACCGCTGTGTTGCCCTGACGAGGGGGAAGAGACTGGAGACTCCTGCGGCTCCATCGACGGGCGCCCACCACGGCGCGCACGCGAGCGCCCGGCACTGATGCCTCCCTTACCGCGTTCGGAGGTGAGGGCTGCTGCCTGACTGAACCTCCGCCCCCCCCACCCCACCCCGCCGCCCGCGCCCGGCCCCCAGCGGCACGGATGACCAAGTCCGCCACTCCGTGACCCCGCCAGAGCCCGTGCAGGCCCCGGGGGTTGGGACGCCGTCCCCAGGGCCAGCCAGCCCGTCCTCAGGCCCAGCCCCACCGCCCGATATGCGGTACCGAGCTGGGGTCCCGGCGGAACGGCAAGGGCGAGAGGCAGCCATGTTACAAATGGAGGGTAATGTAAGGTAAAGAGGCTTGATATAATGTAATTGAAATAATCTGACAATTGATGGGGAGACTCTGCTATGCAGCACTCAAGGCAATTCAGCAGCAAGAGAGAGCAAACTGGCCTAGCATTCCCTATATATATTAACCCTCCCCTTTGTCCAAAGGCTGTACTTTCCTCACAGCTAGGTCCACCCCTCACAGGATGTTTAACTCTTTCCTTTCCTATGCAGTCAATTCTCTCTCCATATAGTCAGGGCTGTATTAACCTATGGCCGAGCCCAGTGGCAGTTGCAGAGGCGGGGCTGCAGTGCAGTCCAAGATTCAAGTAGGGGAGTCACACCAACTGCCAGTGAGTCCCGGCTGGTGGTGTTCGGCAATGTTTGGGGTGGCAGTTGGTGAGGCTCCCCTATTTGAATTTTGGACTCTGGAGCCACCACTGGCCGGACCCATAGGCTTTCAGGTTTTTCAGGCACCCTCCAGCACTTCAATCTTTCACCCCACTGCAGCTTACACTTTGGAAGCAGAGATTATGCCATCATTTACACTTTATGTATTCACACGGACACTGATACCCAGTTGAAATAAAGGGGCAGAGGCATTAAGCTGGCGAAGTGATAAAGTGGAAGGTAATAACGCACCAGCCAATCAGCTCCTAACTGTCAAGTTGCAAGCTGGGTTTGAAAAAATACAGCTAGGAGCTGATTGGCATCACCTTACATTTTATCACTTCTCGGGGCTTAATAATCTGCCTGACAGTCTGTTGACCTCGCAGTGCAATTGTTCTTCCTTTTCTTTTTTGAAATAGCGCCAGTGAGTATTCGGTCTGCTGTCTCCTTGCCTCCCCCCCCTCCCCCCGCACACACACACACACTCCTCCCCATTGTCTCAAAACAAAGCTCAGTTATAAGTTTGCCTTTTTATGGCGCAGAGTGTAAGTACCTTTAACCATTGGAGCCCTAGGGCACGGGTAACAGCGCCTTAGCAAAAAAAAAATTGATGTGCCCCTAGTCCCTGTGGGGCCCCTAGGCTTCAGCCTAGTCAGCGTAATGGATAATGCAACCCTGTGTATAGTTTAATATCAGTAATATGATTATAAGCTAATTACACTATTGGCTATTACTTTACCCTCTAAGCAACTTATTTTAATTCTTAAAAAATCAGAAACATAGCACCCTCCCTCACCCATCTCCACCTACCCTCTTATATCCCAAATAACAGTAATGGTAGTAACAGTATAAACTGCTTCAAGATTCTGGCTAACTCTCATGGAAAACTAGCAAGAAACTCTTTACAGACACAACTTATAATGGGACGTGCTGACTACTGTGTAAAACATTTCCCCTTTTCATACCTACGTTTGGGATCGGTATGAAATACCTCCAATCAAAATCCCGACGGTCGAAATCCCGACAGCAATTGACCGACGGTCAAAATCCCGACAAGGTCAAAATCCCGACATGGACAAAATACCGACATTTAAAATACCGACAAGGTCAAAATACCGACATGTACAATACCGACAGGTCGAAATACCGACATGCGTTTTTCATCGTTATTTTGTGTGTATGTCGACATAGGTTGACATGGACACAATATAAGTGTACCGCGTCCCCTCGCATGGCTCGCTGCGCTCGCCATGCTTCGGGCACACTATTATATTCCTCCTCCAGGTCCACTGGGATGGTAAAGTATGAACAAGTCGGTTTCAATGAAAAAATCATGTTGGCATTTTGACCTGTCGGCATTTTACAAGTTGGTATTTTGACCTTGTCGGTATTTTAAATGTCGGTATTTTGTCCATGTCGGGATTTTGACCTTGTCTGGATTTTGACCGTCGGTCAATTGCTGTCGGGATTTTGATTTGAGGTAAATTGACTACATTCCCTACGTTTATTATTACACAACACATTATTCAGAACATATATTCCTCTATATAACACCTCTAGTTAGAAAAAATAATGTTCATTTTAAACCATATGATATTGCAGGAACTTTGCTTTCAGGAATAGTTTTCAAAGGGGGTAATTCCAAGTTGATCGCAGCAGGAATTTAGTTAGCAATTGGGCAAAACCATGGCCCTCATTCCGAGTTGATCGGTCGCAAGGCGAATTTAGCAGAGTTACACACGCTAAGCCGCCGCCTACTGGGAGTGAATCTTAGCTTCTTAAAATTGCGACCGATGTATTCGCAATATTGCGATTACTAACTACTTAGCAGTTTCAGAGTAGCTCCAGACTTACTCTGCCTGTGCGATCAGTTCAGTGCTTGTCGTTCCTGGTTGACGTCACAAACACACCCAGCGTTCGCCCAGGCACTCCCACCGTTTCTCCGGCCACTCCTGCGTTTTTTCCGGAAACGGTAGCGTTTTCAGCCACACGCCCCTGAAACGCCGTGTTTCCGCCCAGTAACACCCATTTCCTGTCAATCACATTACGATCGCCGGAGCGAAGAAAAAGCCGTGAGTAAAAATACTTTCTTCATAGTAAAGTTACTTGGCGCAGTCGCAGTGCGAACTTTGCGCATGCGTACTAAGCGGATTTTCACTGCGATGCGATGAAAAAGAACGAGCGAACAACTCGGAATGAGGGCCCATGTGCACTGCAGGGGAGGCAGATTTAACATGTGCAGAGAGAGTTAGATTCGGGTGTGGTGTGTTCAATCTGCAATCTAAATTGCAGTGTAAAAATAAAGCAGCCAGTATTTACCCTGCACAGAAATAAAATAACCCACCCAAATCTAACTCTCTCTGCACATGTTATATCTGCCTCCCCTGCAGTGCACATGGTTTTGCCCAATTGCTATCAAAAATCCTGCTGCGATCAACTTGGAACGAATTACCCCCCAAGTTCTAATTTTTAAGATTAACCTGAAATTAAGCTGAGTATGACTAACAGCTAATAAACAAATGCAATATGTAACAATGCATCAAATACCTGTCAACATACGTATGTAAACAGAGGCGGATTGGCCATAGGGTTTACAGGGAAGATCCCCGGTGGGCCGACGCACCCGTGGGGCCTGTTTTGTTTGAGGATGTGTGGTCCTTTTTATAGACATAATGAATAAGATGCAAAATCATTAGCATATATGAAAATGACTTTGCCACTTAGCCTGTGATTGCAGATGATCTAGTGTATGCTCTGTCTGCCTGCTCGGCTGACATATAAGATTGAGTGAATAGTGATTGGGATACGGTTGGTGTAATAAGCAAGAAAAAAAATTCTTTCTAAAGAATGATATAGTTTCCTAAAAGGTGTATCATCTAATGTGCTCATAATATTCCATTTTATTTCTTTTTAACTTCCCCCTTGATGCTGGACATGCCCACTATCTGGAAAGTCTTGGGGGGAGGCTGCTGCTGCCATGTCATGGCTAGACCTTACACCTGTGGTGCGGCCCATGTGGGGCCACTATTACAAATTTTTCCATGGCCGCTTTTTGTTCCCAATCTGCCCTTGTATGTAAATAATGTATATTTTTTGAAGTGTCAGCGTAGACTTTGTTTATACATAGGATAAAGCAATGATGTCAGGCTTCTTAGTGGGAATCATGCCCCACAGGAGTTGTGGCTTTTAACATAACAATGTCAACTGCTATCTCTCTCCATCAGATAAACACAGCACAGTGAGATAAACCTTACCAAACCACATGATTTAAAAAAAAAAAAAACCCTCCTCAGTTAAGAGCATCAACTAGCAAAGACTCCAAGAGATGTGTTGTAATATAGTGACACCTTGTGGTGAAAATTGATCATGCACCGCATTACCGTACATGAAATTACTGAAGAAGTGGGGGTATATTTACTCAAGTGCCAGTTTTTAGAAGCGAACATGTCACCTATAGCAACCAATCAGATTCTGGCTATTATCTTTTAAAAAGTGCTAGATTAATGATAGGTAGAATCTGATTGGTTGCTACTTGCTATGGGCAATATCTCCACATTTGAAAATCGTCACTTTTGTAAATATACAGTACCTCCTGAAATTATATCTTCTTAACAAGTCAGGAGTAACTTATTTTATTATTAGTAAAATGTATTATTTTTTAGGTATTATGTCATATTGTTTTACCTGAAATACCTTATTATACTACCCAAGAAATTCACAAAATTGAGAAGTTGCTAAAACAGTAATGTAACTTGCTTTACGAAGTTGTCCTGTAATGCTTCATGCCAACAAATGATGCTACGTCACACACATGGCTGGCAGAATATGGAACACCAGGAAGCATACCAGGAGCGGACTACGATATCGCGGTGCCCTGCTCATGCAGGAATATATTTGTTTTCTTTAGTACAGTTACTGTTCCATTTTTATGGGTGAAATTGAATAAAGTCCAGTTTTGTTAAAAAAAAATATATATTTTAGGTCTTTTTACCTGGGGTTTTGAATCCATCGTTTTTACTAAACACGACTTAAACATAGGGCTTAAGATCCCCCCATCATGTAGCCTTTTGTGTACTGTTTTAGACAATAACTACTAAGGAGGCACAACATTTGAAAAAGGGCACTAACCTCTTTCAAATGGGATTCCGTCAGGAATCCGACAGTCAAAATCCCGACACAGGAATACGGAAGCTGAGAATGTTGACACTTGAGGTGGGTATGAGAGTTTGGATTAATGTTAGTCACTAGGGAGATGGTTAGGGAAAGGTTGTCGGCGGAGGGGAGGGTTAGGGACAGGCTGCAGGGGAAGGGGGGAGATAGGGTTAGATATCTGTTGGAGGGGGAGCGGATAGTGTTAGGCTGTGGGAAGGGACGGTCAGGGTTAGGCTGCGGGAGGAGGCAGTTAGGGCTAGGCTGCAGGAAGGGACGGTTAGGATTAGGCTGCGGGAGGAGACAGGGTTAGGCTGCGGGAGGGGGCGATTAGAGTGAGTCTGCGAGAGGGGTGGGTTAGGGTTAGGCTGCAGGATCCGGCATGAATGGTCGACCATGTTATGGTCGACATTGACATGGTTGACGTGGGCACATGGTCGACACAGGGAAATTGGTGAAAAGGTCAACATGGCATTTTGAACTGTTTTTGGTGTAATTTTTCTGTAACATGACCAGGAACCCCAATTAGTGTACCGTGTCCCCTTGCATGGCTTGCGCTGCGGGCAAGGTGCTTCGCTCAGCTACTGCAGCGCTCGGCACAGGTTACTATTCCCATTCGTAGTCCACGTGGATGGTAAAGTATGAAAAATGTTAAAATCTATTTTTTTTAAAAGCCACGTCGACCTTTTCATACGTCGACCTGCCACGTGTCGACCATTTTCATGTGTCGACCATGTGTACATGTCGACCATGTCAATGTCGACCAACAGTGGTCCACCTAATGACTGTCGACCATAACACGGTCGACCATCCAAACGGATACCAGGCTGTGAGAGGGATGTGTTAGGGTTAGGCTGCGGGAGGGGAGGGTTAGGGTTAGGCTTCGGGAGGGAATGGTTGAGGTTAGGCTGCGGGAGAGATGGGCTAGGTATAAAATACATACCTGGAAGCCATCGACATTCTCAGTGTCATGATTCCAACAGTCGGGTGAGTATGAGGGTTTGGATTAGGGTTAGTCACTAGGGTGATTGTTAGGCATAGGTTGTCGGAGGGGGGAAGGGTTAGGGTCAGGCTGCGGGGAAAGGGGGAAGTTAGAGTTAGATCTCAGGTGGAGGGGGCGGATAGGGTTAGGCTGCGGGAGGGGATGGTTAGGGTGAGGCTGCGGGAGGGGGCAGTTAGGGTTAAGCTGCGGGAGGGGGCAGTTAGGATTAGGCTGCGGGAAGGAACGGTTAGGGTTAGGCTGCGGGAAGGGACAGTTAGGAATAGGCTGCGAGAGGGGACGATTAGAGTGAGGCTGCGGGAAGGGAAGGTTTGGGTTAGGCTACTAGAAGGGAATGTTAGGTTAGGCTGCGTGAGGAGACAGTTAGGGTGAGGCTGCGGGAGGGGACGATTAGAGTGAGGCTGTGAAAGGGGTGGGTTAGGGTTAAGCTATGGGAGGGGACAGTTAGGGTTAGGCTGCGGGAGGGAGAGTTAGGGTTAGGCTGTGGGAGGGGATGGTTGAGGTTAGGCTGCAGGAAGGGTGGGTTAGGTATAAAATACGTACCTGGAAGCCGTTGACATTCTCAGTGTCATGATTCCAACAGTCGGGTGAGTATGAGGGTTTGGATTAGGGTTAGTCACTAGGGTGATTGTTAGGGATAGGTTGTCGGAGGAGGGAAGGGTTAGGGTCAGGCTGCGGGGAAAGGGGGAAGTTAGAGTTAGATCTCAGGTGGAGGGGGCGGATAGGGTTAGGCTGCGGGAGGGGATGGTTAAGGTGAGGCTGCGGGAGGGGGCAGTTAGGGTTAAGCTGCGGGAGGGGGCAGTTAGGATTAGGCTGCGGGAAGGAACGGTTAGGGTTAGGCTGCGGGAAGGGACAGTTAGGAATAGGCTGCGAGAGGGGACGATTAGAGTGAAGCTGCGGGAGGAGAAGGTTTGGGTTAGGCTACTAGAAGGGACGGTTAGGTTAGGCTGCGTAGGGAGAAAGTTAGGGTGAGGCTGCGGGAGGGGACGATTAGAGTGAGGCTGTGAAAGGGGTGGGTTAGGGTTAAGCTACGGGAGGGAACAGTTAGGGTTAGGCTGCGGGAGGGTTAGGGTTAGGCTGTGGGAGGGGGTGGTTGAGGTTAGGCTGCAGGAGAGGTGGGTTAGGTATAAAATACATACCTGGAAGCCGTTGACATTCTCAGTGTCATGATTCCAACAGTCGGGATTTCATCCCCAACCCCTTTCAAACAAGTGTGCCCCACCTGTGTCCAGGCCAGTTTTGGCTAGTTATGGCTACCCATCTACAGAAAACACACAAGAGTGTCACCACTTGTGAAACTGCCATTATGGGCCTAGTATCAATATATATTTTCCCGTAGCACAAGTGATATTGTGATCACCAGACAATAGCTATAGTAAAAGGGGGCCCCCTGAGCTTCACTCCTTGTATACATTTTTGTGCGGCACTCAGCCATCTTAAATGTAGGTTATGCAGGCTCCGGCCACATATGGAAGACCTCATCACTAATTGGTTGACTCAGTAGCGGATCTTGCCACGGGCAAGCAGGACTTTTGCCCGGGGCTCCGCCTTCCGGAGGGCGCCGCACCATGGCAAGATCCACTACTGCTGTGCCCTCCGCTGCCCGCTGTGTCCCCCGGCTGTGTCCCCCTGTGAAGGGAACTAGACGCGTAGTGTCTAGTTTCCCTTCGTGGACAGGACCTTTGCTGTGCGGTGCGCGATGATGTCATCGTGCACCGCTCAGCATTTCAGCGGCGCTACTACTGTACAGGGGGCGTAACTGACCACGCCCCCTGTATGAAGCCACGCCCCTATGCACTGCCCGGGGCACAAAAAGGGCTCGAACCGGCCCTGGGTTGACTCAACAGACTGGACCTACGGCCTAATTCAGACTGGATCGCTGCAGCGACAGCGATCGCAGTCTGAAGCCCCTGCTGGAGTGCGCATGCGCAGTGGCCGCACTGCATGTGCGCACCCTGGGAGCCCAGTGAGATGCTATCAGCATCTCAGGGCTGCAATCGCCTCTGCCTGATTGACAGGCAGAGGCGGTCACGGGGCAGGCAGGGGTGTGCCAACGGCGTTAGAACACCGTTGGCGGGGCGCAGTCCGGACAACGGAGGTATGTCCGGACCGTTGGGGGGGCGGGCCGCGGTGGCTGCATGACGTCACACGCAGCTGCTGCGACCAGGGACGTGGCGAGTAGCGGCCTGCCAGCGCACAGGAGCTGCACAGGTAGGGAGCTACTCGTCAGGTACAAAAGCATCGCCGCCATGCGATGCATTTGTACCTGTGCAGGGGGGACAGGGACTGACATGCGGGACAGACTAGCCCTGTGCTGGGCGTCCCTCCACATGTCAGAGTCATTTGCACATCTACGATCAGATCTGAATGACCCCCTGAGACATTTATTGTAGCCGTAGGGAGTCTACACTAGGACAAACATAGTAGCTGTGTAAGTGATGAGGCCAGAGAGGCCGTGATCATCAACGGTGGAAGAATATTAAAAGAAGAAGACATAAAAGATAATATAGAAAAATGAAAAGAAAGTCACAACATCAGGCTCCCAGGCATTAATCACTTTCATCAGATATTTACCACCATCACCATTACATATTCATATATGCTATATACCCAAGTCATCAACCAAGAGCCTAATCTATACACTATATCATTGCCAGAAAAAAGATTGGAGTTTAAACTAATAAATCCCAAACATAGATTAAGAATGGAGAAGATTCTGTAGGTTCATCCATCAGATAATAATTGTTCAGCCCTCAGACAGGAAAAACCCTGCACTGTCAGGGGCGTTCCTGGATCAGGTACCCAGTGATACTGGCTGGTAGGAGTAAGAGGACACTTACTGCTATACCAGCCAGTCCAGCTCCCCTATGCGCAGGTGTTAGATGGCTTTGCTGGATCATATATTGCCAATCTAATCGAAACATCCATACCTGTCTATTTTTATTTGAATCTCCCTTCCATGAGTCATGTCATTATGGCCCAGTTCCCCGCTGTGCAAGAATATTATAGTATCACTGGGGGCAGGGTCTTGATGTCATTATCAGCATCATCATACCCCACGAACACTATGAGATGGCCTGAAATGCATTCTTATGTAACAGAGATAGGGCCCAATGTATTACCTCATTGTGGGAGGCCGAGGGTCTCCAGAAAATGTGGGGATCTCCCAGAGAAGAGTGGTCAAGTTGAGTAGGCTATAGGGGATTTGTAAAATGCTTGTACAGCTACACATATTCATAAAAATTACATTTTGAACTGGGATTGAGATTGAAAGACTTTTGTGAGACTCAGAAAGTATTGCCACCAAAATGTAATTATGTTAACCATTAATAATCAAATCAGTGGCGGAACTAGCGAGCGGTGGGCCCAGGTGCGACAAAATGCTTTGGGTCCCCCCCCCCCCCCCCCATCCTCATCCCATCCAAGGCCACCCCCTCACCCCTGGAGAGGATCTGGTGAGGGGGACCTGCTCAGGGCCAGAGAAATGGATACCTAGCAACAGTGCCGTAACTAGATATTTTAGCACTGTGTGCAAGAAACGGCATCAGAGCCCCACTCCTGCATGCAAAACAGGGGCAGTGCGCGCATACGGCGCGCACAAAAATACATAGGGGCGTGGCTTCGTGGGGAAGGGGTGTGGCCACAAAATAATACCAATTCATAAAACGGTGCACAGTAGTCTCCATTATTCAAATTACGCTGCACAGTAGCACCACTACACCAGGTAGAGACCCTTTTACACCTTACGGCGGACAGATTCCCCTTTTTACACATAACGGCAGACAGCGTCCCCCTTTTTACACATAACGGCAGACAGCGTGCCCTTTTTACACATAACGGCAGACAGCGTGCCCTTGTTACACACACAGGCATGCGCAGAGACTGACGGGCGGGTGCCGCTCCGGACTTCCCCCCTCCACGGCATTATAGGGTTCTCTCACCTCCCCTGTCCTGGATATAGACTGCTCACCTGGGCGGCCCAGGTGAGCGGCCCAGGTGAGCAGTCTATATCCAGGACAGGGGAGGTGAGAGAACACTATAATGCCGTGGAGGGGGGGGAAGTCCGGAGCGGCACCCGCCAGTCAGTCTCTGCGCACGCCTGTGGTTACACATTACGGCAGACAGTGTGCCCTTGTTACACATTACGGTAGACAGCGTGCTCTTTTTACACATAACGGCAGACAGCGTGCCCTTGTTCCACGTTACGGCAGACAGCGTGCCCTTTTTACACATTACGGCAGACAGCGTGCCCTTTTTACACATTACGGCAGACAGCGTGCCCTTTTTACACATTACGGCAGACAGCGTGCCCTTTTTACACATTACGGCAGGCAGATACCCCCTTTTTACACATTACGGCAGGCAGATACCCCTTTTTTACACATTACGGCAGACAGCGTCCCCTTTTTGCACAGAAAGAAAGAAAGAAAGAAAGAAAGGAAAGAAAGAAAGAAAGAAAGAAAGAATTATACTTACTGTCTCCGCTGGCTCAGGCTCCTTGGTGCAGCTTCTGGCAGATATCCCGATTCCCGGGCAGGAGAGAAGGAGGAGGAGGGAGGTGGAGGAGGGAGCCGCAGCAGCGCTGTGTTATTGGTGGAGGTGCTGCTGCTGCTGTCCCAGTCCTTCACCATAGGCTGTTCTCCGCCGCTGTGAATGCTGGGATGCGCTTCACAGCGTCGGAAGACAGTCTATGGTGAAGCAGAGGGATAGCAGCAGCAGTGCCTGAACCTATAACACAGCACCACTGTGGCTCCCTCCTCCGCCTCTCTCCTCCTCCTTCCCGTGTCCGCTGCGCTCCTCTCCTGGCAGATGTGTGCTGCGGGCGGCGGTTGCCCACAGCACACTGCGGCATGTAATGAGTCAGTTTGACTCATTACATGCTTTGGGCCCCTGGACAGTGGCGGGCCCCAGTGCAATGCACTGCTTGCACTGGCGGTAGTTCCGCCTCTGAATCAAATATCAAATGTGCATAGACAAAGTAATTGATGCTGAATCCACAGAAGATGGCAACACTAATACGCAAATGCATTCCTGCACACAAAGTCTATGTATTGGTACATAAAGGTACCAGTGATGTACGGTGAAGTGAGGCAGAGCCTTTCCTTTCATAATAATGTATACTATGGAGAGGGGGCCTGGACTACACACCTTAGCTTCTTATAATGGGATGTGCTACCTTGCGCGGACTTTGGTGGTCATTCCGAGTTGATCGCAGCCAGCAACTTTTAGCTGCTGCTGCGATCAATAGTCCACACCTATGGGGGAGTGTATTTTAGCTTAGCAGGGCTGCGATCGCTTGTGCAGCCCTGCTAAGCTAAAAAAAAAATCAAGCAGAAGTAGACTAGGGCTGGACATACTTACCCTGTGCGATGGATCCAGCAATGATGGACCCGGCTTTGACGTCACTCCTCCGCCCTCCATTGTCCTGGACACGCCTGTGTTTTACTCACCACTCCCCGAAAACGGTCTCCAACGGTCCAGATCCACCCATCCACGCCTCCTTCCTGTCAATCTTCTTAGCGGTCGCCGGGCAACGTCGCACACGCGCACAGCGGCCGATGCACATGCGCATTCCGCACCCGTTCGCACCGCAGCGAAAAACCGCTGTGTGCGAACGGGTCGGAATGACCCCCTTAGTACTACAATATAAGAACAAGAGCGCAGGGCACCACACAGATAAGGGATGGAAGTGAGAAATCAGTGTTAGTCAAGTGAGGGAAGCTGCAGAGTGTTAGAAAGAGGACAGCAGTAAGGTGTCAGTGTGTTAGAAAGTAAGGTTAGCTGATCAGTGTTTTACAAATGTAAAAGGTGTGTGAAAATGCTACATAAATAAACACAAACACAGAGTGATATAGGTATTAAAAATAAATGTTAGGTGGTGATGCCCCAAAGTGGCCCAGCCGGAGCAATCCAAGGAGCCCCACGCCCCAAAAGTTCACCCACAAACTGACTTTCTAAATAATTTAAAGGATCTTACCTATGACTTGTGTGAAGTCAGTATATGCTATGATGGTTGTTATAATTTTAATGGTGTATGGTGCATCTGCACTCTTGTTCCTGTATTTTAGTACAAAGTCCCAGCAAGGTAGCACATCCCATTATAAGAAGCTAGGGTGTGCAGTCCAGGCCCCCTCTTTACAATATATTCTATATTATGTGTGTGTGCAAACTGCATACACACCTGAGGGCTTGGGACGTCCTCATTCTGGATTAGCACCCCACCCACTGTCTCTCAGGCTTTTAAACAGGGAACTAACGCATGCTGACTGCACACAAGCCATAGGTAAGATCCTTTCAATTATATAGAAAGACAGTTTGGGGTGTACTTTTGGGGTGTGGGGCTCCTTGGATTGCTCTGGCTGGGCGTATAAGAAGCTAAGGTGTGTTTGTTTTTATTTTTGTAGCAATTTTTACACATCTTTTACACTTGTAACACTGATCTGCTAACCTCACTTTCTCTTACGTCCTAGAGGATACTGGGGTTCCATTTACTACCATGGGGGATATAGACGGTCCACTAGGAGCCATGGGCACTTTAAGAGTTTAATAGTGTGGGCTGGCTCCTCCCTCTATGCCCCTCCTAGCAAACTCAGTTTAGAAAATGTGCCCGGAGGAGCCGGTCACAACTAGGGGAGCTCCTAGGAGTTTTCTTAGTTTTTTTGTTTTAATAGAGTAAATTAGGTACAGGGAGGCTGCTGGCAACAGCCTCCCTGCTTTGTGGGACTTAGGGGGGGAGTAGGAACCAACTCTTGAAGTTAATGGTCCTCTACTCCGCTGACAGGACACTGAGCTCCTGAGGGTGCTGATCGCAAGCCCACAAGGCGACCACTCACTCCCGCAGCATGGCCGCCACCCCCTAACAGAGCCAGAAGAAAGAAGAGTGGTGAGTACAGTGCCCGGGGCCCGGTTAGCAGGTTGCCGGCGGGAATGGCGGCACAAGGGTGGGAGCGCAGCTCTGACAGGCTGCGCTCAATGAAGGCTCAGCAACACATGGTGTAGGCACTTTGAGGGGTGTCCTGAGTCAGCGCGGATAACCTTACACTGGTCAAGCAGCTAAAAGGGGCTAATCCCGCTGTTAGCAATAAAATCCTCAGGCCAGTATAAACAATTTGTGCGGGAAGACGCGCGCCATTACAGGGGGCGGGGCTTCTCCTCAGAGTGGATCCAGCACTCACCAGCGCCATTTTCTTCCTGAAGATCATAGGAACAGGACGCTGACAGGGAGCGCTGCCCTCCAGCTATCCCCTGCAGTACCAGGGTGTTATAGACAGGGGGGAGTTTGTTGGTAGTACTAATTAGCCTATTAAGGTTGGTTAGTCAGCGCCGGGCTTTTATCATAATAACTGCCTACAGGGGCACGGTGTGGCTGGCTCCTTATACTCTGTGACTCTCTGAAGGTACTCTGGGGGAAACTGTCTGACATTTTCCTGTGTGTGTGTGTGTGTGTGTGTGTGTAAGTGTGCATATCCCACATTACCATCTACGGACTCTGTGTCCTGTGCTGCAGAATGTGTATCTTCTCCTGAGGAGTCTATTCCATGTACTCAGAACTGCAATATACTTTCCCAGCCTTCTGAATCAGAACCCCCATGGGTGGATTCTTCTTTGAGGGGAATGATATCCCAGATTTCAACAAGGATGTCACATACTGAGAAAGAAACACAGTTTTTGAGAAAATCTGTGGAGGGTTTGACATACTCAGCCCCCACTGCTTCGTCTAAGACCCACCCCCCCCCCACGTACCCACAAAAACTTACACTTGCCCAGATAATGCAAGTTGACACTGATACAGACTCTGATACAGGGGGCGGTGATGGGGATATGCAGGGGGGGATGATTCACTTGCTAAGGGGGTGCAACTAATGATTAAAGCAATTAGGGACATTTTACATATTACTGAGAAGGTACCTGAGCAGGTAGAGGAATCTTATTTTACAGAAAGTAAGAAATCCTCGCTTACCTTCCCGGCTTCTAAGGAGTTAAATTCTTTGTTTGAAAAATCCTGGGAAAACCCAAAGAAAAAATTCCAGATCCCTGAAAGGGTTCTCATTGCTTTCCCTTTCCCTGAAGAAGTGTGAAAACCCCCCTATAGTGGACGCTTCTGTATCTAGGTTGTCAAAAAAGGTGGTTTTACCTGTCCCTGGTTCAACCGCTTTAAAAGAGCCGGCTGACCACAAGATTGAGACTACGCTCAAATCACTATACACAGCTACTGGGGTAGCTTTAAGGCCCACCATTGCTTGTGCATGGATTTCTAAAGCCATAGTAAAGTGGTCAGGCACATTACTAAAGGACTTAGATACTATGGATAGGAGTGACATTGAATTGTTTTTGCATCACATACAGGATTCTACAGGTTTCATGGTGGAGGCCATGAAGGACCTTGGTATGCTGAATTCGAGAGCTACTTCCATGGCAGTCTCGGCACGCAGAGGACTCTGGCTACGCCAATGGACTGCGGATGCAGAATCCAAGAAAAGTGTGGAGAGCCTACCCTTCACATGTCAGGCTCTGTTTGGGGACACATTGGATGCATGGATCTCCACGGCAACTGCGGGTAAGTCAACCTTTCTCCCCTCAGCAACACCACCGGCTAGGATATATTATCCTATGTCTACACTGCAGTCCTTTCAGACCGCAAAATTGTAAAAATCCAAAACCCCTTCCACTTTCTTTAGAGGAGGTTGGGGGAAATCCAGAAAACCTGCACCAACAAATTCTCAGGAACAGAAACCAGGTTCTGGTTCCTCAAAATCTTCAGCATGACTGTGGACCTCCCAGCCTGGAGATCGGGAAGGTGGGAGCGAGACTAAAAGATTTCAGTCACATCTGGGCGTCATCATGCCTAGACCCCTCGGTAACAGATATTGTTGCCCATGGGTACAGACTGGAGTTTCAAGTACTCCCACCTCACAGATTCTTCAAATCAGGCTTACCAACTTCACTGACAGAAAGTGCTATCCTACAGATAGCCATTCAAATATTGGTTCAAACAAATGTCATTGTTCCAGTTCCACCTCACCTAAGACACAAGGGTTATTGCTCAAACCTCTTTGTGGTACCGAAACCGTACGGTTCGGTAAGGCCGATATTAAACCTAAAGTCATTGAACTCCTACTTGAGGGAATTCAAATTCAAGATGGAGTCTCTGAGAGCGGTGATCTCAGGTCTGGAGGAGGGGGAATTTCTAGTATCCCTGGATATCAAGGATGCGTACCTTCACATTCCAATCTGGCCGCCTCACAAGGCTTATCTAAGATTTGCGCTGTTGGACTTTCACTATCATTTCCAGGCACTGCCATTTGGCCTCTCCACAGCACCGAGGGTCTTCACCAAGGTCATGGCAGAGATGATGCTACTCCTCCACAAGCAGGGGGTGAACATAATTCCATATCTGGACAATCTGCTGATAAAAGTATCTTCCAGGGAGAGACTGTTACAGAGTATTGCTCTCTCAACTCGACTACTCCAGGATCATGAGTGGATCCTGAACCTTCCAAAGTCACATTTGGAGCCGACAAGGAGACTGCCCTTCCTAAGGATGATACTCGACATGGAGGTGCAGAGGGTATTTCTACCAGTGGAGAAAGCATTGGTGATCCAATCAATGCTCCGGGATGTCCTGAAGCCAGACCGGGTATCGGTTCATCAGTGCATTCGCCTTCTGGGGAAGATGGTAGCCTCCTACGAGGCTCTACAGTACGGAAGATTCCATGCACGGCCCTTCCAACTGGATCTCCTGGACAAATGGTTGGGATACATCTTCATATGCACTAGCAGATACGCCTGTCGCCGAAAGCCAGAATTTCACTCCTCTGGTGGCTGCAAACTTCTCACCTTCTCGACGGCCGCAGGTTCGGGATTTAGAATTGGATCCTTCTAACCACAGATGCAAGTCTCAGAGGTTGGGGAGCAGTCAACCAAGGGGAAAACTTCCAAGGAATCCATCCTTCCGATAAACATTCTGGAACTAAGGGGCATGTACAACAGCCTTCTACAAGCGGCATATCTTCTGCAAGATCGAGCCATTCAGGTTCAGTCGGACAATGTAATGGCAGTGTCCTACATAAACCGACAGGGCGGAATGAAGAGCAGAGCGCAATGTCAGAGGTAAAAAGAATCCTCCTCTGGGCAGAAAAGTACACAGAGGCGCTGTCAGCAATCTTCATTCCGGGAGTGGACAACTGGGAAGCGGACTTCCTCAGCAGACACGATCTCCATCCAGGAGAATAGGGCCTCCACCCGGAGGTGTTCGCAGAGGTGACAAGCCGATGGGGTGTACCTCAGATAGACATGATGGCCTCTTGCCTCAACAAGAAGCTTCGGTGGTACTGTTACAGGTCGAGAGACGCACAAGCAGTGGTGGTGGACGCACTGGTAGCTCCGTGGGTATTCCAGTCAGTGTATGTGTTCCCTCCACTTCCACTCATCCCAAGGATTCTCAAACTAATAAAACGAACAAGAGTTCAGGTGATCCTCATTGTTCCAAACTGGCCAAGAAGGGCTTGGTATGCGGATCTTCTGGAATTACTGCTAGAGGATCCGAGGCCTCTTCCTCTTTGCGAGGACCTTCTACAAAAGGGGCCATTCACCTATCAAGACTTACCGCGGCTACGTTTGACGGCTTGGAGGTTGAACGCCAGATTTTAGCCTGGAAGGGCATTCCGAACAAGGGCACTCCTACCCTGTTGCGGGCTAGGAAGGGCGTAAAGTCTCTACAGTCTCGGAGGCCAATGAAGAGAAGGGTGAGTAGAAGAAGAAGGTGATCAATAGTGTTGATATCAGGAGAGAGGTGCAGGAGGATTAGTAGAAGTGACCATTACACTTGGCTGTAAGCACCATATTGATCACCTCTCAGTAGTCTGATTCCAGAGAGCAACAGAAGGAAAGGTGAGATGACTGAAAAAGGGGGGAAAGAAGTAAAGTGGCAGCAGGAAGACTTGAAGGAGAACATGGGTCAAGAGACGGTCTCTTTAGGATTGGTGGGAGGGCATGTAATGAGGGAGAGGATGCTGAGACCTTTGGGAGGATGATGGTGGTGTATATAAGTAGGGGACAGAGTCTATCTGTTTATATCATATCTACCTAACAAGCAACACATATATACCTCCGTACACTGTCTAATGATAACAATATGTAAAATCAGAATAATCCTGGGGTACCCAACACAGCTGATTGATGTAGGGATGGACGCTGATCTTTTTCATATGAGGGTAGTGTTTTCACCATTCGATGGTGGCTTTTCGATGGCAGCTGCCATCAAATGGCATGCAAATCAGCTGTTTAATGTTGAAAAAGCTGCATGTCACTAATACACATGCGCAAACATAATTTTTTGCGCATGTGTGACCCACCAACAAATTTCTTTTTTCATATTAGACTTTTGATGCGTTGGTTTGTTCTCATCACATTGAAAGTTTCCATGGTGAAAGTCCAGCCATTATTTGATATTGGACTTCTAATGTCCATCTCTAGATTCAGGTTGAGCTGTTGAAGCAAGAAAAGCCGCCCCAGTTGCACTGTGAGTGTAGTAGCCATGCCTGTGTCCTCATCCCGCCATAAACACCTTAAGCGCTGGCCTGGCGGTGAAGTCATTATTCAGGAAGCCCCTTTCCCCTCTGGATCTGCCTCCCCTCAACCCTGAAAGCCGGTCCCCATCTCTATAAGGCAGATATGATTGAAACATAAATCTATGACATTTACATGCCCATCTAGCCCAAGATGTAAGCCTACTGGGTTATCTGGCCTTGGTAAGCATTGCTCAGAGTATAACACAGAGTAAAACACATCTGCACATATTAGACAGACTGAATTAGAACAGAAGGCCTCCTAACAGCCCATGTTTTAAGGGTATCCATGGCTGAGCACAGATGGTTAAATGAAGTTAACTGAGGGACTAAATAAGTCATCTGAGCCAGTGGAGTAGTTGCCCCATCAACCAATCAGCAGCTCTGTATCATTTTAAAGTATGCAAATTATAGATTTTACTTCAGTGCTGATTGGTTGACATGGGCAACTTCTTCACTGGCTCACTTCTCTGCTCTTATCACTGCTTAGTAAATGTCCCCCTAAGAATGATAAAGTATCAGCCAATCAGCTCCTAACTGTCATTTTTCAAACACAGCCTGTGACATGGCAGTTAGGAGCTGATTGGCTGGTACTTTATCTCCGTCCACTTTATCGCCATCCAAGGCTTAGTAAATAAACCCCATAATAGTCACTTACATGAAGTACAATCTGGAAATGATGAGTTAGGAGAAATGCCATGGACTGCTAAGATTACCGTTTCATTTCTAAATTAAAAATAACATTGAAAAGTTATTTGTTAATTTACATGTTTATGTTTAAACAAATGTCACTAAATCATAATTGCTATAATCAGTGCTTTTGTTCTATGAACAAAGATGCATGTGCTCACCTAGGGGCATTTTTAGAAAATATTGGGTTTAAGATTTGATAATTAGAATTTCTTATCACCGCTGTTCCCGGCAATAAGGAACTAATATGTACTAAAAATCTCATGAAGGGACAGGGTCTCTGAAAGGAGCCCATCCCTGTGATCAGGAACAGTGCTACACGCTAAGCAAAGGGATGCAGTGCAGGTAGGCACCAGGCTGGGAGAGGCGCTGTCCCTGCTCTGCATCCCTGTGCTGCGCCTGGGCCCCCTGCTGCTGCTGCCGGCTGCTGTGCCTGTCATACCGTTTGACAGGCAGTGATGCCGGCAGCTTGAAGCTTCACTCTAGCCCCCTGCAGTGTGTGTGTGTGTGTGTGTGTGTGTGTGTGTGTGTGGTGTGTGGTGTGTGTGTGCATACCTCCCAACTGTCCCGATTTTCGCGGGACAGTCCCGTTTTTTGGGGTCTGTCCCGCTGTCCCACCCGCGGGCCGCAGTGTCCCGCGGTGGGGGGGGACAGTTGGGAGGCTCAGTCTCTCGCTGCCCTGCTTAGCAGAGCAGCGGTGAATAGACGCTGTGCGCATGCGCACAGCGTCTATTCATTGTAGACAGAGGGAGAGGGGGCATGCCAGCGGCTCACGGAGCGCTGGGCATGCCCCCTCAGTGATGAAATCGGGGGCGTGGCTCGCGATCGCGGGTCTTCCCGCGAAGCCACGCCCCTTTTCATATACCACGCCCCTTTTCGGGAGCGCGCGTGTGTCCCTCTTTCAAGGCAGCCAAAGTTGGGGGGGGTGTGTGTGTGTGTGTGTGTGTTACCCACGTTTGGAGTATTATTGATGCATGTTACCCCCCCAGTTGCAACTAGCACCACCTGAGAAGTGCCATTGATAGGGTTTTAACCCTGTCAGCGCCTTTCTCCAGTTGCCTGGCAACGGCCCACGGAGGGCACCAGGACCCAGGAGCTTCCAGACGTTTCAGGAGAGCGGGAACCCCTGGAGCGCTGGGTATTGGAGGAAAAGCATGCGCGGTGTGGAGAATAAAGGAGAAGCCGCTGCAGAGGGCGGGGGTGAGACAGGGAAGAGTGTGTGCGCTGCTGTACCCGACGGGAAGGACGCGGCTGTGACCAGCGTGGGAGACCGCCGAAGTGAGGACAGCCGCGGCAGAATCTCCAGTCACCGGCCGCTGCAGGGAGAGCCGTGGCGTGCAGAGGGAGACGCGGCTGGCCAGAACACTCTCTCCAGCTACACGAGGGAGTGTGGAGGGGGAGCCGGAACCTCTCACCAGCCGCCCGGAGCGGAAAGTACCGCCAGTTGCAGCCGCAGAGGAGAGGAGCGGAGCACGTGAGGCTGCCACTGATTACCGCCGCTGTGTGAGCGCCAGACAGCAGGAGGAGTGCAGAGCAGCGCCAGCCCAAAGGAGCGGGGAGAGCACTGACAGCCACAGGTACTGCTATATAGATCATTCTCCAGTCCATGCATCCCCTTGTTCTAACAGGAGACATATTGCAGGGACACAAGAACTCTACCCCAGCTACATTGTGAAGTAGTGCCTCAGCAGTGGCAGCCTACAGTTTGCGCCTGGCCAGCCATCTTGTCACCAAGACACGCTGTGCATCCTAACTGTGCTCTATAACCAAAGAACCACCACAGTGCCTGGGCCATTCTAGTCATTACCCTATGCAGGGCTGTTATAGGTGCACACAACTATACATGGGCAGAGACACTGACCTTAACCGAGTAGCTTTAGTCCGTCAGACTTACCTTTCCGTGGATACAATATACTTAGGGACACTAAGGTGTATAGTTATCCTCACTGACTTACCTTTTCGTGGATACAAATACGGTTAGCACCGTTATTCATTGTTGCTGTGTTATATTGCAAATAACCCAACCTGCACACCTTCCTACAAATACTTACCTTACGTCCACTGACGCCTTCCCAGGAGTTCACTATTAAAGTGCAAGTTTTCTTTTAAAAGGAGACATTGACCTCAAGCGCCAACTAAGGCGCAGGAACTGAATATTATTGTATGAGGTGCAGCACCACCCTATGGACAGTTTAGGTAGTGTCCCAAATTGACTGCCAGAATATTTCTTGCCTTAAAACGTCTGAAGCAGGTGATCATATCCTAATGATTAATGTTGCACATGATTTATATGATTGTTTGACCAAACCATTGTTTTGCCTGTTGAATGTGTAAACTGTGATTTCTGTTACCGATTCTACCATAATTGGAATATTGCGAGGTTGAATAGTAATATATAAACATAACTACAACGGTGACTGATAATTTTCCGTTCAATAAATGGTTGTCACCGTCTCACTGAGTGGTAGTTTTTGAGTATACTGTGTTTGGGTTGTCCATCCAGGGTCCTCATCATCCTTCTGCCCCAGCCATACAGGTGACGTGAAGAATAGTCGCTGGTCTCGACATCGTTGAAGAGTGGATTCAGCTGACCACGAACACGACTGAACTTCAGGTACGAACACACTCCACTCACTTTACAGAGATATTACATATGTGTGTGTGTACAGTATGTGTGTGTATATGTATGTGTGTGTATCTACGTATATGTGTATCTACAGTATGTGTGTGTATGTGTGTATCTATGTGTATGTGTGTGTGTGGGGGGCATAATTTGTAAAAAAAAAAAATGGCACTTCTGAGGGCATTACATAGGCGTGCGCACGGGAGGTTTCTGTCCTCCCTGGGTTCGCCTAATCATGTCCAGCCCTCACCTCATGGTGCCGATTGATTCTCCCTGCGCCCAAGCCCGCACTTGTCCATTCTAAATATGGTTGAACAGAATTGGAAAGTGATCGGCGCAAAACACAATATAAAATATACAGAATGCCCTTACATCTGATAAAAAACAAGGGAATCCCCTTGTAGTCCTTCACTGGAGTGTTTGCAGGTGTCCTCTTACAGCACCCTCCAAAACGTCTGATCTCTTATCTCAAAAAAGAAAACAAATCATCGGGCAGACCAATTGGACAAAGGGGACAACAAATTTATTTGCACAGAACACTCACAATGTATTTAAAAAATTATAGAATATATCCACAACACAACAGGGTGGGTGTCAAGGGGTGCTGGCAGCTGGAGTCAAATCACCCTCCCAGAAAGAACACTGGAGATTCCGGACTTCTGCAGCGTATCGGAAGGGAAGACTCATCCAAGGAAGACAGCTCCACCTCTCCACACCGGGCACCACTAGCTTGACGCGTTTCGGACGTTAGAGTCCGTCATCAGAAGCATAGTGGTGGGTACCTAGAGCAGGGTATTTATACCCCCAAACATTAAACCTAATTGTCCAGCAACAAACAGATTTTGCTCCCGCCAAAAACGCAGCGTTTTCTGCCGCGACCGGAAGTCCTCGTCATTAGCCGCGACCGGAAGTCATCACTCCCGGCGGCGGAAGTTTCTATGCGTTCCAGCGGAGGTAGATAGGAAGTAGTTTATGCGGTTCACCTCCGCAAATTCGGCTGGATCATCGCTTAGTCTCCTCATCTCCAGATTTAATCAGCAGCCAAAAACCAAGTCCACATAAGATCCATAGAACAAAAACATAAAAAAATACAAAAATTACAATAAATAGAGCAATTAAAGAGTCATAATAGCACCAAAAAATTCCATAGCAGCAAATTCAAAAGGAAACAGGGGAATATAGTCTAAAAAAATTAACTTAATTTTTAAAAACAACATTTTATTTCCTTAAAATTTATAAGAACCACTTCAATTCGAAGTCGCCATTAAGTCCTCCTGGGGTCAAAGTTTTTAACATGTGGATCCACTTCATTTCAGCCTTTGCCAGTCTCACATCATCATCTTTATTTTTCCAAGATGGCAAGATGGCTTGAAGTCCCCAGAAAGACTTAATGGCGCCTGGGTTGGAGTTATGGACTTTCTTAAAATGTGCTGATACTGTGTGGGTTTCAAGTCCTTTTTTTATATTATAAGTATGCTCAGCTAAACGAATTTTAAGATTCCTACTGGTTTTGCCAATGTAAACTAACCCACATTTACATTCCAAACCATACACTACATTTTTCGTGTTACATGTGAGGAATTCTTTTATTGGATAGGTGACATTTTTAACACAGAATTCCCTGATTTTACTGGGTCCTTTAACCAGTTTACACATAGTGCATAAACCACATCTATGAAAACCTAAGGTTCTTGTGCTGGTTCTTTTAGTTTCATCTAGACTGCTCCTAACAAGTTTATCCTTGAGACTAGGGGCACGTCTATACACAAAAACAGGCTTATCAGGTAATTTGTTTCCTATAATTGGATCCTGTTTCAGGATCTTCCAATTATTCTTAAAAATGGTATCTATTTCTTTATATTGAGAGTTAAAATTACTAATAAAAGACCAACAGATATTATCCTCCTTACGATCTTTCTTAGAGTTCACTAGCAAGCTTTGTCTTTCTATACCTTTATATATATATATTGTCTTTATATATAAAGCTTTCTCTCTAGCCCCTTCAATTTGTTCTTTTTGATAACCTTTTTCTATGAAACGTTGGCCCATTTCTTTAATCTGATCTCTACAAGTATCTTCCTCAGTACAATTTCGTCTCACCCTCAAGAACTGGCTGTACGGAATCCCGTCTAGCCAGTTCTTATGATGGAGACTTAGTCTGTCTATGTACCCATTGGAATCAGTGTCCTTCCTAAAGATTTTTGTGAAGATTGTGCTGCTGTGTGGCATAATTTGAAATGGGGGTACTATTGTCAGACCACACCCTTTTTTGCAGCACGCTGTCCCTTTGTAGAATATGGGAGGGCGCAAATTTATAGTTTGCAGGGGGGCGCCAAACACCCTAGCACCGGCCCTACCTGTGATATGTAAAGAAGTGAACTGATCCCAAGAGCAATCATTTCATTTCTACTTCGGTAGCTGGGAGAGCCATTGCCAAGGTGGGTTCCTGAGAAACCCTCTCCAGGTGATTTCTGTGGAATATTGCCCATAGGAGATAGCGTTACCTGCATTAGCTTAGTAACTGACAGCTTCACTATGGGGGTTACATACCTCCCAACTGTCCCGATTTCAGCGGGACAGTCCCGCTAACTGGACACTGTCCCGCTGTCCCTCCCGTGGGTCGCAGTGTCGCATGCGCACGGCATCTATCAGCACAAGGAGGGGAGCCGGGGGTTGTCCAGCAGCTCATGGCGCGCTGGACACGCCCCCAAAATGATGAAAACGGGGGTTGCGACCTGAAGCTCCGTCCCCTTTTTAGCCGCAGTCGTACCTCCGGCACGGCATGTCCCGATTCAAGAGGGACAGAAGTTGGGAAGTATGGGGTTATGGCTGCTGTCCAAAATGAATTCAGATCCAAAACCAACACACAGGGGTCTACGCACATTTCTAGATATTGTATAATACATACTGCATTAGGGATGAGCAGAGTTGTGGCAAAATTTACCACAAATCAATTTCCTCAGTCATTTCATGTCATTACACAGAGGTGGGTACAGTAGTTCCAGCGGTATAACCTTCTGTTTTTACGTTTGCCCTGCCATTCCACTCTGCTTTTGTAAACGAGCATTTAAAAAAAATATGTATAGTTGGAGATTAGACTGAAACAACAATGGTCCGTTCATTGGCCCTCATTCCGAGTTGTTCGCTCGCTAGCTGCTTTTAGCAGCATTGCACACGCTAAACCGCCGTCCTCTGGGAGTGTATCTTAGCTTAGCAGAAGTGCAAACGAAAGATTAGCAGAATTGCGAATAGAAATTTCTTAGCAGTTTCTGAGTAGCTCGAGACTTACTCCTACACTGCGATCAGTTCAGTCAGTTTCGTTCCTGGTTTGAGGTCACAAACACACCCAGCGTTCGCCCAGACACTCCCTCGTTTCTTCAGACACTCCCGCGTTTTTCCCAGAAACGCCAGCGTTTTTTCGCACACGCCCAGAAAACGGCAAGTTTCCGCCCAGAAACACCCACTTCCTGTCAATCACACTACGATCACCAGAACGATGAGAAATCCTCGTTATGCCGTGAGTAAAATACCTAACTTTTGTGTAAAAGAACTAAGCGTATGCTCTCTGCGAACCTTGCGCATGCGCAGTAAGCGACTAATCGCAATATAGCGAAAATCGGCAACGAGCGAACAACTCGGAATGACCCCCATTATGCTGTGTTGTGCTATTGAGGTATGAATGGGAACACTTACAGCCAATTTCTGCTGGTGAAATGTGCAAACATTTTGACCTAATGTGGAAGGAATGAGTAATTTTATTTAGTTAATGTGTTTAGCTGCTTGTGTCTAATACATGCAATACTACAGTATCATGTAAGTGACAGTTATAAACACTAGGTGGCGCACATATGCTACATATAGCTAAGACATTTACAAATATTGGAAAATCATGGTCCACTAATGCTCTAATCAATAAAAAACGCACATCTACGATAATTTTTTCTGACATATGGGGGAAGGGGGGGCGCCCAGTACAGGGCAAGTCCGCCCCGGATGCCGGGTCCTGCCCCCCCCCCCCCTCCCCCACCTAAGACATGCAAAAGCATTGCACAACGGCGATGCGGTCGCATGGTTCGACTAGCCCTCTGCCAATGCAGCCTGCGAAGACAGACGGCTACCCGCCATGTCTTGGGTCGCAGCAGCTGCGTGTGACATCACGCAGCCGCCATGATCTGCCCCAGCAACAGTTCGGGCACACGCTTGATTGAGCAGCTATCACTGTTTGTCCACACGCCTGCGTTGTCCGGACAGCGCTCCTTAAACAGAGCATTGACGCCCACAAAACATGGTGCTCACACCCCGTTCCCGCCCCCCTCCAGGTCTTAAACTGCATTCTGAAGAGAACGCAGTTTAATGCCTTGCACATGCGCGTACTTGTACATGTACTTGTATACAGGGCCGGCTCTAGGCATGTTCGAATAGAGCGGCCGCGCAGGGTGCCACCCTTAATGGGCGCCGCGCGCTGGCGCCGCCATATTCGAGGATGGAGCCGGCCCTGTGCATTGTTGGCCCGGCCGCCGTGACCTCTTGTGTGCGCTATGCGCGCTGCGCGGCGCCAGTGTCTAACGTTAGATGCCGGCAGCGCGCATAGCGCACACAAGCGCCTTGGAGGCCGCCCGCCCGTCCGCCCTCACCTGGACCCGGACCCGCACTCGCAGGCCATCCGCCCGCCCGCCATCGGACAGCAGTACTCCTCCCCCTCTCAGCGCCGCAGGTATTTGGGGGGGAGGCACATTTATGGATGGGTGGCACTGTGGGGGCATTTATCTGGCACTGTGGGGGTATTTATCTGGCACTGTGGGGGTATTTATCTGGCACTGTGGGGGCATATCTGCACTGTGGGGGCATTTATCTGGCACTGTGGGGGTATTTATCTGGCACTGTGGGGTTATTTATCTGGCACTGTGGGGGCATATCTGCACTGTGGGGGCATTTATCTGGCACTGTGGGGGCATATCTGCACTGTGGGGGCATATCTGGCACTGTGGGTGCATTTCTGTATCTGGCACTGTAGGGGCATATCTGGCACTGTGGGGGCATTTATGTAACTGGCACTGTGGGGGCATTTCTGGCACTGTGGGGGCATTTCTGTATCTGGCACTGTGGGGGCATTTCTGGCACTGTAGGGGCATATCTGGCACTATGGGGGCATTTATGTATCTGGCACTGTGGGGGCATATCTGGCACTGTGGGGGCATATCTGGCACTGTGGGGGCATTTATCTGGCACTGTGGGGGCATTTAACTGGCACTGTGGGGGCATTTATGTATCTGGAACTGTGGGGACATATCTGGCACTGTGGGGGCATTTGTGTATCTGGCACTGTGGGGGGCATTTATCTGGCACAGTGGGGGCATTTACTGGCACAGTGGGGGCATTTATCTGGCACAGTGGGGGCATTTATCTGGCACTGTGGGGGCATTTATCTGGCACTGTGGGGGCATATCTGGCACTGTGGTGGCATCTCTGTATGTGGCACTGTGGGGGCATATCTGGCACTGTGGGGGCATTTATCTGGCACTGTGGGGGCATTTATCTGGCACTGTGGGGGCATTTATGTATCTGGCACTGTGGGGGCATATCTGGCACTGTAGGGGCATTTATGTATCTGGCACTGTGGGGGCATATCTGGCACTGTGGGGGCACTGTGGGGGCATATCTGGCACTGTGGGGGCATTTCTGTATCTGGCACTGTAGGGGCATTTATGTATCTGGAACTGTGGGGACATATCTGGCACTGTGGAGGCATTTATCTGGCACTGTGGAGGCATTTATCTGGCACTGTGGGGGCATTTATCTGGCACTGTGGGGGCATATCTGCACTGTGGGGGCATTTATCTGGAACTGTGAGGACGTATCTGGCACTGTGGGGGCATTTATGTATCTGGCACTGTGGGGGCATTTCTGTATTTGGCACTGCTGGGGGGCATGTCATGTGTAGCTGACACGGCTAGGGAGCATATCATGTAGTGTTCCCGCTAGGCGTCTGTGGCTAGGCAATGAGTCTCGGTGCTCTGCCTGGCGCAAAGTGTCTAACGTGCTCTGCCTGGCGCAAAGTGTCTAACGTGCTCTGCCTGGCGCAAAGTGTCTAACATGCTCTGCCTGGCGCAAAGTGTCTAACGTGCTCTGCCTGGCGCAAAGTGTCTAACGTGCTCTGCCTGGCGCAAAGTGTCTAGGAGGTTCTACCCGGTGCAGTGTGTATTAACTGCACTACTGTGTGGTGTAATGCGAATTGCCACTATTATGTGGCCACGCACCTTTCCCACGAAGCAACGCCCCTAAATTTTAGATGCGCGCCTTCGGCGCGCACTATCCATGCTTTACCATGTAGGTAGATGAGCACCAAGCATTACAGTATGTACATCATTTTGCCCTCCTAACTTAAAAATGTGCCTTTCCTGTGATCAGCACCCTGCCCTAAAAAGTGAACACTATTATGTGTAGCTGGCACTGCTGGGGGGTATATTGTGTGTAGCTGGCACTGCTGGGGGCATGTCATGTCTATCTGGCACTGCTGGGGGGTATATTGTGTGTAGCTGGCACTGCTGGGGGGCATGTCATGTCTATCTGGCACTGCTGCGGGGCATGTCATGTGTAGCTGGCACTGCTGGGGGTATATTGTCTATCTGGCACTGCACATTATGTGTATCTGGCACTACACTGGAGACATTGTGTGTAAGGAACACTACTGTGGCTGTTATGTGTAAGGCTGCTAATTGTGTGCGTAGAGGGGGTGTGAAAATATATTTATTTATAGTCTAATAATATAAAGTTATGAGGCCACGCCCACTTTTCCTGGAGCGCGCGCTTTTACATGTTCTCACTCAGGGTACTAGTAGGCCTGGAGCCGGCCCTGCTTGTATATTTGCACACAGGGTCTGAATTAGGCCCATAGTGTATCCACTTGCATACTTTTATTATGTGCAAATAACGCTGCTTTACATATAAAAATCAAACAATTGCATGCTTTTTGTAATTCAAAAATGAAAAGTGGAGCTGTTGCCATAGCAACCAATCAGATTCGGATTAATATTCCTCTTTCGCATAGTAGATAATGATGGAATCTGATTGGTTGCTATTCGTAACCACACAACTTTCACAACAGCGTCTTCGTGGGTCCACTCTGTGTAACATGTGCTGTAGGATGAATCAGCCATAACTGTAGACCAGGGGTGGCCAGACTTTTTTCTTTGAAAGCCCTAAAGGGGCTTGGCATAACAAAAAAGGGGCTTGGCATAACAAAAAAGGGGCGTAGCCTTGCTGCACAGGGTGTAATGACTGTCTCGCACAAAATCACATATTGGCCCCCACAGGTAAAAACCTCAAACACATATGTCCCCACAGTGCCAGATACACATATGCCCCCACAGTACCACATATGCCCCCACAGTGCCACATACACATATGCCCCCACAGTGCCAGATATGCCCCCACAGTGCCAGATATGCCCCCACAGTGCCATAAATGCCCCCACAGTGCCATAAATGCCCCCACAGTGCCATAAATGCCCCCACAGTGCCACATATGCCCCACAGTGCCACATATGCCCCACAGTGCCAGATATGCCTCCACAGTGCCACATATGCCCCCACAGTGCCAGATAGACTTACTTTAGCTGGCTGGATCCCCCTGCTGGCTGGATCCTGCTCCTGTGCCTGCTCTCACTTCCCGCCGCTGCTGCTGTCCTGCTGCCGCCAGCGCTGACTGGATCAAACCAGATCCAGCAGGCGTACAGACTCCTTACATCGCCTTCCCAATCGTGCATTGCGCGGGTGTGCGGCTGACGTCATGACGTCACCCGCGTAATGCATCATTGGGAACGCTCCGAACTCAGGCGGCAGAGGCGGCAATTCACACTTGGGTCGCGATCTACCCGGCGAGAGCACCGCGATATACAGACAGATCGCGATCGACGTTTTGTCCACCTCTGTTGTAGACTGTACATAGAGGCCCATTTATCAACCAGTGATAAAACTCATAGTGAATGATAAAACTCATTGCGTATGATAAATGGTGCTCCAGCCAATCAGCTCCCAACTGTCATTTTTCAAACACATGACAGCTAGGAGCTGATTGGCTGTAGACTATACCTAAAGGCTTTCTAGTATTCATGATAAATATGAAGCAATGGGCCAAACAATTAATACATATTTAATGATTCCATCACGTAATAAAAGCTGCTGTTTACGGATGCTCATTGGGGTTGCATGTAAAGTAGTATGTAGATAAATCGGGAATTCTAATTCTTTACACAGAAGCAGGTTTGGTCTGGCCCACAGGGGTACAGGGCGGACCCCCCCGGTGGGCCCCACTGCCTGGGGCCCACTCCCTCCCACTGCATTGCTCCAGTGGGCCCTAAATGCCCCAGTCCGACACTGCACAGAAGCATGGCTCCTACAGTAGCTGTGTGGAATCAATGGAAAACATTCTTTACTGTTTTTAATCTATTGTGTTGCTGGGGGTCGGAGCTGAGGTTCTACCTGAGAGGCAAGGATATTTGGTTTTGCACTGCTTGTTTCATTTAGCTGAGAATAACTTTCTGATTTCATGCTAAGTGAATTTGCTATAGATTTTATTCTTGTGAGCACAGAACAGATACGGCTTTATACTGGAAGCAGAGTAAATATCTCTACTAATTTATCCTTATACAGAGAAAAACTGAAAAATGCAGCTGCTCAGTATTCTTACCTTACAGTACCTTACTTCACATAATGGAATCAAACCAATTATATCCCCTCGGTGTATTGTATAAAATGTAATGTGTACATACCTCCCAACTGTCCCGATTTCAGTGGGACAGTCCCGCTATTCGGACGCTGTCCCTCCCGTGGGTCGTAGTGTCCCGCTGGCGGGGGGGCAGTTGGGGGAGGCTTTGATCACCCACTGCTCTACTCTGCTAAGCATCCGGTGATCATTGAATAGTTGCCTTGCCCAGTGCTCCTCCAAAATGCCGAACACTGGTCCGCGGCGCTCGGCCATGCCCACTTGGTCAAGGTAACGCCTCTTCCATGGGAAGCCACGCCCCCTTTTTGGTGGCCACAGGGGGGTGAGGTGGGCACAGGGTATGGTGAAAAGACACAAGGAGGAGTGAGGTGGGCACAGGGTAGGATAAGGGGGGGCATCATAGGGTAGAGATGGTCACAAGGAGGGGAGAGGTGGGCACACGGTAGGATGAGGGGGGTCAAAGGGTGGAGGTGGTCACAGAAGGGTGAGGTGGGCACAGGGTAGGGTGAGGGGACACAAGGAGGAATGACGTGTGCACAGGGTAGGATGAGGAGGGATTATAGAGTGGAGGTGGTCACAAGGAGGGATGAGGTGGGCACACGGTAGGATGATGGGGGTCATAGGGTGGAGGTGTCACAGAGGGGTGAGGTGGGCACAGTTTAGGGCGAGTGTACACAAGGAGGAGTGAGGTAGGCACAGGGTAGGATGAGGGGGGTTCATAGGATGGAGGTGGTCACAAGGAGGGGTGAGGTGGCAACAGGAAGGGATGAGTGGGGGTACACAGAAGGGGTAAGGGGGGGCACAGGGAGGGGTATGGTTATCTGTCAGGTGACCCCCGATGGTTGATGCTCATCACTGGGAACAATACTGGGACCCCCCAGGATGAGGGGACACACCCTGATCCCCAGCAATGTACAGCAGCATCACCGCACGGTACTCACCGCTATGGATGGCGCGGCTTCGGAGGAGAGGGAGAGAACAGCAGCCGGTGCTCCTGGACGGACGGGCAGACACACACACACACACCTGCTCCCGAGCAGTAGTGCTGGCCGCTCAGCTCCTCGTCACATTGCACTGAATGGACAGTATGCAGCATGCAGGTGTGCGCTGTTCCCAGGTACTGTCACCCAGAGTGCCTGCTAACCGGAGTGCAGAAAGTGGCCTGGTTCATCCCATGGGGAGGCAGCAGCAAAACTGTGAGGTGAAGACACATTATGGCATGCCAAAAACCGTTGTGGGGGTGGAGGAGTGATCGGGGGCGAGGGGACAGAGCCTCAGATGGCCACTGGCAGGCTGCTGTAGCAAGAATTTATTTTTCCTGTCTACAGCAGCCCAGCAGATACTGTGGGCCTATTTTGATGGGGGGGGGGGGCTGGAGCTGCAGCTCCATCCGCCCCATGGTTAATTCGGCCCTGCACTTGGAGAGATCCGTGCTTAAATTCTAAACAATCTAAACTGACTGGAATCCTTAGACCTTAAGCACGGATCTCCATAATCTTTGTTCTGTATCCAAATAGCTGCAGCTGAATTGGGACACTGGAAGTCCCTGATGCCTAGGTACTGTGGCGCCACCCCCAAATAGTGGCACCCCTAGGCACGTGCCTCACCTGCCTGCCTGAGGTATGGAGTGCTAATACGGAAGGCGAGAGATACTGGGTTAGACACATTCACAGATAGCCCCGTCACTGCCTGCTCAGGCTTTAGCACACAACCCTTGTTGCGTCATTAATCAGGAATCGGTAAAGTGCCCTGGTACTGCAGGAGATGGTAACCTTGGGCAAACTGTATCAGTCACGGGTTGCCTGTGAGACTGTGATTATTTATTTACTGTGATCCCATAACATGAAAAGCATTTATATTTTTTAAATATGACCCAGAAAATAAGGTCACCTACTGTAATGCATGTGGTAATCATTTTTTATGTGCCCATCATGTAACGAACAATGATCTATATGAACTACTGCATACTAATAATAACAGTGCAGAGGAGTACACAATGCACTTACAGAGTGATAAGAGCCCAGGCTCTCACATGTAGGAAATTACCATGCAGGCTCCAGGAAAGGCTTCTGCTGACACGTACAGGAACAAGCTGCAGGAAGAAGGTGCACAGAGTTATAGGGTCAGTCACATTACACTCAGCTCTAATATTTGCTGAAACTCATTCATTCATTCATTCATTCATTCATTCATTCACTCCCTCACTCATTCATTCATTCATTCATTCAATCAATCAATCAATCAATCAATCAATCAATCACACAGTACTTAACCAGTAGGTTGTTAATGAGAGATCAGTATGATTTGCCAATGGACGGGATGCCTGCTGTCAGTATACAGACAGCGGCATCCGTCCATCAGAATCCCGACATGCCCCCCCATTAATGCCCCTAAGCCTCACCTTTTCCTAACCCTAACCCTACCTTGGGGGTGCCTAGAGACGCAATACTTAAGACAGTCTATGGCTGAGTTTATGAAAAAGGACTCCGTACCCAGATCAGCATCTCAGTCCCCTGACATTTGTCTGCAAAAACGTTCTTTGGTCCATATCCTGCACTTTGGGGGTAATTCCAAGTTGATTGCAGCAGGAATTTTGTTAGCAGTTGGGCAAAACCATGGGGGTCATTCCGAGTTGTTCGCTCGCAAGTGAATTTTAGCAGATTTGCTCATGCTAAGCCGCCGCCTACTGGGAGTGAATCTTAGCATCTTAAAATTGCGAACGATGTATTCGCAATATTGCGATTACACACCTCGTAGCAGTTTCTGAGTAGCTTCAGACTTACTCGGCATCTGCGATCATTTCACTGCTTGTCGTTCCTGGTTTGACGTCACAAACACACCCAGCGTTCGCCCAGACACTCCCCCGTTTCTCCAGCCACTCCTGCGTTTTTTCCGGAAACGGTAGCGTTTTTTCCCACACGCCCATAAAACGGCCTGTTTCCGCCCAGTAACACCCATTTCCTGTCAATCACATTACGATCGCCAGAACGATGAAAATGCCGTGAGTAAAATTCCTAAGTGCATAGCAAATTTACTTGGCGCAGTCGCAGTGCGGACATTGCGCCTGCGCATTAAGCGGAAAATCGCTGCGATGCGAAGATTTTTACCGAGCGAACAACTCGGAATGACCCCCCATGTGCACTGCAGGTGTAGCAGTTATAACATGTGCAGAGAGAGTTAGATTTGGGTGGGTTATTTTGTTTCTGTGCAGGGTAAATACTGGCTGCTTTATTTTTACACTGCAAATTAGATTGCAGATTGAACACACCACACCCAAATCTAACTCTCTCTGCACATGTTAAATCTGCCTCCCCTGCAGTGCACATGGTTTTGCCCAACTGCTAACAAAGGGGGTAATTCCAAGTTGATCGCAGCAGGACATTTTTTAGCAGTTGGGCAAAACCATGTCCACTGCAGGGGAGGCAGATATAATATGTGCAGAGAGAGTTAGATTTGGGTGTGGTGAGTTCAATCTGCAATCTAATTTGCAGTGTAAAAATAAAGCAGCCAGTATTTACCCTGCACAGAAACAAAATAACCCACCCAAATCTAACTGTCTCTGCAAATGTTATATCTGCCCCCCCCTGCAGTGCACATGGGGGGTAATTCCAAGTTGATTGCAGCAGGAAATTTTTTAGCAGTTGGGCAAAACCATGTGCACTGCAGGGGAGGCAGATATAACATTTGCAGAGAGAGTTAGATTTGGAGTGGGGTCTTCGCCTGGAGGTGTTATGGTGGTTGACGTGTTGGTGGAGATATCCACAAATCGACATGATGGCCTATCGACTCAACAAGAAGCTCAAGCGGTATTGTTCCAGGTCAAGAGACCCACAGGCTGTGGTGGCAGACGCACTGACAGCTCCGTGAGTCTACCAGCTGGTTTAGGTGTTTCCTCCTCTTCTGCTGGTCCCAAGAATTCTAAAAATAATAAAAAGGGAAAAGGTTCAAACAATCCTCGTTGCTCTGGACTCGCCACGAAGGGCCTGGTACGCGGATCTTCTCGAGATGCTGATCGAAGATCCGTGGCCTCTGCCTCTTTGCGAGGATCTTCTGCAACAGGGCCCGTTCATCTATCAAGACTTACCGTGGCTACGTGTAATGGTATGGAAGTTGAATGGCTGATTATAGCCAGAAGAGGGATTCCTGACAAGGTCCTCTCGATTATGATCCAAGCCAGGAAGGGGGTAACGTCTAAACACTACCATCGTATCTGGAAGAAATATGTCTCTTGGTGTGAGAGCAGACAATATTCTACGGTGGAATTTAATCTGGGACGTTTCCTGCTTTTTGTGCAGTCGGGAGTAGATGTGGGCCTACGCTTAGGCTCCATAAAAATTCAGATTTCGGCCTTGTCTATTTTCTTTCAGGAACAATTGTCTTCTCTCCCTGAGGTCCAAACCTTCTTAAAAGGTGTTCTGCACATCCAATCTCCCTTTGTGCCTCCCACGGCACCTTGGGATCTCACTTTGGTACTGCAGTTTCTCCAATTGGACTGGTTTGAAACATTACAGGAGGTGTACGTAAAGTACCTTACGTGGAAGACCGTCACACTATTGACCTTGGCATCAGCAAGACGTGTGTCGGAACTGGGGGCATTGTCTTACAAGAGCCCCTTCTTGATTTTCCTTGAGGACAGAGCTGAACTCAGGACTCGTCAGCAATTTCTTCCTAAGGTGGTGTCCGCGTTTCACATCAACCAACCTATTGTGGTTCCGGCTGTTACGGATGCCTCTGCTACTTCAAAGTCTTTGGATGTCATAAGGGATTTGAAGGTCTATGTGAAGAGAACAGCTCGTCACAGAAATTTGGACTCGCTGTTCGTTCTTTATGATGCCAATAAAATTGGGTGTACTGCTTCGAAGCAGTCCATTGCACTCTGGATCAGGCTCACTATCCAGCATGCTTATTCCATGGCAGGTTTGCTGATTCCACAATCTGTACAAGCCCACTCGACTAGGTCGGTGGGTTCCTCTTGGGCGGGTGCTCGGGGTTTCTCGGCTTTACAGCTCTGCCGAGCAGCTACTTGGTCGGGTTCGAACATGTTTGCCAAATTTTAAAAGTTCGAAACCTTGGCCTCTGAAGACCTTTAGTTTGGTCAGTCGGTTCTGCAGGAACCCAGTTTGGGAGCTTTGGTACTTCCACATGGTACTAAATGGATTCCCAGTATCCTCTAGGACGTAAGAAAAAATAGGATTTTAATTACCTACCGGTAAATCCTTTTCTCGTAGTTCGTAGGGGATACTGGGCGCCCGCCCAGTGCTTCGTTCTTCCTGCACTGTTACTTGGTTAAGTAATGTTGTCTGGTTCAGCTGTTGCTGTCCCTGTTTACAAGTTTTTGGTTAGAATGGATTTCCTCTTGTTATGGTTTTGCTGGTTTGTAATCGCACCACTTTTCTTTTTCTAAATCCTTCTCTCGAAGTATGTCCGTCTCCTCCGGCAGAGTTTCCTAGACTGAGTCTGGTAGGAGGGGCATAGAGGGAGGAGCCAGCACACCTAATCAAACTTCTATAGTGCCTATGGCTCCTAGAGGACCGTCTATACCCCCCCTTCCCATGGTACTAAATGGATTCCCAGTATCCCCTACGGACTATGAAAAAATTATTTACCGGTAGGTAATTAGAAACCTGTTATCTTGTCACATGCAAGAATAGCAGCAGCGTCTATACTATGTACACATTGGGACAGGACTCAGGAGGACTCTCTGTGTGTCTCTAGACCAGAGGAGTAGTTAGGTGCTATAGTGCCCGAAGCAAGGATATGCTTTGGCACCCCCTCTACTGTACTGAATTGGGTATATGTTACATTTAAAAATAAAAAAATATTTAAAAAAATCCTAAATTGGTGACAGGGCCGGTACTAGACCTTGTGGATCTCAGGGCGAGAGTTTCCTTTGTGTCCCCCCATGATTAAATTAGGCACAGTGTGCACCGAAGGCGCGTAACAAAAATATAGTTTGTGGTTTCATGGGAAAGGGGCATGGCCACATAATATTACCAATTCAGATTACACCGCATAGTATTGTCTGTTATTCACATTACTCACATAGTATTGTCAGTTATTCACATTACACCACAGTGGTGTCCACCACGCAGCACACCACACAGCATACATTTTCTGCCACACAGTAAAGTCCCTTATAAATGTTACGCCACACAGTAGAGCCTCTTATACACGTTACACCACGGTAAAGCTATTTATACACGTTACACCGCAGTAGAACCGCTTATACACATTATGCCACAGTAGAGCCACATATAAATGTTACTCTGCAGCTTTTAATGCAGAGAGAGTTGCTGCAGCAGCAGTTGGGGCAGAGAGAGGCACTGCAGCATCAATATAGAGAGAGGTGCTGTAGTAGCTGGGGCAGAGAGGGGTGCTGCAGCAGCCGGGCAGAAAGAGGTGCTGTAGCGGCTGGGGCAGAAAGATGGGGGCGGAGATGCTGCTGTGAGTGTGTTTCTGGGGACAGAGGGCCGCCGGCGCACATGTGTAGTGTCAGGTTCAGGGAAGGGGGTTAATGGTTGTAGTAGTGAGATGCCGCCGGGTGTGTCCCTAGCAGCGACAGGTTGGTGTTCCGGGATGCCATGTCAGTTCCTGGTCAGCCTGTCCATTTGTCACAGAACCGCCCCGCTCATTGTGCTGTTCCAGCCGCAGCTACCGCGCTCACAACTGTCAGCGGAATCTTCTGCGCTGCCTGCAGGCTCTGCCCCCTCCTGGTTCCCAGTCCCCACTCTCCATCCGCAGTGTCTCTCTGCATGGTGCGCTGATCACCCAGCTCCTAGCCATGTGCTGTGGTAACAGCGGCTGGAACGAACAGCGCTGCAGCAGGTAGATTATAAAAAACTGAAATTGTACTGCGCTCACCTTGCGCGGGGGGGGGGGGGGGGGGGAGAGATAAAAAAAAATTGGTGCTGACAGGTGTCCAACTCCCCTGTAAATGCGATGTGATACAGCGCAGCTCACAGGAAGAGAAAGGTGGAAACGAGGTGGGGGGACTAAACTAAAAAAATACAAGGAGCAGAATGTATAGAGGTGAAGAAAAGGAGGGAGAGGGAAAATAGAGAAGGGGGGGGGAGTAGGATGGTAGTATGAGGAGTCAGGGAGGGGGGATAGCATGAGTGTGAAAATGTATATGTGTATTGGATAGTTGTGTAAAGGATTTCCCCCGCCTCCAATTTCCATTTTACTCTGAGCTGCGCTGTATCCCATCGCTTGCTGCCGTAGGTTCAGCAGGTAACAGGATAAGGATCACCTGTGTTGTGCAGGGCACATGAAATGATGACCTGCTGAGCTGTTAACTGTGCGGTGCTTTGTGAGCTTCAGATCACATTATCCCGCTAGTGGTGGCCTCATTCTCCCGCTTCATCTCTGGCAGCCGCCGTTCATCTACTGGTTTTAAGTTAGTAAAAATCTCCTACTGCCAGTTCAAGGGAAATCTCTCAGTCAAAATCTCTCATAAGGTCCGTACACACGGAGCGATATAGCTGAGCGATTTTGACTATATAGTCGAGTTAGTGTAAATCGTACACAGCCAGCGATAGCGATGCGCGTCCCCGCCAGGTCGCTATCGCTGCTAAAAATAGACTGTGCAGGCAAGTCAATTTTGGCTAGGTTACTGGAAAAGAAAAAGCATCCCCTTGCTTAAATTAGTTAGCCAAAATCGCCCATAGCCAAAATCGCTTGCAGACTTAGGGGGGCATTCCGACCTGTATGCGCGCTACCGTTTTTCGCAGAGCAGCGATCAGGTCACTACTGCACATGCGTATGCACCGCAATGAGCAGGCGCGTCGTACGGGTACAAAGCGGATCGTTGCTGAGCGATGGATTTAGCGAAGAATCCATTCGCACAGCCGATCGCAAGGAGATTGACAGGAAGAGGACGTTTGTGGGTGTCAACTGACCGTTTTCTGGGAGTGTCTAAGAAAACGCAGGCGCGTCCAAGCGTTTGCAGGACGGGTGTCTGACGTCAATTCCGGGACCAGACAGGCTGAAGTGATCGCAAGGGCTGAGTAAGTTCAGACCTACTCAGAAACTGCACAAAATGTTTTTGCAGAGCTCGGCTGCACAGGCATTCGCACACTTGCAAAGCGAAAATAAAATCTCCTATAGGCGGCGACTATATGATCGCAGCGCTGCAAAAAGTAACTAGCGAGTGATCAACTCGGAATGACCCCCTTAGTCAAAATCGCTGGAAAAGTTAGTCAAAATCTCCTACTGCCAGTTCAAGGGAAAACCCTCAGTCAAAATCTCTCATACAGTAGTTAAAATCTCTCCATGTGTATGCACCTTAAGAAGTGAGAACTAGTATTGTTTTAAAATAATTATTTGGACAATACTAATTTTAGTAAGCATATGGCAACATTTGTTTAAATATAGTAATTAAAAAAAAGGCAACTTTAATTAATAAACGTGGGTAAGGTGCATTATTTGTTTCACTGAAGGGGGAAATAAGATTTAGGTGCCCATTTATTAACATTATTTCTCTGACATCCTAGTGGATGCTGGGAACTCCGTAAGGACCATGGGGAATAGCGGCTCCGCAGGAGACTGGGCACAAATAGAAAGCTTTAGTACTACCTGGTGTGCACTGGCTCCTCCCCCTATGACCCTCCTCCAAGCCTCCGTTAGATTTTTGTGCCCGAACGAGAAGGGTGCACACACTAGGGGCTCTCCTGAGCTTCTTAGTGAAAGTTTTAGTTTAGGTTTTTTATTTTCAGCGAGACCTGCTGGCAACAGGCTCACTGCATCGAGGGACTAAGGGGAGAAGAAGCGAACTCACCTGCGTGCAGAGTGGATTGGGCTTCTTGGCTACTGGACACCATTAGCTCCAGAGGGACAGCTCACAGGCCCAGTCTTGGAGCTCGGTCCCGGAGCCGCGCCGCCGGCCCCCTTACAGAGCCAGAAGCAAGAAGAGTCCGGCAAATCGGCGGCAGAAGACATCCTGTCTTCCACAAGGTAGCGCACAGCACTGCAGCTGTGCGCCATTGCTTCTCAGCACACTTCACACTCCGGTCACTGAGGGTGCAGGGCGCTAGGGGGGGGCGCCCTGAGCAGCAATAGAAACACCTTGGCTGGCTAAAAATACATCACATATAGCTCCTGGGCTATATGGATGAATTTTAACCCCTGCCAGATTTTCACAAAAAAGCGGGAGAAAGGCCGCCGAGAAGGGGGCGGAGCCTATCTCCTCAGCACACAGGCGCCATTTTCCCTCACAGCTCCGCTGGAAGGACGTCTCCCTGACTCTCCCCTGCAGTCCTGCACAACAGAAACAGGGTAAAAAAGAGAGGGGGGCACTAATTGGCGGGTGATTAACAATACAGCAGCTATAAGGGAGAAACACTTATATAAGGTTGTCCCTATATCTATATATAGCGCTCTGGTGTGTGCTGGCATACTCTCCCTCTGTCTCCCCAAAGGGCTAGTGGGGTCCTGTCCTCTATCAGAGCATTCCCTGTGCGTGTGCTGTGTGTCGGTACGTTTGTGTCGACATGTATGAGGAGGAAAATGATGTGGAGGCGGGGCAATTGCCTATAATAGAGATGTCACCCCCTAAGGAGTCGACACCTGAGTGGATGGCTTTATGGAAGGATTTACGTGACAGTGTCAGCTCCTTACAAAAGACGGTTGATGACATGAGACAGCCGGCTAATCAGCTGGTCCCTGTCCAGGCGTCTCAAAAACCATCAGGGCCTCTAAAAAGGCCGTTACCTCAGGTGGTGGATACTGACGTCGACACGGATACTGACTCCAGTGTCGACGGTGAGGAGACAAACGTGACTTCCAGTAGGGCCACACGTTACATGATCACGGCAATGAGAGAGGTGTTAAACATTTCTGATACAGCAAGTACCACTAAAAAGGGTATTATGTGGGGTGTGAAAAAACTACCTGTAGTTTTTCCTGAATCAGACGAATTAAATGAGGTGTGTGATGAAGCGTGGGTTTCCCCCGATAAAAAACTGATAATTTCTAAAAAGTTATTGGCATTATACCCTTTCCCGCCAGAGGTTAGGGCGCGTTGGGAAACACCCCCTAGAGTGGATAAAGCGCTCACACGCTTATCAAAACAAGTGGCGTTACCGTCTCCTGATACGGCCGCCCTCAAGGAACCAGGAGACAGAAAACTGGAGAATATCCTAAAATGTATTTACACACATACTGGTGTTATACTGCGACCAGCAATCGCCTCAGCCTGGATGTGCAGCGCTGGGGTGGCTTGGTCGGATTCCCTGACTGAAAATATTGATACCCTGGATAGGGACAGTATATTGTTGACTATAGAGCATTTAAAAGATGCATTTCTATATATGCGAGATGCACAGAGGGATATTTCCACTCTGGCTTCAAGAGTGAGTGCGCTGTCCATTTCTGCCAGAAGAGGATTATGGACGCGACAGTGATCAGGTGATGCGGACTCTAAACGGCATATGGAAATATTGCCTTATAAAGGGGAGGAGTTATTTGGGGTCGGTCTATCGGACCTGGTGGCCACGGCAACTGCTGGGAAATCCACATTTTTACCCCAGGTAACCTCTCAACATAAGAAGACGCCGTCTTATCCGGCTCAGTCCTTTCGTCCCCATAAGGGCAAGCGGGCTAAAGGTTCCTCTTTTATGCCAAGGGGCAGAGGAAGGGGAAAAAGACTGCAACAGACAGCCACTTCCCAGGAACAAAAGCCCTCCCCCGCTTCTGCCAAGTCCTCAGCATGACGCTGGGGCCTTACAAGCGGACTCAGGCACGGTGGGGGCCCGTCTCAAGAATTTCAGCGCGCAGTGGGCTCACTCGCAAGTGGACCCCTCGATCCTGCAAGTAGTATCTCTGGGGTACAAATTGGAGTTCGAGACGTCTCCCCCTCGCCGGTTCCTGAAGTCTGCTTTACCAACGTCTCCCTCCGACAGGGAGGCAGTATTGGAGGCAGTTCACAAGCTGTATTCCCAGCAGGTGATAATCAAGGTACCCCTCCTGCAACAAGGGAAGGGGTATTATTCCACGCTGTTTGTGGTACCGAAGCCGGACGGCTCGGTGAGACCAATTTTAAATCTGAAGTCTTTGAACACTTACATACAGAGGTTCAAATTCAAGATGGAGTCACTCAGAGCAGTGATCGCGAACCTGGAAGAGGGGGACTATATGGTGTCTCTGGACATCAAAGATGCCTACCTCCATGTCCCCATTTACCCTTCTCATCAAGGGTACCTCAGGTTTGTAGTACAAAACTGTCACTATCAGTTTCAGACGCTGCCGTTTGGATTATCCACGGCACCTCGGGTCTTTACCAAGGTAATGGCCGAAATGATGATTCTTCTTCGAAGAAAAGGCGTTTTAATTATCCCTTACTTGGACAATCTCCTGATAAGAGCAAGATCCAGAGAACAGTTAGTAGTCGGAGTAGCCCTATCTCAGGTAGTGCTACGGCAGCACGGCTGGATTCTAAATATCCCAAAATCGCAGCTGGTTCCGACAACACGTCTTCTGTTCCTAGGGATGATTCTGGACACAGTCCAGAAAAAGGTGTTCCTTCCGGAGGAGAAAGCCAGGGAGTTATCCGAACTGGTCAGAAACCTCCTGAAACCGGGGCAAGTCTCAGTGCATCAATGCACAAGAGTCTTGGGAAAGATGGTAGCTTCCTACGAAGCGATTCCATTCGGCAGATTCCACGCAAGAACGTTCCAGTGGGATCTGCTGGACAAATGGTCCGGATCGCATCTTCAGATGCATCAGCGGATAACCCTGTCTCCAAGGACAAGGGTGTCTCTTCTGTGGTGGTTGCAGAGGGCTCATCTTCTAGAGGGCCGCAGATTCGGCATTCAGGACTGGGTCCTGGTGACTACGGATGCCAGCCTGAGAGGCTGGGGAGCAGTCACACAAGGAAGAAATTTCCAGGGCTTGTGGTCAAGCCTGGAGACGTCACTTCACATAAATATCCTGGAGCTAAGGGCCATCTACAATGCTCTAAGCCTAGCACGACCTCTGCTTCAAGGTCAGCCGGTGCTGATTCAGTCAGACAACATCTCGGCAGTCGCCCACGTAAACAGACAGGGCGGCACAAGAAGCAGGAGGGCAATGGCAGAAGTTGCAAGGATTCTTCGCTGGGCGGAAAATCATGTGATAGCACTGTCAGCAGTGTTCATTCCGGGAGTGGACAACTGGGAAGCAGACTTCCTCAGCAGACACGACCTCCACCCGGGAGAGTGGGGACTTCACCCAGAAGTCTTCCACATGATTGTGAACCGTTGGGAAAAACCAAAGGTGGACATGATGGCGTCACGCCTCAACAAAAAACTAGACAGGTATTGCGCCAGGTCACGGGACCCTCAGGCAATAGCTGTGGACGCTCTGGTAACACCGTGGGTGTACCAGTCAGTGTATGTGTTCCCTCCTCTGCCTCTCATACCCAAGGTACTGAGAATCATAAGAAGGAGAGGAGTAAGGACTATACTCGTGGCTCCGGATTGGCCAAGAAGGACTTGGTACCCGGAACTTCAAGAGATGCTCACGGAGGACCCGTGGCCTCTACCTCTACGAAGGGACCTGCTCCGGCAGGGGCCTTGTCTGTTCCAAGACTTACCGCGGCTGCGTTTGACGGCATGGCGGTTGAACGCCGGATCCTGAAGGAAAAAGGCATTCCGGATGAGGTCATCCCTATCCTGATAAAAGCCAGGAAGGATGTAACCGTGCAGCATTCTCACCGTATTTGGCGTAAATATGTTGCGTGGTGCGAGGCCAGGAAGGCCCCTACAGAGGAATTTCAACTGGGTCGTTTCCTGCATTTCCTGCAAACAGGACTGTCTATGGGCCTAAAATTAGGGTCCATTAAGGTTCAAATTTCGGCCCTGTCGATCTTCTTCCAAAAAAAACTGGCTTCAGTTCCTGAAGTTCAGACGTTTGTCAAAGGGGTGCTGCATATACAGCCTCCTTTTGTGCCTCCAGTGGCACCTTGGGATCTCAATGTGGTTTTGGGGTTCCTAAAATCACATTGGTTTGAACCACTCACCACTGTGGACTTAAAGTATCTCACATGGAAAGTGGTAATGCTATTGGCCCTGGCTTCAGTCAGGCGCGTGTCAGAAATGGCGGCTTTATCCTATAAAAGCCCTTACCTAATTTTTCATACGGACAGGGCAGAATTGAGGACTCGTCCTCAATTTCTCCCTAAGGTGGTTTCAGCGTTTCACCTGAACCAGCCTATTGTGGTACCTGCGGCTACTAGGGACTTGGAGGACTCCAAGTTACTGGACGTAGTCAGGGCCCTGAAAATATACGTTTCCAGGACGGCTGGAGTCAGAAAATCTGACTCGCTGTTTATCCTGTATGCACCCAACAAGCTGGGTGCTCCTGCTTCTAAGCAGACTATTGCTCGTTGGATTTGTAGTACAATTCAGCTTGCACATTCTGTGGCAGGCCTGCCACAGCCAAAATCTGTAAAAGCCCATTCCACACGGAAAGTGGGCTCATCTTGGGCGGCCGCCCGAGGGGTCTCGGCTTTACAACTTTGCCGAGCAGCTACTTGGTCAGGGGCAAATACGTTTGCTAAATTTTACAAATTTGATACCCTGGCTGAGGAGGACCTGGAGTTCTCTCATTCGATGCTGCAGAGTCATCCGCACTCTCCCGCCCGTTTGGGAGCTTTGGTATAATCCCCATGGTCCTTACGGAGTTCCCAGCATCCAGTAGGACGTCAGAGAAAATAAGAATTTACTTACCGATAATTCTATTTCTCATAGTCCGTAGTGGATGCTGGGCGCCCATCCCAAGTGCGGATTGTCTGCAATACTTGTACATAGTTATTGTTAACTAAATCGGGTTATTGTTGTAGTGAGCCATCTTTTCTAGAGGCTCCTCTGTTTATCATACTGTTAACTGGGTTCAGATCACAAGTTATACGGTGTGATTGGTGTGGCTGGTATGAGTCTTACCCGGGATTCAAAATCCTTCACTATTGTGTACGCTCGTCCGGGCACAGTATCCTAACTGAGGCTTGGAGGAGGGTCATAGGGGGAGGAGCCAGTGCACACCAGGTAGTACTAAAGCTTTCTATTTGTGCCCAGTCTCCTGCGGAGCCGCTATTCCCCATGGTCCTTACGGAGTTCCCAGCATCCACTACGGACTATGAGAAATAGAATTATCGGTAAGTAAATTCTTATTTTTCACATTATTTTAGTATCACCTAAATGTATTCTACATACCCTCCAAAATTTTACGCACAAAAATCGGTACAAATTAGAAAAGGGGGCATGGCCACGGGTACGCCCCTTTTCCTATACTTTCAAAGGAAGCTTGGAGAGCCAAAAATCGGTACAGACCATAAAAAAAAGGTACTGTACCTGCCAAAAAGGTACAGTTGGAGGGTATGCTATTAAAGAGCATTTGGAGCCGTTTTCATGAAAAACTGCTCCAAACCCTTTAATTCACTTTTTTTTTGTAATCCACATCGCATTTCCCATACTTGTAATGGGAAATGTGATGTGGCCAAATTTACTAAAAAAAAACGTGAAAAAACACTGAAGTGTGCCCTGTGATAATCTCGCAAGCTCAGGCTGGCGAGCTCATAGGGCAGCACTGCGATAGGCAGGCATTTGCCTGGCCCGGCTCCAGTATATTATCCTGCCGGGAGGGAGGAGGTCGCTGCACGCGTGGGGGGAGGGAGGAGTCACGCCGGGGGAGGGTCGATCGGGCGGCGGTAGCGGTGATGTCGGCACGAGCGCAGCAGGACATCAGGGTATATTTCTCATGAAAAATACCCCGATGATGCTGCGGAGAGGCTCGCAAGCTCAGTCCCTGTATGTGATTATTGATACATCCGTGCAATGTAATCAATTATTGCAGTGCGAATATGGGCAATTTTATCACCTCACATCTGCATCCTTGGATGTGGATGGTGAAAAAAGGCCCCTTAGATTTTTCCTAAAGAGGGTAATACAATTGATGTACCTAAAGGAGGCAATATCAAATCATTATTCTATACAGGGGACACAAATATTTAATTATTCATATAAAGGAGGCAAAATATTTGCATCCAAATATGTGGCCTGATTCAGCTGCAGTCATAACTTTGATGTCGCAACGGAGCGATTATCGGCAGACTGCGCATGTGTTACGGCTGCAGTGCGCACACACCAAGGTACCTTTATGAGATTGCTTGCAGTGAGGATTCAGTTGCAGGCTGTTTGGGAGAGGTAACAGGGAGTGTCTGCAAAAAGGGAAGCGGTTACCATGCCACTAGTCGGGATCCCGGACGTTACAATGTCGCTGCCGGAATCACGACTAGCGCTGAAATACCACTGCCAGAATCCCGGTGCCATAGTCTTTTCTCCCTTTACATATTGATCCCTGCATAACTGCAGGCGTGTCGTGCGACCGCGATCTCATACACATAAAACATGGCGCCAGCATCGCAGCTCCTGTGACTATTCTGAGCAGCAATGGAGGCACTCAGAGAATCAGTGTTCCTCGCGTATGCGTTGCAGTTGCGACAGAGTATGCAGTTGCTGAGCATGTTGCGATGGCTTTGGTGGGCGTTTCTGTTCACTTGTTGGTGGCTGCTACTGTACTCTTGTGATGCCTCGCAGTTCTGTCACTAAAAAAGACTGCTGCTGTGTCGGCATTGCGACCGCATCTGAATCAGGTCCATGGTGGGCTATTATACTCTGACCTATTAAACTGATGACAAGATGAGAAGGAGATTGAATACAGATGCTGATAAAAAAAATATATCACCTTTCTAGTAGGACAACCAATGACTATGGCCATTAAAGTATAAAACAATGCACATGGTCATCAACAAATGCAGTCAGTGGCATTTAAATTAAATGCAACTGGTATTATGGCGCCTAATCGTCAACTGTTCAGTGTGGTTGAGCCTGTGCCCACTGTAGCCTCAGCTTCCTGTTGTTACATTGGCGTAACTACAGCCCCTGCAGCCACTGTGGAGGCTTGAGGCGCCAGGCTTGGGTGCCGCCACTGCTGTTTAAGCAGTTTCCCATGCGGACTAGCCGTATGCAGGTAAATCTGCTAAATGTCCCTCTTTAAATGGATGCCGCCTTGGAGGAAACATGCTAGAGGTCATACGTGACCTCTAGCATCTGAATGGGAGCACATCGCTAAAGCTTTATCCTGGAAGTGCTGGGAGCGCTTAGCGCTTTGTTGGTGCCAACGATTGTTACACCCCTGCAATGAGTATTACACCCAAAGCATGAAACTCCTAACAATGGGTATTACACCCCTGTCAACGAGCCTTACACACCTGGCAATGAGCATGACACCCAGAGTATGAAACTCCTGGCAACGTGGAATAATGTGTCATGGGCATTGCGGTGTGTGGCATAATGTGTCAGAGGCATTACGGTGTGTCATATTGTATAATGGGCATTATTGTGTGTGACATAATGTCTAAGGGGCATTACAGTGTGTGGCGTAATGTGTCAGTAGCACTGGGGTGTGTGGCATAATGTGTAAGGGGCATTGCGGTGTGTGGTATAATGTGTAAGAGGCATTACTATAAGGAGGAAAAATTACAAATAATGTAAGGGGCCTGGATCACGATTATTTCCTGTCATGGCCAATGTCTGGGCGTGCAGGTTCCAAAACTGGGGTATAATGTAGCCTTTTCCTGCAATGCCCTTTGCAGTGAGGCCGCACTCCTTGCAGTGACATCCAGAGCCGGCCCTAGGCATAGGCAAACTAGGCAAATGCCTAGGGGCACAAGGAGGTTCTGCTGATTAAAATGATATGCAGCATGGCTATATTCTGTGTGTGACTGGGGCTGTATCTGCATACGAAATGCTATGTTACAGTGTATTCCTGGAAATCACTGTAATGTAGCATTTCATATGCAGATACAGTTACACTCGCACACAGAATATAGGCATGCCACATATTATTTTAATCAGCAGAAGCTGCTTTTCACATAGTAATGCAACTAAGACTCATTTTTATCCAAAAAAGGACGCCCAACATTACCAGAGCTGCCAGCTGACTCATGCCAGGCATCTCTTGCTGCATGGCGTATTGAGGCAAGATGTATGAGGACACATCTGTATCCAAGCAGAGGCAGAGGCCACAGTAATAGCAGCCATGTGATTGCTGTGTGCAGGTGGGTTGGTTGTGCAGTAATGTTCGGCATATGTGTAAGAGGCACTATGTGTGCCATGTGTATAAATCTATTATAATGTGCGGCATATGTGAAAGGGACATTATGTGTGTCATTATGTGCATAAGGGCATTAATAATGTGCAGCATATGTGTAAGGGACATTATGCATATAAGGACATTAATAAAGGTTGACATAATGTGTAAGGCGCATAATGTTTATAAGGATATTAATAATGTATGTCATGTGTAAGGGGCATTACTGTGTGGTATTATGTGTATAAGTGCATTACCAATGTGTGGCATTATGTGTATAAGGTGCTCTACTGTGTGGCTTAATGTATAGAAAGGGCACTACTGTGTGGTCTAATGTGAATAAAGAGCAATATAGTGTGGTGTAATGTGAATAAAGAGCAATATGGTGTGGTGTAATGTGAATAAGGAGCAATTCAGTGTGATGTAATGTGAATAAGGGACACTATAGCGAAGTGTAACATACAGATGGAGCCACGCTAATCGTGGCTCCGTCTGTGGCTGGGCGCGCCCGCCTGGGCACGCCTATCGGCAAGAGCATCTCCATCTGTGTGACAGAGACACGACCTATTCACTAGAATGGGAGAGCGTCTCTGTGCATTCCGGCGGGGCTAGGCAGACGGATCGCGTGATGGTGCTGGGAAAGGGGTGCAGGGTCAGAGGCGGAACTGCCACATGATTGGCTGATTAGAGATTTGTATTAACAAGCAAGCATACCTAATAAAGTGTTGCCCCGGAATAGTTGGGGTGATGCTTCCATCCCAACATGCATTACGATGGCATGCAACCATCGTCATCATTTGTAAACAATTCAATAACTTTGATGGTTTACTTTTGCGCATGTGCAAAGGAGCAACCTACCTGAGTCAGTGCTTCGTTATCAGCGCTGGGGGACATTGGAAAAACCATTGGAAGTGAATGTAACTGACTGTGACCACTTACAGTACCTAGAATTGGATAGAAAACCATATTTGGAAAAATGAGCCATCAGATATCCGATGGCCAGTTCTACACATATATCCCTTAGCTGTAGATTAGTGTTCTACTGCTGTCAAGTCATATTGTTAAATGATGAGGTGATTAACAATATTTTTCTAGGTAATTCTTTATAGTAATATATGTCCCATGCAAAAAACTGTTTTCCTTTGCATAAAATAACTACAGAACTTTGTTATTCTTACTCGGCAATGGTCTTATGTACTGTATCTGAATGTGTCTTATAAACTGTATAAAACTAAGTGTCCAGCATGCTGATAAAAGAGACGCCTTTTGCATGAAAATGAAATCTTCTGGAATGTGAGGGGCACTTGGCTGCTTTCCCAGACAGCGGTTAAAGGTTACATCAAATATAATCATCAGTTGAAGAGAATGAAGTCCAGATCATTGAGTGCTAACCAACCCTCTACTGGATTCATGTGTTGTCTGTGTAAAATATCATTAGGGAATGTGGTCAGTAAATGTTTTATTTGATTTGTATAATAGAGTTTGAGAAGAACGTACAAAATATGGTTTGAATTCTGTATGTGAGCAAAGTTTTTTTAGACTCCAATGCCATTGCTTAATAAGTGCTTCAATAGTAACAGATCATTCATTAAATATTTTATTTAAAATAAAATGCCAACGTGACCTCCACAGGAAACTAGAAAGTAGAGATGAGAACCGAACCGTACCAACTTCACCATTCGAGTCCGGATCCGAGCCAGGTTCTGGTTTTCCTGCCTGACTCGGAAACCCGAATGAGGCAAAACGTCATCATCCCGCTGTTGGATTCTCGCGGGATTTGGATTCCATATAAGGGGCCGCGCGTCGCGGCCATTTTCACTCCAGTCTCGGAGAGTGTAGTGAGAGGGTGTGTCTCCATCCTCAGTGTCTGTGTGGGGGCTGGAAAGTGGGGTGGCGAGTCTAGTGCTGTGTTGTGCTGCTCAGTCCAGTCCAGTGTAGTTAGTGTCTTATGCTGCATCAGTCCAGCCAGTCACAGTGTGGGTGTCCTCTGCTGCTATATGTCCCCAGTGCTGCTGGCTGCTGTATAAATCCCTTGCATTTTTGCTGTGTTGTCTTGCATCAGACCAGGGGTTGTGTCTTGTGCAGCATCAGTCCAGTGACCAGTCACAGTGGTGGTGTCCTCTGCTGCCATATATCCGGTGTAGCTGTATAAATCCCTTTCAGTGGTGCTGTGTTGTCCTGCATTAGACCAGGGGAAGTGTCTTGTGCAGCATCAGTCCAGTGACCAGTCACAGTGGTGGTGTCCTCTGCTGCCATATATCCAGTGTAGCTGTATAAGTCCCTTTCAGTGGTGCAGTGTTGTCCTGCATTAGACCAGGGGAAGTGTCTTGTGCAGCATCAGTCCAGTGACCAGTCACAGTGGTGGTGTCCTCTGCTGCCATATATCCAGTGTTACTGCTGTATAATTCTCATGATACTGGCGTATAATTCTTGTGATATTGCTGTATAATTCTCGGAATACTGGCGTATAATTCCTGTGATACTGCCATATAATTCCCGTGATACTGGCGTATAATTCCTGTGATACTGCCATATAATTCCTGTGATACTGCCATATAATTCCCGTGATACTGGCATATAATTCCCGTGATACTGGCGTATAATTCCTGTGATACTGCCATATAATTCCCGTGATACTGGCGAATAGTTCCTGTGATACTGCCATATAATTCTCGGAATACTGGCGTATAATTCCCGTGATACTGTCGTATAATTCCTGTGATATTGCCGTATAATTCTCAGAATACTGGCATATAATTCCTGTGATACTGCCATATAATTGCCGTGATACTGCCGTATAGTTCCAGTTATCCTGCTGTATAATTCCATATAAATCCATATAATTCCGTATAAATCCAGTCCAGTGGTCCTGCCATATAAGTTCAGTGATGCTGTCCTGTGCTGTATATTATTTACTCCAAATAAAGAGGTTATTAATATTTAATCCAAATAATTTTTAGTGTTTTGCCTGTGAGGTGTAGTAGGGGTACGCTCTCTTGTGCCGCATATTGGCCCTCATTCCGAGTTGTTCGCTCGCTAGCTGCTTTTAGCAGCATTGCAAACGCTAGGCCGCCGCCCTCTGGGAGTGTATCTTAGTTTAGCAGAATAGCGAACGAAAGATTAGCAGAACTGCTACTAAATAATTTCCTGCAGTTTCTGAGTAGCTCCAGACCTACTCCTAGACTGCGATCACCTCAGTCCGTTTAGTTCCTGGTTTGACGTCTCAAACACGCCCTGCGTTCGGCCAGCCATTCCCCCATTTCTCCAGCCACTCCTGCGTTTTTACCTGGCACGCCTGCATTTTTTAGCACACTCCCTGAAAACGGCCAGTTACCACCCAGAAACACCCACTTCCTGTCAATCACAATACGATCACTTGAGCGATGAAAAAATGTCGCTCGAGCTTGTGTAAATCTACAAAGTTTTGTGTGAAAGTACTTAGCGCATGCGCACTGCGTACCATGCGCATGCGCACTGCGTACCATGCGCATGCGCATTTTTGCCGATTTTTTTCACTTAATCGCTGCACTGCGAAAATCGGCAGCGAGCTATCAACTCGGAATGACCACCATTATGTTACTGTATATAACTCCAGAAAAATAATGGAGAACAAAAATTTGGAGGATAAAATAGGGCAAGCTCAAGAACCACTTCCTCCTAATGCTGAAGCTGCTGCCACTAGCCATGACATAGATGATGAAATGCCATCAACGTCATCTGCCAAGGCCGATGCCCATTGTGATAGTAGAGGGCACATCCAAAAAGCCAAAGTTCAGTAAAAAGACCCCAAAAAAATTATTTAAATGGTCTGAGGAGAAACATAAACTTGCCAATATGCCATTTACGACACAGAGTGGCAAAGAACGGCTGAGGCCCTGGCCTATGTTCATGACAAGTAGTTCAGCTTCACATGATGATAGAAGCCCTCATAACTGAGGCCATGACACTTATGTTGGTGTTGGAAGTGTGTCCGGTATCCGCCATTAGTGCAGTGGGATTTAGACAATTGATGGAGGTATTGTGTTCCCGGTACCAAATCCCATCTAGATTCCACTTCACTAGGCAGGCGATAGCGAGATTTTGTCAATTAATTCCAGTGATTTGGACATATAATTATTAATTACAGTGATCTTTCCAATTAATTCCAGTGATTTGGACGTATAATTCCAGTGATTTGGATGTATAATTATTAATTACAGTGATCTTGCCAATTAATTCCAATTAATTATTCATTCCAGTGACTTGGACGCATAATTCCAGTGATTTTGCCAATTAATTCCAGTGATTTGGACGTATAATTATTAATTACAGTGATTTTGCCAATTTCTCTAACGTCCTAAGTGGATGCTGGGGACTCCGTCAGGACCATGGGGAATAGCGGCTCCGCAGGAGACAGGGCACAAAAAGTAAAAGCTTTTGGACCTAGGTGGTGTGCACTGGCTCCTCCCCCTATGACCCTCCTCCAAGCCTCAGTTAGATCTTTGTGCCCGGCCGAGAAGGGTGCAATCTAGGTGGCTCTCCTGAGCTGCTTAGAAGTAAAAGTATACTTAGGTTTTTTTATTTTCAGTGAGTCCTGCTGGCAACAGGCTCACTGCAGCGTGGGACTAAGGGGAGAAGAAGCGAACTCACCTGCGTGCAGAGTGGATTGGGCTTCTTGGCTACTGGACATTAGCTCCAGAGGGACGATCACAGGCCCAGCCATGGATGGGTCCCGGAGCCGCGCCGCCGGCCCCCTTACAGATGCTGAAGCAAGAAGAGGTCCATAAATCGGCGGCAGAAGACTTTCCTGTCTTCATAAGGTAGCGCACAGCACTGCAGCTGTGCGCCATTGCTCTCAGCACACTTCACACTTCGGTCACTGAGGGTGCAGGGCGCTGGGGGGGGGCGCCCTGGGAAGCAATGAATTTACCTTATTTGGCAAAAAATACATCACATATAGCTCCTGGGCTATATGGATGTATTTAACCCCTGCCAGTTTTCCAGAAAAAAGCGGGAGAAGAGCCCGCCGTGAAGGGGGCGGGGCCTATCTCCTCAGCACACAGCGCCATTTTTCCCACACAGCTCCGCTGGTAGGAAGGCTCCCAGAATCTCCCCTGCATCCTGCACTACAGAAACAGGGTAAAAAAAGAGAGGGGGGCACTTATTTGGCAAAATAACAGATATAAGCAGCTATAAGGGATAGACACTTATTGTAAGGTTGTCCCTATACATATATAGCGCTCTGGTGTGTGCTGGCAAACTCTCCCTCTGTCTCCCCAAGGGGCTAAGTGGGGTCCTGTCCTCTATCAGAGCATTCCCTGTGTGTGTGTGCTGGGTGTCGGTACGTGTGTGTCGACATGTATGAGGAGGAAAATGATGTGGAGGCGGAGCAATTGCCTATAATGGTGATGTCACCCCCTAGGGAGTCGACACCTGAATGGATGGCCGTAATTAAGGAATTACGTGACAGTGTCGGCACGTTACAGAAAACTGTTGACGACATGAGACAGCCGGCAGCTCAGTTAGTGCCTGTCCAGGCGTCTCAAACACCGTCAGGGGCTATAAAACGCCCGTTACCTCAGTGGGTCGACACGGACCCAGACACAGACACTGACTCCAGTGTCGACGGTGAAGAAACAAACGTATTTTCCAGTAGGGCCACACGTTACATGATCACGGCAATGAAGGAGGTTTTGCACATCTCTGATACTGCAAGTACCACGAAAAGGGGTATTATGTGGGGTGTGAAAAAACTACCCGTAGTTTTTCCTGAATCAGATGAATTGAATGAAGTGTGTGATGAAGCGTGGGTTTCCCCCGATAAAAAACTGCTAATTTCTAAAAAATTATTGGCATTATACCCTTTCCCGCCAGAGGTTAGGGCTCGTTGGGAAACACCCCCTAGGGTAGATAAGGCGCTCACACGCTTATCAAAACAAGTGGCGTTACCGTCTCCAGAAACGGCCGCCCTTAAGGAGCCAGCAGATAGGAGGCTGGAAAATATCCTTAAAAGTATATACACACATACTGGTGTTATACTGCGACCAGCAATCGCCTCAGCCTGGATGTGCAGTGCTGGGGTGGCGTGGTCGGACTCCCTGACTGAGAATATTGATACCCTGGATAGGGACAGTATTTTATTGACTATTGAGCAATTAAAAGATGCATTTTTATATATGCGAGATGCACAGAGAGATATTTGCACTCTGGCATCAAGAGTAAGTGCGCTGTCCATTTCTGCCAGAAGAGGGTTATGGACGCGACAGTGGTCAGGTGATGCGGATTCAAAACGGCACATGGAGGTATTGCCGTATAAAGGGGAGGAGTTATTTGGGGTCGGTCTATCAGACCTGGTAACCACGGCAACGGCTGGGAAATCCACATTTTTACCTCAAGTCACCTCTCAACAGAAAAAGACACCGTCTTTTCAGCATCAGTCCTTTCGTTCCCATAAAGGCAAGCGGACAAAAGGACAGTCATATCTGCCCCGGGGTAGAGGAAGGGGAAAAAGACTGCAGCAGACAGCTTCTTCCCAAGAACAGAAGCCCTCTTCCGCTTCTGCCAAGTCCTCAGCATGACGCTGGGTCCTTACAAGCAGACTCAGGTACGGTGGGAGGTCGTCTCAGAAATTTCAGCGCGCAGTGGGCTCACTCGCAAGTGAACCCCTGGATCCTGCAAGTAGTATCTCAGGGGTACAAATTGGAATTCGAGACGTCTCCCCCTCGCCGGTTCCTGAAGTCTGCTTTACCAATAGCTCCCTCTGACAGGGAGGCGGTATTGGGAGCCATTCACAAGCTGTACTCCCAACAGGTGATAATAAAAGTACCCCTCCTACAACAAGGGAAGGGATATTACTCCACACTGTTTGTGGTACCGAAACCAGACGGTTCGGTGAGACCGATTTTAAATCTAAAATCTTTGAACACTTATATCAAAAGGTTCAAATTCAAGATGGAATCACTCAGAGCAGTGATAGCGAACCTGGAAGAAGGGGACTATATGGTGTCTCTGGACATCAAGGATGCCTATCTCCATGTCACGATTTGCCCTTCTCACCAAGGGTATCTCAGGTTCGTAATACAGAACTGTCATTATCAGTTTCAGACGCTGCCGTTTGGATTGTCCACGGCACCCCGGGTCTTTACCAAGGTAATGGCCGAAATGATGATTCTTCTTCGAAGAAAAGGCGTATTAATTATCCCTTACTTGGACGATCTCCTAATAAGGGCAAGGTCCAGAGAACAGTTAGAAGTCGGAGTAGCACTATCTCAAGAAGTACTACAACAGCACGGGTGGATTTTAAATATTCCAAAATCGCAGCTGATTCCGACGACACGTCTGCTGTTCCTAGTGATGATTCTGGACACAGTCCAGAAAAAGGTGTTTCTCCCGGAGGAGAAAGCCAGGGAGTTATCCGAGCTAGTCAGGAACCTCCTAAAACCAGGAAAGGTGTCAGTGCATCAATGCACAAGGGTCCTGGGAAAAATGGTGGCTTCTTACGAAGCGATTCCATTCGGCAGATTCCACGCAAGAATTTTTCAGTGGGATCTGCTGGACAAATGGTCCGGATCGCATCTTCAGATGCATCAGAAAATAACCCTGTCTCCAAGGACAAGGGTATCTCTTCTGTGGTGGCTGCAAAGTGCTCATCTCCTAGAGGGCCGCAGATTCGGCATTCAGGACTGGATCCTGGTGACCACGGATGCCAGCCTGAGAGGCTGGGGAGCAGTCACACAAGGAAGAAACTTCCAGGGAGTGTGGTCAAGCCTGGAGACTTCACTTCACATAAATATACTGGAACTAAGGGCAATTTACAATGCTCTAAGCCTAGCAAAGCCTCTGCTTCAGGGTCAGCCGGTGTTGATCCAGTCGGACAACATCACAGCAGTCGCCCACATAAACAGGCAGGGCGGCACAAGAAGCAGGAGGGCAATGACAGAAGCTGCAAGGATTCTGCAATGGGCGGAAAATCATGTGATAGCACTGTCAGCAGTGTTCATTCCGGGAGTGGACAACTGGGAAGCAGACTTCCTCAGCAGACACGACCTACACCCGGGAGAGTGGGGACTTCATCCGGAAGTCTTCCTCATGATTGTGAACCGTTGGGAAAAACCAAAGGTGGACATGATGGCGTCACGCCTCAACAAAAAACTAGACAGGTATTGCGCCAGGTCAAGAGACCCGCAGGCAATAGCTGTGAACGCTCTGGTAACACCTTGGGTGTTCCAGTCGGTGTATGTGTTCCCTCCTCTGCCTCTCTTACCCAAGGTACTGAGAATTATAAGACGGAGAGGAGTAAGAACTATACTAGTGGCTCCGGATTGGCCAAGAAGGACTTGGTACCCGGAACTTCAAGAGATGCTCACAGAGGACCCGTGGCCTCTGCCGCTAAGAAGGGACCTGCTTCAGCAGGGACCCTGTCTGTTCCAAGACTTACCGCGGCTGCGTTTGACGGCATGGCGGTTGAACGCCGGATTCTGAAGGAAAAAGGCATTCCAGATGAAGTTATTCCTACCCTGATTAAAGCTAGGAAGGATGTAACCGCACAACATTATCACCGTATTTGGCGAAAATATGTTGCGTGGTGCGAGACCAAGAAGGCCCCGACAGAGGAATTTCAACTAGGTCGTTTCCTACATTTCCTGCAAACAGGACTGTCCATGGGCCTAAAGTTAGGGTCCATTAAGGTTCAAATTTCGGCCTTGCGATTTTCTTTCAGAGAGAATTGGCTTCATTTCCTGAAGTTCAGACTTTTGTAAAAGGGGTACTGCATATACAGCCTCCCTTTGTGCCCCCAGTGGCACCTTGGGATCTCAATGTAGTTTTGGGATTCCTAAAATCACATTGGTTTGAGCCACTTGCCACGGTGGAATTAAAATATCTCACATGGAAAGTGGTAATGTTGTTGGCCCTGGCTTCTGCCAGGCGAGTATCTGAATTGGCGGCTTTATCCTATAAAAGCCCTTACCTGATATTTCATTCGGATAGGGTGGAATTGAGGACTCGTCCTCAATTTCTTCCTAAGGTGGTTTCAGCGTTTCACCTAAACCAACCTATTGTGGTGCCTGCGGCTACTAGGGACTTGGAGGACTCCAAGTTGCTGGACGTAGTCAGGGCCCTGAAAATATATGTTTCCAGGACGGCTGGAGTCAGGAAATCTGACTCGCTGTTTATCCTGTATGCACCCAACAAGCTGGGTGCTCCTGCTTCTAAGCAGACTATTGCGCGTTGGATTTGTAGTACAATTCAGCTTGCACATTCTGTGGCAGGCCTGCCACAGCCAAAATCTGTAAAAGCCCATTCCACAAGGAAAGTGGGCTCATCTTGGGCGGCTGCCCGAGGGGTCTCGGCTTTACAACTTTGCCGAGCAGCTACTTGGTCAGGGGCAAACACGTTTGCTAAATTCTACAAATTTGATACCCTGGCTGAGGAGGACCTGGAGTTCTCTCATTCGGTGCTGCAGAGTCATCCGCACTCTCCTGCCCGTTTGGGAGCTTTGGTATAATCCCCATGGTCCTGACGGAGTCCCCAGCATCCACTTAGGACGTTAGAGAAAATAAGATTTTACTCACCGATAAATCTATTTCTCGTAGTCCGTAGTGGATGCTGGGCGCCCATCCCAAGTGCGGATTGTCTGCAATACTTGTACATAGTTATTGTTAACAAAATCGGGTTTTTGTTGTAGTGAGCCATCTTTTCAGAGGCTCCTCTGTTATCATACTGTTAACTGGGTTCAGATCACAAGTTGTACGGTGTGATTGGTGTGGCTGGTATGAGTCTTACCCGGGATTCAAAATCCTTCCTTATTGTGTACGCTCGTCCGGGCACAGTATCCTAACTGAGGCTTGGAGGAGGGTCATAGGGGGAGGAGCCAGTGCACACCACCTAGGTCCAAAAGCTTTTACTTTTTGTGCCCTGTCTCCTGCGGAGCCGCTATTCCCCATGGTCCTGACGGAGTCCCCAGCATCCACTACGGACTACGAGAAATAGATTTATCGGTGAGTAAATTCTTATTTTAATTCCAGTGATTTTGGACGTATAATCACAGTGATTTTGCCAATTAATTCCAGTGTTTTGGACGTATAATTATTAATTACAGTGATTTTGCCAATTAATTACAGTGATTTGGACGTATAATTACAGTGATTTTGCCAATTAATTCCAGTGATTTGGACGTATAATTATCAATTACGGTGATCTTGCCAATTAATTCCAGTGATTTGGACGTATAATTCCAGTGATTTTGCGAATTAATTCCAGTGATTTGGATGTATAATTAGTAATTACAGTGATCTTGCCAATTAATTCCAGTGATTTGGACGTATAATTACAGTGATCTTGCCAATTAATTCCAGTGATTTGGACGTATAATTCCAGTGATTTTGTGAATTAATTCCAGTGATTTGGATGTATAATTAGTAATTACAGTGATCTTGCCAATTAATTCCAGTGATTTGGACGTATAATTACAGTGATCTTGCCAATTAATTCCAGTGATTTGGACGTATAATTCCATTGATTTTGCCAATTAATTCCAGTGATTTGAAAGTATAATTCCAGTGATGTGGATGTATAATTCCAGTTGTAATTGTTTGTGTCACTTGGCTTAGTCAGACAGCTACCTCATTGCACCTCTTCGACATCTTTGCATGAGGTGCTGCTGTTTGGGGCCTAGTTTTTGAAAAGTGCTATCCTGTCTGACACTGACGTATGAGTCCAGAGGTACTGCTGTATTAGTCCTGGGGTACTGCCGTATAAGTCCACCAATTGCAGAATTTTTTAAAAATGTCTGGAGCGTGCTGGCGATGTACGGTCCACTGACAGCAATTGCGTCCCACTCTCGACATTCAGCCACTGCGTGACACTACTAGATGGGCCAGGTGGTTGTGTTGCTTAGCTTAGTCATACAGCAACCTCGGTGCACCTTTTTTTCTTCTTTGCATCATGTGCTGTTAGGGGCCTTTTTTTTATATCAGCCCTCCTGTCTGCCACTGCAATGCCACTTCTAGATGGGCCAATTGTTTGTGTCGCTTGGCTTAGTCAGACAGCTACCTCTTTGCACCTCTTCTACATCTTTGCATGATGTGCTGTTTGGGGCCTTTTTTTTTATATCTGCCCTCCTTTCTGCCACTGCAGTGCCACGCCTAGATGGGCCAATTGTTTGTGTCGCTTGGCTTAGTCATACAACTACCTCATTGCAATTCTTTTTCTTCTTTGCATGATGTGCTGTTTGGGGCCTTTTTTTTTATATCTGCCCTCCTGTCTGCCACTGCAATGCCATGCCTAGATGGGCCAATTGTTTGTGTCGCTTGACTTAGTCATACAACTACCTCATTGCAGTTCTTTTTATTCTTTGCATGATGTGCTGTTTGGGGCCTTTTTTTTTTATATCTGCCCTCCTGTCTGACACTGCAGTGCCACTCCTAGATGGGCCAGGTGTTTGTGTTGTCCACTTGTGTCGCTTAGCTTAGTCATCCAGCAATCTCGGTGCAACCTTTTGGCCTAAAAACAATATTGTGAGGTGTTCAGAATAGACTGGAAATGAATGGAAATTATTGTTATTGAGGTTATTAATACCGTAGGAGGCAAAATTACCCCCAAATTCTGTGATTTTAGCTGTTTTTATGGTTTTTTCAAAAATCATCCAGATCCAAAACCAAAACACGAAAGGGTGGTTTTGCCAAAACCAAAACATGAAAGTGGAATTAGAACCAAAACACAAAACACGAAAAGTGCCAGTCGCACATCTCTACGAAAGGAAACAAAATGCTTATATATCTAACTCATCCTAACCTACAGTAGTATGAAAAATAAATGCATACTGTACGTTCTATTAGTGCAGCTAATGTGATATGGGGTGAATTTAGTAGGCAGAGTTATTTTGGCGTGTTGTAGATTGGCACACGTGGCCAGTGGATTTAATCTACAGTCTATTTACTATCATATGAATTTGGAGATAAAATTCAAACTGTTGACAATTTCTGATGGTTTAAAAAGCCTAAAACCTTTTTGATAAACCACATGTGATTTACGCCAAACCGTATGGTAGAAGTAGAGGGAAATAATCCAGTTGGAGGAATAAATATTTTGGGGTGCTGGAGATCTGTGGCACTCGGAATGACTGCACTGGGCAAGGCTGGTGAAGCTTGACAGAGAAACTGATTAGGACAAGCAACGCTTGTCTTTGGAGATAGGCTGAGACCGCTAGACTGCAAGACTGTGATATGTGTAAGACTTGGTATTTAGAGTCTGTGGTACTGGTGACTGGAGTGAAGACAGCAGAACTGGGTTCTTGGCAAAGTCCAAAAGTACTGAAAATCAGATTGGGACTGGTGCTTTGGAATCTGGAATACTGAACAGCGGACTGGTACCGATGGTACTGGAGACTGGACTGGAAACAATGGTACTCGAAAGAGAACACCAGGTTGGAATCGATGCTACTGGACACTGGGTTAGGACACCAGTGATACTTGAGCTGGACACCGGACTGGAGTGAACCAGTGGTATGTGAACTGGACACAGGACTGGAACTGTTGGTACTGGACATCGGATTGGAACCAGTGGTACGTGAATTGGACACCGGGCTGGAACTGCTAGTACTGGATCCTGGCTTGGAACCAGTGCTACATGAACTGTACATCAGGCTGGAACCAGTGGTACTGGACACTGGGTTGGAACCAGTGGTACTGGGACTGAACATTAAGCTGAAACTCGTGGTATTGGACACTGGGATGGGACCAGTGGTACTGGACACTGGGCTGGAACCAGTTTTACTGGACAGTTGGCTGAAACCAGTGCTATTGGACACTTGGGCTGGAACAAGATATTGCAGAAGAGGATCCACAGAGAAACCACACTGGGGAGCAGAGGGAGTCTGCTCACACTGCAAGCTGTGAGAGACATTGCACTGGTAACCTACCAGCACTTCAGGAAGCCCCTTTATAGGGACTGCTGGCTGTGGATTGGCAGAGACTTCCAGGGAGCCAGGAACTAAGTTCGCATTGGTGTTGCAATAGTCAGCTTTTCTGAAGGAAGATCACCCTTGGTCTGGAGCCAGCGGTAATTCCCACATAGAGGATGCTGGAGCCAGCCACGCACAGCATGCAGGAGCTGGCAGTGAGAGCTCAGAAGAAGTAGCAGCAGACATCATGCGGCAGACCCCCTGCGAACGGTTGAGATGACTTGACAGGTTGGTTGTAGGTTGCAGGGTCTGTGACTGGGGTCTCCATTGCCCACTATGGCACTGTCAAAGTTAAGAGGTGGAGTTTTGGTCTGAGTTGCTGGTTTATAATAGTGATTTCATGGTTGGGAGAATTCAGTGGCTGTCTTGTTTTATGTCTTCAATTGCTCTTCCCACCAATACACGGGTTTAGGCTGATTATACTCTGCTGGGCCTGACAAGGGGAGAGAGAGAAAGCTCTTGTGTGGGCGCACTCTTAAGAAAGGAAGAGAAATTCTTCAATTGAAAAAAAGATTTTGTTAAAACATATATTTATTAATCCAAATTAAAACAATTACCCATCTACGATCCAAAAGGGTGTAAGAATAAAGAAGAAAGAAATGTGAGAAAATATTAAGAATGTTCTGGTCTGTTAATCATGAGAGAAAATTAGAAAGGCTGCAGACACTAAATAGTCTGACACCCGTTTCTCCTGACCAGTACAGATGTTCTGTATTAATGGGACCGAAAGAGGAGATCAGTATAAGTATTGTGTCTTAGAAAGACCACTTAGATTAGGTCAATACTGTACGCTTTACTCATTGCCCGTGAAACCATATGGCACATATTAGGAATGTATATCATGATATCCTGATGCTAGAGAAAATGTGAGAAAAAAGGATAAAGGAAAGCGGGGAAAAATACAATTAGTGGTGATACTGCTGTTGGTGTCCACCCTTCAGAAGAAGGGGAATAGTTCCTGCCCTACAACACCGGGTATTCCCAGGGAGTCTCCTCTCAAGGTACTGACCCAGCCCGACGCTGTTTGGCTTCCAAGATCGGACGAGATCGGGCATAAGCAGCGTGGTATGATAGTAGAGAGGCCTTCTACCAATGAGAGTGCACCTATATATGAAATGAAAGATTTAGGAAAGATAAACCGTACAGTACGTGGATCTGCTTTCCACGTTAGACAGGGTAAAACAACTGTCACTCAGTGGCGTTGTGTACCCTGGATCGGGGATGAGAGTCCACTAGAAAGTAATAAGCTAAGAGAAGAATTAAGTATACGGATTGGAACCTATGGAGTTAGGTAGATAGTTGATATCCAGAGAGCAAATAACAAATGAAGGAATAAAGCGTCAGGTGGGTTCGTGAGCAAAATATAAATTAAATATACATTCTTATTGTACATAGACATCTATGAGTCTGTGGCAAAAAGACCATTGCTTGGATATAGGCAAATTAAACACATATGATGTGACATACTGCATAAAGCAGGTATGGTCAGGCAGTGTAAAGGGAATAGAATTACCCTATATTCACTAAGATTGGTGAGCTATATTATACACAGAAAATTGTGACTGCCTAATCTGACAGGTATTTAACATGCCAAATAAAGATAAGTGCCTGTAGAGAAAAATATCACAACAATGACTTATGTTGAAAATAAGAACATATATACTCATAGAGTCAAATTCAACAGGCAGGTGGTGACAGATAAAGCCTCCATGGGAAGGTCCCGCTGTAGAATCCGTGGAAAACGCGTTTCGCCCGTGGGCTTGTTCACTTCCGGGATCTCACAGCTGGTAATGCATGAGACGTTTAAAAACCCTGTGAGTACAGGTGGCAGCCAATGGGCTGGGTGGTCCAATTAGGCATGGGGACGGGAGTCGGAAAGCTCTCGGCGCTGGAGGCCAATAGGAACGTGTATGCGGCGCGTCTGAGCCAATCAGAGCAATAGGTGCGCCTATTGACTGGGCGGGTTACGGAGCGTGCTGACGCTCACGGAGGTGTGTGTGCATGATACACAAAAGACCAATCAGGGCGGGGGACGGCGCATCACGTGGGGGAGTGGGATGGTGCCATATTGGAAAAGAGAATGCCAGGAGTACATAGGATAAGAATGCAATACGGCAAGGGATGAAAACAGAAGGGTGGACTAGAATTTAATACATGGGCTAGGCGTTTAATGTAGCTAATCGTTGTAGGGGTAGGTGAAGTGTCGAACCAGCAAATGTCCGCCAGCTGTGCAAAACGGGGTCGAGGGTTTAGACAAACCCCCTAGGTGACGTAGGAAGCTGGAGGGGACATGTATGTAATGGGTCTCGGCCAATAGAGGCACGCCTAGGACGTTTGCGGGAGGGCAAACTCGGGAGAGTGGGAGTGGAGAAACACTGACTGGGTGTAAAGCAAAGTCACATGGGGAAATTTGATGGCGCCATATTGCAAATGGGAATGGCTTGCCAGGAATTACATAAAGAAGAAAATATAGGAGAGGTTAAGTCAGAAATGAAAAATGCTAAATGAAAAAAAAAATGAAGATATACATTTATATAAATAGGATAAGATTAGAAAAGAAGCTTATCCTATTTATATAAATTTATATCTTCATTTTTTTATTTTTCATTTAGCAGTTTTCATTTCTGACTTAACCTAAGTAATTTCTCCTATATTTTCTTCTTTATGTAATTCCTGGCAAGCCATTCCCATTTGCAATATGGCGCCATCAAATTTTCCCATGTGACTTTGCTTTACACCCAGTCAGTGTTTCTCCACACCCACTCTCCCGAGTTTGCCCTCCCGCAAACGTCCTAGGCGTGCCTCTATTGGCCGGGACGCATTACATACATGTCCCCTCCAGCTTCCTACGTCACCTAGGGGGTTTGTCTAAACCCTCGACCCCGTTTTGCACAGCTGGCGGACATTTGCTGGTTCGGCACTTCACCTACCCCTACAACGATTAGCTACATTAAACGCCTAGCCCATGTATTAAATTCTAGTCCACCCTTCTGTTTTCATCCCTTGCCGTATTGCATTCTTATCCTATGTACTCCTGGCATTCCCTTTTCCAATATGGTACCATCCCACTCCCCCACGTGATGCGCCGTCCCCCGCCCTGATTGGTCTTTTGTGTATCATGCACACACACCTCCGTGAGCGTCAGCACGCTCCGTAACCCTCCCAGTCAATAGGCGCACCTATTGCTCTGATTGGCTCAGACGCGCCGCATACACGTTCCTATTGGCCTCCAGCGCCGAGAGCTTTCCGACTCCTGTCCCCATGCCTAATTGGACCACCCAGCCCATTGGCTGCCACCTGTACTCACAGGGTTTTTAAACGTCTCATGCATTACCAGCTGTGAGATCCTGGAAGTGAACAAGCCCACGGGCGAAACGCGTTTTCCACGGATTCTACAGCGGGACCTTCCCATGGAGGCTTTATCTGTCACCACCTGCCTGTTGAATTTGACTCTATGAATATATTTGTTCTTATTTTCAACATAAGTCATTTTTGTGATATTTTTCTCTACAGGCACTTATCTTTATTTGGCATGTTAAATACCTGTCAGATTAGGCAGTCACAATTTTCTGTGTATAATATAGCTCACCAATCTTAGTGAATATAGGGTAATTCTATTCCCTTTACACTGCCTGACCATACCTGCTTTATGCAGTATGTCACATCATATGTGTTTTATTTGCCTATATCCAAGCAATGGTCTTTTTGCCACAGACTCATAGATGTCTATGTACAATAAGAATGTATATTTAATTTATATTTTGCTCACGAACCCACCTGACGCTTTATTCCTTCATTTGTTATTTGCTCTCTGGATATCAACTATCTACCTAACTCCATAGGTTCCAATCCGTATACTTAATTCTTCTCTTAGCTTATTACTTTCTAGTGGACTCTCATCCCCGATCCAGGGTACACAACGCCACTGAGTGACAGTTGTTTTACCCTGCCTAACGTGGAAAGCAGATCCACGTACTGTATGGTTTATCTTTCCTAAATCTTTCATTTTCATATATAGGTGCACTCTCATTGGTAGATAGCCTCTCTACTATCATACCACGCTGCTTATGCCCGATCTCGTCCGATCTTGGAAGCCAAACAGCGTCGGGCTGGGTCAGTACCTTGAGAGGAGACTCCCTGGGAATACCCGGTGTTGTAGGGCAGGAACTATTCCCCTTCTTCTGAAGGGTGGACACCAACAGCAGTATCACCACTAATTGTATTTTTTCCCGCTTTCCTTTATCCTTTTTTCTCACATTTTCTCTAGCGTCAGGATATCATGATATACATTCCTAATATGTGCCATATGGTTTCACAGACAATGAGTAAAGTGTACAGTATTGACCTAATCTAAGTGGTCTTTCTAAGACACAATACTTATACTGACCTCCTCTTTCGGTCCCATTAATACAGAACATCTGTACTGGTCAGGAGAAACGGGTGTCAGACTATTTAGTGTCTGCAGCCTTTCTAATTTTTCTCTCATGATTAACAGACCAGAACATTCTTAATATTTTCTCACATTTCTTTCTTCTTTATTCTTACACCCTTTTGGATCGTAGATGGGTAATTGTTTTAATTTGGATTAATAAATATATGTTTTAACTAAATCTTTTTTTTCAATTGAAGAATTTCTCTTCCTTTCTTAAGAGTGCGCCCACACAAGAGCTTTCTCTCTCTCCCCTTGTCAGTACTTGTACTTTCTAGCTCTGGGCGCACCACCAACAGGGACTACAATTGAAAGGTTTTATTTTCCTTTCCAACAATTGTAACTGTCCACCTTTGGTTTTCTACTATTAGTTACAACTTATCATATACCAGTGCCCAGTCGCTCCTTTTTTTCCTTATACTCTGCTGGGGTCAGCGACACCACCGGAACCCGGTGAGTCTTTTTGTGTGTCATTGGCAGGGAACTTTGGATACTGTACCTTGAGTGTTATGGCCCCCCCGATGCAGACTCCGATGTTTACCTGTACAGGCGCTGCTCTTCATCTGACTGCCGCAACTGCAGGCCTCCTGTCATGCTCAGTTTCCTCAGTGGTAGATTAGTCCACGTGTTCCCCATGCTGTGGTTTTCGCAGCATCCATTCCATGGGTGCCGCCTTCTTCTGCATCAGCTGACCGGAGTGCCACCAATGGGAATGAGACTCTCTGGAATAGCCTAAATCTTCTGCCAATCCATGAGGAGCTGCACCTATAAAAGGCATTCCTTGTTCCCACACTGTCACAATACTGACCTTATTCCTTATGTCTTTTGTATTACCTCTGCCATCACTCCTACAGTTCAGCATGCAAGCTGCAGTCTGTGTTACTTGCTGATTTGTCACCTGTGAGACAATTCCCCTGTGTGAGTTATCTGCAGGATCTTTTGTTCAGCAGCTGGTCTCTGCACATTGTGCCCAGCTGCCAGTGAAGTCTATACATGCTACCTCTGCACAGCGCTCTCAGCATTCTGTGTATGATACTGTTGGGTATATTACTAAAATTCGTATTAGTATCGATTTGGAGGGAGATTCATCACGAATGACATCGAATGTGTAATTGTGCAACTTTTTGAATTTTTTACGCCTCATTTACTAAGCCGCAGTATTTTAAATTTTCGTGTTTTCCGATGTCGATGTCATTCGTTTTTTTTGGCAGTGTTTTACGGGAGTGAATAGTAAAATACTGCCGACATTACAACAATGAAACTCGGCCGGATCTGTGAGATCCGTGCAGGGTTTCATTGTGCATCTTTAAAAAAATAAAAAATAGTTTAAAGTCGAAAAAAAATGCGTGGGGTGCCCCCTCCTAAGCAAAACCAGCCTCGGGCTCTTTGAGCCGGTCCTGGTTGACAAAATAAGGGGGGGAAAATGACAGGGGTTCCCCCATATTTCATCAACCAGCACCGGGCTCTGCGCCTGGTCCTGGTTCAAAAAATACGGGCGACAAAAAGCGTAGGGGTCCCCCATATTTTTTAAACCCGAACCGGGCTCAACTAGTCAGGTACATAATGCCACAGCCGGTGAACACTTTTATAGTGGTCCCGGCGGCCCTGGCATTACATACCCAACTAGTCACCCCTGGCCGGGGTACCCTGGAGGAGTGGGAACCCCTTAAATCAAGGGGTCCCCCCCTCCAGCCACCCAAGGGCCAGGGGTGAAGCCCGAGGCTGTCCCCCCCATCCAAGGGCGGCGGATGGGGGGCTGATAGCCTTTTGAAAAAAATGTGTATATTGTTTTTAGTAGCCGTACCACAAGTCCCAGCAAGCCTCCCCCGCAAGCTGGTACTTGGAGAACCACAAGTACCAGCATGCGGTGGAAAACCGGGCCCGCTGGTACCTGTAGTACTGCTACTAAAAAAATACCCCCAAAAAAAACAAGACACACACACCGTGACAGTATAAGTTTATTACATACATGCACACCTCCAAACATACATACTAACCTATGTTCCCACGAGGCTCGGTCCTCTTCTCCATGTAGAATCCTCGGGGTACCTGTGAATAAATTTATACTCACATAATCCAGTGTTGCTTGTTTTCTTTGTATAATACACGTACTTGGCAAAACAAAAAACGGAAACCCGACCACGCACTGAAAGGGGTCCCATGTTTACACATGGGACCCCTTTCCCCGACTGCCAGGACCCCCCCTGACTCCTGTCAAAGAGGGTCCCTTCAGCCAATCAGGGAGCGCCACGTCGTGGCACTCTCCTGATTGGCTGTGTGCTCCTGTAGTATCTGTGAGGCAGCACACGGCAGAGATACAATGTAGCGCCTATGCGCTCCATTGTAGCCAATGGTGGGAACATTGCGGTCAGCGGTTGACCGAAAGTAACCTCACCGCTAACCGCAAAGTTCCCACCATTGGCTACAATGGAGCGTATAGGCTCTGCCGTGTGCTGCCTCACAGATACTACATGGGACCCCTTTCAGTGCGTGGTCGGGTTTCCGTTTTTTTGTTTTGCCAAGTACGTGGATTATACAAAAAGAAACAAGCAACACTGGATTATGTGAGTATAAATTTATTCACAGGTACCCCAAGGATTCTACATGGAGAAGAGGACCGAGCCTCGTGGGAACATAGGTAAGTATGTATGTTTGGAGGTGTGCATGTATGTAATAAACTTATACTGTCACGGTGTGTGTGTCCTGTTTTTTTGGGGGGTATTTTTTTAGTAGTAGTACTATAGGTACCAGCGGGCCCGGTTTTCCACCGCATGCTGGTACTTGTGGTTCTCCAAGTACCAGCTTGCGGGGGAGGCTTGCTGGGACTTGTAGTACTGCTACTAAAAACAATATTCACATTTTTTTCAAAAGGCTATCAGCCCCCCATCCACCGCCCTTGGATGGGGGGGACAGCCTCGGGCTTCACCCCTGGCCATTGGGTGGCTGGAGGGGGGGACCCCTTGATTTAAGGGGTTCCCACTCCTCCAGGGTACCCCGGCCAGGGGTCACTAGTTGGGTATGTAATGCCAGGGCCGCCGGGACCACTATAAAAGTGTCCACCGGCTGTGGCATTATGTACCTGACTAGTGGAGCCCGGTGCTGGTTTAAAAAATACGGGGGACCCCTACGCTTTTTGTCCCCCGTATTTTTTGAACCAGGACCAGGCGCAGAGCCCGGTGCTGGTTGATGAAATATGGGGGAACCCCTGTCATTTTTTCCCCCATATTTTGTCAACCAGGACCGGCTCAAAGAGCCCGAGGCTGGTTTTGCTTAGGAGGGGGGACCCCACGCATTTTTTTTTCTAATTTTACATCATTTCCCACCCATTCCCACTGATAACCATGCACTGATATCATGGATCCGTGCATGACTATCAGAACACGGTAAAAAAAAGCAGGTCTGTTTTAAAACTGCTTTTTTTTACGATTTGTATTTTTTCACGGTAGTGTTTGGCTATTGCCGGCAGTGTTTGTGAAATACAAATTTTAGTAAATTACCGAGTTCTATCAAATAACAGGCGTATTTGACCGATGGTGTATTCATTCGTAATTTTTTTCTTTGACTTCAAAAAAAAATACGAATGCCCTCATCGCTGCCGAGATTTGTGTTCAGTAAATTCCCGAGATGACACTTTGAAGAAAAAACATCAAATCGGTCAAAATCGGGAGCTTAGTAAATATACCCCCCGTGTCTCTCCGCAGAGCTCCACTTCCATTCAGTATGCTGACTCATAGGGGGAGATTCAAATGTTTGAACAGTCAGTTGGGAGTCTGTTTTTTCCTATCTAATAGACAGGAAAAAAACAGACACCCAACCGACTTTTCAAACATTTGAATCTCCCCCACAGACTGAACACCAGAGTTCCCTCCAAACCCAGACCAGGACACAGCCATATTGGATTCGGTCAGCTACAGTAACTCTCCGTAGCCAATCCAGATGCTGGTCTGACACCAGCTGACCACAGCATCTAATCACCTCATGCTCAGCACTATAAGTTCCACTTTCTGACTGGCTCAAATGGGCAGTAAAATGTTGCTTCTGCTGAAGTTACAGCTCTGTGCTAGGCTTTGTATCTGTATGGACTCAGTCCACTCAAATCCAGTTTGTCTGGTTATGCGAGTCTCCAGTGACCACTGTGCTCCAGTCTGTTCTGTTAAGAGACTTGCTTCTAGTCACCTGCCCGTTCCAGTTCAGTCACCTGCCGATTCCAATCCAGACACCTGCCGGTGCCAGTCCAGTGCAGTGCCAGTTCCAATCTGGTTACCTGTCATTTCCATCTACTAATCCATTTCCAGTTCGGTTCCAGCCACTATTCTGGTTCCAGTCCGGCTCCAGCTACTGTTCCAGTCCAGCTCCAGTTACTGTTCTGGTTCCAGTCCGGCTCTAGTTACTATTCCGGTTCCAGTTCGGCTCCAGTTACAAATTTGTCCCCAGTTGCTTTTCTGATTTCAGTCCGGTCAACATCTGGTTCCACTACGGTCACCATCTTGTTCCAGCCCAGCCACCATCTGGTTCAAGTCCAGCCACCATCTGTTTACAGTCCATCCACCATCTGGTTCCCTCTCCAGTTCTAGTTTCCTGTACAAAAAAGTAATTTTCAGTTCTATACAGGCCTTCAGGCCATCCACACACCTTCAGCTCCTGCTTCAGCACCCCACACCAACCCAAGCCAGATTGAACCCTCAGGCGTGGCATGCACAAGCCGCCAGAGCAACGTGGTTCATTACCTAGGCTCCAGACTCCAGGGTTCAGTCTACTTTTCCTAGAAGCTTTGTACTGCTGCACCAGAGTACTACAGGTTCCAGCCTGCTTCTAAACAGCCGGATTCCATTGTGCCTTCATTGCTACCTGATATTAGCAATTCTGAGCAGTGTCTAAGCCCTGATTCTCCTGTCAGTTTCCATAGCCATTCCATTGCTCTGCTGATGAAGCTAGAAACACTATCTGTCCTGCTTCCTGCAGATCGTTCCCAGTCTGGAAAGAAGCTTTAGTCATTTCCAGGTTCACACCTAAATTACACCAGCCAGTTTCAGTCCAGATTGAAGCTATAGTCAGTTCCAGCCTGACATCTGCTTTCTCCAGGCGGTTTCAGTCCGGATAGAACCATAAGTCAGATTCAGTCTGACATCTATTCTCCCAGATCCAATCCCAGTCTGGGACCAATATCCAGCTACCTACTCTGCTCCCTAGTTCCTGTTCTACCTCATCACAAGAGCCGCATATGACCACAGAGTTTCCTGCACATTGCTTCAATCACTAAACCACTGCCAGAATCATTCTCGGGAACACAAGAATCTTCTGCCATGAAATTGATACCCCTTTTCCACTAGCTTTAAAAAGTAAAAACCTGGGTTTTTGCACGGCGGCACGCATCAACCCTGGTTTTTTGGTACTGGAAATGGCTCTCTCAAAAAAAAAACCCTGGTAGCTACCTGGGTTGGACCCAGGAATGATCCAGGTAAGTGTGTAATGTAAACGGGTTCCACTGCGACTTTAGTGGAAAAGAGGTATGAGTTGGCGATGGGCCTCCAGTTGGCCCCATATAATCCTTGAGTTGTTGGTGACGAGCTGGCAGTTGGCCCTCATCTAATTCTTCAATTGTTGAGGATAGGCTGGCAGTAGGCCCCCATCTACACTTCTATTGGAGTATTTTGCAAGAAGTTGATACTGCAGCGCCGTTCTTTCTAAACCGCCATACTTTTCCCTCATTTCAATATGTCATTTAAAAAAGCTGACCCTTGTCCCCGCCAATATGTCTCTGTGTCTTTATTGTAGATAATAATTTTTTCTCTATTCACCTGGTGTAGAAATTTAGGCTGACATAGGACAATAGGAAGTTTATTATGTGAAGAGCGGAATAACGGCAGCTGTAAGCCACAGGCTGAGAGATATGTAAGACTACTGCCAGATTTATGCAGTAAATAGATACTTATTCCTGCCAAGAGGGCACTCAGGACCCTTGTTGGGTGTTCTCTGCTGAAAGCGAAGCAACGGTGTGCACCGAGGGGGGGGTTTCCATGTCATCTTGAGTGCTTGATTAGGCCTGGGTACTTTTTTTAACGTTAAAATTATAGTGTTAAGCCCTATACACACTAGACGAGAAAGTAAAAGCTCTTGCTCAGAAGGGCCAATCTGAGCGAGATCTTTTACAATCTCGTCCAGTGTGTACACTCAATGTCGTTAACGATGTGCACTCCCACGCATCGTTAATGGCTCCCTCCCTCGTCTGAACATGTACAGACGAGGGAGATCCTCATTAACAACAGCCATGCTGTGTGTCATCCTTCCCGCTGGCATCGGCAAGTGTAGAAGCACTTGCCGAAGCCGGCACCCCGCCGGGTCCCTGCCATCGCCAATATGGGTGTCGGCGGGGGTCGTCTAGTATGTATGGGGCTTTAGTGCAGGTTCCCATCTGAAAGAGGTCACCTTGCTGTGTGATGAGCTGTTAGATGGGCATCCACAATTTGATTAAAAAAATTCCCTGAGAACCTCATATTTATTGTAAAAATAAGAATTTACTTACCGATAATTCTATTTCTCGTAGTCCGTAGTGGATGCTGGGGACTCCGTCAGGACCATGGGGATTAGCGGCTCCGCAGGAGACAGGGCACAAAAGTAAAAGCTTTAGGATCAGGTGGTGTGCACTGGCTCCTCCCCCTATGACCCTCCTCCAAGCCTCAGTTAGGATACTGTGCCCGGACGAGCGTACACAATAAGGAAGGATTTTGAATCCCGGGTAAGACTCATACCAGCCACACCAATCACACTGTACAACCTGTGATCTGAACCCAGTTAACAGCATGATAACAGCAGAGCCTCTGAAAAGATGGCTCACAACAATAATAACCCGATTTTTGTAACAATAACTATGTACAAGTATTGCAGACAATCCGCACTTGGGATGGGCGCCCAGCATCCACTACGGACTACGAGAAATAGAATTATCGGTAAGTAAATTCTTATTTTCTCTGACGTCCTAAGTGGATGCTGGGGACTCCGTCAGGACCATGGGGATTATACCAAAGCTCCCAAACGGGCGGGAGAGTGCGGATGACTCTGCAGCACCGAGTGAGAGAACTCCAGGTCCTCCTCAGCCAGGGTGTGCCCCTGACCAAGTAGCAGCTCGGCAAAGTTGTAAAGCCGAGACCCCTCGGGCAGCCGCCCAAGATGAGCCCACCTTCCTTGTGGAATGGGCATTTACATATTTTGGCTGTGGCAGGCCTGCCACAGAATGTGCAAGCTGAATTGTACTACACATCCAACTAGCAAACGTCTGCTTAGAAGCAAGAGCACCCAGTTTGTTGGGTGCATACAGGATAACAGCAAGTCAGTTTTCCTGACTCCAGCCGTCCTGGAACCTATATTTTCAGGGCCCTGACAACATCTAGCAACTTGGAGTCCTCCAAGTCCCTAGTAGCCGCAGGTACCACAATAAGCTGGTTCAGGTGAAATGCTGACACCACCTTAGGGAGAAACTGGGGACGAGTCCGCAGCTCTGCCCTGTCCGAATGGACAATCAGATATGGGCTTTTGTGAGACAAAGCCGCCAATTCTGACACTCGCCTGGCCGAGGCCAGGGCCAACATCATGGTCACTTTCCATGTGAGATATGTCAAATCCACAGATTTGAGCGGTTTAAACCAATGTGATTTGAGGAATCCCATAACTACGTTGAGATCCCACAGTGCCACTGGAGGCACAAAAGGGGGTTGTATATGCAGTACTCCCTTGACAAACTTCTGGACTTCAGGAACTGAAGCCAATTCTTTCTGGAAGAAAATCGACAGGGCCGAAATTTGAACCTTAATGGACCCCAATTTGAGGCCCATAGACACTCCTGTTTGCAGGAAATGCAGGAATCGACCGAGTTGAAATTTCTTCGTGGGGCCTTCCTGGCCTCCCACCACGCAACAAATTTTCGCCACATGTGGTGATAATGTTGTGCGGTCACCTCCTTCCTGGCTTTGACCAGGGTAGGAATGACCTCTTCCGGAATGCCTTTTTCCCTTAGGATCCGGCGTTCAACCGCCATGCCGTCAAACGCAGCCGCGGTAAGTCTTGGAACAGACATGGTACTTGCTGAAGTAAGTCCCTTCTTAGCGGCAGAGGCCATGAGTCCTCTGTGAGCATCTCTTGAAGTTCCGGGTACCAAGTCCTTCTTGGCCAATCCGGAGCCACGAGTATAGTTCTTACTCCTCTACGTCTTATAATTTTCAGTACCTTAGGTATGAGAAGCAGAGGAGGGAACACATACACCGACTGGTACACCCACGGTGTTACCAGAACGTCCACAGCTATTTGCCTGAGGGTCTCTTGACCTGGCGCAATACCTGTCTAGTTTTTTGTTCAGGCGGGACGCCATCATGTCCACCTTTGGTCTTTCCCAACGGTTCACAATCATGTGGAAGACTTCCCGATGAAGTCCCCACTCTCCCGGGTGGAGGTCGTGCTGAGGAAGTTTGCTTCCCAGTTTTCCACTCCCGGAATGAACACTGCTGACAGTGCTAACACATGATTTTCCGCCCAGCGAAGAATCCTTGCAGTTTCTGCCATTGCCCTCCTGCTTCATGTGCCGCCCAGTCTGTTTACGTGGGCGACTGCCGTGAAGTTGTCCCACTGGATCAATACCGGCTGACCTTGAAGCAGAGGTCTTCCTAAGCTTAGAGCATTGTAATTGCTCTTAGCTCCAGTATATTTATGTGGAGAGAAGTCTCCAGACTTGATCACACTCCCTGGAAATTTTTTCCTTGTGTGACTGCTCCCCAGCCTTTCAGGCTGGCATCCGTGGTCACCAGGACCCAGTCCTGAATGCCGAATCTGTGGCCCTTTAGTAGATGAGCACTCTGCAGCCACCACAGAAGAGACACCCTTGTCCTTGGAGACAGGGTTATCCGCTGATGCATCTGAAGATGCGATCCGGACCCTTTTTCCAGCAGATCCCACTGAAAAGTTCTTGCGTGAAATCTGCCGAATGGAATCGCTTCGTAAGAAGCCTCCATTTTTCCCAGGACCCTTGTGCAATGATGCACTGACACTTTTCCTGGTTTTAGGAGGTTCCTGACTAGCTCGGATAACTCCCTGGCTTTCTCCTCCGGGAGAAACACCTTTTTCTGGACTGTGTCCAGAATCATCCCTAGGAACAGCAGACGTGTCGTCGGAGACAGCTGCGATTTTGGAATATTTAGAATCCACCCGTGCTGTCGTAGAACTACTTGAGATAGTGCTACTCCGACCTCCAACTGTTCTCTGGACCTTGCCCTTATCAGGAGATCGTCCAAGTAAGGGATAATTAAGACGCCTTTTCTTTGAAGAAGAATCATCATTTCGGCCATTACCTTGGTAAAGACCCGGGGTGCCGTGGACAATCCAAACGGCAGCGTCTGAAACTGATAGTGACAGTTTGTACCACGAACCTGAGGTACCCTTGGTGAGAAGGGCAAATTGGGACATGGAGGTAAGCATCCTTGATGTCCAGGGACACCATATAGTCCCCTTCTTCCTGGTTCGCTATCACTGCTCTGAGTGACTCCATCTTGATTTGAACCTTTGTATGTAAGTGTTCAAATATTTCAGATTTAGAATAGGTCTCACCGAGCCGTCTGGCTTCAGTACCACAATATAGTGTGGAATAATACCCCTTTCCTTATTGTAGGAGGGGTACTTTGATTATCACCTGCTGGGAATACAGCTTGTGAATTGTTTCCAATACTGCCTCCCTGTCGGAGGGAGACGTTGGTAAAGCAGACTTCAGGAACCTGCGAGGGGGAGACGTCTCGAATCTCCAATCTGTACCCCTGGGATACTACTTGTAGGATCCAGGGGTCCACTTGCGAGTGAGCCCACTGCGCGCTGAAACTCTTGAGACGACCCCCCACCGCAGCTGAGTCCGCTTGTACGGCCCCAGCGTCATGCTGAGGACTTGGCCAAAGCGGTGGAGGGCTTCTGTTCCTGGGAATGGGCTGCCTGCTGCAGTCTTCTTCCCTTTCCTCTATCCCTGGGCAGATATGACTGGCCTTTTGCCTACTTGCCCTTATGGGGACGAAAGGACTGAGGCTGAAAAGACGGTGTCTTTTTTTGCTGAGATGTGACTTGGGGTAAAAAAGGTGGATTTTCCAGCTGTTGCCGTGGCCACCAGGTCCGATGGACCGACCCCAAATAACTCCTCCCCTTTATACGGCAATACTTCCATGTGCCGTTTGGAATCTGCATCACCTGACCACTGTCGTGTCCATAAACATCTTCTGGCAGATATGGACATCGCACTTACTCTTGATGCCAGAGTGCAAATATCCCTCTGTGCATCTCGCATATATAGAAATGCATCCTTTAAATGCTCTATAGTCAATAAAATACTGTCCCTGTCAAGGGTATCAATATTTTCAGTCAGGGAATCCGACCAAGCCACCCCAGCGCTGCACATCCAGGCTGAGGCGATCGCTGGTCGCAGTATAACACCAGTATGTGTGTATATACTTTTTAGGATATTTTCCAGCCTCCTATCAGCTGGCTCCTTGAGGGCGGCCGTATCTGGAGACGGTAACGCCACTTGTTTTGATAAGCGTGTGAGCGCCTTATCCACCCTAAGGGGTGTTTCCCAACGCGCCCTAACTTCTGGCGGGAAAGGGTATAACGCCAATAATTTTCTATCGGGGAAAACCCACGCATCATCACACACTTCATTTAATTTATCTGATTCAGGAAAAACTACAGGTAGTTTTTTCACACCCCACATAATACCCTCTTTTGTGGTACTTGTAGTATCAGAAATATGTAACACCTCCTTCATTGCCCTTAACATGTAACGTTTGGCCCAAATGGAAAATACGTTTGTTTCTTCCCCGTCGACACTGGAGTCAGTGTCCGTGTCTGTGTCTGTGTCGACCGACTGAGGTAAATGGGCGTTTTAAATCCCCTGACAGTGTTTGAGACGCCTGGACAGGTACTAATTGGTTTGCCGGCCGTCTCATGTCGTCAACCGACCTTGCAGCGTGTTGACATTATCACGTAATTCCCTAAATAAGCCATCCATTCCGGTGTCGACTCCCTAGAGAGTGACATCACCATTACAGGCAATTGCTCCGCCTCCTCACCAACATCGTCCTCATACATGTCGACACACACGTACCGACACACAGCACACACACAGGGAATGCTCTGATAGAGGACAGGACCCCACTAGCCCTTTGGGGAGACAGAGGGAGAGTTTGCCAGCACACACCAAAACGCTATAATTATACAGGGACAACCTTTATATAAGTGTTTTTCCCTTATAGCATCTTAATATATATAATCATATCGCCAAATAAGTGCCCCCCCTCTCTGTTTTAACCCTGTTTCTGTAGTGCAGTGCAGGGGAGAGCTTGGGAGCCTTCCCACCAGCATTTCTGTGAGGGAAAATGGCGCTGTGTGCTGAGGAGAATAGGCTCCGCCCCCTTTTCGGCGGGCTTCTTCTCCCGTTTTTCTGAGACCTGGCAGGGGTTAAATACATCCATATAGCCCCAGGGGCTATATGTGATGTATCTTTTAGCCAGTATAGGTATTTCATTGCTGCCCAGGGCGCCCCCCCCCAGCGCCCTGCACCCTCAGTGACCGCTGGTGTGAAGTGTGCTGACAACAATGGCGCACAGCTGCAGTGCTGTGCGCTACCTCATGAAGACTGAAAAGTCTTCTGCCGCCGGTTTCTGGACCTCTTCACTCTTCGGCATCTGCAAGGGGGTCGGCGGCGCGGCTCTGGGACCGGACTCCATGGCTGGGCCTGTGTTCGATCCCTCTGGAGCTAATGGTGTCCAGTAGCCTAAGAAGCCAATCCATCCTGCACGCAGGTGAGTTCACTTCTTCTCCCCTAAGTCCCTCGTAGCAGTGAGCCTGTTGCCAGCAGGACTCACTGAAAATAAAAAACCTAACAAAACTTTTACTCTAAGCAGCTCTTTAGGAGAGCCACCTAGATTGCACCCTTCTCGGCCGGGCACAAAAATCTAACTGAGGCTTGGAGGAGGGTCATAGGGGGAGGAGCCAGTGCACACCACCTGATCCTAAAGCTTTTACTTTTGTGCCCTGTCTCCTGCGGAGCCGCTAATCCCCATGGTCCTGACGGAGTCCCCAGCATCCACTTAGGACGTCAGAGAAAGTTGGTTTATGAATCTGTGTTTGCAGATTTCAGCAGCTGATTATTATCTTAAACTCAAGTGTGCACCTGTATCCTGGTCTTTGTATTCCGTCATGGCAGTGTAGCACCTTTAAATGTATTTGGAAATTGGGTTCTAGTATGTAGTATAGGTTGTTATGAATATATGTATATGTACACACACAAATACATATAATTATCATTTCTTTTTGCGCCATTCAGGGCAATATGAAATGAATGGCTGCCATAGTGTACTACGGTGCAGGTCTGTTGGCTGTGCATTGCAATCTGGAGATGACGTTAGCTGTAGGGGTCCAGCTCTTGGAATATCTCACATTAGCAAAAAAGCAGCCCCATAGAACCTTGTTGAGGCTGGTTTTGCAAGCAAAAACATGAGACTGCAGCAAATATCACGAATATCTGCTGTGGTTCCCCGTACATCCAGTACATCCAGGGGATACTTAATATTTGATGGTACCCCCGCAAAAATGGGTGTTTTGGGGGGATATAAATCATTGCTAAATACTGTTGGCCCCAAAAAAGGTTTAATGCATCTTAACCTAGCAATTAACAGAGGTGGAAAAGGAGGACAAAAGTCTACAGTAATAACACCTAAAATAATTGTTTAATTACTCACAGTACTTACTACATACAGAATACAATAGAGCAGGAATTATATAGTTTACATTTCAGTGTAATATATTCTGTCTGTACTTTAAGCATAATTTTATATAGATATTGTACTGTATGATATCTATTAGTACAGTATGAGTTCTATGTTGATGTGCCCTGTTTTGATGCAATCTGCACATTCCTTGCTGGCTATGGCAGAAGACAGAAGAAAGCAATCTCTAACGTTCTCCTTGTTTCTGAGCACTCACTTCCTCCAGAACAGGAAAACGGGGACAATGAGGAGAAATTGGCCCTGTCTCCACATAAAATGCTGGAATCACGTGAAATGTCAGTTCCTGTTTTTGAACATATGGAAAAAAAAGAAGTGCAACGTGTTGGCCCTGTTCTCATGGCTTGCTTCGTCTGCAGTATGTCAGTGCAGGAAAGGAAAACTTGGTGTAAGTGATAAAAATGCGGAAATATCATTTTTGTGGTTTAAAAGAGAATTCAGTCAGGTGCATGGACTCAGAATCAAGTCAACGTTCCTGTTGGAATCTGTTAGGGAACAGTATACTGTAATTGGAATTATAGAATAAAATCGTGACATTAAATATATTAAATCTCCATTAAAAGCATACATTCTTGCAAAAAATAAATGGGTAAAATGTACCGACGCAAACTCCATCTGCTGACGGCAGACTGACATGATGCTTTCTTGTGGAGTGTTTGGCTGTGCCAAGAGCAACTAGTGTTCGTGATCCAAGATTTTTGGAGAGTAAAAAAAGCCATTTAATTGGTAAATTGTTCACCAAAGACCATTTCACATATTCATGATATTCAAAGAAAGGCTCCAATTTAACAAATACTAACATTTTGAAATAGCAACAACAGTTAAGGCCCATAAGCCGCTCATAACTTTATTGTGATTACATAAACCTTTTACTTAAGCTAGCTTATCACTAAATAAAACCACACCACACACTGAAATAAAGACACGGACACAGTAGCTGGAGTTAAAGGTCAGACGATGTTTATTAATCGCTGACCAACTCTTTAAACTAATAATTGAGGCCGAATTAGAATTGAATTGAATATATATTAACTTTAGTTTGGAGGATGGCAAACAGAAAACCGCTGCCAAACACCAGCACCCGTCACCTAGATGACAAACCACCAAACCAAGGAGGGGAGTACACATACCCCGCCTCCTTCCCGCATAACCCGCATTGTGCTGGCCTTACCCCTCTTTCTCTGGCAAACGTTCGGTTCCCGCAGGGGAACGTCTAAATGTCCAACCGCAAGAAAAGGACACACCTGCCGTCCATTTAAAGAGGGAGCCCCACAATGACCACTTATGCCTGTGTGACAGCTGGTTGGCAGCGATTTCCCGCCAATCTGGCTTTCAATAGCCCACAGCAAGAACAAAAAACGTAGACGCATTCTGGGAGGGCGGGCGGGCATAAACTGAAAGGCAAGAGGGAGTCTAGCAAGATGGCCACCCCCTATATACTAACCTAAGACCCTCCTCTTCATCCTGATGCACAACCCCTTAAACCAATAGGAAAAAACCAACCGGGAAAACTGATCTGCCTAGCAACTGCTTAGTCATTTAACAACCAATCACAAAAAGTTGATCGCTTATATGGCCTCAGGCTTATGCAGCCTTCAGCTTATCTAAGCCGCTCATAACTTTATTGTGATTACATAAACCTTTTACTTAAGCTAGTTTATCACTAAATAAAACCACACCACACACTGAAATAAAGACACGGACACAGTAGCTGGAGTTAAAGGTCAGACGATGTTTATTAATCGCTGACCAACTCTTTAAACTAATAATTGAGGCCGAATTAGAATTGAATTGAATATATATTAACTTTAGTTTGGAGGATGGCAAACAGAAAACCGCTGCCAAACACCAGCACCCGTCACCTAGATGACAAACCACCAAACCAAGGAGGGGAGTACACATACCCCGCCTCCTTCCCGCATAACCCGCATTGTGCTGGCCTTACCCCTCTTTCTCTGGCAAACGTTCGGTTCCCGCAGGGGAACGTCTAAATGTCCAACCGCAAGAAAAGGACACACCTGCCGTCCATTTAAAGAGGGAGCCCCACAATGACCACTTATGCCTGTGTGACAGCTGGTTGGCAGCGATTTCCCGCCACCAAGGTTTTCCAAACCGCCACCGCCATCCGCAAACAGAACCTTAACCAACCAGAAACTAACTAGCTCTAACGAAAAAGACCGAAAATATCTTCCAGAAAAAACTGCACTCCTTCCGGAGAAAGGTGAACCCCATCGTCTCTATAGAACTGCCTGTTCCGCAGCACCAGCAGAGGATGCTTAATTGCCACTCCGCCTATGGCCTTGACAAACAGAGACACCGTCGAGTTCACCTTTTTGCGTGCTTTCTCCAGCGCCGAGAAACGCACCGCACCACGCCAATAGAAACGGGGCACCATTTCCGACCAGACAATGCATACCCCAGGCCAGTGACAACGTATCGCCACCACATCCGCCTTTATAGACAAAATCAAGTCTATGCCTTTAACTCGGCCCAGATCATTACCACCCAGATGAATGATAATACAACTGGGGCGACCCCAGCGGCGCTCCCTAGAAAAAAGGACGCGCAACAAATCACCCCATAACATGCCCCTAACACCTAACCATCTAAATTGCCGGGACCCAAAAATCTCAGTCGCCCTAGATGCCATGGGATGTTTCTCCGCCCAAAAAACATATGAATGACCAACCATCCATATGTGGTCTCCAAAATTGCTGACAGCTGTAAAAGAAAATATCCTAATGTCAGATTATGCACATAATCTGTAACTTAAACACAACGTAACCAATAAAACCCAAGTGAAGGAGAAAACTCAAAAAACCTCCCGTGGACCTTGGTAGAACAGCCAATTGAAATTAGGCCCACTCGGAGGAAAAATTTTAAAAATTCGCTTCACACCCTCGATTCCTGAACGGTAAGCGTTCAAAAACCGACGAGTAAACACGTTTTTGGGTTAGCGCAACAGGCGCACTTATAACTTATCTATACGGACATAGGACTTATAGGAGGCCGACTTCCAGCGACCCAACTCCCGAATAGCCGCTGGTGATGAACCAGCGGCCGCCGCATGGGTAGCCGCCCCAATCCGAAAGGAATGAGTACCGAAGTCCGCCTCCTGCAAGCCCAACGCCGTCAAACATTTCTTGAACACCGATGAGAACTGAAACTTTGTCAGAGGGTCCAACTGCGCGTGCACCAGCAACTGGTTGCCCCCCGGAGGTCTTAACCGCACATACTCTTGCGTCAACCGCAGCGGGCAAACGCCCATACCTCCCTGAGCCTCCAAGGACAACCAGCGACCCCGACCTGTTTGATCTGTCTTGGACCGCACAATCCTACAGAGCAACAGGCCCTCCTGCAAGCGCACATTCTCGTAGAGCAGACCCGATTCCCGGGACGCCTTGCTGCTCGCCACTAGCTCGCTCACCCGAAAAGCCCCGAAAAAGGCCAGGGCATACGCGCTACTAAACAATGCCACCTCAAATTCCGAGGACGCAATCCGAGGTAGCACACGCAGCAATTCCGCTAGCAGCTGCAACGTTATAGGCCTACGTGAATCCGCAGGCGCCGGGTGCAACCTAGCCCAACCTTTCAGCGCTCTGGAAAGGACAAACGACCCCGTGGGGTCCGTTGTCCCGTGGAGTCGCGAGTGAAAGGCGATGCCCGCAAGGGCAGTAGCCATGGCCGCTTTTGACCTACCGTTTTAGTAATGCTCCCAAACAAAGGTCAACAGGGCGTCGGCCGAGGACTCACCTGCTACCCCGTACCTACTCTGAAAGGCTGACCAATCCCGCCATGCAGCATCATACGCTCGTAGCGTAGAGGGAGCCAGTGCACACCTGGCCAACGCCGTTAAACCGCTTCGACCATCTGCCAGACAGAAGGTGGGCACTGTAACCCCTCTGCCTCCGCTCCCGGAACCAACGTCCTGAATTTGTCAAACTGGAACCGGGACAATGCATCCGCAATTCCATTGTCAACTCCAGGTACGTGGCGAGCCCTAAAATTAATATTGCGCTGCAAACAAACCAACACTAAATGCCTTAGCAATCGCAGCGCCTGCGGAGATGAGGAACGCTGGTTATTAATCGCATGCACTACCCCTAAGTTGTCGCAAAGAAACAAAATGTCCCTATTTGCGAACCGTCCGGCCCATAACTCAAGCGCCACTAAGATCGGGAACAATTCCAGCAGAAGCAGGTTCTTGGTAAACCCACGCGTTACCCAAGATGCCGGCCAGGCCGCAGCGCACCATGAGCCAGCGAAGAACGCGCCGAAACCTCGACTGCCTGAAGCATCCGTGAACAACTGCAGCTGCTTACTGGAACAACAAGGAGCGGGCCACAACACTTCCCTGTTGAAGGACACCAGGAACGAGACCCAAATCCGCAAATCATCCTTGATCTCGCGGGAAAGGTACACGGAGTGATTCTGTCGAACCGTCCCCGCGGTGGCCCGCTCAAGTTTGCGACAGAAAATCCTACCCATGGGGATAATCCAACACGCAAAATTGAGAGAACCAAGCAAGGACTGCACCTGTTTAAGCCGAACCCTGCGTTTTCCTAAACAGTCTGTAATCAAACCCAATAGTTTCCGCACCTTATCCTCGGGCAAGCGACAGCACCCCCCTACCGTGTCAATCTCGATACCTAAATAGCTAAGACAAGTGCAAGGACCCTCGCACTTATCCTGCGCAACCGGTACCCCTAAAGCGCAGCATAACGACCTGGCCACCGAGAGAATGTCCCCACAGACTGAACTGTCTCCGGGGCCTACAAAAAGAAAGTCATCCAGGTAGTGAGCCACCCCCATCTGCCCGGAGGCGGTCTGGACGCACCAGTGCAAAAACGTGCTAAAGCACTCAAAGTAGGCGCAGGAGACAGAGCAACCCATGGGGAGACACCGATCGACGTAGAATTCGCCCCCTATTTTGAAACCCAGAAACCGCAGGGAATCTGGGTGTAGCGGGAGTAGCCGAAAGGCCGACTCCACGTCCAATTTTGCCAACAGACTCCCCGGACCACAATCCCGCACTAATCGCAGCGCGTCGTCAAACGACTGATATCGAACTCTGCATTGGGCTTCTGGGATAGCGTCGTTGACCGACAGCCCCGGCGGGTGCGACAAGTGCTGTATCAAACGAAACTTACCTATGGCCTTCTTGGGCACTACCCCTACTGGGGAAATGCACAAGGAGGGCAACGGGGAAAGGGCGTAGGGCCCAGCCATGCGCCCCAGCCCAATCTCCCCGTCAACCTTCCGCCGGACTTCCTGCGGGAATTCCCGAGCCGATCTCAAATTCTGGCGTGCAACCACATACACCGAATCCGGGATTGGCAAACGAAAACCGTGCTGAAAGCCCTGCAAGAGAAACGATGCCGCCGACTCATCGGGGTACAAGGTAAGCCAGCGCTGCAACTCGGGAACTATAATCGGGGAGAAGGCCTTACTTGCCAATTCCACCGGCCTCGGTGGAAGCGGCAGGCTTACCGCCTGTCGCCGCGGTGCATTCCTTGGCCGGGTGACTGGCTCCGCACAACCTGCATGAGTGGCGAAAACGACAGCCCGTTCCTTTGCCGCATTTGCCGTCGTTGTAGGCAAAGCACTTGCCTTTTCCCGTCAATCGAGAAGCCACCGCCCCGGCCGCCCCGGGCTTCTTGGCCGTGACGTCCGGGGTGGGTTTGACCTGCTGCGTGACCTCCAACCACACCTCAACATCCTTAAAACCCGCGGGCAGGATGGGGTTGCCATCCTGATTGCGACGAAACTTCTCGTCGTAATCCCGCCACGCGGAACCCTTGGATTTTAAGTACATATCGTGTACTAAAAACAAATATTTCACCAAGTTGGCATACTCCGCGGGACGCGATTCCGTGTAGCAAGCCATGAACACCAAAAACCAACGCAGCCACTGGTGAAAATTGCGAAACGCATTTTCCCCAATACCACCCGGTTTCTTGGCCGCGTCAAAACCCTGCCGCATTTCCTCTGTAAGGGTGAATATGTCTACATACTTCCCCTTACGTATTTTTTCCCGCATGCGCTTACGAACCCCTCTTGTCACTGCCGTGTTGGCGCAATGTACCATCTCGCCGTAACGGGGAGGGTCGGAGGGGACCACCTGCGCAGGAGCGGCCACCTTGTGCGCCTCCTTGGCCATTCGCCGCGCGATGAGCCTAGCTAATTTACGCGGGCGCCGCGGAGAGCCGGATGATACGCTGCTAGAAGACGAGGAACTACAAGTTGAAACGTGTAAAGGAATATTTAGCTCACCGGAGTTTGAAGGACCCGGAACCGCGTCGTCCGCTGCACCCGCCTCCGCTGATGGCCGTACCTCCACGTTCGCAGTCGCGCTTGTCCGTGACCTTCGCCTCGTGACGGGCGTAGCCCCTGAATTAGACGGAACCTGCAAGGGAGAAAAAGAGGGGACAACCGGCACCGGGGGAACCAGAACATCATTAACACTTGTCCGCAAATGCGGAGGCGGAGAGCCCGTCCCCCCGTTCCGTGGCGGATGGCCGCCCGGCAGCTGCAGGGAGGGGGCCCCCGCCGAGGTGTACCCGATCGACTGCGTAAAGGCTGACCCGCTCACTGCACCGAAACTCGCGGGGTAAGACGGCCGCCACGCCGTATGCGGCGGGCAGCCGCCCGCCCCCGCCCATCCGTATGACGCCGGAAGGAACTGAGGGGGCGCCGCGAGAGGGGGCCAACTCTGTGCCACCTGATACCCACCGCCCGGTGCCTGCCCTGACTGCAGGCCCGCAAAGGCCGGCAAGGGCACCGCGACTCGGGGGCCACCGACCGACCACGTGGACTGCACGCCGGCGCCCGCGCTGGCCCCGTGCGGGGAAAACTGTGTGCCGGACACCGTCATGAAGCCCATGGAAGGCATGCTGGCGGCTAAGGGGAATGCTGGAGCCGGAGGCCACGCAAAACCCCCGGGGAAGGACTGGCTCCCCGCGAAGCCTTGCTGCGCTGCTACCGAAAGCGCCCCGCCGGGCGTCATATAAGCCGCCGAGACGGATGTCTGTGTGGACCCAAACTGAAAAGGACCGGGAAGGGCGTGGAGAGGGGTTTGAAAACCGACGAGCGGGGGCGCCGTTAATGGCGTCGGGGCGTCTGACACCCAGGAGGAGCCCGAGCAGGCCACCGAGGCCGGGGGAAAACCCTGCCATGTGACTGCCGCCGGGGCGGGTGTGGCGGCCGCCGCTGCCACGTCCCCCGCCCCGGCGACACTAGGCCCAAACGGCCCAATATTATTTAAATTGAGGTGCGGTGTGCTAAACCCCCCGCTGGAGGGGGGTAGTATGGGGCCCTGTATTGTCCCGGGGACAGCGGGAGCCGCTACCTGCTGCCCTGGGCTCATATCCCCCAGCTGCATATTGACCCCCCCCTCGCCCCCCGCAGCTCTGCCGCGGCCGTCCGGCACAGCTTGTGCCCCCAGGACGCCGCCGAGAGCCGACCGCGGGGATGGAGGAGGAGGGCCAGAGGCACTTATGGAAGGAGGGAGGGAAGTCGTTTCGCCCGCGGGAGGCGCCGGGGAGCGCGGCCCAGCCGGACCGCGCGCCCCCGCGCCACGTGCAGAGCGGCCGCCGGCCGCCGGAGGGGAAGTGCTGCAGACGCCCGAGGCAGGAGGGAGAGGAGAGGCCCGTCCCGCTGCGAGCGCCGGGACGCGCGGCCCGGCCGAGCCGCGCGCATCGGCACCACGTGACGAGCGGCCGCTGGCCGCCCGTCTCCGTGCGGCAGGGGAGCGGGCTGTAACTGCCCGTCCCCGCCGCCTGTCTGAAACAGGGGGAAGTCCTCTCTGTGGCGCAACGCTCGGGGAGCGGGAGCGGAAGGCGCTCCCCGCATCCACGAGGCGCCGGGGGGGGGGAGCTGCACGTTTTGGACGAGGCATGGCAGAGGGGGGAGAATCTGCAAAAGTAGACAATGACACGCAGAGAGGGGGCACAGCACTGTATAATGCCCTAGAGAAGGCAAATGAAATTCAAAAAAAAAAAAAAAAAAACAATTTACAGGCAGTGAAAATAAGCAATAGTACTTATCCTTCCTGGGGCATAAACTGAAAGGCAAGAGGGAGTCTAGCAAGATGGCCACCCCCTATATACTAACCTAAGAACCTCCTCTTCATCCTGATGCACAACCCCTTAAACCAATAGGAAAAAACCAACCGGGAAAACTGATCTGCCTAGCAACTGCTTAGTCATTTAACAACCCACAAAAAGTTGATCGCTTATATGGCCTCAGGCTTATGCAGCCTTCAGCTTATCTACACACTTGCCGATAAAATGAGCGACGTCGCTCAATTTCCCCCTCCCTGAGCGATGTCGCTCATTTTATCGGCAAGTGTGTATGCCGCCAGTGACTACCGCTGCGCGGCCCCGCGGGTCGGCAACGATCGTTGCTGTCGGCAGTGCATGCATGCGCTATCTGGACTGTCGTCCAGGAGCTGCATGCACGGCTGGCATAGGCGTGACGTCACTGAGCGATATGAGCGGTCATATCGCTCAGTGTGTACAGGCGGCCACCGACCGGCCGGCCCGGGAGGGGAAACACTAGACGACATCGCTCACAGAGTGACATCGTCTAATGTGTATGGGCCTTAATTAGTTCCATTTAGTGGCTTCTATTATTTTCTGAGTTACACAACATAAAGCTTTAACAACTGGAGGGCTAATGAAAGTCTTTTTGTGCAGCGTAAGTTCCTTGTTATCGTGCTGTTCATGAGCTGGAACCAATTTTACGCAACTCCTGGTGGTGTATCTCAGGCGCATATCCACTTGTGACGAGAGATGAGCGCCTGAAATTTTTCGGGTTTTGTGTTTTGGTTTTGGGTTCGGTTCCGCGGCCGTGTTTTGGGTTCGAACGCGTTTTGGCAAAACCTCACCGAATTTTTTTTGTCGGATTCGGGTGTGTTTTGGATTCGGGTGTTTTTTTCAAAAAACACTAAAAAACAGCTTAAATCATAGAATTTGGGGGTCATTTTGATCCCAAAGTATTATTAACCTCAAAAACCATAATTTACACTCATTTTCAGTCTATTCTGAATACCTCACACCTCACAATATTATTTTTAGTCCTAAAATTTGCACCGAGGTCGCTGTGTGAGTAAGATAAGCGACCCTAGTGGCCGACACAAACACCGGGCCCATCTAGGAGTGGCACTGCAGTGTCACGCAGGATGTCCCTTCCAAAAAACCCTCCCCAAACAGCACATGACGCAAAGAAAAAAAGAGGCGCAATGAGGTAGCTGTGTGAGTAAGATTAGCGACCCTAGTGGCCGACACAAACACCGGGCCCATCTAGGAGTGGCACTGCAGTGTCACGCAGGATGGCCCTTCCAAAAAACCCTCCCCAAACAGCACATGACGCAAAGAAAAAAAGAGGCGCAATGAGGTAGCTGTGTGAGTAAGATTAGCGACCCTAGTGGCCGACACAAACACCGGGCCCATCTAGGAGTGGCACTGCAGTGTCACGCAGGATGTCCCTTCCAAAAAACCCTCCCCAAACAGCACATGACGCAAAGAAAAAAAGAGGCGCAATGAGGTAGCTGTGTGAGTAAGATTAGCGACCCTAGTGGCCGACACAAACACCGGGCCCATCTAGGAGTGGCACTGCAGTGTCACGCAGGATGTCCCTTCCAAAAAACCCTCCCCAAACAGCACATGACGCAAAGAAAAAAAGAGGCGCAATGAGGTAGCTGACTGTGTGAGTAAGATTAGCGACCCTAGTGGCCGACACAAACACCGGGCCCATTTAGGAGTGGCACTGCAGTGTCACGCAGGATGTCCCTTCCAAAAAACCCTCCCCAATCAGCACATGATGCAAAGAAAAAGGTTAGGTGGTATACAATTATGGACGGACTGCCTGCCGAGTGCAGACACAGAGGTAGCCACAGCCGTGAACTACCGTACTGTACTGTGCCTGCTGCTAATATAGACTGGTTGATAAAGAGATGTCGTAGTAGTATGTATGTATAAAGAAGAAAAAAAAACCACGGTTAGGTGGTATACAATTATGGACGGACTGCCTGCCGAGTGCAGACACAGAGGTAGCCACAGCCGTGAACTACCGTACTGTGTCTGCTGCGACTGGATGATAAATGATATAAAAAATATATATATATCACTACTGCAGCCGGACAGGTATATATTATATATTATATAATGACGGACCTGCTGGACACTGTCTGTCAGCAGAATGAGTTTTATTTTTATAGAATAAAAAAAACAACAACACACAAGTGAAGTCACACGACGAGTGTTTAACTTTTTCAGGCAATCACAATATAAGTATACTACTAACTATACTGGTGGTCAGTGTGGTCAGGTCACTGGTCAGTCACACTGGCAGTGGCACTCCTGCAGCAAAAGTGTGCACTGTTTAATTTTAATATAATATTATGTACTCCTGGCTCCTGCTATAACCTATAACTGGCACTGCAGTGCTCCCCAGTCTCCCCCACAATTATAAGCTGTGTGAGCTGAGCAGTCAGACAGATATATAATATATATAGATGATGCAGCACACTGGGCTGAGCCTGAGCAGTGCACACAGATATGGTATGTGACTGAGTCACTGTGTGTATCGCTTTTTTCAGGCAGAGAACGGATATATTAAATAAACTGCACTGTCTGGTGGTCACTCACTATATAATATTATGTACTCCTGGCTCCTGCTATAACCTATAACTGGCACTGCAGTGCTCCCCAGTCTCCCCCACAATTATAAGCTGTGTGAGCTGAGCAGTCAGACAGATATATAATATATATAGATGATGCAGCACACTGGGCTGAGCCTGAGCAGTGCACACAGATATGGTATGTGACTGAGTCACTGTGTGTATCGCTTTTTTCAGGCAGAGAACGGATATATTAAATAAACTGCACTGTCTGGTGGTCACTCACTAGTAAACTCTCTGCACTCTCTACACTTCTACAGTACTCCTCCTAGTCCTAAGCTCCAGTAAATCTCTCTCTCTTATAATCTAAATGGAGAGGACGCCAGCCACGTCCTCTCACTATCAATCTCAATGCACGTGTGAAAATGGCGGCGACGCGCGGCTCCTTATATAGAATCAGAGTCTCGCGAGAATCCGACAGCGTCATGATGACGTTCGGGCGCGCTCGGGTTAACCGAGCAAGGCGGGAGGATCCGAGTCTGCTCGGACCCGTGAAAAAAAACATGAAGTTCGGGCGGGTTCGGATTCAGAGAAACCGAACCCGCTCATCTCTACTTGTGACTGGCGGGGCATAACTGCGCTGGAACTGGATGTTCTTCTCAAGACTAAGTTCAAGCATGTGGACATAATTGAGGGCTATGCAGAGCTGCACGTGTAAATATACTTTTACAAATATTTCTCTTGCACCAAGAATATACTATAGCTGGTGTAAACGACCTCTGATACTGATTATGGCTATGAATTCAATTATCACATATCTGGTTCACTAAGGGAGCAGTCACAAGCTGGGTGGGCACCTCTAACTCACTGAAAAGTGCAGCTTTTACTGGCACACTGGGCTTTGAGGCCTTCCACAGCCAGCACCTTTCTGCCTCGTCTCGGACTCAGAGGTTGTGGTCAGCATCACCCTCTTCGCTGCCATGCCTGGGGCCTGTAATGGCCAATGATGTGACCCAGCTGGAGTTGATGATCTTCAGGGCCTGGGGCAAAAAAATAACATGGTTCACCACCCTGTTCCCCAGGGCCACTCCACCTATATGACCATCAGTGGTCCCTCCCTCCAGCTGTAGCCCGAGTGAAACAACGGGCACATCTGGAATCACAGGCTATATAGGCTCCCTAGCTCCACACCAACAGTCTCCTCCATGGGGCCGCAGAAACACTGCAGATCCCTACAAGGACTATTTTCTTTTTATATTAACTTGTTTTACTTTAACTTGTTTTAACCCACTAGTAACCTCCTACTGTGCCTACACATTCCCTCCTTACCTCCCCATACTCCTTACATCCCTGCTTTTCCTACGCCTTCCTCATTTTCAGCAAGTCTGCTTCTAGCCTGGTTTTTGTTGTTTAATTCTGGACTGTACTGGTTCATTCTGTATTACTTTGGCCTGTTCTTTGCTGATACCTCTGCATCATGGACTCTCTACACTACCAGCATGCAGGTCTCACTTTTGTGAGTTCTTCATCCTTCCCACTGTGACCTATGCAGCGCACCCCGGGTGGCTGCCTTGCCTGGTACCATCATCCTGCCCACTGTGACCTATGTGGAACACCCTGGGTGGCTGCCTCACCTGGTTCCGTCATCCTGCCCACTGTGACCTATGTAGCGCACTCTTGGTGGCTGCCTCACATGGTTCTGTCAAGGGCAGGATGAGAAAGCCGTTGATTTACTCATGCATCAGATATCTGGTTAGCTCACTGTTTCTTATCCTTTTATGTCTTATTTTCTATGTATTGTTTATTCGCACAATGTAACCAATGTAGGCCCTCATTCCGAGTTGTTCGCTCGCAAGCGGATTTTAGCAGATTTGCTCATGCTAAGCCGCCGCCTACTGGGAGTGAATCTTAGCATCTTAAAATTGCGAACGATGTATTCGCAATATTGCGATTACACACCTCGTAGCAGTTTCTGAGTAGCTCCAGACTTACTCGGCATCTGCGATCAGTTCAGTGCTTGTCGTTCCTGGTTTGACGTCACAAACACACCCAGCGTTCGGCCAGACACTCCTCCGTTTCTCCGGCCACTCCTGCGTTTTTTCCGGAAACGGTAGCGTTTTTTCCCACACGCCCATAAAACGGCCTGTTTCCGCCCAGTAACACCCATTTCCTGTCAATCACATTACGATCGCCAGAACGATGAAAAAGCCGTGAGTAAAAATCCTAACTGCATAGCAAATTTACTTGGCGCAGTCGCAGTGCGGACATTGCGCATGCGCATTAAGCGGAAAATCGCTGCGATGCGAAGATTTTTACCGAGCGAACAACTCGGAATGAGGGCCGTAGTGCGCCCAACATGGCTGCCTTGCCTGGTGCAGTGTGTAAAATAAACAATACATGGTTCTGTTTAGGGAGGCCAATCCCGGGATCGGGATCGGCGGGATCCCTGGATTTGGGCCCAAAAATGCCGGGATTTGAATCCCGGGATTGGAGCATCCAATCCCGGGATTCACGGGATTATTCTGCGCATGCGCGGCGGCAGGAGGGTTGGTGTGTAAGTAATAATACTTACTCATTTAGGCGGGCAGCAGCCATGAACAAGTAGAACGCGCGCAGCACTTCAAATGTAGCGCCGGCCGCCAGCCAATCAGAGCTGGCGGACCGGCAGCCAATCAGGGAAGCTGCAGCGGCAGCCAATCAGGAGCGACTGCTGCGGCCGCTTCCCTGATTGGCTGCCGGTCCGCCAGCTCTGGTTGGCTGGCGGCCGGCGCTTCATTTGAAATGCCGCCGCGTTCAGTGTTTTAATGGTTGCCGCCCGTCTAATAGTAAGTACTATTACTTACACCCACCCTATCTCCCTCCGTGCAGCCTTCCTCCCTCCCTGCCGCGACCTACACCCTCTGTCCTGACTGAGTCCCGCACCGCTACCTACTACACCCTCCCTACCTCCCGCACCGCTACCTACACCCTCCCTACCTCCCGCACCGCTACCTACACACTCCCTACCTCCCGCTCCCGCTACCTACACACTCCCTCCAGCCCTGCTCCCTACAATTTTCTCTAATCCCTACTGTAATCCCGGGAATCCCGGGATTGACCGTTTTTCAATTCCGAATCCCGGGATTGAAAAAACGGCCCGGGATTGGCCTCCCTAGTTCTGTTCAACTTACAAAGATCCCGCCTAGTATTTTTATCGCTCTTATTGTGTGGCATTGAAACAAAAATGGCTCTGATGATGTTTGTATTTTCTTCTGATCTCTGTATTTCATGCAAAACTGAATTATGCTCATTCTATCAGTTAAGCGCCTTGAGTCCTACTGAAGAAAGAGCACTATAGAAATAAAATTATTATTATTATAGTTTTGGGCAATAAAGCTGCGGAGTACTCATATCTCTGCATACAGGTTATATATATATGCATTTAGGGCCTAATTCATAGGCTGTGTGAAAATATGGCAATGCCACAGGAGGCACTGTGGATCGGTGTACTGCATTCAAAAATGTAGCATCGTATCGCAATTGCGTCCATTGGTCACAGCAATGGCCATCTGAGTAACCACAAGGTTATTTAGAATGGGCGCACTCACCAGCCTTGGCACTCCCACCAAACGGAGGCAACATAGTCCTCATCTCCTTCCCTAAACAGCCGAAGCACGTCAATCTGGCTGCGGCATCCACGGCACACTGCAGCCATGGAACACTGCAGCCACGGCACATGTACAGTCCCGAAAACATCGGTCATTTATGGCCAATTGAAGACTGCATGCACGGGCTAAATCAGCCCTCTGGTTGCTTCCTCAAATTTTAGAAATAATTGTGTCCAAATTACATTCAGCTCTTCACCGGCCTATAAATAGTCATGTTGAATTGTCCGGTGTGGACCAAATGCACCACGTGTAGAGTAAGTACAAAAAATGTAGGGCCTAATTCAGCTAGGATCACTATTGAGACAGAAATTACGATTTTCTCAATCCCGCTTCTGCTAAAAATTGCATGTGAAGAGCCGCCCAGAAGGGTAAAAGACGCCCACCGATGCAATTGCACAATTGCATATGCAATCACAGAATTGCGATGCATACACAGAAATCAAGTACCAATGACAATTGCAGCTGACCCTGGGCTACTCTAAATAATGAGAATGCAGTCGCAGTGGTGCCATGTTTTTAGTCGCAATCCATTGCAAATGAAAACGGGCATGATCCACCTACGTTATTCCAAACACTCCCCACAAACGCCATGTTAACACCCACAAATGGTCACTACCTGTCAATCAAATTGCAATTGCATTTCACTAAATTGCGATAGCATTGCACCTGCAATGCATTTGTAGCGCATGTGCAGTCTGCCGATAATTGCCCGATGTGCAGTTTTGCAACTGAAGCTGATTCAAATGACATATCACGCCCAATTTCCTTCTAAAATGATCTCCGTTATTGCGCATATTGCGCCCATAGTGATCAGGTTTAGCTGTGTAAAGGGTTGGGTGCCTCCCTACTCCGGAGGTAGCAAACTGAAATAATGATACCACGCCCCTGAGGGCAGAAACAGAATGGGTGTGAAAAGGGGTGAAAAGAATTGAATCTCCCCCATAAAGTGTAATATGCACAAGAGTATACAGTAGTTATTGACTGTGTCATTATGAACTACAGTTTAATTTAGTGGTTCCTAAACATGCTTAAATCATGGCGCCCTAGTGTATCAGCATTTTCTTCACAGCACCCTAGCCCTAGGCCAAACGTTTCTTATTGAATAATTCAGCAAACATTGATAAATGAAGTAATTTGTGCTTATCGGTCAGCTTTAGGTGCAGTTATGTGGTATTGGGCAGGGTTTTGCTTCTGTTTGTCCACACATTATATGGTTGACAGCCTCCAGCACTGGTTTTGCCTATCACATTGATCATAAAATAATTCCACTCAGTAACGGACTACAGTACCAACACGTGGTGCCCCTGCAAGGGCGTAGCTACCATAGGTGCAGGCAGTGCAGCTGCTACGGGGCCCAGAGCTGAGAGGGGCCCACCTTCTCTGTCACAGTTACATGTGTTATATATATTTTTCACCATTGAGTGGTACATAGGGGTCCTTTAAAATTTTTCCTTGAGGCCTGCAATATATCTAGCTATGCCCCTAGACCTGCTCACTGTAGTGTGGTATAAAATGAACAGGAGGGCAATTTAATGTTATATAATATGAACCGGGGCACTGTAATAAGGCACAATATGAACAGGGAGTACTGTATATCATAATGTGAATTGGGGAAACTGTGCAGCATAATGTGTACTGGCAGCTCTGATATGTGACATAGGGTGAACTTAAGCACTACTGCGATTCATAAAAGAAACTAGGGCACTACTATGGGACATAACACTAAATAAGGCTCTGCTATGGTTCAGAAAATGAACTAGGGCTCTATTATAGGGCAGAAAATTAACAACTGCTGCAGACAAGTGTCTCTCTAGAAGCATTGGGATGGGGGCCCCTTCAACATGTTGCTATGGGGCCCACAAAGTTCTGGCTGCACCCCTGTGCCCCTGCAAGTGTCCTGCGACACCCCAGGATACCAAAGCACCCAGGGTGGGAACCATTGGTTTAAAGTGCTGTATAATCAAATACAGACCAAATACCAAATTAATTAAGTTAAATCATATGAAAACATTTGCTACTGTATTTTCCCTTTTCCATCATTCCAACTTAAAACATTGAGTAAGTAATACGAGTGGACAGCTGCTACTTCAATATACAGAAGCAGCCGCACTAACGATATAAAGGGGGTTACACACGGAGAGATCTGTGCTTAAATTCTAAGCAATCTGACTAGATTGCTTAGAAATTAAGCACGGATCTCTCCGTGTGTATGCCCATAGCAATAGCGATGCGCGGCCCCGCGCTTTGCTGTCGCTGACTCTAGATTTTGCTAGACTACGCAGCACACATCTCCCCCATGTGTACAGGTCTTAAGCGTTGTCAGCAGGAGAGGGGAATACGCAGATATCCAACTGGTTCTACTGATTGTCGTTATCATTGCGCCTTGTTCCACCACCGCTCCAGCATCCAGCAGAGGTATTGCTCCTGGCAGCCAGTGGTTAAAGTGGGGGGTAACGAGGTGGAACTGAGTTCCACCACCTGTAATGGTGGGGGGAACTAGTTCCACCATCTCCATTGCCCTGCACAGTAATTCCAACAGAAAAGCTGACCCCATCATCTGCGTCAATCGATGATACTGGCGGCACTAGTGTTACTTAGAGATGAGCGGATTTGCCGCCCCGCCCACTGTTACTGATGAGCTGCAGCTGCCTACACCTTCCTCAGGTCCTGGTGCCTCCATGGTCCTCCTCCATGAGTTCCACCACCTCACCAGGACCACTTTAAGCCCTGCTGGCAGCTGTGGGTATGCACCAGCACACAGGTCTCCCTCACTTGTAATTACATGGACAGCTTGGCCTGCGCTTGACTGCCCCATCCCTCTCCTTTTCTGCCATTCGTATGACGTCAATGTAATATGTAAACAAGGGGTCTATTTACTAGAGATGAGCGGGTTCGGTTCCTCTGAATCCGAACCCGCCCGAACTTCAGGTTTTTTACACGGGTCCGAGCAGGCTCGGATCTTCCCGCCTTGCTCGGCTAACCCGAGCGCGCCCGAACGTCATCATCACGCTGTCGGATTCTCGCGAGGCTCGGATTCTATCGCGAGACTCGGATTCTATATAAGGAGCCGCGCGTCGCCGCCATTTTCACACGTGCATTGAGAGTCATAGGGAGAGGACGTGGCTGGCGTCCTCTCCGTTTAGAGAAGAGAGAGACACAGTATTTTGGGGAGCATTATTAGGAGGAGTACTACTATATAGAGATGAGCGCCGGAAATTTTTCGGGTTTTGTGTTTTGGTTTTGGATTCGGTTCCGCGGCCGTGTTTTGGGTTCGACCGCGTTTTGGCAAAACCTAACCGAATTTTTTTTGTCGGATTCGGGTGTGTTTTGGATTCGGGTGTTTTTTTCCAAAAAACCTAAAAAACAGCTTAAATCATAGAATTTGGGGGTCATTTTGATCCCAAAGTATTATTAACCTCAAAAACCATAATTTCCACTCATTTTCAGTCTATTCTGAATACCTCACACCTCACAATATTATTTTTAGTCCTAAAATTTGCACCGAGGTCGCTGGATGACTAAGCTAAGCGACCCTAGTGGCCGACACAAACACCTGGCCCATCTAGGAGTGTCACTGCAGTGTCACGCAGGATGTCCCTTCCAAAAAACCCTCCCCAAACAGCACATGACGCAAAGAAAAAAAGAGGCGCAATGAGGTAGCTGTGTGAGTAAGATAAGCGACCCTAGTGGCCGACACAAACACCGGGCCCATCTAGGAGTGGCACTGCAGTGTCACGCAGGATGTCCCTTCCAAAAAACCCTCCCCAAACAGCACATGACGCAAAGAAAAAAAGAGGCGCAATGAGGTAGCTGTGTGAGTAAGATAAGCGACCCTAGTGGCCGACACAAACACCGGGCCCATCTAGGAGTGTCACTGCAGTGTCACGCAGGATGTCCCTTCCAAAAAACCCTCCCCAAACAGCACATGACGCAAAGAAAAAAAGAGGCGCAATGAGGTAGCTGTGTGAGTAAGATAAGCGACCCTAGTGGCCGACACAAACACCGGGCCCATCTAGGAGTGGCACTGCAGTGTCACGCAGGATGTCCCTTCCAAAAAACCCTCCCCAAACAGCACATGACGCAAAGAAAAAAAGAGGCGCAATGAGGTAGCTGTGTGAGTAAGATAAGCGACCCTAGTGGCCGACACAAACACCGGGCCCATCTAGGAGTGTCACTGCAGTGTCACGCAGGATGTCCCTTCCAAAAAACCCTCCCCAAACAGCACATGACGCAAAGAAAAATTAAAGAAAAAAGAGGTGCAAGATGGAATTGTCCTTGGGCCCTCCCACCCACCCTTATGTTGTATAAACAGGACATGCACACTTTAACCAACCCATCATTTCAGTGACAGGGTCTGCCACACGACTGTGACTGATATGACGGGTTGGTTTGGACCCCCACCAAAAAAGAAGCAATTAATCTCTCCTTGCACAAACTGGCTCTACAGAGGCAAGATGTCCACCTCATCATCATCCTCCGATATATCACCGTGTACATCCCCCTCCTCACAGATTATCAATTCGTCCCCACTGGAATCCACCATCTCAGCTCCCTGTGTACTTTGTGGAGGCAATTGCTGCTGGTCAATGTCTCCGCGGAGGAATTGATTATAATTCATTTTAATGAACATCATCTTCTCCACATTTTCTGGATGTAACCTCGTACGCCGATTGCTGACAAGGTGAGCGGCGGCACTAAACACTCTTTCGGAGTACACACTTGTGGGAGGGCAACTTAGGTAGAATAAAGCCAGTTTGTGCAAGGGCCTCCAAATTGCCTCTTTTTCCTGCCAGTATAAGTACGGACTGTGTGACGTGCCTACTTGGATGCGGTCACTCATATAATCCTCCACCATTCTTTCAATGTTGAGAGAATCATATGCAGTGACAGTAGACGACATGTCCGTAATCGTTGTCAGGTCCTTCAGTCCGGACCAGATGTCAGCATCAGCAGTCGCTCCAGACTGCCCTGCATCACCGCCAGCGGGTGGGCTCGGAATTCTGAGCCTTTTCCTCGCACCCCCAGTTGCGGGAGAATGTGAAGGAGGAGATGTTGACAGGTCGCGTTCCGCTTGACCTGACAATTTTCTCACCAGCAGGTCTTTCAACCCCAGCAGACTTGTGTCTGCCGGAAAGAGAGATCCAAGGTAGGCTTTAAATCTAGGATCGAGCACGGTGGCCAAAATGTAGTGCTCTGATTTCAACAGATTGACCACCCGTGAATCCTTGTTAAGCGAATTAAGGGCTCCATCCACAAGTCCCACATGCCTAGCGGAATCGCTCCGTGTTAGCTCCTCCTTCAATGTCTCCAGCTTCTTCTGCAAAAGCCTGATGAGGGGAATGACCTGACTCAGGCTGGCAGTGTCTGAACTGACTTCACGTGTGCCAAGTTCAAAGGGCATCACCTAGAAACCCTGTCGACCTTCCATCCATGTCGACCTAGTGACTGTCGACCTATAGTGGTCGACCTAAACATTGTCGACCTAGACACTGTCGATTTGATGAACCACACCCCATTAGAGCCACTTCTGTATAAACAGAGCAGCAAACACAGGTCCCTCAGTGTGTTCAGTCAGAACAAATATTTAAGAACATCGTTTAAGTATTACAAGCATCTTGGCTTCTTTATCGCTTAGTTCACAGTTTCCACAAAGCATCGTTAATGTGCATAATTCAGACATTCAGACAATACATCTGCAAAAAGACCACAATTTCACCCAGCAATTATATATCACCCTATGTGGTGTGTTACTGACTAAAATGTAAACATTCATTGTATATAAAAAAAAAAAAAAAAAAGCATTGCACGTTCATTAAAGCTTTTATTGCAGAGATTTTTGGCCTCCCTCTAAGGACACGTAATGATGTCATTCCATTAGATTTGCCAGTTGCCTGCCTGCTAAAAAATCCAGTTATACAGATATAAAACAGATGTTGGTTAGCGGAGACCTGAAATTCAGCGACTATTTAAGTCGATTAAGAAAAATAAACTATTTCATGCATTGAAATTTACCATTTACATTTAAACTCATTACTTGCAAACTGAAGTTGGCTTTACACAAATGTCTAAATAAACAAGAATCACAGAAAATAAGTGTACCTATAAAATGTCTCGCTGAAAGGGATTCCGTGTTCGCTGTGAGAGTAAAACAATTTTCAATTGAATACAAAGTAAACGTGAAAATAGGTGATGTCTGTAATATATGACTGTACAGCAAATCATTGGTTTCAGTACACTAGAACTATCTTCCAACATGTGGTAACACAGAACATCTGCCTAGAGAAAGTCTGTTTCACCCTTACTTGGCTTCATCAGTGCAGGATAATCTCCTTATTGAGTGGTTTATTTGTATATTGTTCTTAGCCGGGCACAAGGCTGAGGGGGTGACACAGTACCCTTTGCCACCTTGCTGGGTGCCTGGAGAGGTATACTGCTACATAAAAAGCTGCAGAGCGTTTCCTACTCCAGTGCTCCCTCGGCCAGCACCCTGGGGGTGCTGGCCCGGGGCACCTCTGCTCCCTGCTCTGGTACTAGTACTACATTGAGTCTGAAACCTTTCAAATCATATTTTATGAAAAAATCCCAATGAAAAATAGGGCTATTAAAGTAAAAATCCAAAAATAAAGGAAATGACAGCGAATCGTTTCTAACCTGGACTATTTGCCACCTGCGAGAGAAATCATTGTGATAGCACAGAAGTCTTTTAGTGGACCATTCCTATTTGTTCTGGACTCTGCTGGGTCTGCTTGGCAGAAGAGGGCACATTGGAGCATGGTCAGCCTACTGTACACTCAGGGTCAGCTGGTCAGGACCGCAACTAGGGGGGGTCTAAGGGGTCACATGCCCCGGGCACGGGATATGAGGGGGTGCAGGCTTCTCCCTCTTGCTTCAGCCTGTACAGACTAATATGGGGTCACTGTTGCCTTAAGGTAACAACTTACTCCAGCAGAGCTCCTTAATGAAACAATAGCGAGAGGAACAGGGGTGTGATTATTGTGGCACGGTGGGGTTTAAAAAAATATGACGGCTACTGTAAGCATGGACTTAATTCAGGCGCACTGCGCATATGCACAACTGGGGCTGCAATGTAGCTTGCAGTGCTCCAAACACCTCAGAATGTTTGACATGCTGCAGGCATTTGGGGGGACAGCCCCGTTATTGGCCCCATTTTGTTTGCCTGCTGAAGCCAGTGGCTGCGTCCACCCAGGGACGGTTCTACACCTTGTGGAGCCCAGTGCGAAAGTTTCCACTGGTGCCCCCCCCCCCACGGAAAAACTGAGGCGTGGCTTCATAGGGGAGGGTCGTGGTCACAGATATGCCCCAAGTAGCTGTGCCCCCAGATTTGCCCCAAGTAGTTGTGCCCCCCAGTAGATTTGCCCCCTGTAGCTGGCTATGCCCCCAGTAGTTGTGCCCCCCTGTAGATTTGCCCCCAGTTAATTTGCCCCCAGTAGCTGTTCCCCTATAGCAGTGCCTCCTGTAGTTGTTCCCCTAGTAGTTGTGCCCCTTGTAGCAGTGCCCCTGTAGTAGCGCCCCCAGTAGCTGTGCCCCCAGTTTATTTGCCCCCTGTAGCTGTGCCCCCCTGTAGATTTGCCCCCAGCAGCTGTGCCCCCAGTTAACTTGCCCCCAGTAGCTGTTTCCCCTGTAACAGTTCCCCCTGTAGTTGTTCCCCTAGTAGTGGTGCCCCTGTAGTAGTGCCCCCAGTAGCTGTGCCCCCAGTTGATTTGCCCCCCAGTTGATTTGCCCCCTGTAGATTTGCCCTCAGTAGCTGTTTCCCCTGTAGCAGTGCCCCTGTAGTTGTTCCCCTAGTAGTTGTGCCCCCTGTAGTAGTGCCCCCAGTAGCAGTGCCCCCAGTTGATTTGCCCCCAATTGATTTGACGCCAGTATGTGCCCCTTGTAGCAGTGCCCCCAGTATGTGCCCCCAGTATATGCCCCCTGTAGCCGCTTTGAAACCTAAAAGAAAAATCACAATACTTACCAGCCTCGCTCCTGCTTCCGGACCGATGCTGCCGCTGCTTCTGCTATCTCCGGGCGCCGGCTCCTCTCTATGTGAGAGACGTCATGACGTCTCTCCCATAGCAGCGCTGCATTGACACTAGAGGTCAATATTGACCTCTAGCCAGAGTCAGCGACGCCGGCTGCAGCGGGCACACACGGTGCTCGCTGCAGCCGGGAGCCAGGGAGCAGGGAGGGAAGTTAATAGTAGCGGCTCTTGCCACGGCGGCGCCCTCAGGGTAGCGGCGCCCCGGCCAAAAAGCCTGCTTGCCCGTGGCAAGAGCCGCTACTGCGTCCACCTTTGAATCAGCCCCAAACAATACTAATAATAACTGCATGTTTTTAATGTTCTCGTGCCCTTTTGTCTGCCAGACTGCCTGTTAATCGTCATGGACGTATCCGTTTAATGACATTTAAATATAACAATTCCAAACGACATTCACTTCAATTAGCAGCACACTGTATAAAGGAATGTGTAGTCCGGCAAAGTGTTTTTTATTGTTTTTATAGTCAGCCCTGACATTTATTGACTGAATTTTCCCCCTTTATTAGATGAACAGGTCACAAACAGCATGTTGCATAGAGGGCTGTAGAACAGTCTGCCGTCTGCATTATGCTGTCCATGCTCTGTGAATAATGAAGAGAAGAACGTCTATCTAACCTGATCCCTGAGACTAATCTATTTATCAAGGTTTCTCTATAAGGTTGGATTTACAGCATATTTTTTTTATCCTAAAGTAATTTTGTTTCATTCTAATATTTTTGTTAGTTTTACTTTTTTTTTTTTACAGAGCTGTGTGGCCTCAGCCAGGGACACTAATGACTTCCATATGGCTATTCTGAGAAGATGATTTCAAAGAAGCAAAAGCCTTAACGGATTGGCTGAACGAAAGCTAGAATATACCGTAGTCACAGATGTCGTTTCACATTTCACAAGACACCCACTGTTTAATTCTAGGCGTGTAGCCAAAGTGACCTACACTACAGTACCTAATACCTCACTAAAAGCAGCTCAAAATAGGTTTAACTATACTGCCACTCTAAAGCATATATTTTTCTGAACCTCTCAGTTCAGAGTGTAAATGTACAAAAACTATTTTTAAATTTCTCTTTTTTTTTATGAATAAAAGTCTTGGAATCCAGTGATACTGGTTATTAACATCTTGACGTATTTTCCTGGTAACAGAGGGCCCAATTCAGACCTGATCGTAGTCCTGCCGGGCTACGATCAGGCACACTGACATGCGTGGGGACGGCCAGTACAGGGCTAGACCGCCCCGTATGTCAGGCCAGCCCCCCCCCCCCTCCCCCGCAGAAGTGCAAAAGCATCGCACAGCGGCAATGCTTTTGCACTTCAGGAGTAGCTCCCGGCCAGCGCAGGCTTTGCTTGCTGGCTGGGAGCTACTCGTCACTGCCTGGGTCGCAGCGGCTGTGCTTGACGTCATGCAGCCGCTGCGGCCCACCCCCCGCACGGTCCGGCCAAGCCTGTGTTGGCCGGATCGCGCCCACAAAACAGCGGGCAAACGCCGCCGTGCCGCCCCCTCCCACCCAGCGACCGCCATCAGCTGTCAGCCATGCGCTGGCACACTGCGGCACCAGCGCATGTGCACTTTTGACCTGATCGCTGCGCTGGGATGAACGTCAGCGACCGCTCAGGTCAGAATGACCCCCATAGTCTTAAGCAAAGTACAATGCAGCTAAAGCAGACTTTGTTTACTCAATAGTACAATTTGGCATTGGGCTCACAATCTCATAGCATAGCATATACTTTAGCTGCATAGCCTGCCTGCATTTGTGTGAGGTAAGTGAGATATGATTCCCCATTCACATAAAAAGCCCTCACTGATGCGGTTACATCGCATGCAACCAATCCCTCCTGCTATCTGCCTGGCATTTTAAATGGGAAAACTGCACGTGTGCAGAACTGATTTCTTTCCGTGGTCTGGCACCTCCTATTTTGTAACCCAGAATGATCAGCATTCTGGAGTATGTGCGCCAAAGACAGAAGCATACTTCAGTGCTAGGGAGGGCAGCTGATGTCCCCCTCTTGCAGTATTTTGCTGATGTGCAAAGGACTCGCAGGATGGAATAAATATGTATTCCCGGCGGACGGATGCATCCCCTCTGGATGACACTGCGGCGGCTCCATAGGCTGCAGAGTAAAGGGGGTACACACAGAGAGATACGTTCTTAAAATCTAAGCAATCTGACTTTTAAGAAGACAAAAGTTGGGAGGTATGTGTATGCAGGATGGACTGCAGCATATATCTCCTACTTCTGCAGTGACCCTTCATTGCCGCCCGCAGCCACATCACCTATAAGTTTATATGAGGGATGCAGTGTTGCCCGATTAACCAATATCCGTAATGCAAAGCATTCCCTTTGGTAATCCCGGTCAGTACATGTCCAGGAATTAATACATTACTCTAGGCGTGGCAGCAGGAGTTGTGACTTTGACCAGCACTGCCGAACCAATCAGCAGGAAACATGCGCAGATCTCCCTCTTCCTGAGAGAGTGAAATTAATTACTCACAATTCCCTAGTGGTGTGGGGGGAGGTTCAGGGGAAATTTGTGGAAAAATTACTTCACAGAAAGGGTAGTGGACAAGTGGAATAGCCTCCCATCAGAGGTGGTAGAGGCTAAGACAGTAGAGCAATATAAACACGCATGGGATAGACATAAGGATATCATTACAAAGAAATAAGGATCAAATAAGGTTTGAGATAAAAATATGGTTAAAAAAAAAAAGGCGCAGACGAGATGGGCCAAAGTGGTTCTTATCTGCCGTCACATTCTATGTTTCTACGTTCCCGATATTAGCCTACACAGCTACCGCCGGCTTCAGATAGCGGTGGCCTGTTGTAGCCTATGGGCAACAGATCGGGGAACCCTCCACCAGAAATGGCAACTGTGCATGGCGGTCAGCCTGCCCACGCATGCGCAGAAGATCTGGCACCGCACTCAGCGCATTGCAGGGATGGGCTGCTTTTGGAGTGTGCATTAGTCATACAGTAGGGATACATCCATTTAAGCTATCAGTATAATTGTAAAGTTTCTGGAATATTGATTAGTGCGCACAGGTATGTTTGTTCCATTTGGTGCTTGCTTAGATTGTATTTGTTGCAGTGGCCGGAGACACTGGTGCTGCAGCTGTAGCTCTCTGCGCTGTTGCTGTTGGAATCAGGTATTGCTGATCTGTGGATAAATACAGGATGCTCCTGCTGTTTCCTTTCTGAAAGCGAATGTTTAAAACTTTTCCTCACCATGTTCCAACACTTTGTTCTTTAAAGACAACAAAAAACACCAACCGTGACACGTTATTCTAGGGCAACTAAGAATAAATACATGTGAAATACCACTGATCGGTTGCTGATTGAGGAATAATTATCTCATTGAGAGAGAGGACGCCCTTAGTGGCCTACTTCTGAGAAGAGGAGATAGAACATTACTAGACTATACAAATCTATCACTGAAACATATAACCAGTAATCCCAGATATATTCCTACAGTGCTATTAGGACAGGACAAAAGTACCTAAAAAACATAATATACCACTCTAGGGATGGGCTGTGCAGGGATGAGTTGGTTGAGGAAGGTACTGGGGTTTAGGAAACACCTAGGGCCAGGGTTACTTTCAGAAATTTTGGGGCCCAGGACTTACAAAATAGGCAGGGGCCTCTCACTTCCCCCTGTGTTTCTCCAGCAGCCTCTCATCTACCCCTGAGTCCCTCCAGCAGACCCTCCTGATTGGCCGCAGGTCCGCGAACTCCGTTTGACTTGCAGCAGGTGCCAGATTCAAAATGCTGCCGATGCTGTCTCTCCATGGCTGCCGACCAATCCATCAGCTGCAACCAGCTGGTGGCTCAGCGCCAAATCCATGCCGCTGCCACCCAGGTCCCCTTCTTAGTCAGACGTGGGACTATAGTTCTGGTAGTCCCCCTCTGGAGGCGGCCCTGCCTAGGGCACCCACAACTCACACACTGGCTCTGCCTATCAAGTCTACAATGTGCCTGTGCCAGTGCTGATCCCTTTCACGTCGAAAACCCGTGTCAGATCCGGGATTTGAACACGGCTCCAACCCGGCTCCGACCCGGGTAAAAGATGTTCACATCGCAATATTGACCTGGGTTATTCCCGGGTTATTGCCGTGTTGGTGTCTTTTTGCTCAATCCGGGTCACCTATGTTAAAACCAGTGTGATGTCATTTTAAAAGGACTTGATTGGTTCCCAGTTTTCAGCAAGAAAGGGAGGGGGCTGGGGAATGCTCACAGTGCAGCAATCATGGCCAACAGAGCATTTTACTGATGTTGCGATATGTTATAGCTAGAGATGAGCGGGTTCGGTTCGTCGAGATCCGAACCCCCCCGAACTTCACGTGGTTTACACGGGTCCGAATCAGCCTCGGTTCTTCCCACCTTACACGCAAAACCCGAACGGGGGAAAACGTCATCATCCCGCTGTCGGATTCTTGCGAGATTCGGATTCCATATAAAAAGCCGCGCGTCGCCGCCATTTTCACTCATGCATTGTCGAGATAGAGAGAGGACGTGGCTACGTTCTCTGCCTGAATAGCCCAATATCAGCAAATCTCAGCTCAATATCTGCGCTCAGTATCAGTGCTGCATTGTGGAGACCAGTATATGCTATTACAGTACAGTAGTCCAGTGCTGTTCTCGCTGCCCAGTGTCACTCAGTTCTATTATCCTGAACAGTGCACAGTGTATCTGTGCTTATTATTATCATTGCTGCATTGTGGTGACCACTGACCAGTATATGGTAGTACAGTACAGTAATCCAGTGCTGTTCTCGCTGCCCAGTGTCACTCAGTTCTATTATCCTGAACAGTGCACAGTGAATATGTGCTCATTATTATCATTGCTGCATTGTGGTGACCACTGACCAGTATATGGTAGTACAGTACTGTAGTCCAGTGCTGTTCTCGCTGCCCAGTGTCACTCAGTTCCATTATCCTGGAGAGTGCACAGTGTATTGTGGTAAATAAAAGTCCAGTGTCTTGTGCTGCATCTTGCTGCTGTGGGGTGCTGTGGTAGTGTCCTGTCACTGTGCATAGGTCATCATCATTCCAGTCACAGTGGTATCTGGTATCTATCTAGTGGTATCTAATTCCAGACATTACTGCAGTCTAATTCCAGATATATTACTGGCATATAATTCCACACATTAAAAAATGGAGAACAAAAATGTGGAGAAGATGATGTTCATTAAAATGAATTATAATCAATTCCTCCGTGGAGACAATTGCCTCCAAAAAGTACACAGGGACCTGTGATGGTGGATTCCAGTGGGGACAAATTAATACTCTGTGAGGAGGGGGATGTACACAGTGAAAGGGGTGAGGAATCGGACGACGAGGAGGAGGTGGACATCTTGCCTCTGTAGAGACAGTTTGTGCATGGAGAGATTGATTGCTTCTTTTTTGGTGGGGGCCCAAACCAACCAGTCATTTCAGCCACAGTCGTGTGGCAGACCCTGTCGCTGAAATGATGGGTTTGTTAAAGTGTGCATGTCCTGGACAATTACATCTTGCACCTCTTTTTTTTTTATCTTTGCATCATGTGATGTTTAGGGCCAATTTTTTTAAGTGGCATCCTGTCTGACACTACAGTGCCACTCATAGATGGGCCAGGTGTTTGTGCCGGCCACTTGGGTCGCTTAGCTTAGTCATCCAGCGATCTTGGTGCAAATTTTAGGACTAAAAATAATATTGTGAGGTGTTCAGAATAGACTGGAAATTAGTGGAAATTATGGTTATTTAGGTTAATAATACTATGGGATCAAAATGACCCCCAAATTCTATGATTTAAGCTGTTTTTGAGGGGTTTTTGAAAAAAAACACCTGAATCCAAAACACACCCGAATCCGACAAAAAAATTTTAAGGGAGGTTTTGCCAAAATGCGTCCGAATCCAATACACGGCCGCGGAACCGAATCCAAAACCAAAACACAAAAGCCGAAAAATGTCCGGTGCACATCTCTAGTTATAGCATCCCTGACTGTACCCGTTATCTGCCTACGTATTTCTTCTTCACCCCTGATCCGCAGCAACTCCCTGACTTCCTCATCACTCCAGTTTGCCATGGCTAATGAGGTCCAAAGGAGTGCCGAACTAGGTCCAAAGGAGTGCAGAACTGGTCCAAAGGAGTGCAGAACTAGGTCCAAAGGAGTGCAGAACTGGTCCAAAGGAGTGCAAAACTGTGCAGATTGCTTTCCAACACGTGTGCCCGCAGTGCAGTACTGTAAACAGACCTCAGCTGACTGGAAACAACCAATAAGCGCTATTTCTTCAGAGATGGGTCGAATGTCCCGGGACTGTAGCTTTTTAGTGCACAATAATCCGGGTCCAACACTTGTTCAACACTTCTTTTAACCCAGGTTGAAATACCTGGTTGGACGTCCCAGGCTATTCAGTTTAGTGATGAGCGGGTTCGGATCCTCGGGATCCGAACCGCCCGAACTTCACCTTTTTTTCCACGGGTCTGAGCGACTCGGATCCTCCCGCCTTGCTCGGTTAACCCGAGCGCGCCCGAACGTCATCATCCCGCTGTCGGATTCTCGCGAGATTCGAATTCTATATAAGGAGCCGCGCGTCGCCGCCATTTTCACACGTGCATTGAGATTGATAGGGAGAGGACGTGGCTGGCGTCCTCTCCGTTATAGTAGAAAAGACTGAGTGACTTAGTTATAATTGTGGGGAGGATTGGGGACGGGGAGCAGCTGTTAGGGAGTACAGTGCAGGGTTTTGATTATACCACCAGTGAGTTTAATCCGTTGTTTCTCTGCCTGAAAAAAAACGCTCCACCATATCTGTGCACACTCAGTGTGCTGCACTGCTGCATATATCTGTGCTGAGTGCACTGCTCACACTGCCTAATTGTGGGGACTGGGGAGCAGTTATAGCAGGAGTACAGTGCACAGTTTTGCTGACAGTGACCACCAGTCCAGTATACGTTTGTCTGCCTGAAAAACACTCCTGTGGTGGCTTTTTTTTCCTTCATACTAGTTTAGCAGTCTGCTGACAGTGTCCACCAGGTCCGTTATTATTATACAGTATAATATATATATATATATATATATATATATATATATATAGCAGTACGGTAGGCCACGGCTGTACCTACCTCTGTGTCGTCAGTGCACTCGTCGTCCATAAGTAATATAATACTATACTATCCATCCATCTACATTGTATACCTGTGGTGGTTTTTCTTTTCTTCATACTAGTTTAGCAGTCTGCTGACAGTGTCCACCAGGTCCGTTATTATTATTATACAGTATATTATATATATATATATATAGCAGTACGGTAGGCCACGGCTGTACCTACCTCTGTGTCGTCAGTGCACTTGTCGTCCATAAGTAATATAATACTATACTATCCATCCATCTACTACATTGTATACCTGTGGTGGGTTTTTTTTTCTTCATACTAGTTTAGCAGTCTGCTGACAGTGTCCACCAGGTCCGTTATTATTATTATACAGTATATTTTATATATATATATATATATAGCAGTACGGTAGGCCACGGCTGTACCTACCTCTGTCGTCAGTGCACTCGTCGTCCATAAGTAATATAATACTATACTATCCATCCATCTACATTGTATACCTGTGGTGGGTTTTTTTTTCTTCATACTAGTTTAGCAGTCTGCTGACAGTGTCCACCAGGTCCGTTATTATTATTATACAGTATATTATATATATATATATATATATATATATATAGCAGTACGGTAGGCCACGGCTGTACCTACCTCTGTGTCGTCAGTGCACTCGTCGTCCATAAGTAATATAATACTATACTATCCATCCATCTACATTGTATACCTGTGGTGGTTTTTTTCTTCTTCATACTAGTTTAGCAGTCTGCTGACAGTGTCCACCAGGTCCGTTATTATTATTATACAGTATATATATATATATATATATATATATATAGCAGTACGGTAGGCCACGGCTGTACCTACCTCTGTGTCGTCAGTGCACTCGTCGTCCATAAGTAATATAATACTATACTATCCATCCATCTACATTGTATACCTGTGGTGGGTTTTTTTTTCTTCATACTAGTTTAGCAGTCTGCTGACAGTGTCCAACAGGTCCGTTATTATTATTATACAGTATATTATATATATATATATATATATATATAGCAGTACGGTAGGCCACGGCTGTACCTACCTCTGTGTCGTCAGTGCACTCGTCGTCCATAAGTAATATAATACTATACTATCCATCCATCTACATTGTATACCTGTGGTGTTTTTTTTTTTCTTCATACTAGTTTAGCAGTCTGCTGACAGTGTCCACCAGGTCCGTTATTATTATTATACAGTATATTATATATATATATATATAGCAGTACGGTAGGCCACGGCTGTACCTACCTCTGTGTCGTCAGTGCACTCGTCGTCCATAAGTAATATAATACTATACTATCCATCCATCTACATTGTATACCTGTGGTGGGTTTTTTTTTCTTCATACTAGTTTAGCAGTCTGCTGACAGTGTCCAACAGGTCCGTTATTATTATTATACAGTATATTATATATAGCAGTACGGTAGGCCACGGCTGTACCTACCTCTGTGTCGTCAGTGCACTCGTCGTCCATAAGTAATATAATACTATACTATCCATCCATCTACATTGTATACCTGTGGTGGGTTTTTTTTTCTTCATACTAGTTTAGCAGTCTGCTGACAGTGTCCACCAGGTCCGTTATTATTATTATACAGTATATTATATATATATATATATATATATATAGCAGTACGGTAGGCCACGGCTGTACCTACCTCTGTGTCGTCAGTGCACTCGTCGTCTATAAGTAATATAATACTATACTATCCATCCATCTACATTGTATACCTGTGGTGGCTTTTTTTTTCTTCATACTAGTTTAGCAGTCTGCTGACAGTGTCCACCAGGTCCGTTATTATTATTATTATACAGTATATTATATATATAAGCAGTACGGTAGGCCACGGCTGTACCTACCTCTGTGTCGTCAGTGCACTCGTCGTCCATAAGTAATATAATACTATACTATAGTATCCATCCATCTACATTGTATACCTGTGGTGGCTTTTTTTTTCTTCATACTAGTTTAGCAGTCTGCTGACAGTGTCCACCAGGTCCATTATTATTATTATACAGTATATTATATATATATATATATATATATATATATAGCAGTACGGTAGGCCACGGCTGTACCTACCTCTGTGTCGTCAGTGCACTCGTCGTCCATAAGTAATATAATACTATACTATCCATCCATCTACATTGTATACCTGTGGTGGGTTTTTTTTTCTTCATACTAGTTTAGCAGTCTGCTGACAGTGTCCACCAGGTCCGTTATTATTATTATACAGTATATTATATATATATATATATATATATATATATATAGCAGTACGGTAGGCCACGGCTGTACCTACCTCTGTGTCGTCAGTGCACTCGTCGTCCATAAGTAATATAATACTATACTATCCATCCATCTACATTGTATACCTGTGGTGGGTTTTTTTTTCTTCATACTAGTTTAGCAGTCTGCTGACAGTGTCCACCAGGTCCGTTATTATTATTATACAGTATATTATATATATATATATATATATATATATATATAGCAGTACGGTAGGCCACGGCTGTACCTACCTCTGTGTCGTCAGTGCACTCGTCGTCCATAAGTAATATAATACTATACTATGCTCAGAATATATATGCATCAGTGATAGTGTTATTATAACTAGGTAATCTACACTCCTTTGCATTTTGGATCTGCTCAGAATATATATGCAGCAGTAATAGTGTTATTATAACTAGGTAATCTACACTGTCAGTTTGTATATCTTAAGCTATATTGTATTCTAGGATGAAACTGTTTTGCAGCTTTATATAGTTGGTAACTGCTATCTTAGTATTTGTTTTAGTTGAGTTTTATGGCATGCTCTGTTAACGGGGGTGGGATGTTAGGCCTTGATTGCAATTACTAGAGACACATGGATACTTACCATTCATAAGGAAAGATGCTTGGCTGAACAACAGCCAGCTGAACAGGGCTTTATTATAAGGGCTTTTTTAAAAGGGTTATGAAAATATTACAATATAGACTTACCCAGGACTTACCAGGACGAAAACAGACGGAAACAACCCACCGACAAAACAGAAAACATCGTCCCTTCCTTACATTCCCAATCATCTGTGTATTTCAGCGTATGTAAATATTTTACCAACTAAAATCCTCATGACCTCTAAGAACAAAATGCAACCAATTTGGTAGACAACTATATACATTGTGATTTACATGTGATTGTACATACCTGTTTGTCACTTTGCTCTATAATGCACAGTTAACATACAGCAGAACAACACCAGTAGGCACCTGCACTTTTAACTTGAACAAGTTAAACCTTACACTCTCAGCCTAGAAAACACTGATTTCATCTCAAACTAACTATGTTCCACAAATTGATTTTCCCTATACTCATTGACAATAACATCTACAACCTCTCACCATAAAAAACTTTCACAAACCTCTGACACCCACATTTATCTCTCTCTTCTGCTTCTGATAGCTGGTGACATTTCACCAAATCCAGGACCCAGCCACTTGCATCACTCGCATTCACCTGATTCACCGCAACATAGAAATCCAGCTAACCTCATAAACATCACATGTCTTCCATCACCCTCCAGATCACTAAAATGTGCCTTATGGAATGCACGCTCTGTTTGTAACAAATTAACATCCATCCATGACCTCTTCATATCTAACAACATCAATCTGCTGGCTATAACAGAAACCTGGCTCACACAATCTGACACAGCCTCCCCTGCAGCACTGGCACATGGTGGTCTCCACTTTACACACACCTCCAGACCCGATAACCATAAAGGAGGAGGAGTTAGACTTTTACTTTCCCAATCTTTTGCATATACTGTTCTACCACAGGTTCCATCACTCACATTTACATCATTTGAAGTACATTCCATTAGGGTTTACTCTCCTTTCTCTCTGCGTGTTGCAGCTATCTACTGCCCACCTGGGCATCCAAAACAATTTTTGGAAGATTTTTCTGCCTGGCTCCCTCACTTCCTATCCTCTGACATCTCCACCATTATCATGGGTGATTTCAATATTGCTATTGATTGTCCAAAATCTGCTGCGCATGCCTCCAAACTACTCTCTCTAACCTCCTCTCTTGGCTTCTCCCAATGGACTGACTCCTCTACTCATCAGGCGGGCCACTGCCTTGATCTAGTATTCACCAGACTATGCTCCATCGCTGAACTCACCAACACTCCTTTCCCCCTCTCAGATCACAACCTTATCACCTGCATGCTTTCCTCTGTTAATTCAAACCCTGTGTTGCGGAAGTTCTCCAATCTTCCTCAAACTCGCAGAAATATTAAAACAATTAATCTTCAAGAACTTTCCACTTCACTCCAACAACTGCTTTCACCTATTTCTGCATTCACCTCTCCTGAGATGGCTGTATCACACCTTAATGAGACTCTAGAACTAGCCCTTGATGAAGTGGCTCCAGCTACCCATCACACTCCACGTAGGCCTAGATGTCAACCATGGCACTCCAAATTAACAAGACAACTACAAAAACTCACACGAAAACTTGAACGTCAGTGGCGTAAATCTCGTATTTCAAGTGACTTCCTCACATATAAGACAGTCTACCATTCTTATAAAAATGCCCTGGACACTGCCAAACAAACATATTTCCAAACTCTTATCTCTGCTCAAGCCTCTAACCCCAAACGACTCTTTAATACATTTAAATCACTTCTGAATCCTCCCGCACCTACCCCACCAGCCACTATCAAGGCACAGGATCTTGCTTCCTACTTCAAGGAGAAGATTGCTAAGATCCGAGATGAAATGGTATGCTCTTCGGCAGCCAGTGACCTGCTCCGTTCTTTACCTGAACCCTCTGGCACTCTTTCTTCATTTGATCCCACAAATGAAGATGAAGTATCATCACTCTTCTCATCCTGCTTCTCTACTACCTCTCCTCTTGATCCTTTACCCTCACAAATAAGTAAAGCTCTGTCTCTGGTGCTCATCCCTACCTTAACTAACATCTGTAATCTCTCTCTCTCTACTGGTATTTTTCCTTCACTCTTCAAGCATGCAGTGATTACTCCTATTTTAAAAAAACAAAATTCTGACCCTAATGCTCTCTCAAACTACCGCCCTATCTCTCAGCTCCCTTGTCTCTCTAAGCTACTTGAGAGACTTGCCTACACTCGACTCACACACTTTCTTAACTCATACACTTTGTTGGACCCACTTCAGTCAGGCTTCCGTTCCCAACATTCCACAGAGACGGCACTGACTAAAGTGGTTAATGATTTGGTCACTACGAAGTCTAAAGGCCACTACTCACTACTTATTCTTCTAGACCTATCTGCTGCATTTGACACTGTAGACCACTCTCTTCTCATACAGACACTACAATCCCTAGGTCTTAAAGACACAGCCCTTTCTTGGTTCCTATCGTACCTATCTAATCGCTCCTTCAGTGTTCGCTTCTCTGAATCTACCTCCTCTTCGCTACCTCTTTCAGTTGGAGTACCGCAACGCTCAGTCTTGGGTCCTCTGCTTTTCTCTATCTATACCTCATCTCTTGGTAAACTAATCAGCTCTTTTGGTTTTCAGTATCATCTGTACGCAGATGATACTCAAATCTACCTATCCTCCCCTGACTTGTCCCTATCTGTACTGGACCGTGTCACTGAATGCCTTTCTGCCATCTCATCCTGGATGACATCTCGCCACCTCAAACTTAATATTTCAAAGACAGAGTTAATTATATTTCCACCGGCCAATAGTAGGTACCAACCTGATATCTCTATCACTGTTGAAAACTCGACTATCTACCCTACCCCACAAGCTCGCTGCCTAGGTGTCATCCTTGACTCTGATCTGTCCTTTGTTCCCCACATTCAATCTGTCTCAAGATCATGTTACATGCATCTAAAAAACATATCCAAAATACGACCATACCTTACACAAGACACTGCAAAAACTCTAATCCACGCTCTCATTATCTCCCGCATTGATTATTGCAATAGTCTCCTAACTGGTCTTCCCAAAACGAGACTCTCACGACTACAATCCATTCTGAATGCAGCGGCAAGGCTTATCTTCCTCGCTAGACGTTCATCGTCTGCAGATCCACTCTGTCAGTCCCTCCATTGGTTACCTGTACTCTACCGCATTCAATATAAAATACTTTTACTCACACACAAGGCCATTAACCAAACTACACCAACGTACATCACTTCGCTTATCACAAAATATCTCCCAACCCGACCTCTTCGCTCTTCACAAGACCTGCGTCTCTCATCCACACTCATTACTCGCTCCCACTCACTACTGCAGGACTTTCATCGGGCTGCACCCACTCTGTGGAATGCCCTACCACGCACAATAAGACTCTCCTCTAGTCTCCAAACCTTCAAGCGTTCCCTCAAAACTCACCTCTTTAGGCAAGCTTATCACATTCCAGAACCGCCCACATAACTTTCATAAACCTTCCTATCAAATTACATCCACTCTGTACAGTCCACACATATCCCCACATGTCTTTTCATTCTATGCAATAGATAGCACCTTTCCTTGTGTACATATGCCTATTTCCCTATAGATTGTAAGCTTGCGAGCAGGGCCTTCCTACCTCTATGACTGTTATCACCCAGTTTGTTATTGTTATTTCAAATTGTAAAGCGCAACGGAATTTGCTGCGCTATATAAGAAACTGTTAATAAATAAATACTATCCATCCATCTACATTGTATACCTGTGGTGGCTTTTTTTTTCTTCATACTAGTTTAGCAGTCTGCTGACAGTGTCCACCAGGTCCGTTATTATTATTATACAGTATATTATAAATATAAGCAGTACGGTAGGCCACGGCTGTACCTACCTCTGTGTCGTCAGTGCACTCGTCGTCCATAAGTAATATAATACTATACTATAGAATCCATCCATCTACATTGTATACCTGTGGTGGCTTTTTTTTTCTTCATACTAGTTTAGCAGTCTGCTGACAGTGTCCACCAGGTCCGTTATTATTATTATACAGTATATTATATATATAAGCAGTACGGTAGGCCACGGCTGTACCTACCTCTGTGTCGTCACTCGTCCTCCATAAGTAATATAATACTATAGTATCCATCCATCTACATTGTATACCTGTGGTGGCTTTTAGTTGTGCGCATTAAAATATGGAGAACAAAAATGTGGAGGTTAAAAAAATAGGGAAAGATCAAGATCCACTTCCACCTCGTGCTGAAGCTGCTGCCACTAGTCATGGCCGAGACGATGAAATGCCATCAACGTCGTCTGCCAAGGCCGATGCCCAATGTCATAGTACAGAGCATGTAAAATCCAAAACACAAAAGATCAGTAAAATGACCCAAAAATCAAAAGCGTCTGAGAAGCGTAAACTTGCCAATATGCCATTTACGACACGGAGTGGCAAGGAACGGCTGAGGCCCTGGCCTATGTTCATGGCTAGTGGTTCAGCTTCACATGAGGATGGAAGCACTCATCCTCTCGCTAGAAAAAAGAAAAGACTTAAGCTGGCAAAAGCACAGCAAAGAACTGTGCGTTCTTCGAAATCACAAATCCCCAAGGTGAGTCCAATTGTGTCGGTTGCGATGCCTGACATTCCCAACACTGGACGGGAAGAGCTTGCGCCTTCCACCATTTGCACGCCCCCTGCAAGTGCTGGAAGGAGCACCCGCAGTCCAGTTCCTGATAGTCAAATTGAAGATGTCAGTGTTGAAGTACACCAGGATGAGGATATGGGTGTTGCTGGCGCTGGGGAGGAAATTGACAAGGAGGATTCTGATGGTGAGGTGGTTTGTTTAAGTCAGGCACCCGGGGAGACACCTGTTGTCCGTGGGAGGAATATGGCCATTGACATGCCTGGTCAAAATACAAAAAAAATCAGCTCTTCAGTGTGGAATTATTTTAACAGAAATGCGGACAACTGGTGTCAAGCCGTGTGTTGCCTTTGTCAAGCTGTAATAAGTAGGGGTAAGGACGTTAACCACCTCGGAACATCCTCTCTTATACGTCACCTGCAGCGCATTCATAATAAGTCAGTGACAAGTTCAAAAACTTTGGGCGACAGCGGAAGCAGTCCACTGACCAGTAAATCCCTTCCTCTTGTAACCAAGCTCGCGAAAACCACACCACCAACTCCCTCAGTGTCAATTTCCTCCTTACCCAGGAAAGCCAATAGTCCTGCAGGCCATGTCACTGGCAAGTCTGACGAGTCCTCTCCTGCCTGGGATTCCTCCGATGCATCCTTGAGTGTAACGCCTACTGCTGCTGGCACTGCTGTTGTTGCTGCTGGGAGTCGATCGTCATCCCAGAGGGGAAGTCGGAAGACCACTTTTACTACTTCCAGTAAGCAATTGACTGTCCAACAGTACTTTGCGAGGAAGATGAAATATCACAGCAGTCATCCTGTAGCAAAGCGGATAACTCAGGCCTTGACAACTATGTTGGTGTTAGACGTGCGTCCAGTATCCGCCGTTAGTTCACGGGGAACTAGAGAATTGCTTGAGGTAGTGTGCCCCCGTTACCAAATACCATCTAGGTTCCACTTCTCTAGGCAGGCGATACCGAGAATGTACACGGACGTCAGAAAAAGAGTCACCAGTGTCCTAAAAAATGCAGTTGTACCGAATGTCCACTTAACCACGGACATGTGGACAAGTGGAGCAGGGCAGACTCAGGACTATATGACTGTGACAGCCCACTGGGTAGATGTATTGCCTCCCGCTGCAAGAACAGCAGCGGCGGCACCAGTAGCAGCATCTCGCAAACACCAACTCGTTCCTAGGCAGGCTACGCTTTGTATCACCGCTTTCCAGAATACGCACACAGCTGAAAACCTCTTACGGCAACTGAGGAAGATCATCGCAGAATGGCTTACCCCAATTGGACTCTCCTGGGGATTTGTGGCATCAGACAACGCCAGCAATATTGTGCGTGCATTACATCTGGGCAAATTCCAGCACGTCCCATGTTTTGCACATACCTTGAATTTGGTGGTGCAGAATTATTTAAAAAACGACAGGGGCGTGCAAGAGATGCTGTCGGTGGCCAGAAGAATTGCGGGCCACTTTCGGCGTACAGGCACCGCGTACAGAAGACTGGAGCACCACCAAAAACACCTGAACCTGCCCTGCCATCATCTGAAGCAAGAGGTGGTAACGAGGTGGAATTCAACCCTCTATATGCTTCAGAGGATGGAGGAGCAGCAAAAGGCCATTCAAGCCTATACAATTGAGCACGATATAGGAGGTGGAATGCACCTGTCTCAAGTGCAGTGGAGAATGATTTCAACGTTGTGCAAGGTTCTGATGCCCTTTGAACTTGCCACACGTGAAGTCAGTTCAGACACTGCCAGCCTGAGTCAGGTCATTCCCCTCATCAGGCTTTTGCAGAAGAAGCTGGAGGCATTGAAGAAGGAGCTAAAAGGGAGCGATTCCGCTAGGCATGTGGGACTTGTGGATGCAGCCCTTAATTCGCTTAACAAGGATTCACGGGTGGTCAATCTGTTGAAATCAGAGCACTACATTTTGGCCACCGTGCTCGATCCTAGATTTATAACCTACGTTGGATCTCTCTTTCCGGCAGACACAAGTCTGCAGAGGTTCAAAGACCTGCTGGTGAGAAAATTGTCAAGTCAAGCGGAACACGACCCGTCAACATCTCCTCCTTCACATTCTCCCGCAACTGGGGGTGCGAGAAAAAGGCTACGAATTCTGAGCCCACCCGCTGGCGGTGATGCCGGGCAGTCTGGAGCGACTGCTGATGCTGACATCTGGTCCGGACTGAAGGACCTGCCAACGATTACTGACATGTCGTCTACTGTCACTGCATATGATTCGCTCACCATTGAAAGAATGGTGGAGGATTATATGAGTGACCGCATCCAAGTAGGCACGTCAGACAGTCCGTACGTATACTGGCAGGAAAAAGAGGCAATTTGGAGGCCCTTGCAGAAACTGCCTTTATTCTATCTAAGTTGCCCTCCCTCCAGTGTGTACTCCGAAAGAGTGTTTAGTGCCGCCGCTCACCTTGTCAGCAATCGGCGTACGAGGTTACTTCCAGAAAATGTGGAGAAGATGATGTTCATTAAAATGAATTATAATCAATTCCTCCATGGAGACATTCACCAGCAGCAATTGCCTCCAGAAAGTACACGGGGACCTGAGATGGTGGATTCCAGTGGGGATGAATTAATAATCTGTGAGGAGGGGGATGTACACAGTGAAAGGGGTGATGAATCGGACGATGATGATGAGGTGGACATCTTGCCTCTGTAGAGCCAGTTTGTGGAAGGAGAGATTGATTGCTTCTTTTTTGGTGGGGGCCCAAACCAACCAGTCATTTCAATCACAGTCGTGTGGCAGACCCTGTCGCTGAAATGATGGGTTCGTTAAAGTGTGCATGTCCTGTTTATACAACATAAGGGTGGGTGGGAGGGCCCAAGGACAATTCCATCTTGCACCTCTTTTTTCTTACATTTTTCTTTGCGTCATGTGCTGTTTGGGGAGTATTTTTTTGAAGGGCCATCCTGCGTGACACTGCAGTGCCACTCCTAGATGGGCCAGGTGTTTGTGTCGGCCACTAGGGTCGCTTAGCTTAGTCACACAGCTACCTCATTGTGCCTCTTTTTTTCTTTGCGTCATGTGCTGTTTGGGGAGTATTTTTTTGAAGGGCCATCCTGCGTGACACTGCAGTGCCACTCCTAGATGGGCCAGGTGTTTGTGTCGGCCACTAGGGTCGCTTAGCTTAGTCACACAGCTACCTCATTGCGCCTCTTTTTTTCTTTGCGTCATGTGCTGTTTGGGGAGTATTTTTTTGAAGGGCCATCCTGCGTGACACTGCAGTGCCACTCCTAGATGAGCCAGGTGTTTGTGTCGGCCACTAGGGTCGCTTAGCTTAGTCACACAGCTACCTCATTGCGCCTCTTTTTTTCTTTGCGTCATGTGCTGTTTGGGGAGTATTTTTTTGAAGGGCCATCCTGCGTGACACTGCAGTGCCACTCCTAGATGGGCCAGGTGTTTGTGTCGGCCACTAGGGTCGCTTAGCTTAGTCACACAGCTACCTCATTGCGCCTCTTTTTTTCTTTGCGTCATGTGCTGTTTGAGGAGTATTTTTTTGAAGAGCCATCATGCGTGACACTGCAGTGCCACTCCTAGATGGGCCAGGTGTTTGTGTCGGCCACTAGGGTCGCTTAGCTTAGTCACACAGCTACCTCATTGCGCCTCTTTTTTTATTTGCATCATGTGCTGTTTGGGGAGTATTTTTTTGAAGGGCCATCCTGCGTGACACTGCAGTGCCACTCCTAGATGGGCCAGGTGTTTGTGTCGGCCACTTGTGTCGCTTAGCTTAGCCATCCAGCGACCTCGGTGCAAATTTTAGGACTAAAAATAATATTGTGAGGTGTGAGGTGCTCAGAATAGACTGGAAATGAGTGGAAATTATGGTTATTGAGGTTAATAATACTATGGGATCAAAATGACCCCCAAATTCTATGATTTAAGCTGTTTTTTAGGGTTTTTTTGAAAAAAACACCCGAATCCGACAAAAAAAATTCGGTGAGGTTTTGCCAAAACGCGTTCGAACCCAAAACACGGCCGCGGAACCGAACCCAAAACCAAAACACAAAACCCGAAAAATTTCCGGTGCACATCACTAATTCAGTTTGGCGCTTTCACACTGCACCTTGACCTGGGTCGACTCGGCAGCAACCCAGTAAAAAGCCGGGTTATTTTGGCGATGTGAAAGGGGGAAGAGTGCATTCAGCTGAATGGTTGAAAGTATCTATGGGTTCATAAGGTTGACACCAGAACGTCAATATGGTTTAAACTGTCAATAGGTTTACAATGTCGCTATGTGAAATGCTGACAGTTTCAGGATGACAACAGCCACAGGGGGAGGTTAGGATTAGGCACTAGGAGCAGGGTTAGGATTAAAGATAGGGGAGAAATACTCATCGGAACGCTGTAGCATCGAAGTTCTGACCCAAAAAGTGGCTCTCACAGCACCGCTGAAACCCAAAATAAGAAGCTGGAGCCGCCACTTCTGCCGGGAGAAGAAAATAATTCCCTAGACCATCAAGGACGGTCTGTCGATGGTTCATCATGTTGACATACCATCTGGGTAGATGAAACGCAACATGGTCACAGTCAGCATGGTGTGTGTTGACAGTTTGACCCTGTCAATCTATATTAGTCATGTCGACCCGATGACTGGCGACATGGGGGCAGATGTATTAAGCCTGGAGAAGTGATAAAGCAGTGATAAGTGCAAGGTGATAATGCACCAGCCAGTCAGCTCCAATATGTAAATTGACAGGAGCTGATTGGCTGGTGCATTATCATCTGCCACTTATCACAGCTTTATCACTTCTCCAGGCTTAATACATCTGCCCTATGATAACTGTCGATACCACAATCCTTCAGAGAGCCATAAGGCTATACTGGTTTTAATATACTTTCTATAGATGGGCTTATGAGCGCTGTCTGTGCAGACCGCTATTCCTGCGCAATCATGACAAAAATAGAGCAAAACTCCATTACATTCAGTTGAGAGGCATTGTCACTGGCGTCCCTGAGAAGTGGGATCCACTGGGTCACCAGATCTCTGCAGTACAGGGAAATCTTAAAGTTTTGGGTGAAGCTCCTTTATCTATTGTGAAAACCCAATTTGACTATATAGAGGTTAATAAAGGAGAGGAGACTGTGTAAGACGGATTCCAGTGGTTATGCTTACGGCAGTAATATTACGTAACACCCATACTCCTCCGCACTGTGGTTAATGACGGCCTATCGGGATCAATCATCAGGTCAGGAGGTTTTATTGAGATGTTTCCGAACAGTAGGATAAGTAACAGCCCCAGGTTTTACTGGAATATGCCTGCAATATGAGGTTACTTTTAGTCCATAAAACGGGGAATATTCAATTCAGCGACAGTTTGTAAAGCTCCAGGAATCAGTGATCAAAGCTATTAAACCCACTTAGCCGGAAGATGCAGTTTACTGCGACTAATCCCTGAGGCTTAGGGATCTATTCATGAAGCAGTGAAAAGAGTGGAGAAGTGAGCCAGTGGAGAAGTTGCACATGGCAACCAATCAGCATTGAAGTAACATTTATCATTTGCATACTATACAATTATACGGAGCAGCTGATTGGGGTGGCTTTGATCACCCGCTGCTCTGTTCCGCAAAGCAGCGAGTGATCAGTGCTGGGAGGGGAGCAGCGCCCCCTAAATGCCAGACTACGGGTGCAAGGCCATGCCCACTTGGATGGGGCCATGCCCACTTTACCCAAGGCCAACAACCGTCCCGACTCCAACAACTGAGAAGTTGGGAGGTATGCTGTTACAGCTTGTGGTAACACTGACCAGACCTGATGCACTAGTTAGCGTGGATATCTGCTTGTCCCTCAGGATAGCGCTAGTCGCGAGGTTACACCCCGCCCAGTTGAATAGCTCACCTCCATGCGCTCATCCCCGAAGGTTAAAAAACTGGAGCTGAGTTCAATTCCCCTCAGTACTGTACATATTCTGTTCTGCCTTATAGATGCCCCACAACTGATACTCTGATTTCTCTTCTAATTGTGAGAAGTCTTCATGGGAGGGTCACTAGAGGCTCTTGCATAAATTACATAAAGCATAAACGTTTGATTAACCCCTACTGACCCATACAATTATCTTTCATATTTCCCTTTCCATCATCAGTCAGCACAGGAATAGGCTATCAGTGGTAGTCCCTGTGAATTATAAGCAGTGCGTTCTGGCCATAGGACACATAGGATTCCTCCAAAGGATGCAAAGTTCTATATAAGTTTCTATAGCTCCACATTCTCGCCACACAGAAACCCCGGTGACATCATCAGTGTGGATCCTGCAGGGAGAAGAGCCTCTAGGTCTAGTAAGGAACATGTGTTATCATGAGCTAACACTTTAATTTGCCATGAAATCCCTTGAAGCTTTAGGGATCTTGATATGTTTGATTTTGAATGTTAAGGTGGGTGGAACACAGGGTAAGATTTTGGCTAAAGGCCCGTACACACTGGCAGATATATCGGCCATTCTCTTGAACGGCCGATATATCGCGGGACCGTCGGCCAGTGTGTACGGCCGATATGTCTGTGAACTCCGTCGTTCACAGATGTATCACGTCGTCCCCGCAGCACAGCCGATGGCCAATATATCTACCGATACCCACAATATATCTACCGTACACATGCTGCGGCGGCCGGCGGTGATTGACAGCTGAACTGGGCGGGCGTGTGTACACGTCCGCCCTGTTCATGATGTCGGTCCCCGACGGATTGGGCAGTGTATATGCACAGCACATTGCCCGATCCGTCCATAGATATATCTGCAGATCAATGGATCTGCAGATATATCTATCAGTGTGTACCCACCTTGAGTTAAGATATCCTATATTATTTCCCTGAGCTCCTGAACAAACAAAATAGTGCATACACACAGTAAGATATAGGGTAAGATTTAGCACAATAGGATTTAGCATAGATATTACTCCTCAATACTGTGATGACACAAATTGGATGCGATATCGTACATTAACATTCACACACAGGGGCGTAGCCAGAACTTTGTGGGCCCATAGCAACATTTTGAAGGGACCCCCGTCCCAATAGAGAGAAGCAGCAGGTGTTAATGTTATGACCTATAATAGCGCCCTAGTCAATTTTCTGAACCACAGTAGATCCCCAAATAAAAATATATATATTAGAGATGAGCGGGTTCGGTTCATTGAGATGCGAACCCCCCCGAACTTCACGTGGTTTACACGGGTCCGAGGCAGCCTCGGTTCTTCCCGCCTAAGACGCAAAACCCGAATGGGGGAAAACGTCATCTTCCCGCTGTCGGATTCTCGCGAGATTCAGATTCCATATAAAGAGCCGTGCGTCGCCGCCATTTTCACTCGTGCATTGTCGATTGAGCGGAGAGGACGTGGCTACGTTCTCTGCCTGAAAAGCTCAATATCTGTGATCAGTGTGCTGCATTGTGGTGACCACCAGTATATAGTAGTACAGTACAGTAGTCCATTGCTGTATCTTGCAGCTCCGTGTCAGACTCAGTTCTATTCTCCTGATCATTGCTCAATATCTGCTGCATTGTTGTGACCAGTATATAGTAGAACAGTGCTGCATTGTGGTGACCACCAGTATATTGTAGTACAGTACAGTAGTCCATTGCTGTATCTTGCAGCTCCGTGTCAGACTCAGTTCTATTCTCCTGATCAGTGCTCAATATCTGCTGCATTGTTGTGACCAGTATATAGTAGTACAGTGCTGCATTGTGGTGACCACCAGTATATAGTAGTACAGTACAGTAGTCCATTGCTGTATCTTGCAGCTCCGTGTCAGACTCAGTTCTATTCTCCTGATCAGTGGTCAATATCTGCTGCATTGTTGTGACCAGTATATAGTAGTACAGTGCTGCATTGTGGTGACCACCAGTATATAGTAGTACAGTACAGTAGTCCATTGCTGTATCTTGCAGCTCCGTGTCAGACTCAGTTCTATTCTCCTGATCAGTGCTCAATATCTGCTGCATTGTTGTGACCAGTATATAGTAGTACAGTGCTGCATTGTGGTGACCACCAGTATATAGTAGTACAGTACAGTAGTCCATTGCTGTATCTTGCAGCTCCGTGTCAGACTCAGTTCTATTCTCCTGATCAGTGGTCAATATCTGCTGCATTGTTGTGACCAGTATATAGTAGTACAGTGCTGCATTGTGGTGACCACCAGTATATAGTAGTACAGTACAGTAGTCCATTGCTGTATCTTGCAGCTCCGTGTCAAACTCAGTTCTATTCTCCTGATCAGTGCTCAATATCTGTTGCATTGTTGTGACCAGTATATAGTAGTACAGTGCTGCATTGTGGTGACCACCAGTATATAGTAGTACAGTAGTCCATTGCTGTATCTTGCAGCTCCGTGTCAGACTCAGTTCTATTCTCCTGATCAGTGCTCAATATCTGCTGCATTGTTGTGACCAGTATATAGTAGTACAGTGCTGCATTGTGGTGACCACCAGTATATAGTAGTACAGTACAGTAGTCCATTGCTGTATCTTGCAGCTCTGTGTCAGACTCAGTTCTATTCTCCTGATCAGTGCTCAATATCTGCTGCATTGTTGTGACCAGTATATAGTAGTACAGTGCTGCATTGTGGTGACCACCAGTATATAGTAGTACAGTACAGTAGTCCATTGCTGTATCTTGCAGCTCCGTGTCAGACTCAGTTTTATTCTACTGATCAGTGCTCAATATCTGCTGCATTGTTGTGACCAGTATATAGTAGTACAGTGCTGCATTGTGGTGACCACCAGTATATAGTAGTACAGTACAGTAGTCCATTGCTGTATCTTGCAGCTTGTATCCTGAACAGTGCTTAATATCTGTGCTCAGTGTCAGTGCTGCATTGTGGTGACTAAAAGTCCAGTGTCTTGTGCTCCATCTTGCTGCTGTAGGGTGCTGTGATAGTGTCCTGTCACTGTGCATAGGTCATCATCATTCCAGTCACAGTGGTATCTGGTATCTATCTAGTGGTATCTAATTCCACACATTACTGCCGTCTAATTCCAGATATATTACTGGCATATAATTCCACTCATTAAAAAATGGAGAACAAAAATGTGGAGGGTAAAATAGGGAAAGAGTAAGATCCACTTACACCTAGTGCTGAAGCTGCTGCCACTAGTCATGGCAGAGACGATGAAATGCCATCAACGTCGTCTGCCAAGGCCGATGCCCAATGTCATAGTAGAGAGCATGTAAATTCCAAAAAACAAAAGTTCAGTAAAATGACCCAAAAATCTAAATTAAAAGCGTCTGATGAGAAGCGTAAACTTGCCAATATGCCATTTACGACACGGAGTGGCAAGGAACGGCTAAGGCCCTCTCCTATGTTCCTCATGACTAGTGGGTCAGCTTCACATGAGGATGGCAGCACTCATCCTCCCGCTAGAAAAATGAAAAGAGTTAAGCTGGCAAAAGCACAGCAAAGAACTGTGCGTTCTTCTAAATCACAAATCCCCAAGGAGAGTCCAATTGTGTCGGTTGCGATGCCTGACCTTCCCAACACTGGATGGGAATAGGTGGCTCCTTCTACCATTTGCACGCCCCCTGCAATTGCTGGAAGGAGCACCCACAGTACAGTTCCTGATATTCAAATTGAAGATGTCACTGTTGAAGTACACCAGGATGAGGATATGGGTGTTGCTGGCGCTGAGGGGGAAATTGACCAGGAGGATTCTGATGGAGAGGTGATTTGTTTAAGTCAGGCACCCGGGGAGACACCTGTTGTCTGTGGGATGATAAAGGCCATTGACATGCCTGTTCAAAATACCAAAAAAAATCACCTCTTCGGTGTGGAATTATTTCAACAGAAATGCGGACAACTGGTGTCAAGCCATGTGTTGCCTTTGTCAAGCTGTAATAAGTAGGGGTAAGGATGTTAACCACCTGGGAACATCCACCCTTATACGTCACCTGGAGCGCATTCATCAGAAGTCATTGACAAGTTCAAAAACTTTGGGTATCAGCGGAAGCAGTCCACTGACAACTAAATCCCTTCTTCCTCTTGTACCCAAGCTCCTGCAAACCACACCACCAACTCCCTCAGTTTTAATTTCCTCCTTAGACAGGAACGCCAATAGTCCTGCAGGCCATGTCACTGCCAAGTCTGACGAGTCCTCTCCTGACTGGGATTCCAGTAAGCAATTGACTGTCCAACAGTCCTTTGCGGGGAAGATGAAATATCACAGCAGTCATCCTGTTGCAAAGCGGATAACTCAGGCCTTGACAGCTGTGTTGGTGTTAGACGTGCGTCCGGTATCCACCATTAGTTCACAGGGACTTAGAGAATTTCTTGAGGTAGTGTGTCCCCGGTACCAAATACCATCTAGGTTCCACTTCTCTAGGCAGGCGATACCGAGAATGTACACAGATGTCAGAAAAAGAGTCACCAGTGTCCTAAAAAATGCAGTTGTACCCAATGGCCCTCATTCAGAGTTGTTCACCGCTAGCTGCTTTTAGCAGCATTGCACACGCTAGGCCGCCTCCCTCTGGGAGTGTATCTTAGCTTAGCAGAATAGCAAACGAAAGATTAGTAGAACTGCTAATAAGTAATTCTTTGCAGTTTCTGAGTAGCTCCAGACCTACTCACAGATTGCGATAAGCTCAGTCCGTTTAGTTCCTGGTTTGACGTCACAAACACCCCCTGCGTTTGGCCAGCCACTCCCCCGTTTCTCCAGACACTCCCGCGTTTTTCCCTGACACGCCTGCGTTTTTTAGCACACTCCCGGAAAACGCTCAGTTACCTCCCAGAAACGCCCCTTTCCTGTCAATCACTCACCGATCAGCAGTGTGACTGAAAAGCGCTGCAGGATCCACAGCAAATCTCCTAAGTTTTGTGTTAAATAACTTAGCGCATGCGCATTTTCCATCTAATCGCTGCGTTGCGAAAAACGGCAACAAGCGAACAACTCGGAATGACCACCATTAATGTGCAATCACCACATTAAATAGCTCACCCTGCCAAAAGTGTCCGACAGGTAACCATAACTATTTCCAGTTATCAACATTCACAAGGTAGGAAAAATGATCTCACCATGAGCAAATCACCAACAATAATGACAAAACAATATGTAAAAACACATATAAAACACTTAAAATATTACAGAATGCAAACACAAAAAACTTCTTTGCAAACTTAATATGTATGAGTATTAAACAAAACATATGCTGTGTCTTTCAAGGTAATGTAATCAATTGTTTACTTATACGTTGCAGCACCTAGAACTAACACGTGCAGCGTCTGATTCACATAAAATTTATTTTTAAAAGAATAATAATTATAATAATAATTTTAATTATATAGCGCTCTTTCTCCAATAGGACTGAAGCCGCTTAACAGATACATAGCATAATATAGTACAGAAAATAATGAAGTACAGAAAAGCTTTTCATAAAATACCGAAGCATGCCGATACTAAAGGGACATTATGGGAATGATTGAGTAAACAGGAAAGTCTTGAGTCTACTTTTGAAGGATTCTATAGTTGGGGCCTCTCGCACTTTGCGGGGAAGTGAGTTCCATAGAGTCGGAGCCGCATGACTAAAAGCTCGACCACCAGATGAATTACGGGAGATTCTAGGTACTGCTAAAAGTCCTTTATCTACAGATCGCAGTAATCGAGTTGGGCAGTATGCGGTCAGAAGCTGTTTCAGGTACCTTGGGCCCTGGTCATGTATTGCTTTGAAACTAAGTAAGCCAATCTTGAAGATGATTCGCCATCTTACAGGCAGCCGGTGTAGAGAGTAGAGGAATGGGTGTTATGTGGCTAGAACGGGGCTGGTTGGTTAATAGCCTGGCAGCTGTGTTTTGCACCAGCTGTAAGCGGTGCAATTCTTTTGCTGGGAGACCAAGGTAGAAGGCATTACAACACATGTAACTTTGAAAGGGAAGGTGGGCCACTCTTAGCTCTGGGCCCCATAGCAGCTGTACTGCCTGCACCTATGGTAACTACGGACATTTATACACAGTACGATATGCACTAGATAGACACTACCTCCACGTGCACATTTATCAGAAGTAAAAAAAACAACACATATGTATATAAAAAATCTAAATTAAATGGCAAAAAAAGAAAAAAATATTTTAATATAATTTAATCATGGAAAAAAACATGCATTTATTTTAATAATAAAGTCTATTCCCTGTTTTCTGCTTCTGCTAACATCAGCATAAGAGGACTGTGCAGTAGCCACCACCAGCTCCAGTATATGGTGATTGTGGGATGGTGATTGCTTCCAGTGGGTCTTGATAAATTAGATTAGTGTTTCCCAGCCCCGGCCCCCAAGGCACACTAATACCCCTTATCCACCAAAAACCCAGGTTCAATCCGGATCACTGAAAACGGGTTTCAAGCCGTGTCACGGAGGCTTGAAAGCCCGTTCACACCGCAGGCTGGTCCCGGGTTAGTGGCTAGTCTTCCATATTCCGGTGCTTGGAAATTAGAGATGAGCGGGTTTGGTTGCTCGGGATCCGAACCCCCAAGACCTTCACCCATTTTACACGGTTCCGAGGCAGACTTCAATCTTCCCGCCTTGCTCGGTTAACCCGAGCGCGCCCGAACGTCATCATCCCGCTGTCGGATTCTCGCGAGATTCGTATTCTATATAAGGAGCCGCGCGACGCCGCCATTTTCACTCGTGCATTGGAGATGATAGCGAGAGGACGTGGCTGCGTTCTCTCAGTTTCTGTGTTCAGTGTGCTGCAAATATCTGCTCAGTGTGCTGCAAATATCTGTGCTCAGTGTGCTGCAAATATCTACGTTCTCTGCCTGAAAAACGCTCCATATCTGTGCTGCATTGTAGTATATAGTAGGAGGACAGTGCAGAATTTTGCTGACCACCAGTATATATATAGCAGTACGGTACAGTAGTCCATTGCTCTACCTCTGTGTAGTCAAGTATACTATCCATCCATACCTGTGCTGCATTTTTTTTGTGCGCAGTATATAGTAGGAGGACAGTGCAGAATTTTGCTGACCACCAGTATATATATAGCAGTACAGTACAGCAGTCCATTGCTCTACCTCTGTGTCGTCAAGTATACTATCCATCCATACCTGTGCTGCATTTTAGTTGTGCGCAGTATATAGTAGGAGGACAGTGCAGAATTTTGCTGACCACCAGTATATATATATAGCAGTACGGTACAGTAGTCCATTGCTCTACCTCTGTGTCGTCAAGTATACTATCCATCCATACCTGTGCTGCATTTTTTTTGTGCGCAGTATATAGTAGGAGGACAGTGCAGAATTTTGCTGACCACCAGTATATATATAGCAGTACGGTACAGTAGTCCATTGCTCTACCTCTGTGTCGTCAAGTATACTATCCATCCATACCTGTGCTGCATTTTATTTGTGCGCAGTATACAGTAGGAGGACAGTGCAGAAATTTGCTGACCACCAGTATATATATAGCAGTACGGTACAGTAGTCCATTGCTCTACCTCTGTGTCGTCAAGTATACTATCCATCCATACTTGTGCTGCATTTTATTTGTGCGCAGTATACAGTAGGAGGACAGTGCAGAAATTTGCTGACCACCAGTATATATATATAGCAGTACGGTACAGTAGTCCATTGCTCTACCTCTGTGTCGCCAAGTATACTATCCATCCATACCTGTGCTGCATTTTAGTTGTGCGCAGTATATAGTAGGAGGACAGTGCAGAAATTTGCTGACCACCAGTATATATATAGCAGTATGGTACAGTAGTCTATTGCTCTACCCCTGTGTCGTCAAGTATACTATCCATCCATACCTGTGCTGCATTTTAGTTGTGCACAGTATATATTAGGAGGATAGTGCAGAATTTTGCTGACCACCAGTATATATATATAGCAGTACGGTACAGTAGTCCATTGCTCTACCTGTGTCGTCAAGTATACTATCCGTCCATACCTGTGCTACATTTTAGTTGTGCACAGTATATAGTAGGAGGACAGTGCAGAATTTTGCTGACCACCAGTATATATATAGCAGTATGGTACAGTAGTCCATTGCTCTACCTCTGTGTCGTCAAGTATACTATGCATCCATACCTGTGCTGCATTTTAGTTGTGCGCAGTATATAGTAGGAGGACAGTGCAAAATTTTGCTGACCACCAGTATATATATATATATATATATAGCAGTACGGTACAGTAGTCCATTGCTCTACCTCTGTGTCGTCAAGTATACTATCCATATGTGTGCTGCATGTGCTGTTTGGGGACTATTTTTTAAATCTGTCATCCTGTCTGACACTGCAGTGCCACTCCTAGATGGGCCAGGTGTTTGTGTCGGCCACTTGGGTCGCTTAGCTTAGCCATCCAGCGACCTTGGTGCACCTCTTTTTTTCTTTGCATCATGTGCTGTTTGGGGACTATTTTTTAAATCGGCCATCCTGTCTGATGGGCCAGGTGTTTGTGTCGGCCACTTGGGTCGCTTAGCTTAGCCATCCAGTGACCTTGGTGCACCTCTTTCTTTCTTTGCATCATGTGCTGTTTGGGGACTATTTTTTTAAGTGCCATCCTGTCTGACACTGCAGTGCAACTCCTAGATGGGCCAGGTGTTTGTGTCGGCCACTTGGGTCGCTTAGCTTAGTCATCCAGCGACCTTGGTGCAAATTTTAGGACTAAAAATAATATTGTGAGGTGTTCAGAATAGACTGGAAATGAGTGAAAATTATGGTTATTGAGGTTAATAATACTATGGGATCAAAATGACCCCCAAATTCTATGATTTAAGCTGTTTTTGAGGGTTTTTTGTAAAAAAACACCCGAATCCAAAACACACCCGAATCCGACAAAAACATTTCAGGGAGGTTTTGCCAAAATGCGTCCGAATCCAAAACACGGCCGCGGAACCAAATCCAAAACCAAAACACAAAACCCTAAAAATTTCCGGTGCACATCACTATTGGAAATGATATAATCTCCAAGCGCTGGTGAGACGGCTCTCCAAAGGCTTTTAAAGGGACATGGGTCACTCGCTTACACTTCAGCCTTATTGGGTCTGACCCTGGTAGTTACCTGGTTTGGACACCCGAGACACTGGAACCAAGTTATTTTTCAGGGACCCTTTTCCACTGAGAGGCAACCCGGGTTGACCCGGCAACAACTCGGATTATTGGGGCAGTGGAAAAGGGGTATAACAGTCCAGGTTTTAGTGATGTCCCTGCTTGAGGCCAGATGGTTAAATCAAAATAACTGAGATACTAATTAAGTCAACTGTGCTCAAGTATGACTTTCCTTTAAACTTGTACTGTGCCACGAGGACTGTGGTTGGGAACCCTGGCTGAATTAAAAGAATAACTAAAATGGCAAACACTGTCTTTTCCATTGGATTTAGAGATCTTCTACCTTTAATTAATAGACACCCACATTTATATATATAAATGTGAAAGCCCTCACTCACTCACTCACTCATCACTATGGGGGACATTTACTAAGCAGTGATAAGAGCGGAGAAGTGAGCCAGTGGAGAAGTTGCCCCATCAACCAATCAGCAGCTCTGTATAATTTTATAGTATGCAAATTATAGATATTACATCAGTGCTGATTGGTTGCCATGGGAAACTTCTCCACTGGCTCACTTCTCTGCTTTTATCACTGCTTAGTAAATGTCCCCTTAATTCTCTTACATTCCGATATGTTAGGAAGCTGAAATGTAACATAGGTATTCTTCAGATGGGAAACAGGAAAACTACGCAATTAGAATTTTAATAAACCTCCCCTAAGGGGATGAAAAGGGGGTTGACATAAGGACATCATTACAGATGTGTGGCTTGCATTGCGTGAACGATAATGCCCAAACGGACAATTGGATCAAAATTTGGATTGCACCCCCAGTGTGTAGAATTTCATAAACTACAAAAATGATCCCGTCACTTTTTACCGTATCGGCTACGGGTGCTCCTCGGGTAACGCCAAGAACCATGGATTAATATTAGAGATGTGCACCGGAAATTTTTCGGGTTTTGGTTTTGGATTCGCTTCCGCGGCCGTGTTTTGGATTCGGACGCGTTTTGGCAAAACCTCCCTGAAAAATTTTTGTCGGATTCGGGTGTGTTTTGGATTGGGGTGTTTTTTTTCAAAAACCCTCAAAAACAGCTTAAATCATAGAATATGGGGTAATTTTGATCCTATAGTATTATTAACCTCAATAACCACAATTTCCACTCATTTCCAGTCTATTCTGAACACCTCACACCTCACAATACTATTTTTAGTCCTAAAATTTGCACCGAGGTCGCTGGATGACTAAGCAAAGCGACCCAAGAGGGCGGCACAAACACCTGGCCCATCTAGGAGTGGCACTGCAGTGTCAGACAGGATGGCACTTAAAAAAAATTGGCCCCAAACAGCACATGATGCAAAGAAAAGAGGTGCACTGTGGTCGCTGGACGGCTAAGCTAAGCGACAAAAACACCTCAAATATCACAGGAATTATTTGTTCTAATCAATGGTATTATTGGTCCAAATCACTGGAAGAAAATGACAAAATCACTGGAATTAATTGTTCTAATCAATGGTATTATTGGTCCAAATCACTGGAAGAAAATGACAAAATCACTGGAATTATTCGTTCTAATCAATGGTATTATTGGTCCAAATCACTGGAAGAAAATGACAAAATCACTGGAATTATTCGTTCTAATCAATGGTATTATTGGTCCAAATCACTGGAAGAAAATGACAAAATCACTGGAATTATTCGTTCTAATCAAGGGTATTATTGGTCCAAATCACTGGAAGAAAATGGAATGGATGGATACTTGCAGTGACACAGAGCTGCAAGATACATTAATGGCCTACTGTACACAACTATATACTGTTGGGTCACCAAAATGCTGCACTGTAATACTATATATACTGCTCACAAAAATGCAGCACAGATATGGAATGGATACGTGCACTCAGTGACACAGAGCTGCAAGATACAGCAATGGCCTACTGTACACAACTATATACTGTTGGGTCACCAAAATGCTGCACTGTAATACTATATATACTGCTCACAAAAATGGCGCACAGATATGGAATGGATACGTGCACTCAGTGACAGAGCTGCAAGATACAGCAATGGCCTACTGTACTGTACTACTATTATACTGGTGGTCCCCAGTCCCCACAATAAAGCACACTGAGCACAGATATTTGCAGCACACTGAGCACAGATATGGAGCGTTTTCAGGCAGAGAACGTAGATATTTTCAGCACACTGAGCACAGATTATTTGCAGCACACTGAGCACAGATATTTGCAGCACACTGAGCACAGATTACGGAGCTTTTCAGGGAGAGAACGCTGCCACGTCCTCTCCGTTCAATCTCCAATGCACGAGTGAAAATGGCGGCGACGCGCGGCTCCTTAAATAGAATACGAATCTCGCGAGAACCCGACAGCAGGATGATGACGTTCGGGTGCGTTCTGGTTAACCGAGCAAGGCGGGAGGATCCGAGGCTGCCTCGGACCCGTGTAAAATAGGTGAAGTTCGGGGGGGTTCGGATCCAGAGGAACCGAACCCGCTCATCTCTAATTAATATTTACTTACATTAAGATGTCTCAAATTAACATCTCTGTAGATTTACCAAATTTTTAACGCTCATTCGTATTTACAACCTTGACAATCAGAAACTCCCGTGCAAAGAACGGGTAGAACAGCTAGTTTCTAATAAAATACACTCATACAGTGTGTTAACCATCCAAGCGTTTGATGTTGTTCTTTTAGTGTAGCTTTAACTGAGTGGAAATAACAAACCATGCTATGGGAATTTTTGTAACCACAAGTAAAATTAAATTAAACAATATATATATATCTATGTATACTTCAATAAGCTACAAAAATAAAGCCTTCTTTGTTTTCTAATGGCATTGCTGTGCATGTAAGTAACACATGGCATAAATTGGTATGAGAAACCCCCCAGGACATGTACTGTATGAGCTGGGGACCTCTATGAATCGCATAAATCCCCCATGGATTATTGTAGTATCCAGTGATTTGTATCCTATTAAGACATTTTGGGGTAAATTTACTAAAGTTTCTAAAAGTGAAAAGAAGTGACGTTACCCATAGCAACATCAGATTCTCTCAATCATTTCCTATGATGCAATGAAGAAATGATAGAGATAATCTGATTGATTGTTATGGTCAATATTACTTCTTTTCACACTTAGCCTTAGTAAATGTTGGGCAGATGTATTAACCTGGAGGAGGCATAAGAAAGTGATAAACCAGTGATATGTGCAAGGTGAAAAAGGCAGCAGCCAATCAGCTCCAATATGTAAATTAACAGGATCTGATTGGCTGGTGCCTTTATCATCTTAAGGTGGGTACACACTAGTAGATATATCTGCAGATCAATTGATCTGCAGATATATCTATGGACGGATCAGGCAGTGTGTTGAGCATACACACTGCCCGATCCGTCGGGGACTGACGTCATGAACTGGGCGGTCGTGTACACACTTCCACCCAGTTCAGCTGTCAGTCATCACCGGCCGCCGCAGCATGTGTATGGGCGGTCGGCCGACCGCCGTACACACACAGCGACGCGCCAATATATCTGTAGATATATTGTCCGTCAGCTGTGCTGCGGGGCCGACGCGATACGTCTGTGAACGACGGAGTTCACAGACGTATCGGCCGTACACACTGGCCGACGGACCCGCAATATATTGGCCGTTCAAGAGAACGGGCCTTTACACATATCACTGGTTTATCACTTCACTTGGTTGACATGGGCAACTTCTCCACTGACTCACTTCTCACTTTTATCACTGCTTAGTACATGTCCCCCTAAGTTACAGTTTAATGTGAGAGGATTTGCAGTTACCTGTTAGGAAGGAACCAGGAGGTCGAATAGGCCCCTCAGCCAACTATATTTTCTTATATATTTTACACTGTAGTAGGTTTAGCTCTTTCCATTGCATTTCTCAGTCACCTAATGGGGCCCATACGTCTGTGTCTGATTGCCGCAATTCCCAAATCCCCCGATGCCCGGGTTGGGGGATCGGTGAAATCCGACATGTTGGATTTCCCATATTTGCTTCCTGACCTAAAAATGATTGGAAAATGTATGAAATTTTAACATGCAGACTATTCCGGATTCCCCAACCAATCATCGCTCACCGATGGCCGCCAATCTGCGTTTTTGATCAGCAAAACAGATCCAAACGGGGAAAGCAGTCGCAGATTTGTGAATTTACATACAGTAAAATAAACTCAATTTAAACTCCAGTCACAAAGTATAATAAAATATGCTGAAAAATAATAACGTGTTTGATGACTGGCTTGACACTATGGGGTATATTCATGAAGCAGTGAAAAGAGTAGAGAAGTGAGCCTGTGGAAAAGTTGCCCATGGCAACCAATCAGCTGCTCCGTACAATTGTATAGTATGCAAATTATAAATGTTACCTCAATGCTGATTGGTTGCCATGGGCAACTTCTCCACTGGCTCACTTCTCCACACTTTTCACTGCTTTATGAATAAACCCGTATGTAACACTGCTGGATAGGAGTTAAAGGTTATCTACAAACAGAACAATATTCAGGTAGTACATTATCAAAGACGGTTCACATAAACGTAAGTGCACATTATCATTTGCTGGATTAAATTACCCCTCTACTAAATGCAATTATGTGTTTATTTGCTTTTTTTTTTTTTACTTCAGCCTGCAGATAATTATATGACCTTATTACTGTAAAGATGAATGGCTGATATAGAAATACACAGACATAAAACAGCTCAGCACAATGAGAATCCCCCACAGCTCATAAATCAAATCACTTTACTGTGGAACGAAATTCCCACAAACTGGTGATGAAATACCAGGGTGCACACAAATTCTACAGGAAAACAGCTGATTGCTGCAGGTTATTAAAGAAGAACAAACAGGAAAAGTATGGTGCAGCATCATGCAGCTGTGTACTGTATATTATGTTGGCTGTAGTGCACCTGATTCACACTATAACACTCATCAGTTTAAGGGGAAATGCTAAGCTGGAAAAACATAGCTATAGCTTTATTACAGCAAAATATTATAGATTTAGTATTTTGGCCTTATGTAATACAACAATTAATAAAGGCATATATATATATATATATATATGATCACATTGCAGAATGATTGACAGGAATTGACTATTTGGGGTAAGTAATGGGGAGTGGCATCAAATAAGCAAGCATGTATCTGCATTTTTAGGGCGCATATATGTCGTCAGCTGCGATCATGTACATAGAGAAACATAGGGGCCAATTCAGACCTGATCACTAGGCTGCGTTTTCTCACAGTCTGCGGTCAGATCTGAACTGCGCATGCGTATGCACCGCAATGTGCAGGCATGACGTACCGCATCAACGGGGATCGCCAGTCAGCGACCGGCTGTTGCAAAATTTCCGAACGCATGGGCGATCGCAAGGAGATTGACAGGAAGAAGGCGTTTGTGGGTGGCAACTGACCGTTTTCAGGGAGTGTTTGGAAAAACGCAGGCATGTCCAGTGGTTAAAGTGGGCCGGAACGGGACGGAACTGCGTTCCGTCACCTCTAATTGCAGGCGGAACCAGTTCCGCCTCCGCCCGGCCACAGCATCATGTCCCTGTTCCATTATAAAGGTGGCAGCGGCCGCCAGCCAATCACGGCTCGCGGACCGGCTGCAGCACCAATTAGAAGTAGATGAGGCTTTTTCAAAATCTGGCGTGAGCCAATCACGGCTCGCAGACCGCCAGCCAATGAAAAGCTGCCAAGTGGCAGCTTCTCATTAGCTGACGGTCCAGGAGCCGTGAATGGCGCTCAGCCGGCGCCAGGTTCAAAGTGCCCACTGCCCTCACTCCCCCCCTCTGCCGCAGCCACAGCCGCCGGAGTGTGACTGAGCCGCGGGCCGTAACGCCCGATCCCCCCCCCCGCAAATAGACTGTGCGGTGCGGCTGCCGGCAGCTGCCTCCACTAACTGAGGAGAGGACGGAGGCAGGCTGGCTGAATGTACGGGGAGCAACAGTAGCTGCAGAGAAAGTTGCAGCTCCTCCCAGGCAGACCTCCCATGTGACAGAGCTGGCCGGCCGGGTGAGGCAGGACGGAAATGTTTGCAGTGAACTGTACTGCAGTTGAGCACAGGTATTTGTTTTAAGTGTAGGGGGGCGCTTAGTTGGCCGGGTGAGGAACCCACTGCCCTGGTGTTTGGAAGGAAAAGGGGGGGGGGGGTGCTACGTGTTTATAAGCTACGTGTGTATCATGTGCTGTGTGCATGTATCCTATGTGTGTATCATGTGCTGTGTGCATGTATCATATGTGTGTATTATGTGCTGTGTGCATGTATCCTGTGTGTGTATCATGTGTCTGTGTGTATGTATCCTGTGTGTGTATCATGTGCTGTGTTCATGTATCGTGTGTGTGTATTATGTGCTGTGTTCATGTATCCTATGTGTGTATCATGGCCTGTGTTCATGTATCCTATGTGTGTATCATGTGCCGTGTTCATGTATCCTATGTGTGTATCATGTGCTGTGTTCATGTATCCTGTGTGTGTATCATGTGCTGTGTTCATGTATCCTATGTGTGTATCATGGCCTGTGTTCATGTATCCTATGTGTGTATCATGGCCTGAGTTCATGTATCCTATGTGTGTATCATGTGCCGTGTTCATGTATCCTATGTGTGTATCATGTGCTGTGTTCATGTATCCTATGTGTGTATCATGTGCCGTGTTCATGTATCCTATGTGTGTATCATGTGCCGTGTTCATGTATCCTATGTGTGTATCATGTGCCGTGTGTATGTATCCTATGTGTGTGTATGTGCTGTGTGTGTGTATGCATGCTCTGTGTGTATATGTATGCATGCTCTGTGTGTATGCATGCATGTATGCTCCGTGTGTGTGTCTGCAGTGTGTATGTTTGATCCGAGTAGTTATGTATTGTATATATGTTTTTGAAAGTACGCCATGAATGTATGTATGCTGTGTGTAAGTATGTATGTATATGTACAGAAGTGTATGTATGTATGTATGTATGTATGTATGTGTATGTATATATATATATATATATATATATCACAACATATGTACATGCATACGTGAACGGAACCCCCCCCAAGAAAATCCTGCGTTTGCCCCTGCCTGGGCGTCTGGTAGGAGAGTCAACTCTCCCTCCTCATGAAGACCTCCAGGTAACTGCTGCCACAATTCACGGCTCTGGGTGCCCAGTCTTTCTGCTGCTGATATTCTCTCTCTCTCCATGTCCCTCTCTCTCTCTCCATGTCACTCTATTTTGCCATGTCTCCTCTTCATCTCTCTCTCTTTTGCCATGTCTCTCTCTCTCTCTTGCAATGTCTCTATCCCCATGTCTCTCTCACCCTCTCTTGCCATGTCACTCTTTTTGTCTGTTTTTGCACTTTCAAGACTCTGAGTGAGTGTGTGTGTGTGTGTGTGTGTGTGTGTGTGTGTGTGTGTGTGTGTGTGTGTATATATATATATATATATATATATATTAAAACCCCCTCATAAAATCCTGCGTTTGCCCCTGGAAGGGGCTCTACCTGTCGTAGTGTGTAAAAGGGGACGCTGTCTGCCGTACTGTGTAAAAGGGAGGACTCTGAAAATTGTGGGCATTGTGTGTAAAGGGCACTAGTATGTGGGGCGGGCAATGTGAATAAGATTGTGCTACTGTGAAGCATTATTTTGAATTGGTGGTACTTTTGTGTGGCCACGCCCCTTCCTTGTGAGGCCACACCCTTTCTGTGGCATTGCAGGTGAGGTGAGTTCCCCCACCTCTCCAAGACCACTTTAAGCCCTGGGCATGTCCATACGTTTGCAGGGAGGGTTCCTGACGTCAATTCCGGTCCCGAACAGGCTGATGTGATCGCAGCGGCTGAGTAAGTCCTGGGCTGCGCAGAGACTGCACAAAATCAGTTTGTGCAGCTCCACTACACATGCGTTCGCACACTTGGACATAAAAAATACACTCCCCCTGTAGGCGGCGGCTATTTGATCGCAGCAGTGCAAAAACCGCTGCCCAGCGATCAGGTCTGAATTACCCCCATAGCCCCTGCGTCTCTAATGCTGTGACCAGTCTGCGTAGCCATAGGGCTACCCTAACAGTCATTGTTCTTGGCCTGCGTATATGTACCATACTTACCAACTTTCTGGCTGCCAGGTCGGCTCCACAGGGCGTGGGACATCAGCGTAGGCGGGTGATGCAGAGGTGTGTAGGCACAATTGCATCATCGCGGCCCCGCACTGCCGCTTTACAATGCCTGGATTACATGCATTGTGAAGTGGGCATATGGTGACACAATTCGGCATGCATCGCATCATTCCCACGCCCCCTTTTGGTCTGCAAGGGGGTGGATGAGGGGGAAGGGGGTGTGCTGGCATTTCCCGGGCTGGAGATGGGGGTAGGGGGGGTAGGGTGTGGGCGGACGACTGATCAGCTCAGGGAGACTTGCCTTCTTTTACGGGAGCCGGGAGTGCCACACGATTTTCATGGGCCGTTCCTGGAGAGTAGTCAAGTATAATATGTACACACTTGCGAATGAGTTTGCGATGGCTCCGTCGTCTTTTCTGGGTGGCAGCTTCACTTGCAATGGTTAGCAACTCCATAGCCCTTAAAATCGCAATTGCATTTCCGTAAAATTCTGAATCAGGCCCAGTGTTATAAAGAGGGAGATGTATCAAGATTTGGAGAGAGATAAAATGAAAAGTTGTCCCTTGCAACCAATCAGCTCCTAACTGTCATTTCAAAGACTGTGCTACATAAATGAAAGAAACTGATAGGCTTCTTTGGGCAACTTATCCACTTTATCTCTTTCCATTGCTTGATACATCTCCACCTAAATCTGGTAGCAGTATTTGCCTGTCACAATGGAAAAGCCAAATATGCTGTTTTTGCTGAGTAACAACACTAGCGAACTCCCATTTGTAATATTAAATGACATTATTATTATTGGGAGTCATTCCGAGTTGTTCGCTCGCTAGCAGATTTTAGCAGCATTGCACACGCTAGGCCGCCGCCCTCTGGGAGTGTATCTTAGCTTAGCAGAATTGCGAATAGAAAATTCTTAGCAGTTTCTGAGTAGCTCCAGACTTACTCCTACACTGCGATCAGCTCAGTCCGTTTCGTTCCTGGTTTGACGTCACAAACACGGCCTGCGTTCGGTCAGCCACTCCCCCATTTCTCTAGACACTCCCGCATTTTGTAATGGCACGCCTGCGTTTTTCCGCACACTCCCAGAAAACGGTCTGTTTCCGCCCAGAAACACCTACTTCCTGTCAATCACACTCCGATCACTTCAACGATGCAAATTCTTCGTTCGGACGTGAGTAAATCTACTAAGTTTTGTGCTAAAATACTTAGCGCATGCGCACTGCGTACCATGCACATGCGCATTTTCGCCTTAATCGGTCCGTTGCGAAAATCGTCAACGAGCGAACAACTCGGAATGACCCCCATTGTTATTATTATGATTTTATTACATTTTTGTGATGATCGCCTGTAAGCATGAAATGTACCTTCACGCTTCCATGTAGTGTTGTTTAGACTGTCATGGTCCATCAAAAGTAGATTACGTTGCTGACTATTGTTTGGAAGTGAGAGCTGCCAGCTCTGTTTGTATATCTATGTGTAACACCTGTTAGGGTAAGCTGTGTAAATATGAAAGCAGAAGTATGATTGGCTGGAGGGCTGACAGGAATCATGCGTGTGACTGGGAGAAGAAGCGTGAAAAACACCAGGGAGGAAGACTTTGCAATCCAGAGAAATGAGACGTGTCTGTGCTGGCGTCACGTCACCCAGTCATTGGGGACAGAGGAGTCCGGGACAGGGAGCAGTCACTGCAATACTTGCTGCAATGAGTCAGAACCCTTTGCTTGCATTTCTGCTGCTGAGGGAGCCTGACAGGGAGCCTTCTCATCATGACTTAAATATCTCTATTCTCTATCGTCGGTCCTCAGAGGGAAGAATAACATTTGTTGGAAAAATTTTGGCCCTTCAAAATTTGGGCCCCAAGGCAGCTGCCTCAGTTGCCTAGGCCTAAAGCTTGGACTGTGTTCTGGGAATATTGGGACACCCGGAGCTCTAGAATCTGTACAACATAAGCAGCAAGCATTAAACAAATGGCAGATGCTGATAGAAACTAATAGAAGATCCATACAGATAAATTAGATCCAGCAGAGGGACAGGGAGGAAGAGAGTGAAGTTCGGGTCCATAAGAGGAACAGTTGTCAGTGATGCCACAAACAGTCTTTATAACAAAGAAGATACTGTATGCTTGAAAAAGAAGTTGTGAGTTGTGTCATCACTTCAGCATATTTCTGTCTTCCATCCAGCCAAACTGTAGGAAGCGTATGAAGTACATGGCCAGGAAGACTTACTGGAGCTGCCTGGGTGGGTGGTAGGAGAACATTCATCAGGCAGTGACACATTTGTTTGTTTTCTAACCCTTCCTATGACATTAATCTCTCCTGCAGAACACTGTGCTCTCAGATAGGCATCAAATAGGTATCAGTTGTGGCATAAGATGTCAAGGCACACAGGGGTAGATGTATGAAGTGGCGCTATGTGCCTCAGCAGTATCTGCACACGTTATGTGTCGCAGATACCGCTTCCTTGTATGTATGTGACAAATGCCGGGGCAGTATGCACTCCCATCATTATTGGCGTTGCCATCTGCAAGATAGCATGAAGATGTGTCAGCAAATGTATGAACGGTCAGTGGCAGTGACTGTTCCGACAGCTGCAGCTGTCATTGCCCCACCACAGCACTGTTTCTGGCTGCAGCGGCTGCTGGGCTCTGGGCTGTGCATGGGAGTTCTCACAATGCTTGTGAGAGCTCATGCATGTCCACTGCAGCGTTAAGTGTTGTTAGGTTTGACAGGGATTGCCGGAGGGGGATGCTTTCACTCCACTCCGGTAGCTAGATCTTAATACATCTCATTGGTACTGCTTCCTGCTTCACCTCTGTAAAGAAGGGCTATAGTGGCATGATCTGTGCCACTATAATACATCTCCCCAACAGTGAGTTCTTATCTGAGTGCAGGGTGTAAATCTTTCAATGACACTAGAGTTTCCTAAGACTTCATTGCAGAGCCGTTTTAACAGCCCTAGGCAAAGCAATGCACTGGGGGGGTCATTCAGACCCGATCGCACGCTGCATTTTTTCGCAGCCGTGCAATCAGGTCTGTACAGCGCATGCTTGTGACCCACAATGCGCAGGCGCTTCGCCGCCGTCGCCGGGCAGCAACGAATTGAACAAAGAAAGCGATTGCACCGGGATCGCAAGAAGATTGACGGGCAGAAGGCGTTCGTGGGGGGCAACTCACCGTTTTCTGGGAGTGTCCGGAAAAACGCAGGCATGCTCGGCCATTTCCAGGGAGAGTACCTGACGTCTGCAACATCCCGGATCGTCGCAGCAGCTGAGAAACTGCACAAACTTTTGATTGTGCAGCTCTCTGCACAGCCGATCGCACACCTGCACAGCGAATTCCCCCTCCCCTGTAGGCGGCGATTACCTGGTCGCAGTAGTGCAAAAAAGAGACTGCGTGCGTCCAGGTCTGAATTAGGCCCTGGGTCCCCCCCCTACACACACATTCACAGGAAAACATTTTTAAAAGAAATCCTAACTTACCGATCCTGCTCCACATGCTTCCATACAGTGAATGCCTATCAGCACTCTTGATTGGTGGATAGCTCCAGCCATCCACCAATCAGCATGCTGATAGTTATTCGCTGTCTAGCTGACGGCTGAGAGGCAGGTAGAGAAAGATGCTCCCTGGTCACTCTAATGGGTACGTACTTAGACCATTTCGCCACTTTTGCCATATAAGATCGTGCTGATCGTCTAATATGTACCTGTGATTGCGCATTTCCACGGGTCACATGTGCTTCACAGCAAACTGGAAGGAGTGTGGTATGGCTGACTGACGGTCTCCTGACCGCCGGACAGCATACCGACGCCGGGATTCCGGCAGCATACCAACGCCGGGATCTTGGCGGGAAGGGGTGAGTGCAACAAGCCCCTTGCGGGCTCACTGCGCTCGCCATGCAGTTCTATTCCCACTCTATGGGTGTCATGGACATGCCGACCGTCGGGATAGTGAGGGGGCGGGATTTTGGGGGAGGTCATGTGACCGTTGGTCTGCTAACCGCCGGTCACATGAATACCACCCAACTGGAAGATATCATTGGCGATCCATGGCAGTGTAATGAAGGAAGAAGGATAGCAATAAATATTCAATATAACAAGAGAAAAATGACATGCCTCTGCACTTGTGCTACTTTGTTGGAAAGTGCTGGGATACAGTAAATGCACAGGCCGTAAAACACATTTCACATGTCATTTACAGTAGGATGGTTCCACATTATCTGGTGCAGTTTATATAAAATGACATTCCGATAAAAGACTAATAATGACTACTCTATTGTTTACACAGTTCATTTGTGAACACTGTTTAAGCTATTTAATATGGTTATTATGGTGAGGAGTGTTGTTCTAACATGTCTTGAAAATAAACGCCATACACATAGATTAATGCTGACAGTTCATTTGCGCTCATTAAATAGCTTGTTATTTTGCAAATAGAAGAACTGAATTATTAAAGCAAAATCAATCCCATTGTCAATATGAGGCCCACAGGCGAATGACTACAGAGATCTTTAAATTAATAAGATATGATTATGAATTATGCATTTTATTCAGCAGTATCTACTATTGTATTTAAAGCTCTGTGATGTGTATAATGGCCCTCATTCCGAGTTGTTCGCTCGGTAAAAATCTTCGCATCGCAGCGATTTTCCGCTTAATGCACATGCGCAATGTCCGCACTGCGACTGCGCCAAGTAAATTTGCTATGCACTTAGTAATTTTACTCACGGCTTTTTCATCGGTCTGGCGATCGTAATGTGATTGACAGGAAATGGGTGTTACTGGGCGGAAACAGGCCGTTTTATGGGCGTGTGGGAAAAAACGCTACCGTTTCCGGAAAAAACGCAGGAGTGGCCGGAGAAACGGAGGAATGTCTGGGCGAACGCTGGGTGTGTTTGTGACGTCAAACCAGGAACGACAAGCACTGAACTGATCGCAGATGCCGAGTAAGTCTGAAGCTACTCAGAAACTGCTACGAGGTGTGTAATCGCAATATTGCGATTACTTCGTTCGCAATTTTAAGATGCTAAGATTCACTCCCAGTAGGCGGCGGCTTAGCGTGAGCAACTCTGCTAAAATCGCCTTGCGAGCGAACAACTCGGAATGACCTCCAATATGTGAAATATACAGGAATCACAGTAGCAAATGTAAAACATGTACTTATGTGGTGGCGATGTACCCAACAGTAGGCCTAATTCAAGGTTGATTGCAAAATAAAATTTTCCTCTAATGGGCAAAACCATGTGCAGTGCAGGGTGGGGGGGGGGACAGATATAACATGTGCACAGAGAGTTAGATTTGGGTGGGGTGTGTTCAAACCAGGGCCGGCTTAACAGCAGTGTAGGCCCCTGAGCATAGCAATGGACTGGGGCTCCTACCCATCTCCTCTAGCGGTAGGGGTGGGGGGTGCGATCAGCGGCAGCTTTGAAGTCCCGCGGGCAGTAGGGGGTGGTCTATCTTCCGCTCAGCATTTAGGACCTGAGCAGTAATACTGCACAGATGGTGGGAGATGGGGCGGGAGGGAGAACACTAAACTGTAGAAGGGGGCATTGGGCTGAATGAAGGGGCCCCAGTAAATGACTTCCAGGCAGTGGTGCAGGTAGAATTGTTTTGTTAGTGGTACTGGTAGTAAAAATGGGTGTGGTCACATGTCATGAGGGTGTGTGGTCACAAGAAACTAGGGGAGTGGCTACATGACAATAGGGACACATTATGCCAGACACCGTAATGCTCATTACACATTATGCCACACACTGTAATGCACATTACAGATTATGCCACACACCGTAACGCATATTGGCCCTCATTCCGAGTTGTTCGCTTGCTAGCTGCTTTTAGCAGCATTGCACACGCAAAGCCGCCGCCCTCTGGGAGTGTATCTTAGCTTAGCAGAATTGCGAACGAAAGATTAGCAGAATTGCGAATAGAAAATTCTTAGCAGTTTCTGAGTAGCTCGAGACTTACTCCTACACTGCGATCAGTTCAGTCAGTTTCGTTCCTGGTTTGACGTCACAAACACACCCAGCGTTCGCCCAGACACTCCCGCGTTTTCCCTGAAACGCCTGCGTTTTTCCGCACACTCCCATAAAACGGCCAGTTTCCGCCCAGAAACACCCACTTCCTGTCAATCACACTCCGATCACCAGAACGATGAAAAATCTTCGTTCGGACGTGAGTAAATTACCAAACTTTTGTGCTAATTTACTTGGCGCAGGCGCACTGCGAACATTTCGCATGCGCAGTTTGCGACAAATCGCTCCGTTACGAAAAAAACTAACGAGCGAACAACTCGGAATGAGGGCCATTACCACACACAGTTATGCCACTGACACCATTTTATGTCCCACACACAAAATTGCCCCTTACAAATTATGCCGCACAGAAAGGCTTCTATTTACTTGCTGCCAGGGGCTTCATGGCAAAAAATACAACTTTCTGCATCTTCTTCTGGCGGCACCAGCGTTCCCAGCACTTCTAGGTAACACTATAAATGCAGTGGTGTAATTATACATTTTGCGCACCCCCATGGCATTTTAGTATTGCTTACATGCATAATGCCCCCTGTAGTGCCTCTTACACGCATAATGCTTCCTACAGTGCCGCTTACATGCATAATGCACCCTGTAGTGCCGCCTACATGCAAAATGCTCCCTGAAGTGCCGCTTACACGCATAATGCCCGTTGTAGTGCCACTTACATGCATAATGCCCCCTGTAGTGCCGCTTACACGCATATTGCTCCCTGCAGTGCTGCTTACATGCATAATGCCCCCTGTAGTGCTGCTTACACGCATAATGTTCCCTGTAGTGCCGCTTACATGCATAATGTTCCCTGCAGTGCTGCTTACACGCATAATGCCCCCTGTAGTGCCGCTTACACACATAATGCTCCCTACAGTGCCGCTTACATGCATAATGCACCCTGCAGTGCTGCTTACATGCATAATGCTCCCTGCAGTGCTGCTTACACGCATAATGCCCCCTGTAGTGCTGCTTACACGCATAATGCCCCCTGTAGTGCCGCTTACATGCATAATGCTCCCTGCAGTGCTGTTTACACGCATAATGCCCCCTGTAGTGCCGCTTACACACATAATTCTCCCTGCAGTGCTGCTTACACAGGACTGATCGCCCTACATGTTCGTTGCCAGGGGTTTCTTGCTCATTGCCAGGTGTTACATGCTCATTGTTAGGGGTTTCTTACTCGTTTCATGAAGCAGTGAAAAGAGTGGAGAGTGAGCCAGTGGAGAAGTTGCCCATGGCAACCAATCAGCTGCTACATAGAATTTTATAGTATGCAAATTATAAATGTTACTTCAATGCTGATTGGTTGCCATGGGCAACTTCTCCACTGGCACACTTCTCCACACTTTTCACTGCTTCATGAATAGACCCCCTAAGAGAGGAGAGGGCCTGTGTGCAATCTCCGAGTGGGCCCCCTACTATCTGCCAGCTGCTGCAACGATGTAGACTCTGGCTTCATGACAAAATCTACTGCTCATGCGCAGGTCTCTGGGAACATGGTGCCCACTCCTCATTCCCAGGAACATCTCTACTGCACATGCTTAAATAACCAGGCCACAGTTTTCCTGGTGATTCATGGCATGTTGGTCAGTGGGGGGCTCAAATGACACGATTTTCACAGAATTGCATCATATTGGCCCCACTCCCTCACTACAAACCCGCAATTCAAGGTATTATTCTCACCATCATGGCCACTTCACTAGGAAGTGTGCGGGATGCGGGAGAATCACCCACTATTCCGAGGGTTCAGGGGACTACCCAAAAATTCTAAAGTCTTCCGGACCTTCTGGGAGATTAGGAAAGTATGGCACATGTTCCAAATGACATCCATCCCTCTTGATCCTTCAAATTTACATACGTCATAATTACATGGTTGCTTCGTAGTAATGCTGTGAGTATTAAGGTGCATCCATTTCAGCATTCTGGTGACCTTAAATGGATGTATGAAGTCATAGAACACATCAAGGACGTCATCATACCTCCCAACATGACCCTCTCCAGGAGGGACAGAATTTTCTGCTCCTGGTCTTCCTTCTTATTTTGTGATTGCCATCACCTGTGCTGAAACACCTTTCTTATCCATTAACCTGTTCAACACAGGTGCCGGCAATCATACATTAAGAAAAAAGTCCAGAAGCAGAGCATTGTGTCCCTCCTGGAGAGGGTCATGTTGGGAGGTATGCTTCATGCTGATCAGGAGCAGACATCATGTTGTAGACACAATCCTCCTACCAAAGACAAAGGTTGTATTCAGTGCTGTGTTACACCCAAGACATCTGCACCTTCTATTAACCAGTGCCCTGTTGTCTCCATTCATGGTTCAGTCCCATGAAAGTGTCATGCCTGAGGCATTTATTAATTAATGTGATGGGGAAAACTGTTAAGCTGTTTAACCTTAAGGCTGCAGGTGATGTTTTGTTGATGTTGGAATTTTGTTTTCCAGCAGGAAAACCACAAGTAGACAATTATTCCTGTAAATGTGTAACGTGTACAAGCATTTCACTGACGGGCACCTGTGGCAGATGCAATCGCTGCGAGTGCTGATCTCCTCTCGTTAACGTGTCACTGAATGGTATCAACTTCTTAATGTTTAAATATAAAATAATGTGTTACTGATTTTAAAAAAAGTCACCTAGTTACATAATAATTAACATGGATCAGTCTTTAGAGAGACAAAGTGATTATTGTAACAAGCTGAAAGGTATAACTCATGACACAATGGATTACATTAAAAAGCAAAAATTTGCTTTATTTTTTTAAAGTCATATTTGTCCCACATTTAGGAAGCACATTGGTGAATAATGACCTCTTGAGTAACCCTATAGCCGAGATCAGTATGATTTCCCAATGGACGGGATGCCGGCGGTTGGAATACTGACAGCGGCATCCTGTCCATCAGAATCCCGACAATTCCCCAGTAAGCCCCATAACCCTCCTCTGCCCCCTACCCTAACCCTCCCTTGTGGGTGCCTAACCCTAACCCTATCCGCTTTGTGCCTATCCTTCCCTGCTTTGTGCCTAACCCTAACCATCCCTTCCCCGCTGCCTAAACCTATCCCTCGCCGCTTGATGCCTAACCCTAACCTATCCTTCTATGTACCTAATCCTAACCCTCCCTCCCCGGTCCCTAACCCTAACCTTCCCGGCCCTGCAGCCTAACCCTAACCCCCCTTTTTCTTCCGAAACCTAATCCTGCCACCATGTGCTTATCACTAAGCTAATTGAGCATTTACCAATCTATATGTACCATGTGCTTGTGGCAAGACGCTGGCACGTCCCGTTGTCCAGACGGTCGGGATGCCAGCTGTCGGTGATGTGACGCTGGCATCCCATGCGGCGTCGGTATCTTGACGCCGGAATTGCCTCCTACTTTGGGATCCTGGTGTTGTTAAATCGACTGCCGGGATCCCATATGTCAGGAAGATTAAGCATGGCTGACAGGTGTAAGGTGCTGGAGCCATTGTAACTGCATACAGAATCACAGTCACAATGCCCCCTGCCTGTCACTGACTTTGCGAATAAGTCTCTGCATATACACAGTGCAACTTTAACACAAGTGCAGTGGCAAAAAAAAATACTACACAGCGTCAATCTCTGAAACAGGTCCATAGTACACTTATGGGTCCTCATTCAGATGTGGTTGTAGTAGGAATGGCCATCGATAATGGATGATTGGAAATCATTGATGGTTTATGATTGATGGTGAATATTTTTGCCGCGGATGGGGGGGAACCATATGGTTTCTCACCATTGATGGTAGTGAACCGCCCGATGGTTCTTTTTTTTCCCCCTGCATAGCTCCTCCCCAACACACATGAAACGCCACCCCCATGTTCTGATTAGTCCACGGGCCGGAATGGTGAAATCATCGGTGGTTATTCATTGCACAGTTTGCAACCATCAATGGTCCCTTGCCATTTCACCATCAATGGTGAACACACTAAAGCAGCACATGAAAGCAGCAGCGATATCACTAATATGGTAATACAGCGGGGGGCAATTTCACTCCCTTTCTGCCCTGATGTCTGCAATAAAGTGGAAATAGGTTGAATTAATACAAAAATTAGTTGTGCATATTGGTAAAAAACATACATATTTATTTACATGGTACTACATACAGTACCTTGCGTAAAGCTGGCTGAAGCAGCTTGAGGCACTCCATCCGTTGTTGTCAAACTACTCCAACGGGTGGTTAGTTACCATCTCCAGGTCAAACATAACTTTCACGAACTGATCCTACATTGAGGCTGTACATATGGTTACAGCATCTAAAAATATGTATTCTACTATATATATTTTTCATTGTTTGTACTGTGGTCCAAAATACCTGGAAATGTCTGGAAATTAAAGTTATTGGGGTTAATATAATTTTCTAGAACGAAAAAAGGCCAACTCGTGATTTTAGCTGTTTAAGTAATTTAAAAAAATAATAATATGAAACTAAAATCAGCAAAAATGGTCTGACACAGATCTTTATCAATAACTAGATCAGTGGCCTAAGGAATGTAAAGTATGTATGTAGTGGATGGAAGGATTGATTACTAATTTAATTTAATGTGCTTGATTTAAAAAAAAAAGTTAATTATTCATTGGGGCATTGGTGGCTGTCTTAATTGCATAGACAACAATTTTATTGGTAATTATTAGGGATAAGTGGGTTTGGTTCCCTGAGAACCGAACCCTCCCTCACCCCCCCCCCCCCCCCTCCCCTCCCCGGCTCGGGACTTATCGCCAGACTCGGAAACCAGAAAGATGCAAAACGTCATCATCCCGCTGTCAGATTCTCGCGGGCTTTGGATCCCATATAAACAGCCGCGCGTCGCCACCACTTTTACTCAGGACTTGGAGAGTGAGGGAAACAGACCCCTGTCTCTCTGTGGGTGGTGGCGTGGGGTTAGTGTGTGCTTTGTTGCGGTGCTGCTGCAGTCACTGTGGTGTATCTGTGCTGTGTTAGGGGTGCTGTCCTGGCTGTCACCGGTGTTACTGCCGGGTGCTGCAGCTGTACATGTGTGTTGCTGTTATTGCTGTCACTGTGTTGTACAGGGGGCAGGGGCACTGTGAAATATTGGGGTGCTGATGTCTTAATAACATAACACTGGCCCTGTCTGCTATAAAAATTTGGGTGCAGTTCTTACAAATTAAAAGCACACTGCTCCTCTATGCTGTCAATTATAGGGTTGCTGATGTCTTAATAACATTACACTGGCCCTGTCTGCTATAAGAATTTGGGTGCAGTTCTTACAAATTAAAAGCACACTGCTCCTGTATGCTGTAAAATATAGGGGTGCTGCTGATCGCTTATTAACATTTCACTGGCCCTGTCTGCTATAAAAGTTTGGGTGCAGTTAAAAATTAAAAGCACACTGCTCCTGTATGCTGTGAAATATAGGGGTGCTGATGTCTTAAAAACATTACACTGGCCGTGTCTGCTATAAAAATTTGGGTGCAGTTAAAAATTAAAAGCACACTGCTCCTGTATGCTGTGAAATATAGGGGTGCTGATGTCTTAATAACATTACACTGGCCCTGTCTGATATAAAAGTTTGGGTGCAATTAAAAATTAAAAATACACTGCTCCTGTATTCTGTGAAATATAGGGGTGCTGATGTCTTAATAACATTACACTGGCCCTGTCTGCTATAAAAATTTGGGTGCAGTTCTTACAAATTAAAAGCACACTGCTCCTCTATGCTGTCAATTATAGGGGTGCTAATGTATTAACATTACACTGGCCCTGTCTGCTATAAAAGTTTGGGTGCAGTTAAAAATTAAAAGCACACTGCTCCTGTATGCTGTAAAATATAGGGGTGCTGATGTCTAAATAACATTACACTTGCCCTGTATGTTGTAAATATTCAGGGGTGCTGCTGCTGTTAAAATAACATTACACTGGTCCTGTATGCTGTAAGAATACAGGGGCACTGTGAAAATAAAGGGGCACTGTTCTGTGTGCTGTAATAATAAAGGGGTGCTGTCCTGTGAAATGGAGAACAACAATTTGGAGGAAAAATAGTAGAAGATTAGGATCCACTTCCAGCTCCTAGTACTAGTGCTGAAGCTGCTGCTGCCACCAATCACGACATTGACGATGCAATTCCATCATCGTCGTCTGCTAAGGCCGATGCCCAATGTCATAGAGGGCGTGTAAAATCAAAGAAGCAAAAATTAAAAATCAGAAAAAAAAGAAATTAACTGATGAGAAACGTAAAATTGGCAAAATGCCATTCACTACACGAAGTGGCAAGGAAAGGTTAAGTCCCTGGCCTATGTTCATGACTTGTGGCTCAGCTTCTCATGCTTTGCTTAGCCATCCAGCGACCTCGGTGCACCTCTTTTCTTCTTTGCATCATGAGCTGCTTGGGACCTAGTTTTTAAAACTGCCATCCTGTCTGACACTGCAGTGCCACTCCTAGATGGGCCAGGTGTTTGTGCCGCACACTTGTGTCGCTTAGCTTAGTCATCCAGCAACCTCGGTACACCTCTTTATTTATTTGCATCATGTGCTGTTTGGTGCCTAGTTTTTAAAACTGCCATCCTGTCGGCCACTGCAGTGCCACTCCTACCGGTAGATGGGCCAGGTGTTTGCCAATATTGTGAGGTGTGAGGTTTTCAGAATAGACTGGAAATGAGTGGAAATGAATGTTATTGAGGTTAATAATACCGTAGGATCAAAATTACCCCCATATTATGTGATCTTAGCTGTTTTTGTGTTGTTTTTTTTAAATCATCCAGATCCAAAACCAAAACCCGAAAGGGTGGTTATGGCAAAACCAATCCAGATCCAAAACACGCGCGGGGATCCAGATCCAAAACCAAAACACGAAAAGTGCCCGTCGCACATCTCTAGTAGTTATTGTACTAATCTCACTTTTACTAATCTGACTTTTATTTTTTCTTTGATTTTACATGCTCTCACTCAAGCTGTCTATGCCTCGCCTCTCAATTGTTCGTCCTACATACAGTATCTATCAAGAAACACAAACCAAGTAGAGTACAGCACATACCACAATTTGTACACAAAATGTACCACCTACAATGTCACAATACGTGTATGAGTCAGAGATACTAATCTAACACTATGGTTTACTTTCCCCTACAGTGTCACACAATACATGTATGAGTCAGAAATATGAAACATGAACCAAGTGGAGTACATCGCACACCACAATATGTACAAAAAATTTACCACCTACAGTGTCACAATACGTGTATGAGTCACAGATACTAATCTAACACTATGGTTTAGTTTCCCCTACAGTGTTACACAAGGCGGGTAATTCCAAGTTGATCGCAGCAGGGATTTTGTTAGCACTTGGGCAAAACCATGTGCACTGCAGGGGAGGCAGATATAACATGTGCAGAGAGAGTTAGATTTGGGTGGGTTATTTTGTTTCTGTGCAGGGTAAATACTGGCTGCTTTATTTTTACACTGCAAATTAGGTTGCAGATTGAACACACCCCACCCAAATCTAACTCTCTCTGCACATGTTATATCTGCCCCACCTGCAGTGCACATGGTTTTGCCCAACTGCTAACAAAATTCCTACTGCGATCAACTTGGAATTACCCCCAATATGTGTATGAGTCATAAATACAGTAGTAATCAAACACTGTAATTTAATTTTGCCAACAGTGTTGCGCAATACGTGTATGAGAACGAAATAATAAAATACTGCGGTCTGACCGGCAATGTCACAGCTTTATGAAAATAAAAATTGTATAGTACACTGGGGTACAGCACAAACAATATATATATATATATATATATATATATCTATTTATTTATTTTAAATAATTATATTTTAGGCTTTTTAGCTTTTATTATTTTGATTTTACACTGGGGCGGAGCCCCTGGATGGACAGACAGATCACCCCTAGGTGGAAAGAGCACCCCTTGTCAGATACACCAGACCACAGACAGAGCACTCCTGGACTGATACTGATAGGAGTCGGATACACCAGCCCCTGGATGTACACACAGTATACTGAGTTTTAACGTTTTAACACTGGGGCAGAGCCCCTGGATGTATATGGACAGATCACCCCTTGTCAGATACACCACCAGACTACAGACAGAGCAACCCTGGGCTGATACTGATACATAGGACACACAAGGACACACCAGCCCCTGGATGTACACACAGTATACTGTTGTTGTTGTTGTTGTTGTTGTTGTTGTTGTTGTTTTAACACTGGATATAGATTATGTATGTACTGTATATGGATTATGGACAGATCACCCCTTGTCAGGTACACTACTTAAGGACAGACAAATCACCTCTGGACTGATACACCAGCCCTACAACAGCCCTAGCACTGAGACAGACATGTCCGTTCAGTGCACTCTCCACAGCCGGAGTGAAAATGGCGCCAATCACCGGGACCTTTATAGAATCCAGAACTCCCTGAGGATGACGTTTTGCCTCGTTTTGGGATTTGAGTCTGGCGGGAAACCCCGAGCCGGAATCAGATCGGGAAGTTTGGGTGGATCCAGTTCTCCGAGAACCCCCGAGAACTGGAGCCGCTCATCTCTAGTGGCAATGCATGCTATGCTTTTTATTGGAGGTTAGTGAATGTTATTTAGGCTTGCTGATGATCTCATTGACGTTAGAAAGAATATGCCTTTCTTTTTTTCTATTCCTCTTCCTATTGATCACATATGGGCAAGATCATAATTAAATTTGGTGACACTTGGAGGGTGAAATTGCCTAAACTCCAGCTATTCGTTATTTTGATGCCAACTCGGTAGAGGACACACCTGTGAGAGTGGCCATGGGCCTGGGTACTGTGGGGGCTATGGTCAGATTCAGAGATGCATGGCCACACCTTCTCAACAACAACAAAAAGAAAAATGATGCCTTCAGCATCTGACCCAGGGTAGAGTCTCTTCAGGTCTCACAGGTAAAAAAAAGGCCAAAACTTAGGTGGTCACCCCAGTTGCGCACAACATAAATCACCGCAGCTAAAAAAAAACCTACTCTCATCTCAACTGAAAGCTATATCCTGACAGGCTAGCCCTGGACAGTTTCGTGCCCTAGGCAAGATGGTCCTCCATCCCCACCACCACCATGCTGTCGAAGTCGATTATACTAAAGCACATGCATCACATGCAAACACCACACAGAGTGGCCTCCGTGCGCATGCTTGTTCTGCCGTGCGTGCGCATACCCGCACGTTGCGTATATTGGCTCACGAGGTCCTGCATATTAACGCGTGGTATGAGTAAATACGGTAGCATACGCATTCGCATGGAAAAGCCACAAAGACATATCTCACATTTAATCCACATAGTGCATAATTTGCACATAGCCTATACGCACCACACCAGCAAGTTACATTTACTTTGGAAGTATAACAGAGGGATTCAACTTTACAGGATATGAGGGGACAGAATTAGGTTAGGAGGTGGTGTTTGGTATCCAGCTGTACAGTATTTCAAGGGCAATATTCCGATTGCAGTTTGCAGAAAGTAGCACGCTCCTGCGCATATCTATGCGCAGGAGTACAATATTAATATTACACTGTATTTACTGTACTCTTGATATTCGGCGGGAACCCAGTGGAGAACATCTCCAAGTGCACCTGGACCAGGCATCGCCCACCTATTCAAACCAACCTATGACCCCTCCTGTACTGTAAATGACCAGCCCTTTGACCTATGGGTGAAGAGATTACAGTTTCCTTTGTTTCATGCTTTGGACCATTGTATAAAAGCCAAGCCTCCTGGCCCGGTCTCAGACACATTCTCTGAAGGTCATATTTCCAGATTGACTGAGGACCAGGACCGGTGTGGCGCAGGCGAACAAACGTATGTATCATTGGTTGTAGCTTCTTCTCTTGTGTTATTGTATTTCTGTTGTACCCCCTTTTAAGTAAATATTTGTTGCTGCGTTGGACCACAACATTACATATACAATTGGTGTCGCATTCCTTTCCTGTTAGGGGTTATAAAGTGTATTCCGCCGCACGTGTAGCTACTTTGTGCTTACAGCATGACGGCGTGCTTACGCAACGTGTACGCATTTCATAGGGGTTTACACACACACACGCTTAGCAGTCGCAGCAGCCTGAACATTTGTGTATTTAAGGTATTGCTTTTTCTTCCTGTAAATTAAACAAACTTAACAATTGGGGGCTCTGTCCGGTTCATCACACACTCACAGACTTGCAGGCCATAACAGACTTTGATGTATCAACAAAGGGTGGAGACGCATCTTAAGTAACCTTGTATTGTGTTTAAAACCATCTTGTGTTGTTAGACCACGTCTGTTCTGTATAGTTTTAGAGGTGCTGGTGTAACCCAAGGGACAAACAGGAAAAAAGCTGTTTATTATTTGTGTGTAATTTTTGGCGCGAAAGCGTACACAAAGCGTACCGATACTTTTCATACATTCTCACATATTGTTGCCATAGGTTATTACAGTCATTATAGATCTGTGTGAATTCGGATACATTTATTTGCTATATATTAGTGGTGGGCAACGATTAAAATTTCTAATCACGATTAATCGCATGATTTTCTCAGATTAATCACGATTATTCGCATTGTTGTGCGCAAGATTCAATAATGAATTCAAAAGTAGTGTATTGCGCACATTTAGAGAGCAAGAGAGAAAAAAAAGAGAGAGATACACTTACATACATACATATAGCCTTTAAGTATTCTATTGTGCAAAACTGGATCAGGCTGTGTAGTGCATGGCTTTATAACTGCAAATAGGTATCACAAAACAAAGCCTTCCTTTATGTATAAACAGGAGTCTGTTTCAAAAGAAACACTGCCTCTTAGCTCCTATTCTTGAGGCAGGACCATGAACAGATTGTGAGCAATGAGTGCATAATGTACCTTAGCAAATGTCCACCTTCCCGTGCAGCTCCAGACTCGTCTGTCAGCTTGGTGAGTCCCATGTGCTTAATATGCTAGCCACTGCTTCCTCTCGTCTCCTCCATCTTGCCGGGCGCCAGCTGCTTGGTGAGTCCAGCATGGGGATGTAGATGCAGCCACTACAGCCGGGATAAATGCTGCATTTTGCTTCTTCCTGTGTGGGCCAATCTTGGAGCCATGGAGACCGTGATAGCGCCGGCGGCGTTTCAAATGTGCCGCCGCCGTAGCTTGGCACCCAGCAGCCAATCAAGAGCCACCAATACGGCTGCTTCTGATTGGCTGCCAGTCCTCGAGTTCCGATTGGTTTGCTGGCGGACAGCAATACACTTGAAATGGCACCGGCACTGTCACAGTCTCCATGGCTGCCCGCAGCTAACCACTGTATGCACCAACAGCTGGGAGGACGAAGAGAGCTGATTACAACTGCACAGTGCTATGGGGGGGCGATCGCCACAATCGCGCCCCCCCCCCCCCCCCCCGCTGTATCCGCCAATGAATGCAGGGAAATGGAGAGGAGCTGCATGGCCGCCAAGCGTTAAAATAATTGTTGGTGTCAATTAGTTATTGCGTTAATGCGATATTAACGCGTTAACTTGCCCAGCCCTACTATATATATATTTATATATATATCCTACTATATATATATATATATATATATATTTGAAATAGTGTGTTAAGGGAGTAATTATAAGAACACGAAACGCAGTATTCGGCCTAAACATTTAGGTATACACTCAAAAGAGGATTGCCCGTGTGGATGACTTCCGGCGAGCGTACGGAACAATTGTGTGTTGTGTTAGTGAGCAATAGTAGTTTTGTTGCTCACATTTATCGAGATAGTGTGGTTTATTGAGTTGCAAACGCACGTTGTACACGTGGTACGGTACAAGAGGAAAAGTGTACAGGAGCGCGCATGGGGTGCAGGGACGCGCACGGTCGTGTGTTTACGCAAGGTTGCGTGAAGTTGCGAGCGCATGTTATAACCGCACAATAGCAGTTCAATTTAAGGCAGGATAGAAGACATTTATACAATAGCACATAACTATCCGATTTTAAAAGCAGATTATTATAATACTTTGTTTAAACTGTACTACCTCTGGGATAGGCTACCAGTCAAAGGGAGTGATATTTTTCTGTACAGAAAAACATTGTGTATTTGTGTGAGCTGAAAGTAGGAGTGGATGTATTGAACCCCGTAAAACCGGATCCCATCGACAGAACGTCTGAGCTAGAAGGGGCTCAGCGCCGAGAAAGGGTCGCAACCTTGCACATTTAACAAAGTTAGGCACGTACTAAAAACGTGTTGTAGGAGCGTAACCGATTGTGATTTGTGAAGTATTGAAGTTTAAGGTTTTTGTGTTACGCTCCGGCTGAGGAGCGCGGCTTAAAATCGACTCCCCGATCGTAGGGCATATAGATAACGAGTATCTATAGGCCATGCGATTGGATCGCATGTCTGTGTGTTCTATGCAGCGCAACGTGATACTATTTGTGTTATTTTGCGCAGGTGTGTCATATGCGTTTTGTAGCGCATACGCAGACGTGATTGTGTAAACAAGGGGTTTTTCGCTGATGTTCTTCAGGAAATCTCCCTGGTGGACATCCATTGGAAAGGGTGATCGATAGTCTGTTTCTCACCCTATAAAAATTCCAGTGGAAAGATACCAAAAAGGAATTTTTCACTGGCCCTCTCAGGAAAATATTCCAACAGAACCTCCACCGAAAGAAATTTACTGTGCCGAAGGTTCTGATAGGTACATCACGATCCCACTATTGACAGTGGGTCATAGTACAGGCCAGCAGGGACTGGGGTGAGTGAAAGCACTCAATAAGAACTTTCACCGTCTGCTTGCATTGTGTATCTGGTGTTTGTGATAAAAGGCCCACAATGGGAGCCAAGTGCACAAGCAAGAGGCGTTAAGTGGCCAGGGTTCAGGCCGGAGGCGATATAGGGCCCCAAGGGTCCGCAAGGTTAGTAATGTGTGGTAAGTATGGTCTACACGTAGAGGCTTTTTGTGATAAATGGAGATGTATGACTGCGGGGGATAAGGCATAATTTCCTAGGATGGGTAGTTTTAAACCAGAGGTACTGCTGAATGTAAGGAATAGAATATGTATGATCAAGTCTAGAAAAACTAAGGATCAGACATAACGACTGTTTAAATCTGTGGCAACAAGAGGGAGATGTGCAAAGGGAGCTGGCTCGCACAGCAAGTTCCAAACCTGACAGGAAGGTGATTGCGAGCACACCACCACTGCCATATGTCAATGGGGAGAAATTGGCTACAACCAATGGTACAGCGGTAAATTATAGCAATATGCATAATCAATGTGTTAACCCTAATCCCTGCAAGTTGTATCCCATTTTGAAGTCTCCCCAAGGTTGTGAGGAAGATGACAAGCCTAGCACGATATCAGCACTCTCTCTAGCAGCTACCATACAGGACACTCAGGTGGGCACAGCCCAACCGTTGAAAACAGTGGCGATGCCCCCCAGTGGAGGGGCGAGTGAGGTCGTGTCCACCAGTAAGTACGGAACTGTCCATTATGCAGAGACAATAGCTCCCTGTATTATAGAGACAAACAGAAATGAAGTGGTTGAGTTAAACCCAGTCAGGGTGATTGCAGTCCCCAATGGGAAGACTGATAATCAGGGAGTAACAACCATCAGGAACATTGCAATGCGTTGTCCTTGGTCCCGATCAGAACTGAGGTCAATTATGTCAGAATTCCCCGATCCCAGAAAAGATCTAGTTGGATGCCAGAAATTCATTAAAGAATTGGGCAATGCCCATGAGCCCATGAACAAAGATTGGCGGACAGTGCTAAGAGCGAGTCTACCCTCAAATATTGACATCACAAAATTCATAACTGATTGTAAATTAGATGTAGAAGTGCCTCTCACTGATGAGTACAGCCAGGAGAATGTAAGGCAAATTAACATACAATTAGGATTGTATTTCCCTACTGTTGTTAAGTGGAACAAAATTTTCTTATAAGACAGAAGGAAAGTGAAATGGCATCCAAGTATTTCCATAGAGCACTGCAGGAAATGGCTAGATACACTGGGATAGAGGATATTAAGGAAAATGCCAACCACAGGGAGGTAGCTGTCTCTCTACTAATGGATGCACTAAAGGAGGCATTGAGGACCAGAGTGCAAACCTCTCTGCCAAATTGGAGAGGTATCACGGTAGCTGCACTAAGAGAGTCTGCAATTGAGCATGGCCGCATTATATCACTAAGCACAGGGAGTCGCAAGGGGACAGGTTGATGCTGGTAAGTATACAGGCGCTGGAAGGGATGTCCAACCAACCTAAACCCCAGACCCCTGACGATTGGAAAAGGCCGGTAACATGTTTTAAATGCAGGAGGGAAGGGCATGTGGCCAGGGATTGTGGGAGTAATGGGACACATACTAAATATAGACCCCCTAGACCAGAATATGAACCACGGTACCAAACACATATAAGGGAACAGGGAACACATAGGAGGGATTATGAGCCGCATAGAGGGGAAACAAGGAGGTACTTACCGAGGAGGGACTGGCAGACCCCCGAAAACCCATAGCTGTCCCCCGCACATATTGTAGCTGCCAATGCCCTGCTTGAGGATCCCACAACACAATAGAGGGCAGGTCATACCTGTAGTCTGCAGCCGGTGAAATTGATTGCTGGCCTCGGAAGAGAACCTGAGGTCATGGTCGATGTAGCTGGCATACCACTACCTTTTCTTGTAGACACAGGGGCGGCCAGATCAGAACTAAATTCAACCACAGGTGTAATAACCATGGGTAAAACGATTTCAGCAATGGGAGTAACGGGAAAGGTGCAGCAATACCCTTTGAGTAGACCTGCAGAGATTACGATAGGGCTGTTGCATACCAAACATTCTTTCCTGTTGGCTGTATCAGCTCCAACTAATCTGCTTGGCAGAGATTTGTTGTGTAGAATGCGGTGTGTCATATACTGTACCCCTGAGGGTGTGTTCTTAGATATTTCTGAGAACCATGCACAGGAAGTACAAGATAAATTAGACACCCCTCAAACTCTAATGTTACACTCCACCGTTATAGACACATGTCCATCACAGGTAGAGGAAATGATCTCGCAAATACCGGGTTCCCTTTGGACCAAAGATGGACAGGACACTGGATTGATGGCGAATGTAGCCCCAGTAGTAGTACAAATAAAAGGTGGCAGGATAGCTCCAAAAATCCCCCAGTACCCTCTGAAACCAGAGGTGGAATTAGGAGTATACCCCATCATAGAACGGCTGCTACAGCAAGGCATCCTAGTCAGAACGTCCAGCACAGCCAACAGTCCCTGTGAAAAAGAGTGGGGGGAGTGGTTACAGGCTAGTGCAGGATCTAAGGGGGATAAACAAGATAGTTGAGAGTCAATTCCCCATAGTGCCCAATCCAGCTGTCATCCTCATGCAGATTCCCTCCACCTCCAAGTACTTCACTGTCATCGACCTCTGTTCTGCATTCTTTTCTGTCCCTCTCCACCCTGACAGCCAATACCTCTTTGCTTTCACCTACAGGGGAGTACAATATACCTGGACCCGTCTCCCCCAAGGTTTCATTGACAGCCCAAGTATTTTCTCACAGGTCTTGCATGACTGTTTGCAATCTTTTCAACCTGAGAGTGGGTCGGTGCTAATACAATATGTTGATGACTTGTTGTTGTGCTCTGACTCATTCGAGTCGTCCCTGGCAGGCACTAAACAGCTTCTGTTTCATCTCTCCCAGACAGGACACAAGGTTTCAAAGGATAAGTTGCAGTTGTGCTGGACTAGGGTTAAATACTTGGGACACTGCTTGACACAAGGACTTAGGCACCTGACACTGACAGAATACAGGCCATCCGCGACATGACTCTGCCACAAACTCAGCAACAGATCTGCACTTTCCTCGGAATGTGTGGGTACTGTCGGAATTGGATTCCAGGGTTCTCTATTCTGGCACTACGTTTGCAAGAAATGGTCTCCTCGAACAAACCAGAACGGGTCTCTCATACAGAAGAGTCCGAACTGGCATTTGAGAGACTAAAACAGTGTTTGTCACAAGCACCAGCATTGGGGATGCCAGATTACGAGAAGCCCTTTGAATTGTACGGTACTGAAAGTGGTGGGAGCGCGGCAGGAGTCTTAACACAGAAACATGGTGATGCCAGCAGACCGGTAGCCTACTACAGTGCACAGTTGGACACTGTAGCACGGTCTCTCCCCACTTGCCTACAAAGTGTTGCAGCCATAGCTTTGTTGGTAAGTAAAAGCGAGGATGTAGTGTTAGGACATGACCTGACCATCCATACACCACATGCAGTATCAGCCTTGCTAAACTCTGCCCAAACCAGACATGTCTCATCCGCTCGGTTTACAAAGTGAGAACTATCACTGATGGCCCCTGCAAACATCAACATAAAAAGGTGCAGCACACTAAATCATACAACTTACTTGCCAAGTGTGCCTGGTCATGCACAAAGGGTGGAGGATGAGAATGATGGTGAAGGAGGATTTAGTGCAGACACTGATACGCATGATTGTATGGAATACTTGAACCAGACTTTCACTGTGAAACCTGACATCAGTGACAACCCACTGGAAGGCATAGACTTTACCTTCTACACTGACGGTAGTTGCCACAGACAGATGGAATCGGGAGACCTGTGCACCGGATACGCAGTTGTAGATGATGAAGGTATTATAGAAGTTGATCCCCTTGGTCCACCTCACTCAGCACAAGTCGCTGAGCTGGTAGCATTGACCAGAGCATGTGAGTTGGCAAAGGGTAAGTCAGCTAATATATACACGGATTCTAGGTACGCCTTTGCAGTGGTGCATGATTTTGGGGCCCTGTGGCACCTCAGAAATTTCATGACGGCAGCTGGCACACCTGTAGTGCATGCGTCATACATCAAGAGGCTTCTGACAGCCATACAGGAACCAGACAGAGTGGCTGTTATCAAGTGTAAAGCACACACTTACAACCAAGACCCAATTTGACTTGGTAACAGCCGGGCAGACGAAGCTGCAAAATCAGCAGCAAGCACCATCATACAAACCAACATAACACAACTGATGACATTTAACACAGTAAACATGCAACAGTTAATTGAAATGCTAAATTTTTGTTCCTACAGGAGAAGGCAGTCTGGAAGGCGAAGGGATATGGTCAGAAGTCCTCAGGACTTTGGACAGATGGACACGGTAAGCCAGTGGCCCCCAGGGCATATCTCCCAAGCCTGGCTGAGGCGGCACATGGTCTGACTCATCTGGGCAAGGAAGGTATGTGCAAATTGGTAAGAGCCAACTGGAGTGCACCAGGGTTCTCTTCTCATGCAGGTAAGAAAGCAATGACATGTCTTACTTGCCTGAGGAAGAATATTGGTAAGACAATACCAACGGAGCCATCCTATATCCCTCCTACAGACGGACCTTTCCAGGTAATACAAATTGACTTCATACAGTTACCACCCTGTAGGATTTTAAAGTATGTGTTAGTATGTACTGATGTCTTTTCAAACTGGGTAAAAGCATTCCCGCTGCCACAAATACTGCCGTGTTCACTGCAAAGAAAATCGTGCAGGCAGGAATTTGTGTGTAGATATGGTATCCCTAGAGTGATTGAAAGTGATAGGGGTACCCATTTTACAGGTGAAGTCTTTCAGGTCATGTGCAAACTGATGGGTATTAATAGTAAGCTGCATACTCCATACCGGCCACAGGCCAGTGCGAAGGTGGAGAGAATGAACAGCACTATTAAGAACAAGCTGAGCAAAGTGATAGCTGAAACTGGACTGTTGTGGCCAGAGGTACTACCACTAGTGTTGTACAGCATCAGAACCACTCCCAGGTCACCGCTTAACTTATCACCCTTCAAAGTTCTCTTTGGACGACAACCTCATGTAATGATAGACCCCCAGGGTGATTTGAAGTGCAATAATGAAATAACTGTGCAACATTTGGTTAGGATGAGCCAGCAACTGAGAAACCAGCAAAGGAATTTAAAACTGGCGATTCCTGACCTACCAAACAGTAATTGTCATGACATTGAGCCTGGGGATTATGTGATGATTCGAAATTTTCTACGCTCAGGTTGCCTCATTGACAGGTGGGAAGGACCGTATCAAGTTTTGTTGACCAGCACGACAGCACTAAAGGTTGCCGAGACAGAGACTTGGGTCCACTCGTCCCACTGCAAGCAGGTCGCTGACCTGGAGAAAACTTGTGACAAAGAGAAAGGTGAAGAGAACCTCTTATAATTAGAGAATCTATTCCGGGAAAGCGGAGAGGCAGGACTGTTGGATGGTACCTGAGCGTGGAGAGCATCAAAATCAAGGACGGTTGTCGTAACATTTTTCTTTTTCACCCCCCACTGTATTCTTCTTTTTTTTCTCTTCCTATTTTTGCTCCTTAACGAAATGGATCCACACCAAGACTGTGTTCCGTCTTTTTCTGGTGACTCTGTTTTTGATCAGGACAATCTGTTTTTGTGAGGTCCCCCGAGACATCGAGCAAGGATCTGGAATGGGTTCTGATGGAGAGTACGGATTTGTAGTACCCCACAGCGCATCACTTTGGGTAAGGCTGGTATCAGTAAGAGATCTGGAAGTCACGGAGCTCGGAGGCAATGTGAAGGGTTATTGTCTGATGAATACTGCATATGTGCGCGCGGCGATAATATAGTCGAAGATGGGTGCATCCAGAGATGTCAGTGAAACAGTAATATCGACATGAGCGGACATCCTTTGAGTGATTGCCACTCATTAGTGGGTACGGTCTTAAACCAAACAGAATGCTGGGTGTGCTCACAAGTACCTCAAGGACAGAGTAAGTTAGGATTAGTGCCATACCCTTTAACAATAGATGAGGTACTCGAATTACAAGGGGGGAGACCGGTGGACAAGAAATTCAATATAGCTAGGCCCCCTAGCTTGAAGCTCCACCAGTACCACGTAGATAGGTCATTGTTGTGTTTTAACGTGTTCAATTTCCGGAAACCAGGAAATTGGGAAGTGACATGGAATAACCAGACAAAGACCTTTTCACATAGAGCTGATAAAGTACCTATCGACTCCGAACTTGTACGTAAGATAGACACAAGTGGGAAGTACTTTCAGTATAGGTATACATGTGGGATCAAAACCATGTGGGCTGGAAAAGTGTCGCAGGGGTATTGTGCCCACATCATCCAGCCCGATACTTGTACTGAGCAAATAAGAGAACTGGGGACCGGTTTATTTATAAGGAAGATATGTGATATGGTGTTGTTGCATTTTGTCCCTTATGTTCTTCCAGATGATGCCTACTTCATATGTGGAAGGAAAGCGTACAAGTGGCTTACTCCGAGCTCTGAAGGGTTGTGTTATATTGGCAGAGTACTGCCAGAAGTTATGACCATTGCACACAACAAAATGAAAGATATTCACCGCAAGGCTCAAACTCCTTATACTCATGCACATTATGAACACATTGTCAAGAGACACCTCATAGATAGGACAGAGCACGCAGCCTCTGATTTGATCCATGAATCCACCGGGATTCAAATTCTTCTCGCATTAGACATCACTCATACTGCCAGAGGAATTATAAATTATAGGTAAATCCATGCGCTAGCAAACTTGATAGATAATATCACTGAGATGTATGATGGCACCTTCAGGTATGCGGGCAGGGAGTTACAAGCCTACAAGAAGGAGCTGGTCCAGCATAGAATGGTCCTGAATTATGTCACGGCTGTGACAGGTGGGTACTGTGTTACTCTGGCAACTCAATATGGTGTGAAGTGCTGTACGTATATTAGGAATAGCACTGAAGACCCAACGGAGATCATCGATCAAAAGATGAACGAGATCTTGCAGTTGAAGTGGGAGTTCAGACAGAAACACAACCTTACCTTGACGGCTGTGGGTAATGAATTGACCGGCTAGGCCTCATGGTTGAACCCACTCAAATGGTTTTCTGTGTTAGGAGAGTGGGCGCAAAATGTAATTGCAAGTGTGGGAAAGTTTCTCCTCTGTATCCTGGGTGTCGTCATAGCTATATGTTTGATATTTAGATGTGTTTGAATTTTGACGTGGCGCAAACACAGGACAAATTTGATGAGTCTAAGGAGCGAGGGCGTTGTAGCAGCAGCCGATTTGATTTATGATCCATCCGTAGAAACAATGTTATGATTAGGATTGCAAATAAATTTCATGGCCTGTTTCTTTTTCTGTTTTCCCCTCTACCCAGAGACATCCCACCGGAAAAGACTTCAACATACCCAAATTTGTGTAAATGTATTTTTATGTGTCTTACCCTCATCTCTGCAATCTTCAATTAATGGCACACATAGTCGATAAATGTTATCCACACATATTAGCATACACATACGTCTCCCCCACATGTATCATCAGATAAATGTGCTCCCCATTTGTTGGTATAAGAAGCCGGAAAGGTGAAGGCTAATGGCCTATGCCTAGAAAGACCTCGGTAGTGTTTGTTTGCCCATGTACAGACCCTTAATACGGGATGAGAAGGATTTAATGTATACTTCGCAGTACCTCGAAGCTTACTTAGAACATATACGGCACGATGATACATGCCCCTCAGACATTAATTCATACATACATGCTTTTTCCTATCCCACTAGGCTATACATTTCCCACCTACAAATCCCCCCCGGTCACTCGAACTTTGTATATAATGTATATGTAATATTTTCAGTTTTATTAGTTATGTGTGGCAGTTATTGTTTACTGCCAAAGGGTGGACTGTCGAAGTCGAAAATATTGTAGCCACATGCATCACGTGCAAACACCACACAGAGTGGCCTCTGTGCGCATGCTTGTTCTGCCGTGCATGCGCATACCCGCACGTTGTGTATTTTGGCTTACGAGGTCCTGCGTATTAACGCGTGGTATGAGTAAATACAGTAGCATATGCATTCGCATGGAAAAGCCACAAAGACATATCTCATATTTAATCCACATAGTGCATAATTTACACATAGCCTACACGCACCACACTAGCAAGTTACATTTACTTTGGAAGTATAACAACAGAGGGATTTAACTTTACAGGATATGAGGGGACAGAATTAGGTTAGGGGGTGGTGTTTGGTATCCAGCTGTAGAGTATTTCAAGTGCAATATTCCGATTGCAGTTTGCAGAAAGTAGCACGCTCCTGCGCATATATATGCGCAGGAGTACAATATTAATATTACACTGTATTTACTGTACTCTTGGAGAATATCTGCAAGTGCACCTGGACCAGGCATCGCCCACCTATTCAAACCGACCTATGACACCTCCTGTACTTTAAATGACCAGCCATTTGACCTATGGGTGAAGAGATTACAGTTTCCTTTGTTTCATGCTTTGGACCATTGTATAAAAGCCAAACCTCCTGGCTGGTCTCAGACACATTCTCTGAAGGTCATCTTTCCAGACTGACTGAGGACCGGGACCGGGTGGCGCAGGCGAACAAACGTATGTATCATTGGTTGTAGCTTCTTCTCTTGTGTTATTGTATTTCTGTTGTACCCCCTTTTAAGTAAATATTTGTTGCTGCGTTGGACCACAACATTACATATACAATTGGTGTCACATTCCTTTCCTGTTAGGGGTTATAAAGTGTATTCCGCTGCATGTGTAGCTACTTTGTGTTTACAGCGTGATGGCGTGCTTACGCAACGTGTACGCATTTCATAGGAGTTTACACACACACGCTTAGCGGTCGCAGCGGCCTGAACATTTCTGTATTTAAGGTATTGCTTTTTCTTCCTGTAAGTTAAACGAACTTAACAATGCCCATGGGCCTTCCATCCTACTCCATGACATGGGCCTGACGCCCGACACACTGGTGGTCTAGGGTGGTCATGAAGAAAAGGTGTCCCACTGGGACTTTACCCACGCTGTTGATCTTGGGGGTCACAGAGGGGTACACCCCCCACTCCTCAGCTTGCCAGGTGTCCTCTCTAGCCTCTCGGTGCTGGCTTGACTCTCATTGGACTTTGCTTTAATAGCTAGGGTACCAGTATAAGCTCTTTTGCAAGAGTCTCCTTGCTGTCACGGCTTATGCGTCCTGGAGTCTTCTGGTGTCTTCTATTTTCCTTCCGTGATTCTTTGAGTCCTCTGTTTTCCGTCACCTTTGAGCTTTCCATCAAGTAACCTCTTCTGTGCCATGTCGTCCGTACACGTTTGGGATCTCTTCTATGCTTCCTCTCTGCTGTCGTACTGACTTTGTGACCGTTTCAACTGGGGCATGTGATGACACAGTTGCAATAAGTTGCTGCGTTTGGTTGCGGCCAGTGCTAAATTTCAAAAGCCGCATTGGCTCCTCTGTCAGCGCTGGTATCTGATGCCCGATCCCAGTGCCTGCCACAGATGTGTCACCAGCAGCACACATATCTGTCTGGCACATTTCTGGACTGTCTGGAGTAATCCTTCAGGTTGTCTTAAGCAAATGCCTAGGTTGTCTATGCCCAGGGCCAGCCTTGTACCCTGCTATCTGTTGGGAAAGCATTGGATTAGAGGGACTCTAAAGTTGGGTACACACTAGACGATGTGTTTACCCAGCGGGATCTGGCACATTGTTCAAATTATCATCTAGTGCAGGCCTGGCCAACCTGTTGCTCTCCAGCTGTTGTGAAACTACACATTCCAGCATGCTCTGTCACAGTAGCATTTCCTAATAGCAAAAGTGTAGCAGGGCATGCTGGTACTTGTAGTTTTATAACAGCTGGGGAGCCGCAGGTTGGCCAGGCCTGATCTAGTGTGTACCCAGCATAATAGGCAGATTTCATTGATAATGGGAGATTTTAAAAACACAGTGGCACACGGGTTTCCTATTCAATTAGAGGAAAGAAAAAGAGATGCAGTGATTTCTAGAAAGTCTAATTTTTCCTAAAATCATTATTTTTCTGAAAAATCAGCTGGACTTGCTCTGGCACCCTTGCGGAAACCCCACCACCACCAACCCCCCCCACCCCAAGGAGTAATTATGCAATTGGATGTTTCCAATTAGCTTAATTAGTCAGTAATTACTCACATTCCAAAGTGGGGTCTTCTTCAACCAGCATCGGGATCCTGTCTTCTGCAGCAGCGGTGTGTGCAAGTGTGTGTGTGTGTTTTAGTGTGTGTACTATGTGTGAGTGTGTGTAAGTGAAGTGTGTGACCCCCATGTGTGTGTAACCCCCCCACCTCCATCACCCCAAAGCAGAGCCGTAACTATGTGTTGGTGAGAGAGGCATTGCACACAGCGCAATGCGCTGTGAGGCGGAAAAATCTCTGCATGCACCCGCCGGGCCACGCCACACTACCGCCCTACATCGCCGCTAATTAGCTGCAGCGCTGCCCGAGGAGCACGGTATGGTCTACCAGGTGCCATGCTCTACATCCCCCTTCACCTCCCCCACCCCAGACTGGGCTGCACCGCTCCCCTCCACTCACCAGCGTTACTAGTGGAGTGGAGGAGGAGGACTGTGTCACCCCGGCAGCAGCTGATCTTGGGGGAGGAGGCTGAGCATCCTCTTCACAAATCCTTTCTCCCCTCAGCTGCGCCGGGCGTGATGTCATCATGTGCGCCCACACAGCGTTCGGCGCCTGACAGGGGGAGCTGCAGCCGCGGAAGAGCCAGGGAAGGTGTGGATGGAGCAGAGACCCGTGCACCAGCGCCTGTCAGCGCTGCACTCCTCATTCCAGGGATCGGATTCACTGGAGCAGACACCACCACAACCACCACCACAGGGTAGGGACTTATAACAACCCCCCATCCCCCCTCCCTGGTGTGCCTCTCACTTGCGCTCTCCATAGCTCTCCCCTCTATATACCGCTCACCTCTATCCCAAATCCTCGCCCCATGTTACTCTCACCTGCTCTCTCCGTAGCCCTCCCCCATGTTACTCTCACCTGCTCTAACCCTAGCCCTCCCCATGTTATTCTCGCCTGCTCTCTCCTAGCCCTTCCCCATGTTACTCTCACCTACTCTAACCCCAGCCCTCCCCCATGTTACTCTCACCTGCTCTAACCCTAGCCCTCCCCCATGTTACTCTCACCTGCTCTCTCCCTAGCCCTCCCCATGTTACTCTCACCTACTCTAACCCTAGCCCATCCCCATGTTACTCTCACCTACTCTAACCCTAGCCCCCCCCCCATGTTACTCTCACCTACTCTAACCCTAGCCCCCTCCCCCCGCGTTCCTCACACCTGCTCTCTCCCTAGCCCTCCCCCCATGTTCCCCTCACCTGTTCTCTCCCTAGCCCTCCCTCTGCGTGCCTCTCACCTGCTCTTACCCTAGCCTTCCCCCCCACATTCCTCTTACCTGCTCTCTCCCTAGCCTTCCCCCCCACATTCTTCTCACCTGCTCTTTCCCTAGCCCTCCCCCTGTGTGCCGCTCACCTGCTCTTTCCCTAGCTCTCCCCCAGTGTTCCTTCCACCTGCTTTCTCCCTAGCTCTCACCCAGTGTGCCACTGTGCTGCTGTAATGTGTAAAAAAGAGGGATTCTGCCTGCCTAATGTGTACAAAAGGGGGACTCTGCTGCCTAATGTGTAAAAAGGGGGACTCTGCTGCCTAATGTGTAAAAAGGGGGACTCTGCTGCCTAATGTGTAAAAAAGGGGACTCTCTCCCTAGCCCTCCTTCTGCGTTCCTCTCACCTGCTCTCTCCTTAGCCCTCTCCCAGTGTTCCTCCCATCTGCCTACTCCCTTGCGCTCACCTAGTGTGCCACTCTGCTGCTGTAATGTGTAAAAAGGGGGACTCTGCTGCCTAATGTGTAAAAATGGGGACTCTGCTTCAGTATTGTGTAAAAAAGGGGGACTCTGTCTGCCTTATTTGAAAAAAAGGTGGACTCCCCCTGCTGTTACAGTATGTGTAAAAAGGGGACTCTGCCTGCTGTTACAGTATGTGTAAAAAGGGGACTCTGCCTGCTGTTACAGTATGTGTAAAAAGAGGACTCTGCCTGTTGTAATGTGTAAAAAGGGAAACTGCTGCTGTAATGTGCAAAAAGGGGGACTCTACCTGCTGTAATGTGTAAAAGGGAGCTCTGCGGCCACGCCCCTATACTTTTTGCGCGCGCCAGCGGCAAGCACTGGCCCTGATTTGTATGGGGGGGGGGGGGGCCGCCGGTACTGTTTCTTGCACACAGCGCTAAAATGTCTAGTTACGGCACTGCCCCGGAGACAGCAGCAGAGAGAATTACATCTCCCAACAGCCCCCTCCACAGTGCAAAGGGCAGACCACCGGACTGGTAAGGTTCTTTTTTTCTTGCACCGCAGGGTTTTCAAAGCTGAAAACCCCAAGTGCATTTATTTTTTAATTGGATACTGCGAGTATCGGAAGTGCACATACCCGCGGTAATGCAAAATTGGGTGCGAGGTATGCAAGGTTTTTTTATGGTGAAAACCTCACCCCCAATTGAATACCCACCTAAGAACTGTCTCACCGCAAGTAGGCAGTGGCAAATATCCCATTAGGCACGCAAGGCACATGCCTAAGGGTGCCACTTGTTTGGGGGCGGGACTTGGATGCTTGTGTTGGTACTTTCAGCACAAAAGGTACCAGCAACTGCAGAATATTTCCACTGTACTGTTACGTACCACGTGCCATCTTGAATGGAGTGCAAATGGGTACTACATGTACAGACTGCCTCTGTAAGCTGTCCTATTTAGTAAATATGTATACATACAGTAATTAAAAATAATAAAATATCATAGTTGTGTTTTTTTTAATTATTATATTAAATTGGCTAAAATCAAATGAGGGCTTAAAACCAATCAATAAAAACAATAAAATTAGGCAGACGGGGGCGGACATTACTGTTGTGCATGTAGGGGTATATTTACTGAAGCTTCTAAAATTGAAAAGTGGTGATGTTGCCCATAGCAACCAATTATATTCTGTCTATTACTTTCGAGGATGCAATAGAGAAATGATAGAATCTGATTGGTTGCTAAGGGCTACATCACCAATTTTAGAATTGTTTTTAGTAAATACAGTATATACCATAGAGCTTAAACCACATCAGATCATGTTACTGCAGCAACCTTTTTATGCTGTGCACCATCCCCTCTGCCCACACCCACAGTACTAGCATAAACAGAAGTAGTGCCGGTATCCAACTTATATGGCGCACCCAAAACAAAACATTTTTCTTTGCATATTTTCAAAGTGCATGCATATTTTGGAACATTCAGAGGAATGAAGAAGTAAAGATAAGCACACACACAAAAATAGACACATTCCTGCATTGATACACGTTTTCATACTACTGATACAGAAAGCGAATGCTAATGTTTTGTCTTTCTCCATTAAAACTCAAAGTTCTGTAGAGAAAAAAATGAACAGAAATAAATATCTAAACAGAATACGGAATGTCGAATTCTAGCATTTAATTTGTAGTAGCTCATTTTGCGCTAAATCCAGACAGATGGTGCAATTTTGAAATTTGGTAAAACTATTTTGCTCTTCTGGGAAATGGAGGGTTACATTGAATGGGGTATGGGACTCAGGGTCGACACCAATTATGTCAACACCCATTGGGTCGACACCCATTGGTCGACAGTGGCTAGGTCGACACTAGAAATAGGTCGACGCTGCCATTAGGTCGACATGAACAAGGTCAACATGAAATAAGGTCACCATGAGTTTTTTATGTTTTTTTGGTGTCGTCTTCTCTGTCAAGTGATCAGGAACCCCAATTAATGCACCGTGTCCCCTTGAATGGCTCACCTTGCTCGCCATGCTGCGGCAAGGTACCTCGCTCCGCTACCGCTGCATTCGGCACAGGTTACCATTCCCAATCGTAGTCCACGTGGATTGTAAAGTATGAAAAAGTCCAACAATTTTATTTTTTTAAAACTCATGTCGACCTTTTTTCATGTTGACCTTGTTCATGTCGACCTAATGGCCGTGTCGACCTATTTATAGTGTCGACCTATCCACTGTTGACCAATGGGTGTCATCCTAATGGGTGTCGGCCTAATTGGTGTCGACCCAGAGTCCGGATACCCATTGAATGTACAGTACCTGATATCTACGTATATAAAAGTCAGATACCACTGACTGAATCACTGACACATTGTTCTTCACGAAATCTCCGGAACCATGAGAACTAGGAACTTGAAATTTGGACAGTAGCTTTGTTTTTTGACGTAGTCACCCACTGAGAAGGGATTTTTCAAAAGTCCACCCCCAAAGCGATGAAAGGGGTGAAAAAAGCCAAATACCACTGACTGACTCACTGACTCATCACGAAATCTCTGGAACCATGAGGACTAGGAATTTGGACAGTAGCTTTGTTTTGTGACGTAGTCACCCACTGAGAAGGGATTTTTCAAAAGTCCACCCCCAAAGCGATGAAAGGGGTGAAAAAAGCCAAATACCACTGACTGACTCACTGACTCATCACAAAATCTCCGGAACCATGAGGACTAGGAATTTGGACAGTAGCTTTGTTTTGTGATAGGTACCCACTAAGTAGGGATTTTTTCAAAAGTCCATCCCCAAATGAGTGAAGAGTGTTTTTTATAAATTCTTCAATCTCTTTTACTCCAGATAAGATTTAAATTTGGTTTATGCATACAAACGTTACCAAATTAAGGGGGTAATTCAGACCTGATATCTAGCACGTGATTTTTGCACTGCTGCGATCAGATAGTCGCCGCCTACAGGGAGAGTGTATTTTAGCTGTGCAAGTGTGCGAACGCATGTGTAGCAGAGGTGTACAAACTGATTTTGTGCAGTCTCTACGCAGCCCAGGACTTACTCAGCCGCTGCGATCACTTCAGCCTGTCCGGGGCCGGAATTGATGTCAGACACCCGCCCTGCATACACTTGGACACGCCTGCATTTTTCCAAACACTCCCAGAAGATGGTCAGTTGACACCCACAAATGCCCTCTTCCTGTCAATCTCCTTGTGATCGCCTGTGCGAATGGATTCTTTGCACAAACCCATTGCTGAGCGGCGATCCGCTTTGTACCCGTGTGACACGCCAGTTTAGACCTGATCACCTGCTGTGCGAAAACGCAGTCTAGCGATCAGTTCTGAATAACCCCCTAAGTGCCTAAGTAGGTGTATATATTTTTATCAGCATATTATTTAGGTTTAAAAATTATTATTTTTTTTAAAGATCCTTTTACCAACAATCTGTCGATTTTTGTTTCATTTTAAATTGGAGGATTATTTGGGGCTTCTTTAGCATCCACCCGAAACTGTCTTCATTCCGAGAATTCCTTTGATCCCATCAGACTACCATTTCCAGTTCAAACAGCTCCAGTTCCCAGTAAAGGTCTGCTACGCCATGACCATTAACAAAGCCCATTTTCACGACAGGAGAAGGGACTAGCGGCTAATGCCATTCAAACCCAAAGAAGCTAAGTGTGTCAGGGTGGGCGCCCTGTGGAATCCAGTGTACCTCTCAGTAAGAGATTTAACAATGGTAAGTCTACCATAAATCTCCTTTTCTGCAGCGGGGTACACTGGTATTCCACAGGGAATAATATCGGGGATGTCCTAAAGCAGTTCCTCATGGGATGGAACGCACTGTAGTGGGCACAAGAACCCGGCGTCCAAAGGAAGCATCCTGGAGGCGGAAGTATCAAAGGCATAGAACCTGATGAACATGTTCACTGAGGACCACGTAGCCGCCTTGCACAATTGTTCTGTGGATGCGCCACGGCGGGCCGCCCAAGAAGGTCCAACAGACTGAGTAGAATGGGCTTTGATAGCAGCAGGAGCTGGGAGCCCAGCCTGCACATAGGCTTGTGCAATCACCATTCTAAGCCATCTGGCCAAGGTTTGCTTATTCGCAGGATAGCCACGTTTGTGAAAACCGAAAAGTACAAAAAGGGAATCTGACCTCCTGATAGAGGCAGTCCTTTCCACATAAATATGGAGAGCCCGTACCACAGCCAAAGATCTTTCTTTGGAGGACACACCAGAAGAGTTGAAGGCCGGAACCACAATCTCCTGGTTAAGGTGAAAAGATGATACCACCTTAGGAAAATAACCAGGGCAAGTACTAAGAACTACCCAGTCACGATTAAATATTAGAAAGGGTGGACGACAGGACAAAGCGCCTAAGTCCGACACCCTCCTAGCAGAGGCAATAGCCAACAGAAACACGACCTTAAGCGTAAGGCATTTAGGGTCCACAGACTCAAGAGGTTCAAATGGAGACTCTTGATGGGCATTCAGAACAACAGACAGATCCCACGGAGCCACAGAAGGGACATAGAGAGGCTGAATCCATAGAACACCCTGAGTGAAAGTGTGAACGTCAGGAAGAGACACAATTTTTCTCTGAAACCTCACCGGCAAGGCAGATATATGGACCTTGAGGGAGGCCAGACAAAGTCCCAAGTCTAGGCCCTGTTGTAGAAAAGCCAAAAGTCTGGAAGTTTTGAAAGTATATGCATTATAATTCTTAGTAGCACACCAGGTGAAGTAAGAATTCCAGACCCTGTAATAAATCCGAGTCGAAGCAGGTTTACGTGCTTTCAGCATAGTTTGAAGGACCGCCTCAGAGAATCCTTTTGCTTTCAGGAGAGATGCTTCAAGAGCCACACCGTCAAAGACAGTCTGGCCAGGTCCGGGTAGACACAAGGGCCCTGAACGAGGAGGTCTGGGCGTTGAGGAAGTAGAAGAGGACACTCTATCGAGAGACCCTGCAGGTCTGAGGACCAATGCTGTCTGGGCCACGCTGGAGCGACTAGAAGTAGTATTCCTCCTTCTTGCTTGAACTTCCGTATTACCCTGGGCAGGAGTGACACCGGAGGAAACACATACGGCAGCCAAAAGTTCTGTGGAATTGCCAGTGCATACACGAACGCTGCTTGAGGATCCCTAGGCCTTGCTCCGAAGACCGGAACCTTGTGAATGTGTTGAGATGCCATCAGGTCTACATCTGGTAGGCCCCATTTGTCCACTAGGAGTTGAAAGACTTCTGGATGAAGACTCCACTCTCCGGTGTGCACGTCCTGACAACTGAGGAAGTCCACATCCCACTTGAGGACTCCCGGAATGAACACTGCCAATAAGGCTGGTAGATGACTTTCTGCCCATTGGAGAATTTTTGACACTTCCATCATTGCCATGCGTCTTCAAGTGCCGCCTTGATGATTTATGTACGCCACCGTGGGGGCGTTGTCTGATTGTACTTGAACAGTTCTGTACCAGAGGCAGGGCATGTGTCAACGCATTGTACACTGCCCGCAATTCCATAATGTTTATCGGGAGGAGAGATTCCTCCCTGGTCCACCGACCCTGGAGAGAGTGATGCTCCAACAATGCACGCCAACCTCGCAGACTGGCGTCCGTTGTCAGGAGGACCCAGATGGTGATCCAGAAAGGATGGCCCTTGCTCAACTGTTGGTTCTGTAGCCACCAGCTCAGTGACAGACGAACCTCCGGAGACAAGGAGATCATTTGAGACCTGATCCGATGAGGCAGGCTGTCCCACTTGGAAAGGATTAACCTCTGCAGAGTGCGGGAATGAACTTGTACGTACTCTACCATGTCGACAGCCGACACCATGAGGCCTAGTACTTGCATCGCCGAGTGTATCGACACTCTCTGGTGAGAGAGGAAGTATCTGATCTTCTCCTGAAGTTTCAGTACCTTTTCTGGAGACAGAAACAGTCTTTGGCTGTGTGTGTCCAGTAGCACCCCCTGGTGCACCATGCTCCAAGCAGGGACCAGCGAAGACTTCTTCCAATTGATGAGCCACCCATGGTCTTGTAGGAATTGGACCAACATCTCCAGTTGACTGAGGAGGGCATCTTGGGAATTTGCCAGAATCAGCAAGTCGTCCAGATACGGCAGGATCTGGATTCCCTGACGACGGAGGAAAGCCATCATCATGGCCATGACCTTGGTAAAAATCTGAGGTGCCATGGCTAGTCTGAATGTCAGAGCCTTGAATTGAAAATGAAGGTTGCCAATAGCAAATCGCAGATATTGCTGATGCGACATGGCAATAGGAATATGCAGGTAAGCATCCTGTATGTCCAGTGATACCATATAGTCCTCGGGATCCATGGCCAGCACAATAGAGCGCAGGGTTTCCATACGGAATTTGGACACTCACAAACTTGTTCAATGATTTGAGGTTGAGGATAGGCCGGAAAGACCCATTTGGTTTCGGAACTAGAAACATGGTCGATTAGTATCCCCTGCCTCTCTGGGACAACCAGGTGTAGGGCTTGTGGGATTGTACAACCAGGTGTAGAGCTTGCGCTTTCAATGGATCCAAGGGGATTACCGTTGAACAGAACTGGCAAGGGGGGCGCCTCTTGAAAGAGATTGCATACCCGTGAGAGACAACTTTCCGCACCCAGGCATCTGAAGAAGTCTGTAACCAGGCCCATGCGAACTTCAGAAGTTGGCCTCCCATCCTGGGGTCTCCCAGGGGAATGCCCGCCCCATCATGCAGCAGGCTTGTCTTGTTTGGAAGCAGGCTGACCGGCGCCCCAGGATTGTTTAGATTTAGGCTTAGTGGTTTTGGAATCACCAGCCTGTCACGGATTCGCTTGACCCTTTGCTTACCCTGGAGGACGAAAGGAACGAAAGATGGTGATTTTAGCCTTTGGAGTAGAAGGGTTAGAATTTGGGAGACACGCAGTCTTGGCCGTAGCCAAGTCAGTTACGATCTTGTTCAGATCCTCCCCAAATAGGATGTCTCCCTTAAAAGGGAGCACCTCCAAGGTCTTTTTGGAGTCCAGGTCCACCTTCCAGGACCTCAACCACATAATTCAACGAGCCAGGATAGACGTAGTAGATGCCTTGGCCACCATTTCTCCTGCATCAGAGGCAGCCTCCTGAATATAATGGGAGGCTGTGGTAATATAAGACAGATATTGTCTGGCAGTGACAGAAAAATCCTGAGGCAACTCATCTTCAATTGTCTGAACCCAAACTTCAATTCCCTTTGCAGCCCAAGAGGCTGCCATACTGGGTCTTTGCACAGGACCGGTAAGAGTGTAAATAGACTACAGGCAACCCTCCACACGCTTATCCGTTGGTTCCTTCAGCAAGGTGACGGTGGTGACAGGCAGAGTTGAGGACACCACAAGATGGGCAACATGAGAGTCCACTGGCGGTGGAGTCTCCCATTTGTTACTCAACTCAGCAGGGATAGGGTAATGAGCTAGCATCTTCTTGGACAGGGAAAACTTCTTTCCTGGAGAAGCCCAGGATTCCTGACATATGTCAGTTAAATGGTCAGAGTGTGGTAAGACTACCTTAGCAACCTTCTTACATTTGAATATATCAGGTTTCTTAGATGTAGAAGTGGGCTCAGCGTCATCCTCCATTTGGAGAATCAGCTTAATAGCCTCCACTAGGTCAGGAACATCAACCTGTGTTATAGAATCCTCATCAAAAGCAACTGTATCAGTGTCTGATGCATCAGTGTATTCCCCATCTTCATCAGAAGAATTATCCGAAATATTAGTGGATTGGGAGGAAGAAATGGCCTGCTTAGAGGACCCCATGGTCCCTTTCGGGGGCTGAGGGGTAGGTTGAGCAATCAAAGATTGATATAATTTTTGCACCTGAGTAGCTAGTGAATCCGCCCATGGTGGGTTCACCACAGGGACAATATGTGGCTGTAATGGCACAGGAGGGCCCACAGGGGGCGTGAGACGCGTTACCAGTGTAGATAGCATATTTGAAAATGCTACCCAGGGTGGTTCCTGAGTGGCAACAGGTGCTACGGGCTTGCTGGGAGATGTATGACACCTAGTGCCTGAACCAGTAGCTAAAGCGGGTGTAGTCTGCGGGCCAGCATACCGCCGCTGGGATCCCGACCGCCAGCATACCAACAGCTGGGCAAGCACTAATGAGCCCTTTGCGGGCTCGCTGCGCTCGCCACGCTGCTGGCACGGTGGCGCTACACGCTATTTATTCTCCCTCTAGGGGGGTCGTGGACCCCCATGACGGAGAATATGTGTCGGCATGCCGGCAGTCGGGATCCTGGCGCCGGTATGTTGGTCGCCAGGATCCTAGCCGGCAGCATACTGAAGACCACCCGCTAAAACTTCCCCCTCAGGTAAATCCGTGGCGCAAGCACTGCATGATGCAGGAGCATCCGCGGATTTCCCGCCCTGTGTAGCAGACATTCTAAGGAATGTAGCCTTAGAGTGTGACAGTACAAACTAGCCAGACAAATATAAAACCTGCAAATAACCCCCTGTGTTATGTTACAGCAAATACCGAGCACACACAGAGGATTTGAGCGGTATGAGGTTACTGAAACATACAGAGAAAATTACAAAATAGTATATCCTGTGTAGTACTCAGGGCCGGATCTAGACCTTGCTTCATGGAGAAGGGGTGTGGTCAGTTATGCCCCCTGTAGCTGTGCCCCCAGTACTGTGCCCCCTGTAGAGTTGTGCTCCCAGTAGTATTGCCCCAGGACTGTGCCCCCTTTAGAGTTGTCCCCCCAGTAGTATTGCCCCCAGTACTGTGCCCCCTGTAGAGATGTGCCCCATAGTTTCGCCGTTTACACAAAAAAAAATTAAAATAAATTAATACTTACAATCCCCGCTCTTGCTTCCCGTCCGCTGCTGTCCTCCGTCTCCGGCCGCCGGCGCCGCTCCTCGGATCTATGGGAGAGACGTCTCTCCCATAGCACCTCATAGACACTAGAGGTCAATTATGACCTCTAGCGTGTATGTGTAGCTCCCACAATGCAGTGCAGTGAGCGATGACACAGCAATGGGCATCTAAACAGCACCGGGTGGCACAAGTAGCAAATCTTGCGGCGGCGCACTCCGGAAGTTGGTGCCCCGGGCAAAAATCCTGCTTGCCCGTGGCAAGATCCGCTACTGGTAGTAATATATATATATATATATATGAGAACTTGACGCACCTAGCCTCCCATGGTACAGAATATAGTGATAGCGAGTAGTGTGATACACAAGAATGGAATCCACACAACAGCACCAGGCACACACAGTCACATGTACAATGCAGAAGTTATTACATACAGTATAAACAATAAAACTGCACTGGACTAGTAATTTTCATATTACTATGTATGAGTATAAATATAACAATGCACAGTAGCTAGATACTGGATGTATATAACAGAATACTTGCACTAAATATTCAGATAGCAGTACATTTGTTCTTAACTAACGCTGTCTAAAATGACATGTAGAATACTTACAGTAATAGCCATTAAATGCACAGGGAATGAGGGAGAGAGAAATGTAGCTCCAGGGCAGGAACACCAGCAGTAGATGGCACCCGGAGATGGGGGAGGGACTACAGGTCAGTGCCTTATCCCCTATGCTGGACTTCATCACCGGGTACTGTGGAGCCTATAGTAAATGGATTTTAGTAAATCTGACCTGTGCTTCCTTGCCCTGGTGGATATAGTGGGGTCCCTGTGCAGTACAGTGTCCACACCAGTGGCGCAGTCCATCTCCTGGGACCGTTATTCGGCAGGTCCCACCTGGGGGACCCTCCTACCTCCTTCCTGATGTGCAGCCACGTGATCCAGGAGAGCATCAGTGGTGTGTGCCTGAAGTCCGCTGCGCCTCTGCTGCAAGTACCCGGGAACCATGCCGCGGGAGTATGTAGTGCTGCTGGGGGAGGTGATGGAGCCGCAGCACAGTGTGTCAGAATGACATATAAAGTGCTGCGGCCCTTGAAGTCTTCTAAAAAAGATCTTTTCAGGGCTGCCTAGCGCAGCCCCACCTGTTAGCTGCCTGCACTGCAGGCACCAACTTACAAACTGAGCTCCAGTGCCTGTACGCGGGGCTATAGAGGAGGCCGCGCAGTGCATCCTGGGAACAATTAAAGCTTTAGCCTGTTGGTGCCACGGATTAAGATCCAACTCAACACCCCGACGTTATTCCCTGTGGAATACCAGTGTACCCCGCTGCAGAAATTAGAAATTCCATAGCGAAGCACGGGTATTCAGCTAGTATTTTAAAAATGAGAGGGGTTGGGGGGGGGGGGGGGGGAGATCAAATACTAGCTCAATACACTAGCTCAATACTCATAAAAGTATGCCTAGTATTTATGCAACATGCAAAAGCAGACAGTGGGGCTAATTCAGGTTGGATCTCAGTGTGCGATTCAACCGGAATTTTTGCTGAAAAGTTGCGGGCGCATGAGCAGGACACCTGCATTTTCTGTGGGAAGGCTGCAGAAAATGCGATTGCCGCTGCCTGTCAATAAGGCAGAGGTGGGTGCTGTGGCACGAATGAGGGCGTGGCAGGGGTGTAATCGCGGCAGCTGCGTGACATCACACGCAGCAGCGATGGATAAGATGGCACCGGGACTCCTGCGGGCGCAGCTAAGCTGTGCCAGCAGGAGCTATCTTTAGTTTCTGATGACAAGCAGAAATTGCGAAGCGATCGCAATGTCTGCTTGTTGAAGGGGGGAGGCGCTGGTCAGTATTAGAGATGAGCGGGTTCGGTTCCTCGGAATCCGAACCCCCCCCGAACTTCAGCCTTTTTACACGGGTCCGAGGCAGACTCGGATCTTCCCGCCTTGCTCGGCTAACCCGAGCGCGCCCGAACGTCATCATCCCGCTGTCGGATTCTCGCGAGGCTCGTATTCTATCGCGAGACTCGGATTCTATATAAGGAGCCGCGCATCGCCGCCATTTTCACACGTGCATTGAGATTGATAGGGAGAGGACGTGGCTGGCGTCCTCTCCGTTTATAGTTACTGTTAGTTAGTTGATCTGATTGCTGCTTAGCTTATTGTGGGGAGGATTGGGGAGAGCTGTTAGGAGGAGTACAGTCAGTGCAGAGTTTTGCTAGTTTTTTTTAATCCGTTCTCTGCCTGAAAAAAACGCTCCATACCATATCTGTGCTCAGCCTCAGTGTGCTGCATGATATATTTATGTATATCTGACTGTGCTGAGTGCTCACTGCTCACACAGCTGAATTGTGGGGGAGACTGGGGTGCAGTTATAGCAGGAGTACAGTGCACACTTTTGCTGCCAGTGTGACTGACCAGTGACCACCAGTATATTGTCTGCCTGAAAAAGTTAAACACTCCTGTGGTGTTTTGTTTTTTTATTCTATAAACGCATTCTGCTGACAGTGTCCAGCAGGTCCGTCATTCATTATATTATATAAATATTTACCTGCAGTAGTGTTATATTTTTTTTGTTCATCTCTATCATCTTTATCATCTCTATATTAGCAGACGCAGTACGGTAGTCCACGGCTGTGGCTACCTCTGTGTCGTCAGTGCTCGTCCATAATTGTATACCTACCTGTGGTGGGTTTTTTTTTTCTATCTTCTTCATACTAGTAGTTTAGGAGTCTGCTGACAGTGTCCAGCAGGTCCGTCATTATATTATATATATACCTGCAGTAGTGATATATATATTTTTTATATCATTATCATCTCTATACTAGCAGACGCAGTACGGTAGTCCACGGCTGTAGCTACCTCTGTGTCGTCAGTGCTCGTCCATAATTGTATACCTACCTGTGGTGGGGTTTTTTTTTCTATCTTCTTCATACTAGTAGTTTAGGAGTCTGCTGACAGTGTCTAGCAGGTCCGTCATTATATTATATATATACCTGCAGTAGTGATATATATATATTTCTCTAACGTCCTAAGTGGATGCTGGGGACTCCGTCAGGACCATGGGGAATAGCGGCTCCGCAGGAGACAGGGCACAAAAATAAAGCTTTAGGATCAGGTGGTGTGCACTGGCTCCTCCCCCTATGACCCTCCTCCAAGCCTCAGTTAGGTTTTTGTGCCCGTCCGAGCAGGGTGCAATCTAGGTGGCTCTCTTAAGGAGCTGCTTAGAAAAAGTTTTTAGGTTTTTTATGTTCAGTGAGTCCTGCTGGCAACAGGCTCACTGCATCGAGGGACTTAGGGGAGAGAAGTTCAACTCACCTGCGTGCAGGATGGATTGGCTTCTTAGGCTACTGGACACCATTAGCTCCAGAGGGAGTCGGAACACAGGTCTCACCCTGGGGTTCGTCCCGGAGCCGCGCCGCCGACCCCCCTTGCAGATGCTGAAGATTGAAGGTCCAGAAACCGGCGGCAGAAGGCTTTTCAGTCTTCATGAAGGTAGCGCACAGCACTGCAGCTGTGCGCCATTGTTGTCACACACTTCACACCATCGGTCACGGAGGGTGCAGGGCGCTGCTGGGGGCGCCCTGGGCAGCAATGTATAATACCTTTTATGGCTAAAAAATACATCACATATAGCCCTTGAGGCTATATGGATGTATTAAACCCATGCCAGATATCTCAAACTCCGGGAGAAAAGCCCGCCGGAATAGGGGGCGGGGCTTATTCTCCTCAGCACACAGCGCCATTTTCCTGCTCAGCTCCGCTGTGAGGAAGGCTCCCAGGACTCTCCCCTGCACTGCACTACAGAAACAGGGTAAAACAGAGAGGGGGGGCACTTTATTTGGATATATTTTTATATTTAAGCTGCTATAAGGATACAACACTTATATAAGGTTGTTCCCATATATATTATAGCGCTTGGGTGTGTGCTGGCAAACTCTCCCTCTGTCTCCCCAAAGGGCTAGTGGGGTCCTGTCTTCGATAAGAGCATTCCCTGTGTGTCTGCTGTGTGTCGGTACGTGTGTGTCGACATGTATGAGGACGATGTTGGTGTGGAGGCAGAGCAATTGCCGATAATGGTGATGTCACCCCCCAGGGAGTCGACACCGGAATGGATGGCTTTGTTTATGGAATTACGTGATAATGTCAGCACATTACAAAAATCAGTTGACGACATGAGACGGCCGGAAAACCAGTTGGTACCTGCCCAGGCGTCTCAGACACCGTCAGGGACTGTAAAACGCCCTTTACCTCAGTCGGTCGACACAGACCCAGACACGGACACTGAATCTAGTGTCGACGGTGAAGAAACAAACGTATTTTCAAGTAGGGCCACACGTTATATGATCACGGCAATGAAGGAGGCTTTGCATATCTCTGATACTGCAAGTACCACAAAAAGGGGTATTATGTGGGGGGTGAAAAAACTACCTGTAGTTTTTCCTGAATCAGAGGAATTGAATGATGTATGTGATGAAGCGTGGATTAACCCAGATAGAAAAGTGCTAATTTCAAAAAAGTTATTGGCATTATACCCTTTCCCGCCAGAGGTTAGGGCGCGCTGGGAAACACCCCCTAGGGTGGATAAGGCGCTCACACGCTTATCAAAACAAGTGGCGTTACCGTCTCCTGATACGGCCGCCCTCAAGGATCCAGCTGATAGGAGGCTGGAAACTACCCTAAAAAGTATATACACACATACTGGGGTTATACTGCGACCAGCCATCGCCTCAGCCTGGATGTGCAGTGCTGGGGTGGTCTGGTCGGATTCCCTGACTGAAAATATTGATACCCTGGATAGGGACAGTATTTTATTGACTATAGAGCAATTAAAGGATGCTTTTCTTTATATGCGAGATGCTCAGAGGGATATTTGCACTCTGGCATCGAGAGTAAATGCGATGTCCATATCTGCCAGAAGAAGTTTATGGACGCGACAGTGGTCAGGTGATGCGGATTCTAAACGACATATGGAAGTATTGCCGTATAAAGGGGAGGAATTATTTGGCGTCGGTCTATCGGATCTGGTGGCCACGGCAACTGCCGGAAAATCCACCTTTTTACCTCAGACCCCCTCCCAACAGAAAAAGACACCGTCTTTTCAGCCGCAGTCCTTTCGGTCCTATAAGAACAAGCGGGCAAAAGGACAGTCATATCTGCCCCGGGGCAGAGGAAGGGGTAAGAGAGGACAGCAAGCAGCCCCTGCCCAGGAACAGAAGCCCTCCCAGGGTTCTGCAAAGCCCTCAGCATGACGCTGGGGCTTTACAAGCGGACTCAGGAGCGGTGGGGGGTCGACTCAAGAATTTCAGCGCACAGTGGGCTTGCTCACAGGTGGACCCCTGGATCCTGCAGGTAGTATCTCAGGGTTACAGGTTGGAATTCGAGAAGTCTCCCCCTCGCCGGTTCCTAAAGTCTGCTTTGCCAACGTCTCCCTCAGACAGGGCGACGGTATTGGAAGCCATTCACAAGCTGTTTTCTCAGCAGGTGATAGTCAAGGTACCCCTCCTACAACAAGGAAAAGGGTATTACTCCACGCTATTTGTGGTACCGAAGCCGGACGGCTCGGTAAGACCTATTCTAAATCTGAAATCTTTGAACCTGTACATACAGAAATTAAAATTCAAGATGGAGTCACTCAGAGCAGTGATAGCGAATCTGGAAGAAGGGGACTTTATGGTGTCCCTGGACATAAAGGATGCTTACCTGCATGTCCCAATTTGCCCTTCACATCAAGGGTACCTCAGGTTCGTGGTGCAAAACTGTCATTATCAGTTTCAGACGCTGCCGTTTGGATTGTCCACGGCACCTCGGGTCTTTATCAAGGTAATGGCCGAAATGATGATTCTTCTTCGAAGAAGAGGCGTATTAATTATCCCTTACTTGGACGATCTCCTGATAAGGGCAAGGTCCAGAGAACAGCTGGAGGACGGAGTAGCACTAACCCAATTAGTGCTGCAACAACACGGGTGGATTCTGAATTTTCCAAAATCTCAGTTGACACCGACAACACGTCTGCTGTTCCTGGGAATGATTCTGGACACGGTTCAGAAAAAGGTGTTTCTTCCGGAGGAAAAAGCCAAGGAGTTATCCAAACTTGTCAGGAACCTCCTAAAACCAGGAAAAGTGCCTGTGCATCAATGCACAAGAGTCCTGGGAAAGATGGTGGCTTCTTACGAAGCGATTCCATTCGGCAGATTCCACGCACGAACTTTTCAGTGGGATCTGTTGGACAAATGGTCCGGATCGCATCTGCAGATGCACCAGCGGATAACCTTATCACCACGGACAAGGGTGTCTCTTCTGTGGTGGTTGCAGAGTGCTCATCTGTTAGAGGGCCGCAGATTCGGCATACAGGACTGGGTCCTGGTGACCACGGATGCCAGTCTGAGAGGCTGGGGAGCGGTCACACAGGGAAGAAACTTCCAGGGAGTATGGTCAAGCCTGGAGATGTCTTTTCACATAAATATACTGGAGCTAAGAGCGATTTACAATGCTCTAAGTCTGGCAAAACCCCTGCTTCAGGGTCAGCCGGTGTTGATCCAGTCGGACAACATCACGGCAGTCGCCCACGTAAACAGACAGGGCGGCACAAGAAGCAGGACAGCAATGGCAGAAGCTGCAAGGATTCTTCGCTGGGCGGAAGATCATGTGATAGCACTGTCAGCAGTATTCATTCCGGGAGTGGACAACTGGGAAGCAGACTTCCTCAGCAGACACGATCTACACCCGGGAGAGTGGGGACTTCATCCAGAAGTCTTCCACATGATTGTGAACCGTTGGGAAAAACCAAAGGTGGATATGATGGCGTCCCGCCTCAACAAAAAACTGGACAGGTATTGCGCCAGGTCAAGAGACCCTCAGGCAATAGCTGTGGACGCTCTGGTAACACCGTGGGTGTTCCAGTCAGTGTATGTGTTCCCTCCTCTGCCTCTCATACCAAAAGTACTGAGAATTATACGGCAAAGGGGAGTAAGAACGATGCTCGTGGCTCCGGATTGGCCAAGAAGAACTTGGTACCCGGAACTTCAAGAGATGCTCACGGAGGATCCGTGGCCTCTACCTCTAAGACGGGACCTGCTTCAGCAGGGACCGTGTCTATTCCAAGACTTACCGCGCCTGCGTTTGACGGCATGGCGGTTGAACGCCAAATTTTAAGGGAAAAAGGCATTCCGGAAGAGGTCATTCCTACACTGGTAAAAGCCAGGAAGGAGGTGACTGCACAACATTATCACCGCATTTGGAGAAAATATGTTGCGTGGTGTGAGGCCAGGAAGGCCCCCACGGAGGAATTTCAACTGGGTCGATTCCTACATTTCCTGCAAACAGGATTGTCTATGGGCCTCAAATTGGGGTCCATTAAGGTTCAAATTTCGGCCCTGTCGATTTTCTTCAAGAAAGAATTGGCTTCAGTTCCTGAAGTCCAGACTTTTGTAAAAGGAGTACTACATATACAGCCCCCGTTTGTGCCCCCAGTGGCACCGTGGGATCTTAATGTAGTTTTGGATTTTCTCAAATCCCATTGGTTTGAGCCACTCAAATCGGTGGAGTTGAAATATCTTACATGGAAAGTAACCATGCTACTGGCCCTGGCTTCAGCCAGGAGAGTATCAGAATTAGCGGCTTTATCATATAAGAGCCCATATCTGATTTTCCATTCGGACAGGGCAGAACTGCGGACGCGTCCTCATTTTCTGCCTAAGGTGGTGTCAGCGTTTCACCTGAACCAGCCTATTGTGGTGCCTGCGGCTACTAACGATTTGGAGGATTCCAAGTTGTTGGACGTGGTCCGGGCATTGAAAATATATATTTCAAGAACGGCTGGAGTCAGAAAGTCTGACTCGCTGTTTATATTGTATGCACCCAACAAGCTGGGTGCTCCTGCTTCTAAGCAGACGATTGCTCGTTGGATTTGTAGCACAATTCAACTTGCACATTCTGTGGCAGGCTTGCCACAACCAAAATCTGTCAAGGCCCATTCCACAAGGAAAGTGGGCTCATCCTGGGCGGCTGCCCGGGGGGTCTCGGCATTACAACTCTGCCGAGCAGCTACGTGGTCGGGGGAGAACACGTTTGTAAAATTCTACAAATTTGATACCCTGGCTAAAGAGGACCTGGAGTTCTCTCATTCGGTGCTGCAGAGTCATCCGCACTCTCCCGCCCGTTTGGGAGCTTTGGTATAATCCCCATGGTCCTGACGGAGTCCCCAGCATCCACTTAGGACGTTAGAGAAAATAAGATTTTACTTACCGATAAATCTATTTCTCGTAGTCCGTAGTGGATGCTGGGCGCCCATCCCAAGTGCGGATTGTCTGCAATACTTGTACATAGTTATTGTTACAAAAAAATCGGGTTGTTATTGTTGTGAGCCGTCTGTTCAGAGGCTCCTACGTTTGTCATACTGTTAACTGGGTTCAGATCACAAGTTGTACGGTGTGATTGGTGTGGCTGGTATGAGTCTTACCCGGGATTCAATATCCTTCCTTATTGTGTACGCTCGTCCGGGCACAGTATCCTAACTGAGGCTTGGAGGAGGGTCATAGGGGGAGGAGCCAGTGCACACCACCTGATCCTAAAGCTTTATTTTTGTGCCCTGTCTCCTGCGGAGCCGCTATTCCCCATGGTCCTGACGGAGTCCCCAGCATCCACTACGGACTACGAGAAATAGATTTATCGGTAAGTAAAATCTTATTTTTTTATATTATTATCATCTCTATACTAGCAGACGCAGTACGGTAGTCCACGGCTGTAGCTACCTCTGTGTCGTCAGTGCTCGTCCATAATTGTATACCTACCTGTGGTGGGGTTTTTTTTTCTATCTTCTTCATACTAGTAGTTTAGGAGTCTGCTGACAGTGTCCAGCAGGTCCGTCATTATATTATATATATACCTGCAGTAGTGATATATATATATTTTTTATATCATTATCATCTCTATACTAGCAGACGCAGTACGGTAGTCCACGGCTGTAGCTACCTCTGTGTCGTCAGTGCTCGTCCATAATTGTATACCTACCTGTGGTGGGGTTTTTTTTTCTATCTTCTTCATACTAGTAGTTTAGGAGTCTGCTGACAGTGTCCAGCAGGTCCGTCATTATATTATATATATACCTGCAGTAGTGATATATATATATTTTTTATATCATTATCATCTCTATACTAGCAGACGCAGTACGGTAGTCCACGGCTGTAGCTACCTCTGTGTCGTCAGTGCTCGTCCATAATTGTATACCTACCTGTGGTGGGGTTTTTTTTTCTATCTTCTTCATACTAGTAGTTTAGGAGTCTGCTGACAGTGTCCAGCAGGTCCGTCATTATATTATATATATACCTGCAGTAGTGATATATATATATTTTTTATATCATTATCATCTCTATACTAGCAGACGCAGTACGGTAGTCCACGGCTGTAGCTACCTCTGTGTCGTCAGTCACTCGTCATCCATAAGTATACTAGTATCCATCCATCTCCATTGTTTACCTGAGGTGCCTTTTAGTTGTGCCTATTAAAATATGGAGAACAAAAATGTTGAGGTTCCAAAAATAGGGAAAGATCAAGATCCACTTCCACCTCGTGCTGAAGCTGCTGCCACTAGTCATGGCCGAGACGATGAAATTCCATCAACGTCGTCTGCCAAGGCCGATGCCCAATGTCATAGTACAGAGCATGTAAAATCCAAAACACAAAAGATCAGTAAAAAAAGGACTCAAAAATCTAAATTCAAATCGTCGGAGGAGAAGCGTAAACTTGCCAATATGCCATTTACCACACGGAGTGGCAAGGAACGGCTGAGGCCCTGGCCTATGTTCATGGCTAGTGGTTCAGCTTCACATGAGGATGGAAGCACTCAGCCTCTCGCTAGAAAAATGAAAAGACTTAAGCTGGCAAAAGCACAGCAAAGAACTGTGCGTTCTTCGAAATCACAAATCCACAAGGAGAGTCCAATTGTGTCGGTTGCGATGCCTGACCTTCCCAACACTGGACGTGAAGAGCATGCGCCTTCCACCATTTGCACGCCCCCTGCAAGTGCTGGAAGGAGCACCCGCAGTCCAGTTCCTGATAGTCAGATTGAAGATGTCAGTGTTGAAGTACACCAGGATGAGGAGGATATGGGTGTTGCTGGCGCTGGGGAGGAAATTGACAAGGAGGATTCTGATGGTGAGGTGGTTTGTTTAAGTCAGGCACCCGGGGAGACACCTGTTGTCCGTGGGAGGAATAGGGCCATTGACATGCCTAGTGAAAATACCAAAAAAATCAGCTCTTCGGTGTGGAAGTATTTCAACAGAAATGCGGACAACATTTGTCAAGCCGTGTGTTGCCTTTGTCAAGCTGTAATAAGTAGGGGTAAGGACGTTAACCACCTCGGAACATCCTCCCTTATACGTCACCTGCAGCGCATTCATCATAAGTCAGTGACAAGTTCAAAAACTTTGGGCGACAGCGGAAGCAGTCCACTGACCAGTAAATCCCTTCCTCTTGTAACCAAGCTCACGCAAACCACCCCACCAACTCCCTCAGTGTCAATTTCCTCCTTCCCCAGGAATGCCAATAGTCCTGCAGGCCATGTCACTGGCAATTCTGACGAGTCCTCTCCTGCCTGGGATTCCTCCGATGCATCCTTGCGTGTAACGCCTACTGCTGCTGGCGCTGCTGTTGTTGCTGCTGGGAGTCGATGGTCATCCCAGAGGGGAAGTCGTAAGACGACTTTTACTACTTCCACCAAGCAATTGACTGTCCAACAGTCCTTTGCGAGGAAGATGAAATATCACAGCAGTCATCCTGCTGCAAAGCGGATAACTGAGGCCTTGGCATCCTGGGCGGTGAGAAACGTGGTTCCGGTATCCATCATTACTGCAGAGCCAACTATAGACTTGATTGAGGTACTGTGTCCCCGGTACCAAATACCATCTAGGTTCCATTTCTCTAGGCAGGCGATACCGAAAATGTACACAGACCTCAGAAAAAGACTCACCAGTGTCCTAAAAAATGCAGTTGTACCCAATGTCCACTTAACCACGGACATGTGGACAAGTGGAGCAGGGCAGACTCAGGACTATATGACTGTGACAGCCCACTGGGTAGATGTATTGACTCCCGCCGCAAGAACAGCAGCGGCGGCACCAGTAGCAGCATCTCGCAAACGCCAACTCTTTCCTAGGCAGGCTACGCTTTGTATCACCGCTTTCCAGAATACGCACACAGCTAAAAACCTCTTACGGCAACTGAGGAAGATCATCGCAGAATGGCTTACCCCAATTGGACTCTCCTGTGGATTTGTGGCATCGGACAACGCCAGCAATATTGTGTGTGCATTAAATATGGGCAAATTCCAGCACGTCCCATGTTTTGCACATACCTTGAATTTGGTGGTGCAGAATTATTTAAAAAACGAGAGGGGCGTGCAAGAGATGCTGTCGGTGGCCAGAAGAATTGCGGGACACTTTCGGCGTACAGGCACCACGTACAGAAGACTGGAGCAACACCAAAAAACGCCTGAACCTGCCATGCCATCATCTGAAGCAAGAAGTGGTAACGAGGTGGAATTCAACCCTCTATATGCTTCAGAGGTTGGAGGAGCAGCAAAAGGCCATTCAAGCCTATACAACTGAGCACGATATAGGAGGTGGAATGCACCTGTCTCAAGCGCAGTGGAGAATGATTTCAACGTTGTGCAAGGTTCTGCAACCTTTTGAACTTGCCACACGTGAAGTCAGTTCAGACACTGCCAGCCTGAGTCAGGTCATTCCCCTCATCAGGCTTTTGCAGAAGAAGCTGGAGACATTGAAGGAGGAGCTAACACAGAGCGATTCCGCTAGGCATGTGGGACTTGTGGATGGAGCCCTTAATTCGCTTAACAAGGATTCACGGGTGGTCAATCTGTTGAAATCAGAGCACTACATTTTGGCCACCGTGCTCGATCCTAGATTTAAAACCTACCTTGGATCTCTCTTTCCGGCAGACACAAGTCTGCAGGGGTTCAAAGAACTGCTGGTGAGAAAATTGTCAAGTCAAGCGGAACGCGACCTGTCAACATCTCCTCCTTCACATTCTCCCGCAACTGGGGGTGCGAGGAAAAGGCTCAGAATTCCGAGCCCACCCGCTGGCGGTGATGCAGGGCAGTCTGGAGCGACTGCTGATGCTGACATCTGGTCCGGACTGAAGGACCTGCCAGCGATTACGGACATGTCGTCTACTGTCACTGCATATGATTCTCTCCCCATTGAAAGAATGGTGGAGGATTATATGAGTGACCGCATCCAAGTAGGCACGTCAGACAGTCCGTACGTATACTGGCAGGAAAAAGAGGCAATTTGGAGGCCCTTGCACAAACTGGCTTTATTCTACCTAAGTTGCCCTCCCACAAGTGTGTACTCCGAAAGAGTGTTTAGTGCCGCCGCTCACCTTGTCAGCAATCGGCGTACGAGGTTACTTCCAGAAAATGTGGAGAAGATGATGTTCATTAAAATGAATTATAATCAATTCCTCCATGGAGACATTCACCAGCAGCAATTGCCTCCACAAAGTACACAGGGAGCTGTGATGGTGGATTCCAGTGGGGACGAATTGATAATCTGTGAGGAGGGGGATGTACACGGTGATGAATCAGAGGATGATGATGAGGTGGACATCTTGCCTCTGTAGAGCCAGTTTGTGCAAGGAGAGATTAATTGCTTCTTTTTTGGTGGGGGTCCAAACCAACCCGTCATTTCAGTCACAGTCGTGTGGCAGACCCTGTCACTGAAATGATGGGTTGGTTAAAGTGTGCATGTCCTGTTTATACAACATAAGGGTGGGTGGGAGGGCCCAAGGACAATTCCATCTTGCATCTCTTTTTTCTTTCATTTTTCTTTGCGTCATGTGCTGTTTGGGGAGTGTTTTTTGGAAGGGCCATCCTGCATGACACTGCAGTGCCACTCCTAGATGGGCCAGGTGTTTGTGTCGGCCACTTGGGTCGCTGAGCTTAGTCACACAGCTACCTCATTGCGCCTCTTTTTTTCTTTGCGTCATGTGCTGTTTGGGGAGTGTTTTTTGGAAGGGCCATCCTGCGTGACACTGCAGTGCCACTCCTAGATGGGCCAGGTGTTTGTGTCGGCCACTTGGGTCGCTGAGCTTAGTCATCCAGCGACCTCGGTGCAAATTTTAGGACTAAAAATAATATTGTGAGGTGTGAGGTGTTCAGAATAGACTGAAAATGAGTGGAAATTATGGTTATTGAGGTTAATAATACTTTGGGATCAAAATGACCCCCAAATTCTATGATTTAAGCTGTTTTTTAGGGTTTTTTGAAAAAAACACCCGAATCCAAAACACACCCGAATCCGACAAAAAAAATTCGGTGAGGTTTTGCCAAAACGCGTTCGAACCCAAAACACGGCCACGGAACTGAACACAAAACCAAAACACAAAACCCGAAAAATTTCCGGTGCACATCTCTAGTCAGTATACTGGGCGGCCACCAGCATGCGACCAAAAGGATAGCAAATTCTGCTGATTAGCCCCAGTATTTGCATCTACAACCCTTGTATTGCAACGTGGTTTTGCCTCGTGCAAATTTGCACCCTTTAGTTGGAATTAGTCTCTGCACTCTTAGCGGCCTATTTATTTATTAACATTATTTTTACTAAAACAATGTGAAAAAGTGCGTTTTCATACCCTTTTCATGTTATTTTAGTATCACTGAAATGTATTAAAGGTAGAGATGTGCGGCTGGCACTTTTCGTGTTTTGTATTTTGGTTTTTGGTTCAAAATTCCACTTTCGTGTTTTGGTTTTGGATCTGGATGATTTTTGAAAAAAACATAAAAACAGCTAAAATCACAGAATTTGGGGGTATTATTAACCTCAATAACATTCATTTCCACTCATGTCCAGTCTATTCTGAACACCTCACACCTCACAATATTGTTTTTAGGCCTAAAAGTTGCACCTAGGTGGCTGGATGACTAAGCTAAGCGACACAAGTGTGCGGCACAAACACCTGGCCCATCTAGGAGTGGCACTGCAGTTGTAGACAGGATGGCACTTAAAAAAACTAGGCCCCAAACAGCACATCATGCAAAGATGAAAAAGAGGAGCAATGAGTGTTTTGTTCATATGTTTGTAAATCCAGTCATCAGGACACAGAGACATGTGAGTTCACTGCTGTGCTGTTTATTCCATCACCAACTCCAGGCACACTGCACACTGGGGGTCATTCCGAGTTGTTCGCTCGTTATTTTTTTCTCGCAACGGAGCGATTAGTCACTAATGCGCAATGTCCGCAGTGCGACTGCGCCAAGTAAATTTGCTATGCAGTTAGGAATTTTACTCACGGCATTACAAGGTTTTTTCTTCGTTCTGGTGATCGTAATGTGATTGACAGGAAGTGGGTGTTTCTGGGCGGAAACTGGCCGTTTTATGGGAGTGTGTGAAAAAACGCTACAGTTTCTTGGAAAAACGCGGGAATGGCTGGAGAAACGGAGGAGTGTCTGGGCGAACGCTGGGTGTGTTTGTGACGTCAAACCAGGAACGACAAGCACTGAACTGATCGCACTGGAAGAGTAAGTCTCGAGCTACTCAGAAACTGCACAGAGAAGTCTTTTTGCAATATTGCGAATCTTTCGTTCGCAATTTTGATAAGCTAAGATTCACTCCCAGTAGGTGGCGGCTTAGCGTGTGCAAAGCTGCTAAAAGCAGCTTGCGAGCGAACAACTCGGAATGAGGGCCACTGGACCACCCACTTCCCAGCATCCCCCTGGTCCCAGGGACCATCACTGAAGATTCAGGCTTACACATGTTAGTAAGGGAGTGTCTACAAATATTAAGCATTCTAATACACTAACATCACATCCTCTTTTCTTTAAAGATAAGCCCTGTACGCTTCAATGCAACAATTAACAACGTCATATTAAGAACATCATCTAACATGTTTCAATGAGTCTCTCAGGTCTGCGTATTTCCCTTTTGGGTCTTTCATACACAGTCTGTGTTTCATCAACCATGTTGGACCTTTCTAGAATCGTGGTTTGTTCACCATTATCAGGATCATCATACATGTCAGATGAAGGGTATCCTTCAGTCATGTTGTCTTCATTATGGTTAGGTTGAGATCTTAAATCCACCCAATTTCTTCTTACTTCCGTTCCACGCTCTGTACGTATAGTATAAGATCTTGGTGCTACTTGTGCTTGCACAATACCTTTCTGCACCCAAATACCTTTCTCGTGATCTCTGAGACGGACTTGGTCACCCGATTTTAGATCAGATAAGCTTTTTGCTCGCCTGTCATGGAACAGTTTCTGTTTCACCTGTTGACGTTCCTTACTCAGTCTGACCAACGCTGAGTTATGTGTATTAAGCAGTTCATCATGTATCGGGAGATTTGCTCTAATCCTCCTTCCCATCAGCATTTGTGCAGGAGAAAGTCCATTCTGTAAAGGTGTACTGCGGTAGATTAAAAGACTTTTGTAGAAATCTTCTTTACCTTCTTGAGCTTTTATCATGAGACTCTTTACAGGTTTTACTGAACTTTCCACCAACCTATTTGAGCGTGGATAGTGGGGACTTGACATAGTATAGACAAATTCCCACTCATCAGCAAATTGTCTAAATTCAGCACTGGAAAACTGAGGACCATTGTCAGTGAACACTTCCATAGGAACACCATGCCTTGCAAAGATTGACTTCATGCAATTGATTACGGCTTTACTAGTAGTTGTATGTAGTGTCTTCACCTCATGGTAGTTAGAGTAATAATCAGTCACGACAATGTACATTTTCCCATTACAATCAAACAAATCTGCGCCAACCTTCTGGTACGGTCTCTCTGGCACTGCGTGAGGACTCAGTGGCTCGACTTGTTGTTTCGGTCTATACGTAAGACATAATTCACATGTAGCTGTAGTCTGTGCTATGTCTTGGTTCATTCTTGGCCAATACATAACTTCACGCGCTCTCCGCTTACATTTTTCTTCTCCTAAGTGGCCTTCATGTATCTTGCACAGCATAGTTTTACTTTTCATTTTACAGCATTTGGCAAAGTGATTAAGTCGACCACATTTCATGCAGGTTTTACCATAAGCAGGGCACATTTTAGGATTGTAAGCATTTCCACATCTACTACACATTTCCTTATTAGACTGTGGCTTAGACTGCTTCATTCTTGAGAATGGATGTTTGCTTGGCTCTTTGTTCTGCACTACATGGACAGCAGCATCAACTTCCTTGTGTAACTTTTTGGCTTGAAATCTAGTTATTTCTGCAGATCTACACATAGTCACTGCCTTGTCTAGTGTTAGGTCTTGCTCTCTCAGCAGTCTCTCTCTGAGTCCATTATCAGGTATTCCACAGACAATACGATCTCTAATCAGTGAATCCTTTAAATCACCAAACTCACAGGTTTTACTGAGTGATTGATCAAATCCATCTACAGACTTCTGATCACATGTGAAAAACATATCTTTCACATGTCACATTTTTCCTTGGCACAAAGTAATCTTCAAACTTTTGCATAATAGAAGATAGCACCATATTCTGCCCCTCAGCTAACTGAAAACTATTATAAATGTCCAGCACATCCTCTCCTATCACATGGAGGAAAGTGGATGCCTTCGTTTTGTCAGCCTCTGAATCAGCTCCACATGCAGCAAGATATATATTAAACCTTTGCTTAAATCTTTTCCAGTTTTCAGACAAGATACCAGACATCAGCATGCCGGTTGGAGGAGCTAGTTTATCCATGGTTACTCACTGTTTGAAGATAGCAGCACACTGCAGGCTATGCAGACACTGATTATCACAGCCTTACAGACTTCTGCAAGATTCTTTCACACTCTGAGAGTGCTAGCAGTCCAAGTTGAACTTCTTCTGACACCATGTTTTGTTCATACATTTGTAAATCCAGTCATCAGGACACAGAGACATGTGAGTTCACTGCTGTGCTGTTTATTCCATCACCAACTCCAGGCACACTGCACACTGGACCACCCACTTCCCAGCATCCCCCTGGTCCCAGGGACCATCACTGAAGATTCAGGCTTACACATGTTAGTAAGGGAGTGTCTACAAATATTAAGCATTCTAATACACTAACATCACAATGAGGTAGCTGTATGACTAAGCTAAGCGACACAAACAATTGGCCCATCTAGGAGTGGCACTGCAGTGTCAGACAGGAGGGCAGATATAAAAAAAAGACCCCAAACAGCACATCATGCAAAGATGTAAAACTTACCGACAATCTGGCTGCCCCCCTCCGGGAGGAGGCAGCCAGGTCGGAGCAGCATGGGCGTGGCGATGGTTGAGACTGACATTTAGGGGTGGGGTTGGGGGCGTGGCTGCATGCTCACGTCATCATGGCCCCACCCCCTATCTAGCAATGCCGACAATATTGGCATTGCAAGGCAGGGCGGGGCCGAGATGACGTGAATCGCGTCATCTGACCCCCAGACCACCCACTTTCAATTGCGCCGCCGGGGGTTTGTTAGGAGATGCGGGGGGGGGGGGGGTTGCGGGTGGTGGGCGATCGGCCGGGAGACTTGCCCACTCTTCCGGGGGGGGGGGGGGGGGGGGAGCGCCACCCGATTTTCGGGAGCCTCCCGGCCATTCTGGGAGAGTAGGCAAGTATGGTGCAATTAGGTAGCTGTATGACTAAGATAAGCAACACAAACAATTGGCCCATTTAGGTGTTTCTCTGCAGTGTCAGGCAGGACAGCAGATATAAAAAAAAAATGCCCCAAACAGCACATCATGCAAAGATGAAAAAGAGGTGCAATAAGGTAGCTGTATAATTAAGATAAGCGACACAAGTGTGCGGCACAAACAACATGGGATGTGCTGGAATTTGCCCAGATGTAATACACGCACAATATTGGTGGCACAGGAGAGCGTACCCCTAAACCACACACACACACACACACACACACACGGTAAAGCCTGTAAAATTAATTTGGATAATAATAACCCTTTTATTTGGATCTATTATAATAATATGCAGCACAGTCGAGCATACCCCTACACCACACAGAGCAAACCCTGTAAAAATTATTTGGATTAAATATTAATAACCCCTTTATTTGGAGTAAATAATATACAGCACAGGACAGCATCACTGAATGTATATGGCAGCACCACTGGACTGGATTTATACGGAATTATATGGATTTATATGGAATTATACGGCAGGATCACTGGAATTATACGGCAGGATTACTGTAATTATACAGCAGAATTACTGGAATTCTAAGCAAGTACAACTGAAATTATACGGCAGGATTACTGGAATTATACGGCAGGATTGCTGGAATTATTCGCCAGTACCACTGGAATTATACGGCAGGATTACTGGAATTATACTACAGGATTACTGGAATTATACGTCAGTACCACTGGAATTATACGGCAGGATTACTAGAATTATACGCCAGTACCACTGTAATTATACGGCAGGATTACTGTAATTATACGGCAGGATTACTGGAATTATACGCCAGTACCACTGTAATTATACGGCAGGATTACTGTAATTATACGGCAGGATTACTGGTATTATATGGCAGGATTACTGGAATTATACGCCAGTACCACTGGAATTATACGGCAGGATTAATAGAATTATACAGCAGGATTACTGGAATTATATGGCAGGATTACTGGAATTGTACGCCAGTACCACTGGAATTTGCTGCAGGATTACTGGAAATATACGGCAGGATTACTGGAATTATACGACAGTACCACTGTAATTTGTGGCAGGATTACTGGAATTAAATGGCAGGATTACTGGAATTATACGACAGTACCACTGGAATTATACGGCAGGATTACTGGAATTATACGGCAGGATTAATGGAATTATACGGCAGATCACTGGAGATATACGGTAGTACCACTGGACATATATGGCAGTACCACTGGACATATACGGCAGCGCAGGGACAACACCACTGGACTGATGCAGGACAATACACCACCACTGAACTGATGCAGCACAACACAGCACCCTATACAGCAGCACTGGACATATGGCAGCAGAGGACACCACTGTGACTTGTCACTGGACTGACTGATGCACAGGGCACTAGCACTGGTCTGATGCAGGACAACACAGCTAATTATACAGCAGCACTGGGCATATGGCAGCAGATGCCACCACCACTGTAAATGGTCACTGCACTGACTGATGCACAGGACACTAGCACTGGTCTGATGCAGGACAACACAGATATACAGTAGCACTGGGCATATGGCAGCAGATGCCACCACCACTGTGAATGGTCACTGGACTGACTGATGCACAACACACCACCACTGAAATGATGCAGCACAACACACCACCATTGGACAGCACTGGACATATGGCAGCAGAGGACACCACCACTGTGACTGGACTGATGCAGCACAACACACCACTGTACTGATACAGCACAACACAGCACCACTGGACTGGATTTATACAGCAGCACTGGACATATGGCAGCAGAGGACACAACCACTGTGGCTAACACTGAACTGATGCAGCACAAGACACTACCACTGTACTGATACAGGACACTGACAACGGAGACACGTCCTCTCTCTACACTCTCCAATGCCAGAGTGAAAATGGCGACGACGAGCAGCTCTTTACATGGAATCCAAACCCCGCGAGAATCCGACAGCGGGATGATGACATTATGCCTTGTTCTGGTTTCCGAGTCAGGCGGAAAAACCCGAGCCTGACTCGGATCTGAAGTCCGGTAGGGTTCGGTTCTCTGAGAACCGAACCCTCTCATCTCTAATTAAAGGGCATTTGGAGCAGTTTTCACGCAAAACTGCTCCAAACCCTTCAATTGTAATTTTTTTAGTAGCCCACATCGCATTCCCCATACTTATAATGGGAAATGTGATGTGGCCGAATTTACAAATAAAAAAAATAAAAAAAGCTGTGCATTGCGATAATCTCTGAACAGGGTTGTGACTCCGCACCAGTCCTAAAATTTCAAAGATAATTTATTGAACCAGAATTATGTTCATATGTATGGTAGGTATACCTACAAATAATTGTACCTGGTGGTGCACCCAGAGTCAGGGAAAAACTAGAGAAAAAACAACTTTGCAGAAGACTCTTGTGTGGGTGCACTCTTGTTTTTGTTATATGACTATTTATTAAAACATAACTTTTATTGATTCATTTAAAATAAATCCTCACTCTTATACTCCACCATGTTTGGTTAATAGGATATATTATATCTGTATACACAAAAAGTGCTTCAAAAATTGTAAAAATGTTCTGGTTAGTCTATCACCAAAAGACTTGTAGGGGGATGTAGACACTATAGTTCTACATCCAATCCTAACCAACCAGCACAAGCGAAGCTTGTTTTAATGAGACCTCAATGGGTCATAATTGACCGGACCAGTCTTATCAGGAGTATGTGTCATAACAAAAATGTATGCACATATAGGGGTTGCCTGCTAGATGCCCCCGTATTTAAGAGACAATAAGTTTAGCTAATTTTTAGCTTTAGATATCTAACAGGAAAAAGAAAACAGAAGAGAAGAGGGAAAAGAAAGGGGGGAGAGAGAAAGTGGTGATCCTGCTGTTGGTATCCGGTCGGAGGGGGTCATTAATTACAACACCGGGTATTCTCTGGGGGTCTCCCTCACAGGTACTGACCCAGCCCGCCACCGTTTTGCTTCCAAGATCGGACGAGATCGGGCTCTGTCGGTGGGGTATGGTAGTAACTTTTGACGCAATTGGTCGACCCACCAATGAGAGTGCACCGATTAAAGATTTCAGAGAAAAGGAAAATACGGATCTGCTGTCTACGTTAGACGCAGGTTTTCACCTGTGAATCATAGATGAGAGTCCGCTGATATAAAGAAATTTGGGCTAAAGATGAAGATAAAGGTAGGATAAGGGTAAAGGTGCACGATCAGTATATGCTAATTATAGCCTAGGTTAAATTAACACCAGTTGATCCCACCTATAACCGCAATATATTGTACCGCTAGGCAGGGAACATTAGGAAATCAGTATCACAGAGATCAGGTGTTATTTTCAATAGGTACTGACAATTTGTTTGATAACTTAGACATACATATGTTATATCTAAAGTCCCTGCTGTGGGCTAGATTGGACTGGAAAGGCTATAGCACATATACCAAAAGACTCCCCCAAGAAAAATGTATGATTGTAAGTGCAACCCAAAATATGGGACTGTTGCACTAGGAAAGACAACTATTGGAGAGGAGTGTGTCCAATCAAACAAAATGATCACCTGCTCTCAGTTATCTATACGGTAACAGATAATAATAAAAGATGTAAGCAGAGTATGAAAAAAACAGGTACGTTTATCATGTCCCGTCTATAGCAGGCAAAAATTGACACTGTATCTATCTGAAAAAACCTGAGTAGGTTTTGGTGTTGCTAAATGATATTGGTTATAACAAGTTGAACAAAATTTTTTTATGTGGAAAGATACAGAAAATACCAGTCCCTGCCCAGGTCCCTGGGTCAGTCTGGAGTTAGGAAGATCTGCATCATACTCCTGATGTCCGTGGTCAGAAGAGGAAAACGCGTTTCACACCTCCTGCGGGCTTGTTCACTTCCAATGCTGCTAATTAGGATGATAAGTCAGGTTTAAATACCTGTTACTGAGAGCCCAGCCAATCATTGGGATCCGAGATTATCCGCCTGATTGGTTACAGGCAAAATGCTTAGGCCAGCGGAAGTGACGTTCTTCCACTGGTTGCTAGGTTACCTTAAACAATTTATATGTTGCTGGAGTGGAAAGAGGGAATCCCCGTGTATAAATATGAAATATTATATCCAGGCTGTTTCGCACTGCGCCTCTCGGCTCTCCGATGACCGCATCGCTGGTGCCCCTTAGTACCTCCCCGGCAAGCCGAGAAGAGACGGCACATACCATTGGATAAATGCCTGAGCGTCCCGTTGCTAGGCATTACCACGTCTCCCCGGCTTCATAAGGTGACGTCATCACGTCTCCCCGGCTTTCGGGCAGAGACGATACGTCACATCCGGTGGTGCCTGAGCGTCTAGTTGCCTGGCGACCGGGAGGTGGGAGTTTCCATATATGTGGGGGCGGATAAGTATAGGGCACTTCATTGCACTGTGCCCATGGTTAAGGGGTCCTATTGTTGATGAAAAGAGGGGAAAGAAGAAACAAAAAAAGGAAACGATACATGGGAAAAGAAATGTGTATAAAAGTACAGAAAAATATATATCCGTACTTAGTGTAATAACGCCTTCTGTACATTAAAAACAGGTACATAAAGTCTTCCCGGCTGTCCGGGCAAGGATGATAAGGTAATGTCCATAGGTATCAGGTCTATTATTCCTGAGTGGGTAGGGGAGGATTATTCCTAGGTCTAATTAAGAAGGATGGACATCCTATTATGGGATTTACTGTGCCCCGGTAGCCCCCGTTGTTAGCTTATAGTATATTCTTTAACAAGCAGGGTAGGGCCATGTACAGACATGCGTGTTATATAGAACTTGTTCCGTGGTATTGGGCCTAAGACCCAAGATTTTCCCCTCCTTTCCCCTAGCTACAACTAATTTGAAGGGCGAGTGGGAGGCGGCTCTATTGAAATGTTCCAGTGATCTGTTACATATACTTATCAAACATGATACCCTGATCCTTGATCAAGTAGAGAAAGAAATAGAAGAACTCGGGAAAACTCTTGAAAAATGGGAAAAAGATCTTCCGTTCCAGACCACTTTTGAAAAATACAAAAGGGACCTGGATACATATGAAAGAGGTATTAAGGATCGCAAGCGGAACAAGCTGCAGAGGGACAAACAGGATTTCACCCAGGGCAACATCTTCAGATGGAACACACGACTCCCAAGAAACAGAGATACGAGACAACAGGAAGATCTCATCTTCTCGGAATTCGAGTCCTCTATGAGTGACGATTCAGCCAATGAACTAACAGGAGACACACGGATATCATACGACACTGGAGACCGTGAAGATTCATCCTATTTTTTAGGTCGAGGTCAGAGAAACAGAGGCAGAAATCGATACACAGGCCAACAAGAAGGGGGGGCAAGAAGAGACAGGGGAAGGATCAACAAATGGGACACTCCCAGGACATCAAAGTATCCGGAACGACAGAGGAAAGTACGATAAACTTACTCTCCTCGGAACATCTTCAAATTATCAACTTATCAGACAGAACAATATCCCCGGTACAAAGGAAAGTGCTCAGCAAAGGTTTATCCTTCTCTCCCACCAAACCATTTGACCATTTTATGTGGGAAAAAGATCTGCGCCTATTTGGGAGGAAATTGCTTCTTAAGAAATTCTTCAGTGAACAGAACTCAAGAAAAGAGGGAGCCACGGGAGACCCCCCTTGGAGTCCGGAGGATTTGGAGATGGTGGAAATCTTGGAAGACCTTCAATCAGAATCAAGACATGAAATAGGGACAAGAGATCGCCCTAAATGTAGAGCCAAGTCAACCTTTTTCCCACCAGATAACAACAGTCTGGAAATCAGGGTTTTCTTGGACATGGCATCAAAAGAATTTGATCTGATTAAACATCGCAGAGAGAGTAAATACTACTACTTTCCTCAGAATCTGTCCTATGATGAAAGAGAAGCCCTGAGAGAGCTGAGAACCTGGAATGATGTGGTAATTAAGCCATCCGACAAGGGGGGCAACATAGTGTTGTGGCCGATAGATATGTATGTGACAGAAGCTTTGAGACAATTGAAACAAACTACATGTTACAAAAAGCTGCTAAACAATCCAACGATCCGTTTTCATACAGAATACATCAGTCTGATTGGAGAAGCCTGGTCAACAGGTGTCATTACAAAACAGGAACACACATATCTTTCAATTAAAAATCCTAAAACACCCACATTTTATCTCCTCCCAAAAACACACAAAGATTTGAACAAACCCCCGGGGAGACCCATCATGTCGGGCAATGGAGGCTTACTTGAACAGCCGAGTCGTTTCCTGGACTTACATCTCCGGGAATATGTCTTACAATTACCTTCTTATCTGAAAGACACCTCGGACCTGCTACAAAAGATCAGTGACATCATATTTGAAGATAATTTCCTGACTTTATGTACCTGTTTTTAATGTACAGAAGGCGTTATTACACTAAGTACGGATATATATTTTTCTGTACTTTTATACACATTTCTTTTCCCATGTATCGTTTCCTTTTTTGTTTCTTCTTTCCTCTCTTTTCCCTCTTTTCATCAACAATAGGACCCCTTAACCATGGGCACAGTGCAATGAAGTGCCCTATACTTATCCGCCCCCACATATATGGAAACTCCCACCTCCCGGTCGCCAGGCAACTAGACGCTCAGGCACCACCGGATGTGACGTATCGTCTCTGCCCGAAAGCCGGGGAGACGTGATGACGTCACCTTATGAAGCCGGGGAGACGTGGTAATGCCTAGCAACGGGACGCTCAGGCATTTATCCAATGGTATGTGCCGTCTCTGCCCGGATTGCCGGGGAGGTACTAAGGGGCACCAGCGATGCGGCCATCGGAGAGCCGAGAGGCGCAGTGCGAAACAGCCTGGATATAATATTTCATATTTATACACGGGGATTCCCTCTTTCCATTCCAGCAACATATAAATTGTTTAAGGTAACCTAGCAACCAGTGGAAGAACGTCACTTCCGCTGGCCTAAGCATTTTGCCTGTAACCAATCAGGCAGATAATCTCGGATCCCAGTGATTGGCTGGGCTCTCAGTAACAGGTATTTAAACCTGACTCATCACCCTAATTAGCAGCACTGGAAGTGAACAAGCCCGCAGGACGGGTGAAACGCGTTTTCCTCTTCTGACCACGGACATCAGGAGTATGATGCAGATCTTCCTAACTCCAGACTGACCCAGGGACCTGGGCAGGGACTGGTATTTTCTGTATCTTTCCACATAAAAAAATTTTGTTCAACTTGTTATAACCAATATCATTTAGCAACACCAAAACCTACTCAGGTTTTTTCAGATAGATACAGTGTCAATTTTTGCCTGCTATAGACGGGACATGATAAACGTACCTGTCTTTTTTATACTCTGCTTACATCTTTTATTATTATCTGTTACCGTATAGATAACTGAGAGCAGGTGATCATTTTATTTGATTGGACACACCCCTCTCCAATAGTTGTCTTTCCTAGTGCAACAGTCCCATATTTTGGGTTGCATTTACAATCATAAATTTTTCTTGGGGGAGTCTTTATAGCCTTTCCAGTCCAATCTAGCCCACAGCAGGGACTTTAGATATAACATATGTATGTCTAAGTTATCAAACAAATTGTCAGTACCTATTGAAAATAACACCTGATCTCTGTGATACTGATTTCCTAATGTTCCCTGCCTAGCGGTACAATATATTGCGGTTATAGGTGGGATCAACTGGTGTTAATTTAACCTAGGCTATAATTAGCATATACTAATCGTGCACCTTTACCCTTATCCTACCTTTATCTTCATCTTTAGCCCAAATTTCTTTATATCAGCGGACTCTCATCTATGATTCACAGGTGAAAACCTGCGTCTAACGTAGACAGCAGATCCGTATTTTCCTTTTCTCTGAAATCTTTAATCGGTGCACTCTCATTGGTGGGTCGACCAATTGCGTCAAAAGTTACTACCATACCCCACCGACAGAGCCCGATCTCGTCCGATCTTGGAAGCAAAACGGTGGCGGGCTGGGTCAGTACCTGTGAGGGAGACCCCCAGAGAATACCCGGTGTTGTAATTAATGACCCCCTCCGACCGGATACCAACAGCAGGATCACCACTTTCTCTCTCCCCCCTTTCTTTTCCCTCTTCTCTTCTGTTTTCTTTTTCCTGTTAAATATATCTAAAGCTAAAAATTAGCTAAACTTATTGTCTCTTAAATACGGGGGCATCTAGCAGGCAACCCCTATATGTGCATACATTTTTGTTACGACACATACTCCTGATAAGACTGGTCCGGTCAATTATGACCCATTGAGGTCTCATTAAAACAAGTTTCGCTTGTGCTGGTTGGTTAGGATTGGATGTAGAACTATAGTGTCTACATCCCCCTACAAGTCTTTTGGTGATAGACTAACCAGAACATTTCCAATTTTTGAAGCACTTTTTGTGTATACAGACATAATATATCCTATTAACCAAACATGGTGGAGTATAAGAGTGAGGATTTATTTTAAATGAATCAATAAAAGTTATGTTTTAATAAATAGTCATATAACAAAAACAAGAGTGCACCCACACAAGAGTCTTCTGCAAAGTTGTTTTTTCTCATTGCGATAATCTCGCCAGCTCAGGCTGGTGGAATCACAGGGCAACACTGTGATCTGTAGCCGATGCCCAGCTTTCTCTGCTCCCTGGCAGAGAAAACTGAGCGTGGACCGGCCTCCAGTGATAATTTATGTGTGTCCGATGGACACACGAGCCGATCACTGTTTAAAGAAAAAAAAAGTAAAAAAAAACCCCAAAACATAGTTACCAGTCCAGGAGCCGGTGATCGGTGCTCCTGTGCAGGCTGCCAGGCACCGGGTCCTACATGCGCTGCACTGTGACCCCCGGTACTGTAAAGTTACGCTGCAAAGTGGCAGCGCACTTTTCAGCACCAGGGGTCGCAGCAGCGCACAGTATCCGGCGCCCTGCAGTAGCAGCGTGGACCAGCTCCATGGACTGGTGAGTATATTGTCCTATGGGTGGTGGGTATCCGCGGTGCGCAAAGGGGTAGTCGCGATGGGGGGGGGTCAACCCGGCGGCAGCGGTAGTGGCAACAGCAGCAGTGGCGGCGAAAGTGCAGCAGGACATCGGGGTATTTTTCCAGCTCCATGTCCCGGCTGCCGTTGTTGCAATTTGCGGTTATTTAGGGGTGGGGCCTAATTCTGTGAAGTGTCCACCTCATCAGAAACCTCTGCTGTGTTCAGGATGGACAGGTAATGTATGTCCTGCTTGCCCCCCCACCCCCCTCTCTCCCTGATACTCTCTCCCTTGCTCCTCTGTCTTTCTCTCTCTCCCTGACACAATCTCACTCTCTCTCTGAGACTGTCTCTCCTTGATACTGTCCGTCTCTCTCCCTGACACTGTCGCTCTCTCCCTCTCTCTCGCTGACAGTCTCTTTCTCTCTGACATTATCTCTCTCTCTCTGATAATGCCCCCTCTCTCTCCCTCCCTGACACTGTCTCCCTCTGACTCTCTCTGTCTCTCTCCCTGATACTGCCCCCTCTCTTTCCCTGACACTGTGACTCTCTCTCTCTTTGAAACTGTCTCTCTCTCCTGACATTGTCTCACTCTCCCTGACATTGTCTCTCTCTCTCCCTCTCTCTCTCTGACACTGTCTGTCTCTCTCTCTACCTGACACACTCTCTCTCTCTCTCTCCCTCCCTAACACCCTCTCTCTCATTCTCTCTCTCCCTTTCTTTCTCTCCCTGACACTCTCACTCTCTTTTGCTCCCCTCTCTTTCGCTCTCCCTCCTTGACACTCTTGCCTACTCCCTTCCCTCTCTCTCTTCCTCCTCCCCTTTCTCTCTCTCTGCCTCTCTCTGACACCCTCTGTCTCTCCCTGATGCCCTCCCCCCTCATCCCTTTCTCCCTCTCTCTGACACCCTCATTCAACCGCTCTTTCTTGCTTCTCCCTCTTTCTCTCTCTCTCCCATGCTCCTCGTGTGTGTGTGTGTGTGTGTGTGTGTGTGTGTGTGTGTGTGTGTCTCACTCACTCACTTACTTCCTACACACACTCTCTCTCTCTCTCTCCTACTCCCATAAGGGGCATTGTACTCACAAAAGGGGGGCTTTAAAGTTCTAGTTACATCCCTGCTTGATAGTACAGTACATACCATTATTTCTTTATTCTGTACACATGTAGATCACATGTGGATGTGATCTATATATTAATGTAAGCACTTCAATACTGACACAGACTTGAATGCACAATATGCTAATTTGCAGAGTGTTTTAATGCGTATGTTCATGCTGCAGGAATGGGTGTACACTAGAGATGTGTGGCAGACACTTTTCAGATTTTGTGTTTTGGTTTTGGATCTAGATCCCCGCTTATGTTTTGGACTTGGCTTAGTTTTACCAAAACCACCCTTTCAGGTTTTGGGTTTTGTTTTGGATCTGGATGATTTTTGAAAAAAACATAAAAACACAGAAATTGGGGGTAATTTTGATCCTACGGTATTATTGACCTCAATAACATTCATTTCCACTCATTTCCAGTCTTTTCTGAACACCTCACAATATTGCTAAGTGACACAAGTGTGCAGCACATGCACCTGGCCCATCTAGGAGTGGCACTGCAGTGTCCGACTGGATGGCAGTTTTAATTAGAGATGAGCGCCTGAAATTTTTCGGGTTTTGTGTTTTGGTTTTGGGTTCGGTTCCGCGGCCGTGTTTTGGGTTCGAACGCGTTTTGGCAAAACCTCACCGAATTATTTTTGTCGGATTCGGGTGTGTTTTGGATTCGGGTGTTTTTTTCCAAAAACACTAAAAAACAGCTTAAATCATAGAATTTGGGGGTCATTTTGATCCCAAAGTATTATTAACCTCAAAAACCATAATTTACACTCATTTTCAGTCTATTCTGAATACCTCACACCTCACAATATTATTTTTAGTCCTAAAATTTGCACCGAGGTCGCTGTGTGAGTAAGATAAGCGACCCTAGTGGCCGACACAAACACCGGGCCCATCTAGGAGTGGCACTGCAGTGTCACGCAGGATGTCCCTTCCAAAAAACCCTCCCCAAACAGCACATGACGCAAAGAAAAAAAGAGGCGCAATGAGGTAGCTGTGTGAGTAAGATTAGCGACCCTAGTGGCCGACACAAACACCGGGCCCATCTAGGAGTGGCACTGCAGTGTCACGCAGGATGGCCCTTCCAAAAAACCCTCCCCAAACAGCACATGACGCAAAGAAAAAAAGAGGCGCAATGAGGTAGCTGACTGTGTGAGTAAGATTAGCGACCCTAGTGGCCGACACAAACACCGGGCACATCTAGGAGTGGCACTGCAGTGTCACGCAGGATGTCCCTTCCAAAAAACCCTCCCCAAACAGCACATGACGCAAAGAAAAAAAGAGGCGCAATGAGGTAGCTGTGTGAGTAAGATTAGCGACCCTAGTGGCCGACACAAACACCGGGCCCATCTAGGAGTGGCACTGCAGTGTCACGCAGGATGTCCCTTCCAAAAAACCCTCCCCAATCAGCACATGATGCAAAGAAAAAGAAAAGAAAAAAGAGGTGCAAGATGGAATTATCCTTGGGCCCTCCCACCCACCCTTATGTTGTATAAACAAAACAGGACATGCACACTTTAACCAACCCATCATTTCAGTGACAGGGTCTGCCACACGACTGTGACTGATATGACGGGTTGGTTTGGACCCCCCCCAAAAAAGAAGCAATTAATCTCTCCTTGCACAAACTGGCTCTACAGAGGCAAGATGTCCACCTCATCTTCACCCTCCGATATATCACCGTGTACATCCCCCTCCTCACAGATTATCAATTCGTCCCCACTGGAATCCACCATCTCAGCTCCCTGTGTACTTTGTGGAGGCAATTGCTGCTGGTCAATGTCTCCGCGGAGGAATTGATTATAATTCATTTTAATGAACATCATCTTCTCCACATTTTCTGGATGTAACCTCGTACGCCGATTGCTGACAAGGTGAGCGGCGGCACTAAACACTCTTTCGGAGTACACACTTGTGGGAGGGCAACTTAGGTAGAATAAAGCCAGTTTGTGCAAGGGCCTCCAAATTGCCTCTTTTTCCTGCCAGTATAAGTACGGACTGTGTGACGTGCCTACTTGGATGCGGTCACTCATATAATCCTCCACCATTCTATCAATGTTGAGAGAATCATATGCAGTGACAGTAGACGACATGTCCGTAATCGTTGTCAGGTCCTTCAGTCCGGACCAGATGTCAGCATCAGCAGTCGCTCCAGACTGCCCTGCATCACCGCCAGCGGGTGGGCTCGGAATTCTGAGCCTTTTCCTCGCACCCCCAGTTGCGGGAGAATGTGAAGGAGGAGATGTTGACAGGTCGCGTTCCGCTTGACTTGACAATTTTGTCACCAGCAGGTCTTTCAACCCCAGCAGACCTGTGTCTGCCGGAAAGAGAGATCCAAGGTAGGCTTTAAATCTAGGATCGAGCACGGTGGCCAAAATGTAGTGCTCTGATTTCAACAGATTGACCACCCGTGAATCCTTGTTAAGCGAATTAAGGGCTGCATCCACAAGTCCCACATGCCTAGCGGAATCGCTCCGTGTTAGCTCCTTCTTCAATGCCTCCAGCTTCTTCTGCAAAAGCCTGATGAGGGGAATGACCTGACTCAGGCTGGCAGTGTCTGAACTGACTTCACGTGTGGCAAGTTCAAAGGGCATCAGAACCTTGCACAACGTTGAAATCATTCTCCACTGCACTTGAGACAGGTGCATTCCATCTCCTATATCGTGCTCAATTGTATAGGCTTGAATGGCCTTTTGCTGCTCCTCCAACCTCTGAAGCATATAGAGGGTTGAATTCCACCTCGTTACCACTTCTTGCTTCAGATGATGGCAGGGCAGGTTCAGTAGTTTTTGGTGGTGCTCCAGTCTTCTGTACGTGGTGCCTGTACGCCGAAAGTGTCCCGCAATTTTTCTGGCCACCGACAGCATCTCTTGCACGCCCCTGTCGTTTTTTAAAAAATTCTGCACCACCAAATTCAAGGTATGTGCAAAACATGGGACGTGCTGGAATTTGCCCATATTTAATGCACACACAATATTGCTGGCGTTGTCCGATGCCACAAATCCACAGGAGAGTCCAATTGGGGTAAGCCATTCCGCGATGATCTTCCTCAGTTGCCGTAAGAGGTTTTCAGCTGTGTGCGTATTCTGGAAAGCGGTGATACAAAGCGTAGCCTGCCTAGGAAAGAGTTGGCGTTTGCGAGATGCTGCTACTGGTGCCGCCGCTGCTGTTCTTGCGGCGGGAGTCCATACATCTACCCAGTGGGCTGTCACAGTCATATAGTCCTGACCCTGCCCTGCTCCACTTGTCCACATGTCCGTGGTTAAGTGGACATTGGGTACAACTGCATTTTTTAGGACACTGGTGAGTCTTTTTCTGACGTCCGTGTACATTCTCGGTATCGCCTGCCTAGAGAAGTGGAACCTAGATGGTATTTGGTAACGGGGGCACACTGCCTCAATAAATTGTCTAGTTCCCTGTGAACTAACGGCGGATACCGGACGCACGTCTAACACCAACATAGTTGTCAAGGACTCAGTTATCCGCTTTGCAGTAGGATGACTGCTGTGATATTTCATCTTCCTCGCAAAGGACTGTTGAACAGTCAATTGCTTACTGGAAGTAGTACAAGTGGGCTTACGACTTCCCCTCTGGGATGACCATCGACTCCCAGCGGCAACAACAGCAGCGCCAGCAGCAGTAGGCGTTACACGCAAGGATGCATCGGAGGAATCCCAGGCAGGAGAGGACTCGTCAGACTTGCCAGTGACATGGCCTGCAGGACTATTGGCATTCCTGGGGAAGGAGGAAATTGACACTGAGGGAGTTGGTGGGGTGGTTTGCGTGAGCTTGGTTACAAGAGGAAGGGATTTACTGGTCAGTGGACTGCTTCCGCTGTCACCCAAAGTTTTTGAACTTGTCACTGACTTATTATGAATGCGCTGCAGGTGACGTATAAGGGAGGATGTTCCGAGGTGGTTAACGTCCTTACCCCTACTTATTACAGCTTGACAAAGGGAACACACGGCTTGACACCTGTTGTCCGCATTTCTGGTGAAATACCTCCACACCGAAGAGCTTATTTTTTTGGTATTTTCACCTGGCATGTCAACGGCCATATTCCTCCCACGGACAACAGGTGTCTCCCCGGGTGCCTGACTTAAACAAACCACCTCACCATCAGAATCCTTCTGGTCAATTTCCTCCCCAGCGCCAGCAACACCCATATCCTCCTCATCCTGGTGTACTTCAACACTGACATCTTCAATCTGACTATCAGGAACTGGACTGCGGGTGCTCCTTCCAGCACTTGCAGGGGGCATGCAAATAGTGGAAGGCGCATGCTCTTCACGTCCAGTGTTGGGAAGGTCAGGCATCGCAACCGACACAATTGGACTCTCCTTGTGGATTTGGGATTTCAAAGAACGCACAGTTCTTTGCGGTGCTTTTGCCAGCTTGAGTCTTTTCAGTTTTCTAGCGAGAGGCTGAGTGCTTCCATCCTCATGTGAAGCTGAACCACTAGCCATGAACATAGGCCAGGGCCTCAGCCGTTCCTTGCCACTCCGTGTGGTAAATGGCATATTGGCAAGTTTACGCTTCTCCTCCGACAATTTTATTTTAGGTTTTGGAGTCCTTTTTTTTCTGATATTTGGTGTTTTGGATTTGACATGCTCTGTACTATGACATTGGGCATCGGCCTTGGCAGACGACGTTGCTGGCATTTCATCGTCTCGGCCATGACTAGTGGCAGCAGCTTCAGCACGAGGTGGAAGTGGATCTTGATCTTTCCCTAATTTTGGAACCTCAACTTTTTTGTTCTCCATATTTTATAGGCAGAACTAAAAGGCACCTCAGGTAAACAATGGAGATGGATGGATTGGATACTAGTATACAATTATGGACGGACTGCCACGGTTAGGTGGTATAAAAAAACCACGGTTAGGTGGTATATATTATAATACAATTATGGATGGACGGACTGCCTGCCGAGTGCCGACACAGAGGTAGCCACAGCCGTGAACTACCGCACTGTACACTGGTTGATAAAGAGATAGTAGTATACTCGTAACAACTAGTATGACTGACTATGACGGTATAAAGAATGAAAAAAAAACCACGGTTAGGTGGTATATATTATAATACAATTATGGATGGACGGACTGCCTGCCGACTGCCGACACAGAGGTAGCCACAGCCGTGAACTACCGCACTGTACACTGGTTGATAAAGAGATAGTAGTATACTCGTAACAACTAGTATGACACTATGACGGTATAAAGAATGAAAAAAAAACCACGGTTAGGTGGTATATATTATAATACAATTATGGATGGACGGACTGCCTGCCGACTGCCGACACAGAGGTAGCCACAGCCGTGAACTACCGCACTGTACACTGGTTGATAAAGAGATAGTAGTATACTCGTAACAACTAGTATGACACTATGACGGTATAAAGAATGAAAAAAAAACCACGGTTAGGTGGTATATATTATAATAATACAATTATGGATGGACGGACTGCCTGCCGACTGCCGACACAGAGGTAGCCACAGCCGTGAACTACCGCACTGTACACTGGTTGATAAAGAGATAGTAGTATACTCGTAACAACTAGTATGACTATGACGACGGTATAAAGAAAGAAAAAAAAATACCACGGTTAGGTGGTATATAATTATACAATTATGGATGGACGGACTGCCTGCCGAGTGCCGACTGCCGACACAGAGGTAGCCACAGCCGTGAACTACCGCACTGTACTGTGTCTGCTGCTAATATAGACTGGTTGATAAAGAGATAGTATACAACAATATACTACTATACTGGTGGTCAGGCACTGGTCACCACTAGTCACACTGGCAGTGGCACTCCTGCAGCAAAAGTGTGCACTGTTTAATTTTAAATTAATATAATATTATGTACTCCTGGCTCCTGCTATAACAACCTGCAGTGCTCCCCAGTCTCCCCCACAATTATTATAAGCTTTTATACATTGATGTGCAGCACACTGGGCTGAGCTGAGTGCACACAGACTGAGTCACACTGTGTGACTGCTGTGTATCGTTTTTTTCAGGCAGAGAACGGATATAGCAGAGAACGGATATATTAAATAAAAGTTAACTTAACAACAACTGCACTGGTCACTGTGGTAAACTCTGTCTGCACAATCTCTCTCTCTCTCTCTCTCTCTTCTAATCTATTCTAATGGAGAGGACGCCAGCCACGTCCTCTCCCTATCAATCTCAATGCACGTGTGAAAATGGCGGCGACGCGCGGCTCCTTATATAGAATCCAAGTCTCGCGAGAATCCGACAGCGTCATGATGACGTTCGGGCGCGCTCAGGTTAACCGAGCAAGGCGGGAAGATCCGAGTCGCTCGGACCCGTGAAAAAAAAAGTGAAGTTCGTGCGGGTTCGGATTCAAAGAAACCGAACCCGCTCATCTCTAGTTTTAATAAATAGGCGCCAAAGAGCACATAATGCAAAAAAAAAGGAGGTGCAACGAGGTAGCTAGATGACTAAGCTTAGCGACCCAAGTGGGCGGCACAAACACCTGGCCCATTTAGGAGTGGCACTGTAGTGGCAGACAGGATGGCAGTTTTAAAGACTAGGCCCCAAACAGCACATAATGCAAAGAAAAAAAAGAGGTGCAAGATGGAATTGTCTTGGGCCCTCCTACACATCCTTATGTTGTTTAAACAGGACATGCACAGTTTAATAAACCCATCATTTCAGCGACAGGTGGTCCCCCTGAAAAAAGCTCGCCAAGTTCTCCGAATCACATACCCTCCAACATTTTACACATAAAAAGCGGTACAAATTAGAAAAAGGGGCGTAGTCACAGGTAAAGGGGGTGTGGCCACTCCCCTTTTCCTATACTGTCAATGGAAGTTTGGAGAGCCAAAAATCGGTACAGACCATAAATAAAAGGTACTGTACCTATTAAAAAGGTACAGTTGGAGGGTATGGAATCATAGCTAGCTGCAAACATGCCACCTCCTTCTTTGATGACTTTTCACATTATGAGAAGAGGCAACAGAAAGAGGACAGTGTCAAGAAGGTGATTAAAAATTAGAGAGGCACATGCAATCTGGCTTTCACCTCCACTCCTATATTGGTGTGGAACAGAAAGGACTTCAACCAAGCAAATACCGTATATACTCGAGTATAAGCCGACTTTTTCAGCACATTTTTCTATGCTGAAAAAGCCCCCCTTGGCTTATACTCGAGTCAGCTCACGGCTGCAGCAGACGCCATGGGCTGTGTGGGCGTCCGCTGCAGCCGGCTCCAGGGACAGACACTAGAGGTCATTATTGACCTCTAGTGTCTGTGCGGCGCTGCTATGGGAGAGACGTCATGAAGTCTCTCCCATAGAGAGGAGCGGGCGAGCGAGCGGGCGGGCGGCCAGACGGACGGATGGAGCAGCAGCAGCAGCAGAAGAAGCGGTCGGGAAGCAGGAGCGGGGCAGTGGTAAGTATTGTTTTTTTATTTTGTGTGTGTGTGTGTTTGCAAGCGACGACGGGGGCACAGCGACAGGGGGCAAATAAAGAGGGGGCACAACTACTGGGGGCAAAGAAAGAGGGGGCACAACTACTGGGGGCAAAGAAAGAGAGTGCACAACTACTGGGGGCAAAGAAAGAGGGGGCACAACTACTGGGGGCAAAGAAAGAGGGGGCACAACTAGAGATGTGCACTTGAAATTTTTCGGGTTTTGTGTTTTGGTTTTGGGTTCGGTTCCGCGGCCGTGTTTTGGGTTCGACCGCGTTTTGGCAAAACCTCACCGAATTTTTTTTGTCGGATTCGGGTGTGTTTTGGATTCGGGTGTTTTTTTCAAAAAACACTAAAAAACAGCTTAAATCATAGAATTTGGGGGTCATTTTGATCCCAAAGTATTATTAACCTCAAAAACCATAATTTCCACTCATTTTCAGTCTATTCTGAATACCTCACACCTTACAATATTATTTTTAGTCCTAAAATTTGCACCGAGGTCGCTGGATGACTAAGCTAAGCGACCCTAGTGGCCGACACAAACACCGGGCCCATCTAGGAGTGGCACTGCAGTGTCACGCAGGATGGCCCTTCCAAAAAACACTCCCCAAACAGCACATGACACAAAGAAAAAAAGAGGCGCAATGAGGTAGCTGTGTGAGTAAGATAAGCGACCCTAGTGGCCGACACAAACACCGGGCCCATCTAGGAGTGGCACTGCAGTGTCACGCAGGATGGCCCTTCCAAAAAACACTCCCCAAACAGCACATGACGCAAAGAAAAAAAGAGGCGCAATGAGGTAGCTGTGTGAGTAAGCTAAGCGACCCTAGTGGCCGACACAAACACCTGGCCCATCTAGGAGTGGCACTGCAGTGTCACGCAGGATGGCCCTTCCAAAAAACACTCCCCAAACAGCACATGACGCAAAGAAAAAAAGAGGCGCAATGAGGTAGCTGTGTGAGTAAGATAAGCGACCCTAGTGGCCGACACAAACACCGTGCCCATCTAGGAGTGGCACTGCAGTGTCACGCAGGATAGCCCTTCCAAAAAACACTCCCCAAACAGCACATGACGCAAAGAAAAAAAGAGGCGCAATGAGGTAGCTGTGTGAGTAAGATAAGCGACCCTAGTGGCCGACACAAACACCGGGCCCATCTAGGAGTGGCACTGCAGTGTCACGCAGGATGGCCCTTCCAAAAAAACACTCCCCAAACAGCACATGACGCAAAGAAAAAAAGAGGCGCAATGAGGTAGCTGTGTGAGTAAGATAAGCGACCCTAGTGGCCGACACAAACACCTGGCCCATCTAGGAGTGGCACTGCAGTGTCACGCAGGATGGCCCTTCCAAAAAACACTCCCCAAACAGCACATGACGCAAAGAAAAATTAAAGAAAAAAGAGGTGCAAGATGGAATTGTCCTTGGGCCCTCCCACCCACCCTTATGTTGTATAAACAGGACATGCACACTTTAACCAACCCATCATTTCAGTGACAGGGTCTGCCACACGACTGTGACTGAAATGACGGGTTGGTTTGGACCCCCACCAAAAAAGAAGCAATTAATCTCTCCTTGCACAAACTGGCTCTACAGAGGCAAGATGTCCACCTCATCATCATCCTCCGATATATCACCGTGTACATCCCCCTCCTCACAGATTATCAATTCGTCCCCACTGGAATCCACCATCTCAGCTCCCTGTGTACTTTGTGGAGGCAATTGCTGCTGGTCAATGTCTCCACGGAGGAATTGATTATAATTCATTTTAATGAACATCATCTTCTCCACATTTTCTGGAAGTAACCTCGTACGCCGATTGCTGACAAGGTGAGCGGCGGCACTAAACACTCTTTCGGAGTACACACTTGTGGGAGGGCAACTTAGGTAGAATAAAGCCAGTTTGTGCAAGGGCCTCCAAATTGCCTCTTTTTCCTGCCAGTATAAGTACGGACTGTGTGACGTGCCTACTTGGATGCGGTCACTCATATAATCCTCCACCATTCTTTCAATGGGGAGAGAATCATATGCAGTGACAGTAGACGACATGTCCGTAATCGTTGACAGGTCCTTCAGTCCGGACCAGATGTCAGCATCAGCAGTCGCTCCAGACTGCCCTGCATCACCGCCAGCGGGTGGGCTCGGAATTCTGAGCCTTTTCCTCGCACCCCCAGTTGCGGGAGAATGTGAAGGAGGAGATGTTGACAGGTCGCGTTCCGCTTGACTTGACAATTTTCTCACCAGCAGGTCTTTGAACCCCAGTGTCTGCCGGAAAGAGAGATCCAAGGTAGGTTTTAAATCTAGGATCGAGCACGGTGGCCAAAATGTAGTGCTCTGATTTCAACAGATTGACCACCCGTGAATCCTTGTTAAGCGAATTAAGGGCTCCATCCACAAGTCCCACATGCCTAGCGGAATCGCTCCGTGTTAGCTCCTCCTTCAATGTCTCCAGCTTCTTCTGCAAAAGCCTGATGAGGGGAATGACCTGACTCAGGCTGGCAGTGTCTGAACTGACTTCACGTGTGGCAAGTTCAAAGGGCAGCAGAACCTTGCACAACGTTGAAACCATTCTCCACTGCGCTTGAGACAGGTGCATTCCACCTCCTATATCGTGCTGAATTGTATAGGCTTGAATGGCCTTTTGCTGCTCCTCCAACCTCTGAAGCATATATAGGGTTGAATTCCACCTCGTTACCACTTCTTGCTTCAGATGATGGCAGGGCAGGTTCAGGCGTTTTTGGTGTTGCTCCAGTCTTCTGTACGTGGTGCCTGTACGCCGAAAGTGTCCCGCAATTCTTCTGGCCACCGACAGCATCTCTTGCACGCCCCTGTCGTTTTTAAAAAAATTCTGCACCACCAAATTCAAGGTATGTGCAAAACATGGGACGTGCTGGAATTTGCCCATATTTAATGCACACACAATATTGCTGGCGTTGTCCGATGCCACAAATCCACAGGAGAGTCCAATTGGGGTAAGCCATTCCGCGATGATCTTCCTCAGTTGCCGTAAGAGGTTTTCAGCTGTGTGCGTATTCTGGAAACCGGTGATACAAAGCGTAGCCTGCCTAGGAAAGAGTTGGCGTTTGCGAGATGCTGCTACTGGTGCTGCCGCTGCTGTTCTTGCGGCGGGAGTCCATACATCTACCCAGTGGGCTGTCACAGTCATATAGTCCTGACCCTGCCCTGCTCCACTTGTCCACATGTCCGTGGTTAAGTGGACATTGGGTACAACTGCATTTTTTAGGACACTGGTGAGTCTTTTTCTGACGTCCGTGTACATTCTCGGTATCGCCTGCCTAGAGAAGTGGAACCTAGATGGTATTTGGTAACGGGTGCACACTACCTCAAGAAATTGTCTAGTTCCCTGTGAACTAACGGCGGATACCGGACGCACGTCTAACACCAACATAGTTGTCAAGGCCTCAGTTATCCGCTTTGCAGCAGGATGACTGCTGTGATATTTCATCTTCCTCGCAAAGGACTGTTGGACAGTCAATTGCTTGGTGGAAGTAGTAAAAGTGGTCTTACGATTTCCCCTCTGGGATGACCATCGACTCCCAGCAGCAACAACAGCAGCGCCAGCAGCAGTAGGCGTTACACGCAAGGATGCATCGGAGGAATCCCAGGCAGGAGAGGAATCGTCAGAATTGCCAGTGACATGGCCTGCAGGACTATTGGCATTCCTGGGGATGGAGGAAATTGACACTGAGGGAGTTGGTGGGGTGGTTTGCGTGAGCTTGGTTACAAGAGGAAGGGATTTACTGGTCAGTGGACTGCTTCCGCTGTCGCCCAAAGTTTTTGAACTTGTCACTGACTTATTATGAATGCGCTGCAGGTGATGTATAAGGGAGGATGTTCCGAGGTGGTTAACGTCCTTACCCCTACTTATTACAGCTTGACAAAGGCAACACACGGCTTGACAAATGTTATCCGCATTTCTGTTGAAATACTTCCACACCGAAGAGCTGATTTTTTTGGTATTTTCACCAGGCATGTCAACGGCCATATTCCTCCCACGGACAACAGGTGTCTCCCCGGGTGCCTGACTTAAACAAACCACCTCACCATCAGAATCCTCCTTGTCAATTTCCTCCACAGCGCCAGCAACACCCATATCCTCCTCATCCTGGTGTACTTCAACACTGACATCTTCAATCTGACTATCAGGAACTGGACTGCGGGTGCTCCTTCCAGCACTTGCAGGGGGCGTGCAAATGGTGGAAGGCGCATGCTCTTCACGTCCAGTGTTGGGAAGGTCAGGCATCGCAACCGACACAATTGGACTCTCCTTGTGGATTTGGGATTTCGAAGAACGCACAGTTCTTTGCGGTGCTTTTGCCAGCTTGAGTCTTTTCATTTTTCTAGCGAGAGGCTGAGTGCTTCCATCCTCATGTGAAGCTGAACCACTAGCCATGAACATAGGCCAGGGCCTCAGCCGTTCCTTGCCACTCCGTGTGGTAAATGGCATATTGGCAAGTTTACGCTTCTCCTCCGACAATTTTATTTTAGATTTTGGAGTCCTTTTTTTACTGATATTTGGTGTTTTGGATTTTACATGCTCTGTACTATGACATTGGGCATCGGCCTTGGCAGACGACGTTGCTGGTATTTCATCGTCTCGGCCATGACTAGTGGCAGCAGCTTCAGCACGAGGTGGAAGTGGATCTTGATCTTTCCCTAATTTTGGAACCTCAACATTTTTGTTCTCCATATTTTAATAGGCACAACTAAAAGGCACCTCAGGTAAACAATGGAGATGGATGGATACTAGTATACTTATGGATGGACGAGCGACTGCCGACACAGAGGTAGCTACAGCCGTGGACTACCGTACTGTGTCTGCTGCTAATATAGACTGGATGATAATGAGATGAAATCAATATATATATATATAATATCACTAGTACTGCAGCCGGACAGGTATATATATTTATTATGTAATGACTGATGACGGACCTGCTGGACACTGTCAGCTCAGCAGCACCGCAGACTGCTACAGTAAGCTACTATAGTAGTATGTATAAAGAAGAAAGAAAGAAAAAAAAACCACGGGTAGGTGGTATACAATTATGGATGGACGAGCGACTGCCGACACAGAGGTAGCTACAGCCGTGGACTACCGTACTGTGTCTGCTGCTAATATAGACTGGATGATAATGAGATGAAATCAATATATATATATATAATATCACACTAGTACTGCAGCCGGACAGGTATATATATTTATTATGTAATGACTGATGACGGACCTGCTGGACACTGTCAGCTCAGCAGCACCGCAGACTGCTACAGTAAGCTACTATAGTAGTATGTATAAAGAAGAAAGAAAAAAAAAAAAACCACGGGTAGGTGGTATACAATTATGGATGGACGAGCGACTGCCGACACAGAGGTAGCTACAGCCGTGGACTACCGTACTGTGTCTGCTGCTAATATAGACTGGATGATAATGAGATGAATTCAATATATATATATATAATATCACACTAGTACTGCAGCCGGACAGGTAGATATATTTATTATGTAATGACTGATGACGGACCTGCTGGACACTGTCAGCTCAGCAGCACCGCAGACTGCTACAGTAAGCTACTATAGTAGTATGTATAAAGAAGAAAGAAAAAGAAAAAACCACGGGTAGGTGGTATACAATTATGGATGGACGAGCGACTGCCGACACAGAGGTAGCTACAGCCGTGGACTACCGTACTGTGTCTGCTGCTAATATAGACTGGATGATAATGAGATGAAATCAATATATATATATATAATATCACACTAGTACTGCAGCCGGACAGGTAGATATATTTATTATGTAATGACTGATGACGGACCTGCTGGACACTGTCAGCTCAGCAGCACCGCAGACTGCTACAGTAAGCTACTATAGTAGTATGTATAAAGAAGAAAGAAAAAAAAAACACGGGTAGGTGGTATACAATTATGGATGGACGAGCGACTGCCGACACAGAGGTAGCTACAGCCGTGGACTACCGTACTGTGTCTGCTGCTAATATAGACTGGATGATAATGAGATGAAATCAATATATATATATATATAATATCACACTAGTACTGCAGCCGGACAGGTAGATATATTTATTATGTAATGACTGATGACGGACCTGCTGGACACTGTCAGCTCAGCAGCACCGCAGACTGCTACAGTAAGCTACTATAGTAGTATGTATAAAGAAGAAAGAAAAAAAAAAACCACGGGTAGGTGGTATACAATTATGGATGGACGAGCGACTGCCGACACAGAGGTAGCTACAGCCATGGACTACCGTACTGTGTCTGCTGCTAATATAGACTGGATGATAATGAGATGAAATCAATATATATATATGTATAATATCACTAGTACTGCAGCCGGACAGGTATATATATTTATTATGTAATGACTGATGACGGACCTGCTGGACACTGTCAGCTCAGCAGCACCGCAGACTGCTACAGTAAGCTACTATAGTAGTATGTATAAAGAAGAAGAAAGAAAAAAAAAAACGGGTAGGTGGTATACAATATTATATATATATTATATACAATTATATATATATATATATATATATATATATTAAACTGGTGGTGATTATTAAACTGGTGGTCAGGTCACTGGTCACACTATCAGCAACTTGCAAGTAGTACTCCTAAGCAGACAATCACAATATATATTATACTGGTGGTCAGTGTGGTCACAATGGCAGTGTGGCACTCTGGCAGCAAAAGTGTGCACTGTACGTTATATGTACTCCTGAGTCCTGCTCTCAGACTCTAACTGCTCCCCACTATCAGTGTCTCCCCCACAAGTCAGATATACATTATACAGTCACACTATCTATCTATCACTTCAGCAAGTAGTAGTACTCCTCCTAATGCTCCCCAAAATTACTACTGTGTCTCTCTCTACTCTAGTCTCACTCTCTTCTCTATAAACGGAGAGGATGCCAGCCACGTCCTCTCCCTATGAATCTCAATGCACGTGTGAAAATGGCGGCGACGCGCGGCTCCTTATATAGAATCCGAGTCTCGCGATAGAATCCGAGCCTCGCGAGAATCCGACAGCGGGATGATGACGTTCGGGCGCGCTCAGGTTAACCGAGCAAGGCGGGAAGATCCGAGTCGCTCGGACCCGTGTAAAAAAACCTGAAGTTCGGGCGGGTTCGGATTCCGAGGAACCGAACCCGCTCATCTCTAGGCACAACTACTGGGGGCAAAGCAACAGGGGGGCAAGTTTTTATCTGGCACTGTGGGGGGATATCTGTCACTGGGGGTATATGTGGCACTGGGGGCACAGCCCTAGCAACAAGCATTACCCCCTGGCAACGAGCATGACACCCTGTGCATGAAAACCCCTGGCACCGTGCATTTCCCACCCTAGGCTTATACTCGAGTCAATAATTTTTCCCAGTTTTTTGTGGTAAAATTAGGTGCCTCAGCTTATATTCGGGTCGACTTATTCTCGAGTATATACGGTATATAATTTTTAATTACCACATTAATTACCACATTACTGGACAAACTGAAAAACTAGGTGCCAAAGCTTCCAGAATTGGGGTTCACTACGATATGCCGGCGGTCGGGCTCCCGGCGACCAGCATACCGGCGCCGGGAGCCCGACCGCCGGCTTACCGACAGTGTGGTGAGCGCAAATGAGCCCCTTGCGGGCTCGCTGCGCTCGCCACGCTACGGGCACGGTGGCGTGCTACGCGCGCCACACTATTTTATTCTCCCTCCAGGGGGGTCGTGGACCCCCACGAGGGAGAATAAGTGTCGGTGTGCCGGCTGTCGGGATCCCGGCGCCGGTATACTGTGCGCCGGGATCCCGTCAGTCGGCATACTGAAGACCACCCCCAGAATTGTACCCCCTTCTCCATTTTCAGGGATTAATATAATCTCGGATTTAATGCTGGGATGCAAATAAACTGGTATATACCACAGGATCAAGATTGGATATTTTCCCCTCCACGGAGTCTGGAGACTTATTTTGTGAAATTCTCGTGGGCTTATTTTATTCCATTTTTTTTTGTTGCATTTTTATTTACATATTTTGTGGCAGATACCTTATTTTTGTTTTTCACAGCTCCCAGTTACACGCATGTGAGCATACCTGTGTGTCCCAGTTACACGCATGTGAGTATACCTGTGTGTCTTATTTTATTCATATTTTATTTTTAAATAAAGCAGCCCCTTAGATGTTTTAGCAGCCCCTCCTGAGCCCCCACAGCAGCCACGGGTGGGGCAAGTTGAATTCAGGTGAGTTCGGTACAGTACTAAGTACCACTGTGCAGTAAAAAAAATTATTGAGCCCCTGCCCTAGTGGAGCTTACCACTCTTCAGTCCAAACTAATTTCATACTATAAGTAGGACAGTGGGAAGAAGCAATGCTAACCTCTGTGCCAACAACATGCCTCAGCCTGGCAAGCCAGACATCTTCCTGGCTGTAAGCCACCATGAGACTCCATACTGGGCCTTATTCAGTAACTGTTGTGCCTCACAGGAGCTCCTGGCCCATCTAGTATTGCAGTGCAATGGTAAGCTGATGCAATGCAAGATTACTGAAATTCTGTTCTTCTAACACCACAAGGTTTTGCGATAACCCTATGCAGCCCTTAGGAAACGAAGATCCTTGTACAACAAATGTGCATCTTCTAAATAAATAATCCCAAAATGTGGAACATCAATAATAAATCAAAATTAAGGTTGACTAATTGGAACCAATCATTTGAGTGAGTCCCTAACATGAAATAATTGAGAAGAGCCTCTCTCTAATGCTCCGGCAGAAAATATCACTTTTACCTCTCTGACAGTTGCGCTGGATTATGATTCCGTCTCTTCTGAGTCACACTGACTTTGGCCACAAACGTGGTCTCTCCCCACTTCATTTAAAAACACTTTGGCAATTTCCATTTCCACCTTTTCGGCTAGTTTTCACAAATCTGTGATGTTGAAGCTTGTTTCATATCTGCTCTAGGCTTTCATTTAAACCTAGGATCAAGTACAGCAGCACCCTTGGAATTATACGGCAGCAACCCATGACTTACACAGCATAGGCAGCACCCCTGGAGAATTACACAGCACAGCAAACAGGCAACACCACCCCAGGACTTAAACGGCAGTGGGGCAGCACCCCTGGACTGATAGGGCAGAGGGGCAACATCCCATATAGGGCAGCACCCCTGGAATGATGTGGCAAAGAAAAGACGCGCAAGATGGAATTGTCCTTGGGCCCTCCCACCCTTATGTTGTATAAACAGGACATGCACACTTTAACAAACCAATCATTTCAGCAACAGGGTCTGCCACACGACTGTGGCTGAAATGATTGGTTTGTTTGGGCCCCCACCAAAAAAGAAGCAATTAATCTCTCCTTCCACAAACTGGCTCTACAGTGGCAAGATGTCATCCTCAGATTATCCCCCCCTTTAGTGTTTACATCCTCACAGAGAAATAATATTCAAACAAACAAAACCACATCATTTAGGTGTCAGTGGACTGCTTACGCTATTACCCAAAGTTTCTGATCTTGACAATGACTTATGATGAATGCGCTGCAGGTGACGTATAAGGGAGGATGTTCCTTGGTTGTTAACATCCTTACCCCTACTTATTGTGGATTGACAAAGGCAACAGATGGCTTGACACCTGCTGTCCGGATTTGTGGAGAAATAATTCCACACCGGAGAGGTGGCTTTTTTGGTATTTTGCCCAGGCATGACAATGGGCTTTCTCTAACATCCTAGTGGATGCTGGGGACTCCGTAAGGACCATGGGGAATAGACAGGTTCAGCAGGAGACTGGGCACTCTAAGAAAGAATTAGGACTACTGGTGTGCACTGGCTCCTCCCTCTATGCCCCTCCTCCAGACCTCAGTTAGAATCTGTGCCCGGAAGGAGCTGGGTGCATTTTAGTGAGCTCTCCTGAGCTTGCTATTAAGAAAGTATTTTAGTTAGGTTTTTTTATTTTCAGAGAGCTTCTGCTGGCAACAGACTCTCTGCTACGAGGGACTGAGGGGAGAGAAGCAAACCTACTAACTGCGGCTAGGTTGCGCTTCTTAGGCTACTGGACACCATTAGCTCCAGAGGGATCGAACACAGGAACCTAACCTTGGTCGTCCGTTCCCGGAGCCGCGCCGCCGTCCCCCTCGCAGAGCCAGAAGACAGAAGCCGGCGGGTTGAAGCAAGAAGACATCAAAATCGGCAGCAGAAGATTCCTGTCTTCATATGAGGTAGCGCACAGCACTGCAGCTGTGCGCCATTGCTCCCACACTAACCCACACACTTCGGTCACTGTAGGGTGCAGGGCGCAGGGGGGGGGGCGCCCTGGGCAGCAATTGAGTACCTCCTGGCAAAAAGCAGCATATATACTAGAGATGAGCGGGTTCGGTTCCTCTGAATCCGAACCCGCCCGAACTTCAGGTTTTTTACACGGGTCCGAGCAGGCTCGGATCTTCCCGCCTTGCTCGGCTAACCCGAGCGCGCCCGAACGTCATCATCACGCTGTCGGATTCTCGCGAGGCTCGGATTCTATCGCGAGACTCGGATTCTATATAAGGAGCCGCGCGTCGCCGCCATTTTCACACGTGCATTGAGAGTCATAGGGAGAGGACGTGGCTGGCGTCCTCTCCGTTTAGAGAAGAGAGAGACACAGTATTTTGGGGAGCATTATTAGGAGGAGTACTACTATACTGTATACTACTATACTACTTGCTGAAGTGATATTAATACTAGATTAGATAATAGATAGTGTGACTGTAAGTGTATTATCTGACTTGTGGGGGAGACACTGACAGTGGGGAGCAGTTAGAGTCTGAGAGCAGGACTCAGGAGTACATATAACGTACAGTGCACACTTTTGCTGCCAGAGTCAGTGCCACACTGCCATTGTTGTGACCACACTGACCACCAGTATAATAATATATTTTGTGATTGTCTGCTTAGGCCTCGGAGTACTAGTTGCAAGTTGCAACGTGACCTGAAGTGACCACCAGTTTAATAATCAATCACCACCAGTTTAATATATATATATATATATATATATATATATAAAATTGTATATAATATATATATATATATAATATTGTATACCACCTACCCGTGGTTTTTTTTTTTTTCATTCTTCTTTATACATACTACTATAGTAGCTTACTGTAGCAGTCTGCGGTGCTGTGCTGACCTGACAGTGTCCAGCAGGTCCGTCATCAGTCATTACATAATAAATATATATAGTACCTGTCCGGCTGCAGTACTAGTGATATTATATTGATTTCATCTCATTATCAATAATTTATCATCCAGTCTAGACTCTATATTAGCAGCAGACACAGTACGTTAGTCCACGGCTGTAGCTACCTCTGTGTCGGCACTCGGCAGTCCATCCATAATTGTATACCACCTACCCGTGTTTTTTTTTTTTCTTTCTTCTTTGTACATACTACTATAGAGTATAGTAGCTTACTGTAGCAGTCTGCGGTGCTGCTGAGCTGACAGTGTCCAGCAGGTCCGTCATCAGTCATCATTACCTAATAAATATATTATCTACCTGTCCGGCTGCAGTACTAGTGATATTATATATACATACATATATATATTGATTTCATCTCATTATCAATCATCCAGTCTATATTAGCAGCAGACACAGTACGTTAGTCCACGGCTGTAGCTACCTCTGTGTCGGCACTCGGCAGTCCATCCATAATTGTATACCACCTACCCGTGGTTTTTTTTTTCTTTCTTCTTTGTACATACTACTATAGTATAGTAGCTTACTGTAGCAGTCTGCGGTGCTGCTGAGCTGACAGTGTCCAGCAGGTCCGTCATCAGTCATCATTACCTAATAAATATATTATCTACCTGTCCGGCTGCAGTACTAGTGATATTATATATACATACATATATATATATTGATTTCATCTCATTATCATCCAGTCTATATTAGCAGCAGACACAGTACGGTAGTCCACGGCTGTAGCTACCTCTGTGTCGGCACTCGGCAGTCCATCCATAATTATATACCACCTACCCGTGGTTTTTTTTTTCTTTCTTCTTTGTACATACTACTATAGAGTATAGTAGCTTACTGTAGCAGTCTGCGGTGCTGCTGAGCTGACAGTGTCCAGCAGGTCCGTCATCAGTCATCATTACCTAATAAATATATTATCTACCTGTCCGGCTGCAGTACTAGTGATATTATATATACATACATATATATATTGATTTCATCTCATTATCAATCATCCAGTCTATATTAGCAGCAGACACAGTACGTTAGTCCACGGCTGTAGCTACCTCTGTGTCGGCACTCGGCAGTCCATCCATAATTGTATACCACCTACCCGTGGTTTTTTTTTTTTTCTTTCTTCTTTGTACATACTACTATAGTATAGTAGCTTACTGTAGCAGTCTGCGGTGCTAGCAGGTCCGTCATCAGTCATCATTACCTAATAAATATATTATCTACCTGTCCGGCTGCAGTGCTAGTGATATTATATATACATACATATATATATATTGATTTCATCTCATTATCATCCAGTCTATATTAGCAGCAGACACAGTACGGTAGTCCACGGCTGTAGCTACCTCTGTGTCGGCACTCGGCAGTCCATCCATAAGTATACTAGTATCCATCCATCTCCATTGTTTACCTGAGGTGCCTTTTAGTTGTGCCTATTAAAATATGGAGAACAAAAATGTTGAGGTTCCAAAATTAGGGAAAGATCAAGATCCACTTCCACCTCGTGCTGAAGCTGCTGCCACTAGTCATGGCCGAGACGATGAAATGCCAGCAACGTCGTCTGCCAAGGCCGATGCCCAATGTCATAGTACAGAGCATGTCAAATCCAAAACACCAAATATCAGTAAAAAAAGGACTCCAAAACCTAAAATAAAATTGTCGGAGGAGAAGCGTAAACTTGCCAATATGCCATTTACCACACGGAGTGGCAAGGAACGGCTGAGGCCCTGGCCTATGTTCATGGCTAGTGGTTCAGCTTCACATGAGGATGGAAGCACTCAGCCTCTCGCTAGAAAACTGAAAAGACTCAAGCTGGCAAAAGCACCGCAAAGAACTGTGCGTTCTTCGAAATCCCAAATCCACAAGGAGAGTCCAATTGTGTCGGTTGCGATGCCTGACCTTCCCAACACTGGACGTGAAGAGCATGCGCCTTCCACCATTTGCACGCCCCCTGCAAGTGCTGGAAGGAGCACCCGCAGTCCAGTTCCTGATAGTCAGATTGAAGATGTCAGTGTTGAAGTACACCAGGATGAGGAGGATATGGGTGTTGCTGGCGCTGGGGAGGAAATTGACCAGGAGGATTCTGATGGTGAGGTGGTTTGTTTAAGTCAGGCACCCGGGGAGACACCTGTTGTCCGTGGGAGGAATAGGGCCATTGACATGCCTGGTCAAAATACAAAAAAAATCAGCTCTTCGGTGTGGAAGTATTTCACCAGAAATGCGGACAACATTTGTCAAGCCGTGTGTTGCCTTTGTCAAGCTGTAATAAGTAGGGGTAAGGACGTTAACCACCTCGGAACATCCTCCCTTATACGTCACCTGCAGCGCATTCATAATAAGTCAGTGACAAGTTCAAAAACTTTGGGTGACAGCGGAAGCAGTCCACTGACCAGTAAATCCCTTCCTCTTGTAACCAAGCTCACGCAAACCACCCCACCAACTCCCTCAGTGTCAATTTCCTCCTTACCCAGGAATGCCAATAGTCCTGCAGGCCATGTCACTGGCAATTCTGACGAGTCCTCTCCTGCCTGGGATTCCTCCGATGCATCCTTGAGTGTAATGCCTACTGCTGCTGGCGCTGCTGTTGTTGCTGCTGGGAGTCGATCGTCATCCCAGAGGGGAAGTCGTAAGCCCACTTGTACTACTTCCAGTAAGCAATTGACTGTCCAACAGTCCTTTGCGAGGAAGATTAAATATCACAGCAGTCATCCTGCTGCAAAGCGGATAACTGAGGCCTTGACAACTATGTTGGTGTTAGACGTGCGTCCGGTATCCGCCGTTAGTTCACAGGGAACTAGACAATTTATTGAGGCAGTGTGCCCCCGTTACCAAATACCATCTAGGTTCCACTTCTCTAGGCAGGCGATACCGAGAATGTACACGGACGTCAGAAAAAGACTCACCAGTGTCCTAAAAAATGCAGTTGTACCCAATGTCCACTTAACCACGGACATGTGGACAAGTGGAGCAGGGCAGGGTCAGGACTATATGACTGTGACAGCCCACTGGGTAGATGTATGGACTCCCGCCGCAAGAACAGCAGCGGCGGCACCAGTAGCAGCATCTCGCAAACGCCAACTCTTTCCTAGGCAGGCTACGCTTTGTATCACCGCTTTCCAGAATACGCACACAGCTGAAAACCTCTTACGGCAACTGAGGAAGATCATCGCGGAATGGCTTACCCCAATTGGACTCTCCTGTGGATTTGTGGCATCGGACAACGCCAGCAATATTGTGTGTGCATTAAATATGGGCAAATTCCAGCACGTCCCATGTTTTGCACATACCTTGAATTTGGTGGTGCAGAATTTTTTAAAAAACGACAGGGGCGTGCAAGAGATGCTGTCGGTGGCCAGAAGAATTGCGGGACACTTTCGGCGTACAGGCACCACGTACAGAAGACTGGAGCACCACCAAAAACTACTGAACCTGCCCTGCCATCATCTGAAGCAAGAAGTGGTAACGAGGTGGAATTCAACCCTCTATATGCTTCAGAGGTTGGAGGAGCAGCAAAAGGCCATTCAAGCCTATACAATTGAGCACGATATAGGAGGTGGAATGCACCTGTCTCAAGCGCAGTGGAGAATGATTTCAACGTTGTGCAAGGTTCTGATGCCCTTTGAACTTGCCACACGTGAAGTCAGTTCAGACACTGCCAGCCTGAGTCAGGTCATTCCCCTCATCAGGCTTTTGCAGAAGAAGCTGGAGACATTGAAGGAGGAGCTAACACGGAGCGATTCCGCTAGGCATGTGGGACTTGTGGATGGAGCCCTTAATTCGCTTAACAAGGATTCACGGGTGGTCAATCTGTTGAAATCAGAGCACTACATTTTGGCCACCGTGCTCGATCCTAGATTTAAAGCCTACCTTGGATCTCTCTTTCCGGCAGACACAAGTCTGCTGGGGTTCAAAGACCTGCTGGTGACAAAATTGTCAAGTCAAGCGGAACGCGACCTGTCAACATCTCCTCCTTCACATTCTCCCGCAACTGGGGGTGCGAGGAAAAGGCTCAGAATTCCGAGCCCACCCGCTGGCGGTGATGCAGGGCAGTCTGGAGCGACTGCTGATGCTGACATCTGGTCCGGACTGAAGGACCTGACAACGATTACGGACATGTCGTCTACTGTCACTGCATATGATTCTCTCACCATTGAAAGAATGGTGGAGGATTATATGAGTGACCGCATCCAAGTAGGCACGTCACACAGTCCGTACTTATACTGGCAGGAAAAAGAGGCAATTTGGAGGCCCTTGCACAAACTGGCTTTATTCTACCTAAGTTGCCCTCCCACAAGTGTGTACTCCGAAAGAGTGTTTAGTGCCGCCGCTCACCTTGTCAGCAATCGGCGTACGAGGTTACATCCAGAAAATGTGGAGAAGATGATGTTCATTAAAATGAATTATAATCAATTCCTCCGTGGAGACATTGACCAGCAGCAATTGCCTCCACAAAGTACACAGGGAGCTGAGATGGTGGATTCCAGTGGGGACGAATTGATAATCTGTGAGGAGGGGGATGTACACGGTGATATATCGGAGGATGATGATGAGGTGGACATCTTGCCTCTGTAGAGCCAGTTTGTGCAAGGAGAGATTAATTGCTTCTTTTTTGGTGGGGGTCCAAACCAACCCGTCATTTCAGTCACAGTCGTGTGGCAGACCCTGTCACTGAAATGATGGGTTGGTTAAAGTGTGCATGTCCTGTTTATACAACATAAGGGTGGGTGGGAGGGCCCAAGGACAATTCCATCTTGCACCTCTTTTTTCTTTAATTTTTCTTTGCGTCATGTGCTGTTTGTGGAATGTTTTTTGGAAGGGCCATCCTGCGTGACACTGCAGTGCCACTCCTAGATGGGCCCGGTGTTTGTGTCGGCCACTAGGGTCGCTTATCTTACTCACACAGCTACCTCATTGCGCCTCTTTTTTTCTTTGCGTCATGTGCTGTTTGGGGAGGGTTTTTTGGAAGGGCCATCCTGCGTGACACTGCAGTGCCACTCCTAGATGGGCACGGTGTTTGTGTCGGCCACTAGGGTCGCTTATCTTACTCACACAGCTACCTCATTGCACCTCTTTTTTTCTTTGCGTCATGTGCTGTTTGGGGAGGGTTTTTTGGAAGGGCCATCCTGCGTGACACTGCAGTGCCACTCCTAGATGGGCCCGGTGTTTGTGTCGGCCACTAGGGTCGCTTATCTTACTCACACAGCTACCTCATTGCGCCTCTTTTTTTCTTTGCGTCATGTGCTGTTTGGGGAGTGTTTTTTGGAAGGGCCATCCTGCGTGACACTGCAGTGCCACTCCTAGATGGGCACGGTGTTTGTGTCGGCCACTAGGGTCGCTTATCATACTCACACAGCTACCTCATTGCGCCTCTTTTTTTCTTTGCGTCATGTGCTGTTTGGGGAGGGTTTTTTGGAAGGGCCATCCTGCGTGACACTGCAGTGCCACTCCTAGATGGGCACGGTGTTTGTGTCGGCCACTAGGGTCGCTTATCTTACTCACACAGCTACCTCATTGCGCCTCTTTTTTTCTTTGCGTCATGTGCTGTTTGGGGAGGGTTTTTTGGAAGGGCCATCCTGCGTGACACTGCAGTGCCACTCCTAGATGGGCACGGTGTTTGTGTCGGCCACTAGGGTCGCTTATCTTACTCACACAGCTACCTCATTGCGCCTCTTTTTTTCTTTGCGTCATGTGCTGTTTGGGGAGGGTTTTTTGGAAGGGCCATCCTGCGTGACACTGCAGTGCCACTCCTAGATGGGCCCGGTGTTTGTGTCGGCCACTAGGGTCGCTTATCTTACTCACACAGCTACCTCATTGCGCCTCTTTTTTTCTTTGCGTCATGTGCTGTTTGGGGAGTGTTTTTTGGAAGGGCCATCCTGCGTGACACTGCAGTGCCACTCCTAGATGGGCACGGTGTTTGTGTCGGCCACTAGGGTCGCTTATCTTACTCACACAGCTACCTCATTGCGCCTCTTTTTTTCTTTGCGTCATGTGCTGTTTGGGGAGGGTTTTTTGGAAGGGCCATCCTGCGTGACACTGCAGTGCCACTCCTAGATGGGCACGGTGTTTGTGTCGGCCACTAGGGTCGCTTATCTTACTCACACAGCTACCTCATTGCGCCTCTTTTTTTCTTTGCGTCATGTGCTGTTTGGGGAGGGTTTTTTGGAAGGGCCATCCTGCGTGACACTGCAGTGCCACTCCTAGATGGGCACGGTGTTTGTGTCGGCCACTAGGGTCGCTTATCTTACTCACACAGCTACCTCATTGCGCCTCTTTTTTTCTTTGCGTCATGTGCTGTTTGGGGAGGGTTTTTTGGAAGGGCCATCCTGCGTGACACTGCAGTGCCACTCCTAGATGGGCCCGGTGTTTGTGTCGGCCACTAGGGTCGCTTATCTTACTCACACAGCTACCTAATTGCGCCTCTTTTTTTCTTTGCGTCATGTGCTGTTTGGGGAGGGTTTTTTGGAAGGGCCATCCTGCGTGACACTGCAGTGCCACTCCTAGATGGGCCCGGTGTTTGTGTCGGCCACTAGGGTCGCTTATCTTACTCACACAGCTACCTCATTGCGCCTCTTTTTTTCTTTGCGTCATGTGCTGTTTGGGGAGTGTTTTTTAGAAGGGCCATCCTGCGTGACACTGCAGTGCCACTCCTAGATGGGCACGGTGTTTGTGTCGGCCACTAGGGTCGCTTATCTTACTCACACAGCTACCTCATTGCGCCTCTTTTTTTCTTTGCGTCATGTGCTGTTTGGGGAGGGTTTTTTGGAAGGGCCATCCTGCGTGACACTGCAGTGCCACTCCTAGATGGGCACGGTGTTTGTGTCGGCCACTAGGGTCGCTTATCTTACTCACACAGCTACCTCATTGCGCCTCTTTTTTTCTTTGCGTCATGTGCTGTTTGGGGAGGGTTTTTTGGAAGGGCCATCCTGCGTGACACTGCAGTGCCACTCCTAGATGGGCCCGGTGTTTGTGTCGGCCACTAGGGTCGCTTATCTTACTCACACAGCTACCTCATTGCGCCTCTTTTTTTCTTTGCGTCATGTGCTGTTTGGGGAGGGTTTTTTGGAAGGGCCATCCTGCGTGACACTGCAGTGCCACTCCTAGATGGGCACGGTGTTTGTGTCGGCCACTAGGGTCGCTTATCTTACTCACACAGCTACCTCATTGCGCCTCTTTTTTTCTTTGCGTCATGTGCTGTTTGGGGAGGGTTTTTTGGAAGGGCCATCCTGCGTGACACTGCAGTGCCACTCCTAGATGGGCACGGTGTTTGTGTCGGCCACTAGGGTCGCTTATCTTACTCACACAGCTACCTCATTGCGCCTCTTTTTTTCTTTGCGTCATGTGCTGTTTGGGGAGGGTTTTTTGGAAGGGCCATCCTGCGTGACACTGCAGTGCCACTCCTAGATGGGCCCGGTGTTTGAGTCGGCCACTAGGGTCGCTTATCTTACTCACACAGCTACCTCATTGCGCCTCTTTTTTTCTTTGCGTCATGTGCTGTTTGGGGAGGGTTTTTTGGAAGGGCCATCCTGCGTGACACTGCAGTGCCACTCCTAGATGGGCACGGTGTTTGTGTCGGCCACTAGGGTCGCTTATCTTACTCACACAGCTACCTCATTGCGCCTCTTTTTTTCTTTGCGTCATGTGCTGTTTGGGGAGGGTTTTTTGGAAGGGCCATCCTGCGTGACACTGCAGTGCCACTCCTAGATGGGCCCGGTGTTTGTGTCGGCCACTAGGGTCGCTTATCTTACTCACACAGCTACCTCATTGCGCCTCTTTTTTTCTTTGCGTCATGTGCTGTTTGGGGAGTGTTTTTTGGAAGGGCCATCCTGCGTGACACTGCAGTGCCACTCCTAGATGGGCACGGTGTTTGTGTCGGCCACTACGGTCGCTTATCTTACTCACACAGCTACCTCATTGCGCCTCTTTTTTTCTTTGCGTCATGTGCTGTTTGGGGAGGGTTTTTTGGAAGGGCCATCCTGCGTGACACTGCAGTGCCACTCCTAGATGGGCCCGGTGTTTGTGTCGGCCACTAGGGTCGCTTATCTTACTCACACAGCTACCTCATTGCGCCTCTTTTTTTCTTTGCGTCATGTGCTGTTTGGGGAGGGTTTTTTGGAAGGGCCATCCTGCGTGACACTGCAGTGCCACTCCTAGATGGGCACGGTGTTTGTGTCGGCCACTAGGGTCGCTTATCTTACTCACACAGCTACCTCATTGCGCCTCTTTTTTTCTTTGCGTCATGTGCTGTTTGGGGAGGGTTTTTTGGAAGGGCCATCCTGCGTGACACTGCAGTGCCACTCCTAGATGGGCCCGGTGTTTGTGTCGGCCACTAGGGTCGCTTATCTTACTCACACAGCTACCTCATTGCGCCTCTTTTTTTCTTTGCGTCATGTGCTGTTTGGGGAGGGTTTTTTGGAAGGGCCATCCTGCGTGACACTGCAGTGCCACTCCTAGATGGGCCCGGTGTTTGTGTCGGCCACTAGGGTCGCTTATCTTACTCACACAGCTACCTCATTGCGCCTCTTTTTTTCTTTGCGTCATGTGCTGTTTGGGGAGTGTTTTTTGGAAGGGCCATCCTGCGTGACACTGCAGTGCCACTCCTAGATGGGCACGGTGTTTGTGTCGGCCACTAGGGTCGCTTATCTTACTCACACAGCTACCTCATTGCGCCTCTTTTTTTCTTTGCGTCATGTGCTGTTTGGGGAGGGTTTTTTGGAAGGGCCATCCTGCGTGACACTGCAGTGCCACTCCTAGATGGGCACGGTGTTTGTGTCGGCCACTAGGGTCGCTTATCTTACTCACACAGCTACCTCATTGCGCCTCTTTTTTTCTTTGCGTCATGTGCTGTTTGGGGAGTGTTTTTTGGAAGGGCCATCCTGCGTGACACTGCAGTGCCACTCCTAGATGGGCACGGTGTTTGTGTCGGCCACTAGAGTCGCTTATCTTACTCACACAGCTACCTCATTGCGCCTCTTTTTTTCTTTGCGTCATGTGCTGTTTGGGGAGGGTTTTTTGGAAGGGCCATCCTGCGTGACACTGCAGTGCCACTCCTAGATGGGCACGGTGTTTGTGTCGGCCACTAGGGTCGCTTATCTTACTCACACAGCTACCTCATTGCGCCTCTTTTTTTCTTTGCGTCATGTGCTGTTTGGGGAGGGTTTTTTGGAAGGGCCATCCTGCGTGACACTGCAGTGCCACTCCTAGATGGGCACGGTGTTTGTGTCGGCCACTAGGGTCGCTTATCTTACTCACACAGCTACCTCATTGCGCCTCTTTTTTTCTTTGCGTCATGTGCTGTTTGGGGAGGGTTTTTTGGAAGGGCCATCCTGCGTGACACTGCAGTGCCACTCCTAGATGGGCACGGTGTTTGTGTCGGCCACTAGGGTCGCTTATCTTACTCACACAGCTACCTCATTGCGCCTCTTTTTTTCTTTGCGTCATGTGCTGTTTGGGGAGGGTTTTTTGGAAGGGCCATCCTGCGTGACACTGCAGTGCCACTCCTAGATGGGCACGGTGTTTGTGTCGGCCACTAGGGTCGCTTATCTTACTCACACAGCTACCTCATTGCGCCTCTTTTTTTTCTTTGCGTCATGTGCTGTTTGGGGAGGGTTTTTTGGAAGGGCCATCCTGCGTGACACTGCAGTGCCACTCCTAGATGGGCCCGGTGTTTGTGTCGGCCACTAGGGTCGCTTATCTTACTCACACAGCTACCTCATTGCGCCTCTTTTTTTCTTTGCGTCATGTGCTGTTTGGGGAGTGTTTTTTGGAAGGGCCATCCTGCGTGACACTGCAGTGCCACTCCTAGATGGGCACGGTGTTTGTGTCGGCCACTACGGTCGCTTATCTTACTCACACAGCTACCTCATTGCGCCTCTTTTTTTCTTTGCGTCATGTGCTGTTTGGGGAGGGTTTTTTGGAAGGGCCATCCTGCGTGACACTGCAGTGCCACTCCTAGATGGGCACGGTGTTTGTGTCGGCCACTAGGGTCGCTTATCTTACTCACACAGCTACCTCATTGCGCCTCTTTTTTTCTTTGCGTCATGTGCTGTTTGGGGAGGGTTTTTTGGAAGGGCCATCCTGCGTGACACTGCAGTGCCACTCCTAGATGGGCACGGTGTTTGTGTCGGCCACTAGGGTCGCTTATCTTACTCACACAGCTACCTCATTGCGCCTCTTTTTTTCTTTGCGTCATGTGCTGTTTGGGGAGGGTTTTTTGGAAGGGCCATCCTGCGTGACACTGCAGTGCCACTCCTAGATGGGCCCGGTGTTTGTGTCGGCCACTAGGGTCGCTTATCTTACTCACACAGCTACCTCATTGCGCCTCTTTTTTTCTTTGCGTCATGTGCTGTTTGGGGAGGGTTTTTTGGAAGGGCCATCCTGCGTGACACTGCAGTGCCACTCCTAGATGGGCCCGGTGTTTGTGTCGGCCACTAGGGTCGCTTATCTTACTCACACAGCTACCTCATTGCGCCTCTTTTTTTCTTTGCGTCATGTGCTGTTTGAGGAGTGTTTTTTGGAAGGGCCATCCTGCGTGACACTGCAGTGCCACTCCTAGATGGGCACGGTGTTTGTGTCGGCCACTAGGGTCGCTTATCTTACTCACACAGCTACCTCATTGCGCCTCTTTTTTTCTTTGCGTCATGTGCTGTTTGGGGAGGGTTTTTTGGAAGGGCCATCCTGCGTGACACTGCAGTGCCACTCCTAGATGGGCACGGTGTTTGTGTCGGCCACTAGGGTCGCTTATCTTACTCACACAGCTACCTCATTGCGCCTCTTTTTTTCTTTGCGTCATGTGCTGTTTGGGGAGTGTTTTTTGGAAGGGCCATCCTGCGTGACACTGCAGTGCCACTCCTAGATGGGCACGGTGTTTGTGTCGGCCACTAGAGTCGCTTATCTTACTCACACAGCTACCTCATTGCGCCTCTTTTTTTCTTTGCGTCATGTGCTGTTTGGGGAGGGTTTTTTGGAAGGGCCATCCTGCGTGACACTGCAGTGCCACACCTAGATGGGCCCGGTGTTTGTGTCGGCCACTAGGGTCGCTTATCTTACTCACACAGCTACCTCATTGCGCCTCTTTTTTTCTTTGCGTCATGTGCTGTTTGGGGAGTATTTTTTGGAAGGGCCATCCTGCGTGACACTGCAGTGCCACTCCTAGATGGGCACGGTGTTTGTGTCGGCCACTAGGGTCGCTTATCTTACTCACACAGCTACCTCATTGCGCCTCTTTTTTTCTTTGCGTCATGTGCTGTTTGGGGAGGGTTTTTTGGAAGGGCCATCCTGCGTGACACTGCAGTGCCACTCCTAGATGGGCACGGTGTTTGTGTCGGCCACTAGGGTCGCTTATCTTACTCACACAGCTACCTCATTGCGCCTCTTTTTTTCTTTGCGTCATGTGCTGTTTGGGGAGGGTTTTTTGGAAGGGCCATCCTGCGTGACACTGCAGTGCCACTCCTAGATGGGCACGGTGTTTGTGTCGGCCACTAGGGTCGCTTATCTTACTCACACAGCTACCTCATTGCGCCTCTTTTTTTCTTTGCGTCATGTGCTGTTTGGGGAGGGTTTTTTGGAAGGGCCATCCTGCGTGACACTGCAGTGCCACTCCTAGATGGGCCCGGTGTTTGTGTCGGCCACTAGGGTCGCTTATCTTACTCACACAGCTACCTCATTGCGCCTCTTTTTTTCTTTGCGTCATGTGCTGTTTGGGGAGGGTTTTTTGGAAGGGCCATCCTGCGTGACACTGCAGTGCCACTCCTAGATGGGCACGGTGTTTGTGTCGGCCACTAGGGTCGCTTATCTTACTCACACAGCTACCTCATTGCGCCTCTTTTTTTCTTTGCGTCATGTGCTGTTTGGGGAGGGTTTTTTGGAAGGGCCATCCTGCGTGACACTGCAGTGCCACTCCTAGATGGGCCCGGTGTTTGTGTCGGCCACTAGGGTCGCTTATCTTACTCACACAGCTACCTCATTGCGCCTCTTTTTTTCTTTGCGTCATGTGCTGTTTGGGGAGGGTTTTTTGGAAGGGCCATCCTGCGTGACACTGCAGTGCCACTCCTAGATGGGCACGGTGTTTGTGTCGGCCACTAGGGTCGCTTATCTTACTCACACAGCTACCTCATTGCGCCTCTTTTTTTCTTTGCGTCATGTGCTGTTTGGGGAGTGTTTTTTGGAAGGGCCATCCTGCGTGACACTGCAGTGCCACTCCTAGATGGGCCCGGTGTTTGTGTCGGCCACTAGGGTCGCTTATCTTACTCACACAGCTACCTCATTGCGCCTCTTTTTTTCTTTGCGTCATGTGCTGTTTGGGGAGGGTTTTTTGGAAGGGCCATCCTGCGTGACACTGCAGTGCCACTCCTAGATGGGCCCGGTGTTTGTGTCGGCCACTAGGGTCGCTTATCTTACTCACACAGCTACCTCATTGCGCCTCTTTTTTTCTTTGCGTCATGTGCTGTTTGGGGAGTGTTTTTTGGAAGGGCCATCCTGCGTGACACTGCAGTGCCACTCCTAGATGGGCACGGTGTTTGTGTCGGCCACTAGGGTCGCTTATCTTACTCACACAGCTACCTCATTGCGCCTCTTTTTTTCTTTGCGTCATGTGCTGTTTGGGGAGGGTTTTTTGGATGGGCCATCCTGCGTGACACTGCAGTGCCACTCCTAGATGGGCCCGGTGTTTGTGTCGGCCACTAGGGTCGCTTATCTTACTCACACAGCTACCTCATTGCGCCTCTTTTTTTCTTTGCGTCATGTGCTGTTTGGGGAGGGTTTTTTGGAAGGGCCATCCTGCGTGACACTGCAGTGCCACTCCTAGATGGGCACGGTGTTTGTGTCGGCCACTAGGGTCGCTTATCTTACTCACACAGCTACCTCATTGCGCCTCTTTTTTTCTTTGCGTCATGTGCTGTTTGGGGAGGGTTTTTTGGAAGGGCCATCCTGCGTGACACTGCAGTGCCACTCCTAGATGGGCCCGGTGTTTGTGTCGGCCACTAGGGTCGCTTATCTTACTCACACAGCTACCTCATTGCGCCTCTTTTTTTCTTTGCGTCATGTGCTGTTTGGGGAGGGTTTTTTGGAAGGGCCATCCTGCGTGACACTGCAGTGCCACTCCTAGATGGGCACGGTGTTTGTGTCGGCCACTAGGGTCGCTTATCTTACTCACACAGCTACCTCATTGCGCCTCTTTTTTTCTTTGCGTCATGTGCTGTTTGGGGAGTGTTTTTTGGAAGGGCCATCCTGCGTGACACTGCAGTGCCACTCCTAGATGGGCCCGGTGTTTGTGTCGGCCACTAGGGTCGCTTATCTTACTCACACAGCTACCTCATTGCGCCTCTTTTTTTCTTTGCGTCATGTGCTGTTTGGGGAGGGTTTTTTGGAAGGGCCATCCTGCGTGACACTGCAGTGCCACTCCTAGATGGGCCCGGTGTTTGTGTCGGCCACTAGGGTCGCTTATCTTACTCACACAGCTACCTCATTGCGCCTCTTTTTTTCATTGCGTCATGTGCTGTTTGGGGAGTGTTTTTTGGAAGGGCCATCCTGCGTGACACTGCAGTGCCTCTCCTAGATGGGCACGGTGTTTGTGTCGGCCACTAGGGTCGCTTAGCTTAGTCATCCAGCGACCTAGGTGCAAATTTTAGGGCTAAAAATAATATTGTGAGGTGTGAGGTATTCAGAATAGACTGAAAATGAGTGGAAATTATGGTTTTTGAGGTTAATAATACTTTGGGATCAAAATGACCCCCAAATTCTATGATTTAAGCTGTTTTTTAGTGTTTTTTAAAAAAACACCCGAATCCAAAACACACCCGAATCCGACAAAAAAAATTCGGTGAGGTTTTGCCAAAACGCGGTCGAACCCAAAACACGGCCGCGGAACCGAACCCAAAACCAAAACACAAAACCCGAAAAATTTCAAGTGCACATCTCTAATATATACAGCTGGGCACTGTAATATGCATGAGCCCCCGCCATTATTTTTACACAAAATCGCGGGACAGAAGCCCGCCGCTGAGGGGCGGGGCTTCTTCCTCAGCACTCACCAGCGCCATTTTCTCTCCACAGCTTCGCTGAGAGGAAGCTCCCCAGGCTCTCCCCTGCAGAAGAAGAGGGTGAAAAGAGAGGGGGGGCACATAAATTGGCGTAAAAACAATATATACAGCAGCTACTGGGTTAACACTACGTTACTGTGTGATTCCTGGGTCATATAGCGCTGGGGTGTGTGCTGGCATACTCTCTCTGTCTCTACACAGGGCCTTGTGGGGGAACTGTCTTCAAATAGAGCATCCCCTGTGTGTGTGGTGTGTCGGTACGTGTGTGTCGACATGTCTGAGGTAAAAGGCTCCCCTAAGGAGGAGATAGAGCAAATATGTGTGTGTGAGGGTGTCTCCGCCGACAACGCCGACACCTGTTGGATATGTGTAATTAAGTGCTAAGGTGAATTTATTGCACAAAAGATCAGAGAACAGACAGGAAATCTACCCATGTCTGTCACTCTGTCGCAGAGACCTTCAGAGTCTCTCAATGCTCACTATCCAAAATAATAAACACTGATGTCGACACGGAGATTGACTCCAGTGTCGACTACGATAATGCAAAGTTACAGCCAAAATGGTAGAAGAGTATTCAATATATGATTATTGTAATAAAAGATGATTTGCATATCACTGATGACTCATCTGTCCCTGACACAAGGGTACACATGTTTAAGGGGAAGAAAGCTGAGGTAAATTTCCCTCCTTTCATGAGGAAAAAGAGCGGGAATCTCCAGACAAGAGACTGCAGTATCCCACAAAGAATTCTCAGGCAGTATCCTTTCCCCACTAGGGCCAGGATACAATGGGAATCTTCCCCTAGGGTGTCACGTTTGCCCAAAAGGTAACCTGTCGTAACAGCTGTTCTCATCCTGCAGATAGCGTGCACATTCTGGTACACTACTCAGACCGGCGATTGTGTCGGCATGGGTTTATAGCGCTGGGGTAGCGTGGACAGGTACCTTATCAGCAGAAATTGAGACCCTAGTATGTAGATATATATAGATATATGTATATATAGAGATATATATATATATATATATATATATATTAATGCTGTCTTAAGAGAGACATGAGTATACTGGGTCCTAGAGACAAAGCTATGTCGGTTTCTGCTTGACGTGTCCTGTAGAATATGCAATGGACAGATGATGCCGACTTAAGAGGCTTATGGAAGGCTGAGGATTGTGTGGAGAAGGGTTCTCGGACCTGGTCTCCACAACTATAGCTGGTAATTCTGTCGTTTTGCCTTATATTCCTGCACAGCCTAGGAAAGCACGACATTATCAAATGCAGCCTTTAGAACAAAGAAACAAGAAAGTCCGAGGTGCGTCCTTTCTTGCCAGAGGCGGGGGCAGAGGAAAGAAGCTGCACAACACATCTAGGTCCCAAGAACAGAAGTCCTCCCCGGCCTCTACAATAATCCACCACATGTCGCTGGGGCTCCACAAGGCGGAGCTAGGCCCGGTAGGGGCACGCCTGCGTAAGTTCAGCCACAAGTGGGTTCACTCCCTGTTAGATCCCTGGGCAATAGATATTGTGTCTCAGGGATGCAAGCTGGACTTTGAGAAGATGCCACCTCACCGACGGCCCTGCCGGCTTCCCCCCCACGAGAGGGAAACAGTGTTAACTGCAATTCACATATTGTATCTTCAGCAGGTGGTGGTCAAGATTCCCCTCCTTCAACGAGGAAAGGGTTACTATTCGATCATGTTTGTAGTACCGAAACCGGACGGTTCGGTCAGACCCATATTGAATTTAAAATCCCTGAACATATACCTGAAAAGGTTCAAGTTCAAGATGGAATCGCTCAGAGCGGTCATCGCAAGCCTGGAAGGGGGGGATTTTATGGTGTCCCTGGACATAAAGGAGGCATACCTTCATGTCCCCATTTATCCACCTCATCAGGCGTACCTCAGATTTGTGGTACAGGATTGTCATTACCCATTCCAGACGTTGCCGTTTGATCTGTTCACGGCACCGAGAATATTTACCAAGGTAATGGCAGAAATGATGGGCTTCTGCGAAAGCAAGGAGTCACAATTATTCCATACTGGGACGATCTCCTCATAAAGGCGAGGTCCAGAGAGCAGTTGCTGATCAGTGTAGCATACTCTCGGGAAGTGTTGCAACAGCACGGCTGGATTGTGAATATTCCAAGGTCGCAGCTGATTCCTACGACGCGTCTGCCCTTCCTGGGCATGATTCTGGACACAGACCAGAAGAAGGTTTTTCTCCCGGCGGAGAAGGCTCAGGAGCTCGTGACTCTGGTCAGAGGCCTCTTAAAACCAAAACAGGTGTCGGTGCATCAATGCACGCGAGTCCTGGGAAAGATGGTGGCGTCTTACGAAGCCATTCCCTTCGGCAGGTTCCATGCGAGGAACTTTCAGTGGGACCTGTTGGACATGTAGTCCGGATCGCATCTTCAGATGCATCGGCTGATCACCCTATCCCCCAGGGCCAGGGTGTCTCTTCTGTGGTGGCTGCAGAGTGCTCACCTTCTCGAGGGCCGCAGGTTCGGGATACAGGACTGGGTCCTGGTGACCATGGATGCAAGCCTCCGAGGAGGGGGGGCAGTCACTCAGGGAAGAAACTTCCAAGGGCTGTGGTCAAGTCAGGAAACTTGTCTACACATCAATATCCTGGAACTAAGGGCCATATACAACGCCCTGAGTCAAGCGGAGCATCTGCTTCGCAACCAACCGGTGCTGATTCAGTCAGACAACATCACCGCAGTGGCTCATGTAAACCGCCAGGGCGGCACAAGAAGCAGGGTGGCGATGGCAGAAGCCACCAGAATTCTTCGCTGGGCGGAGAATCACGTGCAAGCACTGTCAGCAGTGTTCATTCTGGGAGTGGACAATTGGGAAGCAGACTTCCTCTGCAGGCACGACCTCCACCCGGGAGAGTGGGGACTTCATCAAGAAGTCTTCACACAGATTACAAATCGATGGGAACTGCCACAGGTGGACATGATGGCGTCCCGCCTCAACAAAAAGCTACAAATGTATTGCGCCAGGTCAAGAGACCCTCAGGCGATAGCTGTGGACGCACTAGTGACAACGTGGGTGTTCCAGTCGGTTTATGTGTTTCCTCCTCTTCCTCTCATACCCAAGGTGCTGAGAATCGTAAGGAAAAGAGGAGTGAGAACAATACTCATTGTTCTGGATTGGCCAAGAAGGACTTGGTATCCGGAACTGCAAGAAATGTTCACAGAGGAATCATGGCCTCTGCCTCTCAGACAGGATCTGTTGCAACAGGGGCCCTGTCTGTTCCAAGACTTACCGCGGCTGCGTTTGACGGCATGGCGGTTGAACGCCGGATTCTAACAGAAAAAGGCATTCCGGATGAGGTTATTCCTACGCTAATAAAGGCTAGGAAGGACGTGACGGCTAAGCATTATCACCGTATATGGCGCAAATATGTTGCTTGGTGTGAGGCCAGGAATGCCCCTACAGAGGAATTCCAGCTGGGCCGTTTCCTTCACTTCCTACAGTCGGGAGTGACTTTGGGCTTAAAATTGGGGTCCATTAAGGTCCAGATTTCAGCCCTATCCATTTTCTTTCAAAAGGAACTGGCTTCTCTTCCTGAAGTTCAGACATTTGTAAAGGGAGTGCTGCATATTCAGCCCCTTTTGTGCCACCAGTGGCACCTTGGGATCTTAACGTGGTGTTGAGTTTCCTGAAATCACACTGGTTTGAGCCACTTAAACCCGTGGAGTTAAAATATCTCACGTGGAAGGTGGTCATGCTATTGGCCTTAGCTCCGGCTAGGCGTGTGTCAGATTTGGCGGCTTCGTCATGTAAAAGCCCCTATCTGGTTTTCCATATGGACAGGGCAGAATTACAGACTCGTCCGCAATTTCTGCCAAAGGTGGTGTCATCCTTTCATTTGAACCGACCTATTGTGGTGCCTGCGGCTACTCGTGACTTGGAGGATTCCAAGTTACTAGATGTAGTCAGGGCTTTGAAGATTTATGTAGCCAGAACGGCTGGAGTCAGGAAAACTGACTTGCTGTTTATCCTGTATGCATCCAACAAGCTGGTTGCTCCTGCTTCAAAACAAACTATTGCTCGCTGGATCTGTAACACGATTCAGCAGGCTCATTCTGCGGCTGGATTGCCGCATCCAAAATCAGTGAAAGCCCATTCCACAAGGAAAGTAGGCTCTTCTTGGGCGGCTGCCCGAGGGGTCTCGGCATTACAGCTTTGCCGGGCAGCTACTTGGTCGGGTTCAAACACTTTTGCAAAATTATACAAGTTTGATACCCTGGCTGAGGAGGACCTTGTGTTTGCCCATTCGGTGCTGCAGAGTCATCCGCACTCTCCCACCCGTTTGGGAGCTTTGGTATAATCCCCATGGTCCTTACGGAGTCCCCAGCATCCACTAGGATGTTAGAGAAAATAAGATTTTACTCACCGGTAAATCTATTTCTCGCAGTCCGTAGTGGATGCTGGGCGCCCGTCCCAAGTGCGGACTTCTTCTGCAATGCTTGTATATAGTTATTGCTTACATAAGGGTTATGTTATAGTTGCATCAGGGTTGATCTGATGCTCTGTTGTTGTTCATACTGTTAACTGGGTAAGTTATCACAAGTTATACGGTGTGACTGGTGTGGCTGGTATGAGTCTTACCCTGGATTCCAAAATCCTTTCCTTGTAATGTCAGCTCTTCCGGGCACAGTTTCCTTAACTGAGGTCTGGAGGAGGGGCATAGAGGGAGGAGCCAGTGCACACCAGTAGTCCTAATTCTTTCTTAGAGTGCCCAGTCTCCTGCGGAGCCCGTCTATTCCCCATGGTCCTTACGGAGTCCCCAGCATCCACTACGGACTACGAGAAATAGATTTACCGGTGAGTAAAATCTTATTTTTTCATCCCATGGCCAACAACTGTCTCCACTGGTACCGTATTCAAATAAATCACATCACCATCAGAATACTCATCGCCAACTTCCTCCACAGTGCCAGCTACACCCATATCCTCTGCATCCTGGTGTACTTCTACAGTGACATCCTCAATCTCAATATCAGCAACTGGACTGGCGGTGCTCCTCCCAGCACTTGCAGGGGGCGTGTAAATGGTGGTAGGAGCCTCCTCTTCCCATACAGTGTTGTGAAGGTCAGGCCTAGACATTGCAACCGCAAACAGTGCCAGCACCCCTGTATTTTCATAACACTCCTGTAATTTTACAGCATACAAGACAGGGCCAGTGTACATTGATTTTCACTGCACCCTAGAATAATTACAGCATACAAGACAGGGCCAGTTAACATTGATTTCCACTGCACACCTGAATTTTTACAACATACAGGGCCAGTGTAATGTTATTTGAACAGCAACACCATTTTACAGCATACAGCAGTGTGCTTTTAATTTTTAACAACTGCACCCCTGAATTTATATAGCATACAGGGCCAGTGTAATGTTATTTGAACAGCAACACGCCTATATGTTACAGCATACAGCAGTGTGTTTTTAATTTTTAACAACTGCACTTCTGAATTGTTACAAAATACAGGGCCAGCAGCACCCCTATATTTTAACGCATACAGGAGCAGTGTGCTTTTAAATTTTAACAAATGCACCCCTCAATTTTTATAACATACAGGGCCAGTGTAATGTTATTTGAACAGCAACACCCCTATATTTTACAGCATACAGCAGTGGGCTTTTACATTTTTAACTGCACCCCTGAATTTTTACAACATACAGGGCCAGCAGCACCCCAATATTTTACAGCATACAGGAGCAGTGTGCTTTTAATTTTTAACAACTGCATCTCTGAATTTTTACAACATACATGGCCAGCAGCACCCCTATATTTTAAAGCATACAGGAGCAGTGTGCTTTTAAATGTTAACAACTGCACCCCTGAATTTGTATAGAGTACAGGGCCAGTGTAATGTTATTTGAACAGCAACACCCCTATATTTTACAGCATACAGCAGTGTGCTTTTAATTTTTAACAACTGCACCCCTGAATTTGTATAGCATACAGGGCCAGTTTAATGTTATTTGAACAGCAACACACCTATATTTTACAGCATATAGCAGTGTGCTTTTAATTTTTAACTGCACCCCTGAATTTATACAACATACAGGGCCAACAGCACCCCAATATTTTACAGCATACGGGAGCAGTGTGCTTTTCAATTTTAACAACTGCACCTCTGAATTTTTACAACATACAGAGCCAGCAGCACCCCAATATTTTAAAGCATACAGGAGCAGTGTGCTTTGAATTTTTAACAACTGCACCACTGAATTTTTACAACATACAGGGCCAGCAGCCCCTTTATATTTTCCAGCATACAGGAGGACAGTGCCCCTGCACCCTGTACAACACAGTGACAGCCAGGACAGCAACACCCATGTACAGCTGCAGCACATGAAACACTAGTAACAGCCAGGACAGCACCCCTAACAAAGCACAGGTACAGCACAGTGACTGCAGCACCCCTACAGAGCACACACTAACCCCACCTTATGCCACCACTCACAGAGAGACAGAGGTCTGTCTCCCTCACTCTCCAAGTCCAGAGTGAAAATGGCGGCGACGCGTGACTGTTTATATGGGATTCAAATCCCGCGATAATTCGACAGTGGGATGATGACGTTTTGCCTGGTTCTGGTTTCCGAGTCTGGCGGGAAGTCCCGAGCCGGGCACGGAGCGTGAAGTTCGGGGGGGTTCTCAGGGAAGCGAACCCGCTCATCTCTAACTATTATTAGTAGTATTATTAATAATAATAATAATAATATTTGTGCTAATAATGAAACTAGTAATAATAATAAAACAAATATAAATATAATTATAAAATATACAGAAACTGATGCATGAATCCAGCGTACAGAACAAGATGAGTGATCCTGTGTTCACATGACTGATGTTAAATGTTACATTTACATAAGAATATATCTTATTTAGACTATAATTATTCATACAGATGCAATAACGGTTATGACTAGGGCTGAACTTGCGGTGAACCCTTATATTGCACCAGTCTGCACTTACAGAGAGAGTGCCTTGCTATCTCCCCACTCTATTCTCTCTCTTCATAAATCAGAACACTGCAGAGATGAGCCACGATTCCCCAGAACAGTCAGCGTGACACATGTACAGTTACTGTCTGTGCTGCTGGTGTATACAATTCATTAAAACACATATTTTAGAAACACTTTCCGTAAATCCCAATGATGTATGGACGGCGCATGCACCATCACTATGAATTGCTGCTAGTGCATTTTATTAGTCTGTTCTTGATGTCATTTTAATAATAATTAAAAGATGAAGGTATGAAATAAAGGCTGCTTTGTCAGCCCCGCTGATCATTGCTATTCATTCTCACCAGGACGCCTATTTCTCTGCTTTTGCGGGAAACAGATGATTATTTTGGCAGCGTTGCACTGTACATAGTGATGGAAGACATCTACAATAGGATTGCCATGATAGAATTGTTTTCTGGCCACTGACTGTAGCACAGTGCCATAGAGGTACATTTAAAGGCAAGCCGAGATACTGTACACACTGTACTGTACTGCATGGCTTAATGCACGTAGGATGATTCATGAAGCACCATGGAAGCACCATGATCCGTATGTTTATCTATCTCTTACCCTGCCGTCATTCAGTAACGTGGACGTCAGGTGGATTCTCTTTGATGCTGCTCACTGGGGTGAGACAGGTCTCTTATTCTGATGACTACCATGGGAACTCTTAGTGTCACTCGGTGGATGGTCTCCAGTGAAACAGGTTATTATTTCTGGCCTAAGCATTATTACATGTAACCCCGTACACTCGCTAAGATGAGCAATGGCAGAAGGTTATATAAACAAAAATATATATCAGTATGGCAAAGATAAGGTTACCTGTGCTTAGCCTCATACTGCAGGTAAAGCTTGAACCAGCGGAACAGTAGGAACAAGGACAAATTGAGATTATCTAAGGGGATAATCCTATGATTCTATAGTGACAGTAGACACAGTTCAGAAGTGATGTTTTTGCTCCTTCCACCATGTGTATTGGCATCTGGACCCATGGGCCAACAAGAGGTGATACAGGATCAATTCCTAAAAGAACATTGATGCAGGTTATGTAATCTCCAGTCAGTATGCAGATCACTCAGTGCACACCCTACAGTCAGTATGCAGATGATCACTCAGTACAGTGCCGCTACACCCACTCAGTACAGTGCCGCTACATCCTATAGTCAATATGCAGATCACTCAATACTGTTCCGCTAGGGATGTAGTTATGTTACCGGCGGTCTGGATACTGCCCGTCATCCCGACCACCACACATCCCGACAGTCGGCATGCCAACTAACGGACTATTCCCACTAAAAGAGTGGGAATAGAACCTGTGGCAAGTGCAGAGAGCCACCTAACCCGCTGCGTGGTGAGCGCAGCGAGCCCGCAAGGGTCTTCGTCGTGCTGCCCCACTTGCTGGCAAACTGACAGCCGGGAAGCCAACAGTCAGTCTGCACATCACTCAGTACAGTGCCGCTACACCTTACAGCCACTGTGCAGGTCACTCAGTACCAAGCTTGGACTGGCCCACAGGGGTACAGGGGAAACCACTGCGTGGGGGCCCACCTCCTGCTCTAAGGATCAGGTTTCAGACTGTGCACTTGAATGATACATTATACACGTTACCTTATACTTGACTATGGTGTATTTTCTACAGTGCATTGCTGTTATTAATCTGTTATTAATATGCCACATTATTATGCATGCAGCAGCTGGATTTGCCTAGATGTTGCACTCTGTAATGGTTAGTCAAACCAATGAGGTGGCAGGCCACACACCCTCTGCAGACTGGCCACACCCCTAAAATGGGCCCCTACCACTGCATTCCCCAGGTGGGCCCTACATGCCCCAGTCCGACACTGCTCAGTACTGTGCCGCTACACCCTAGTCAGTGTGCACATCACTCAGTACAGTGCCGCTACACCCTACAGTCAGTGTGCAGATCACTCAGTACAGTGCCGCTACATCCTACAGTCAGTGTGCAGATCACTCAGTACAGTGCCGCTACACCCTACAGTCAGTGTGCAGATCACTCAGTACAGTGCCGCTACATCCTACAGTCAGTGTGCAGATCACTCAGTACAGTGCCGCTACACCCTACAGTCAGTGTGCACATCACTCAGTACAGTGCCACTATACCCTACAGTCAGTGTGCACATCACTCAGTACAGTGCCACTATACCCTACAGTCAGTGTGCACATCACCCAGTACTGTGCCGCTATACCCTAAGTCAGTGTGCACATCACTCAGTACAGTGCCGCTATACCCTACAGTCAGTGTGCACATCACCCAGTACTGTGCCGCTATACCCTAAGTCAGTGTGCACATCACTCAGTACTGTGCCACTATACCCTACAGTCAGTGTGCACATCACTCAGTACTGTGCCGCTATACCCTAAGTCAGTGTGCACATCACTCAGTACTGTGCCGCTATACCCTAAGTCAGTGTGCACATCACTCAGTACTGTGCCGCTATACCCTAAGTCAGTGTGCACATCACTCAGTACTGTGCAGCTATACCCTAAATCAGTGTGCACATCACTCAGTACTGTGCCGCTATACCCTAAGTCAGTGTGCACGTCACTCAGTACTGTGCCGCTATACCCTAAGTCAGTGTGCACATCACTCAGTACTGTGCCGCTATACCCTAAGTCAGTGTGCACATCACTCAGTACTGTGCCGCTATACCCTAAGTCAGTGTGCACATCACTCAGTACTGTGCCGCTATACCCTAAGTCAGTGTGCACATCACTCAGTACTGTGCCGCTATACCCTAAGTCAGTGTGCACATCACTCAGTACTGTGCCGCTACACCCTAGTCAGTGTGCAGATCACTCAGTACTGTGCCGCTATACCCTAAGTCGGTGTGCACATCACTCAGTACTGTGCCGCTATACCCTAAGTCAGTGTGCACATCACTCAGTACTGTGCAGCTATACCCTAAATCAGTGTGCACATCACTCAGTACTGTGCCGCTATACCCTAAGTCAGTGTGCACATCACTCAGTACTGTGCCGCTATACCCTAAGTCAGTGTGCACATCACTCAGTACTGTGCCACTATACCCTACAGTCAGTGTGCACATCACTCAGTACTGTGCCGCTATACCCTAAGTCGGTGTGCACATCACTCAGTACTGTGCCGCTATACCCTAAGTCAGTGTGCACATCACTCAGTACTGTGCCGCTATACCCTAAATCAGTGTGCACATCACTCAGTACTGTGCCGCTATACCCTAAATCAGTGTGCACATCACTCAGTACTGTGCCGCTATACCCTAAGTCAGTGTGCACATCACTCAGTACTGTGCCGCTATACCCTACAGTCAGTGTGCACATCACTCAGTACTGTGCCGCTATACCCTAAGTCAGTGTGCACACCACTCAGTACTGTGCCACTATACCCTACAGTCAGTGTGCACATCACTCAGTACTAGCCTGGGAACCAGTAATCAGGCCTGGGAACCGATTATGAACAGAAACAGATAACTATCGGCCTGGGAACTGATGATGAACAGGAACAGATGACTATCGGCCTGGGAACCGATGATGAACAGGAACAGATGACCATCGGCCTGGGATTTTGTTATTAGCTGGCACCCGATTCCCTCCCCTCAGTGTCTGCCGGAGGCATGAGCTCACTACTCTGGCTCCCAAGTCCCGCAGAGTGCACTATGGGAGAGACATCATGACATGAAAAGGGGGCGTGGTCTGTGTGAAAGGGGTGTGGTCTCATGGCAGATCCGCGATCGTGAGTCACGCCCCCTTTTACCGTCACTGAGGGGGCATGCCCAGCGCACTCTGAGCTGCTGGCATGCCCCCTCTCTCTCTGTCACCTGTGAAGAGACACTGTGCACATGCAGTAGTGGCTCTTGCCGCGGGCAAACAGGATTTTTGCCCGGGGCGCCGCAGTCCTGGGGGCGCCGTTACCGCCTGTCCCTTTCCACTGGTGCCGTGCGGTGCGCCTGACATCATTGCGCACAGCATTGTGGGACTGGTGTCAGACGCTAGACCTCTAGTGTCTGTGTGCAGCACTATGGGGGAGACGTCATGACGTCTCTCCCATAGATCCAAGGAGTGGCGGCCGGAGACGGAAGACAGCAGCAGCGGTCTGGAAGCAGGGGGCTGGTGAGTATTTTTTTTTTTGTAAGCGCTGCTACCTGGGGCACAGCAACAGGGGGCACATCTACTGAGGGCACAGCAACAGGGGGTACATCTACTGAGGGCTTAGCTGCGCACGCAGGAGGCCCACCGTCACATTTGTGATTGCAGCAGCTGCGTGTGATGTCACGCAGCCGCCGCAATCACGCCCCCACCACGCCCCCTGTTCTACGCCACCGCCCCCGTTTTGCCGCCCCCGCAACGCTCCGTCTCCTCCTAGAAAATGGAGCGTTGCCGCCCCCCCCCGCCCCGTGACCGCCTCTGCCTGATTGACAGGCAGGGGCGATCACGTTTTATGCGGTGGGCCCCACAGAAAATGCGGGCGCATGTGCTGGACGGGTGCTGCGCCCGCATCTTTCTTGCAATTTTTGCGGTTGGATTGCGTTCTGCGATCCAACCTGAACTAGGCCCTAAGCACATGGATTTGTAGGCAATGAATGTTCTTCGTGATTTATTAAGTGAATCTCCCCCCCCCCCTCCCCTAAATGGATAATTGATGAAAGCACACTAAACATCGGTGGAAGGTTCAGAATAGAAGCAGTGAAGTGGGCAGGCGGCAACCAGTTTGTTTCATGGTAACATCGTTACACGCAGTAGTGCTGATTGGTGCTTATGCGTCCGGTCGTGCACGTAAGCTATTGCATATCCAGAGTGTGTCATGTGTCAAGCGTTTGCGATCTTGTTCACAGATCATAAGGGTCTGAAGATGCTCATTTACCTTTGTATTTGAGATCCAGTACGCTTGTGTGATCGCTACTGTATTGCTCAATCATGCCCTCTGTACGGTGAGGCAGTAATGCTAACCATTGCGCCACCATGCTCCATGTTATGATATAAACATTAACCACATCATAATCACATAAGGCTCCCGGGTGCTTTAATACTGTCAAGCGTAACTGTAGGAACAGAACTCAGAACACACAAGTTGTTTCGTACTGCAAATATGGGGCAAGTAATTCCCCATAGCAGAAGTGACTTCCAATCCATCTTGGTGCTGTTAAGCACAGAATAGCTGGTGATTATTGTAACAAACAAACCAATAAATGAAGGGAGTTCTGTTTTATAGCAATTTAATTATATTGTCTAAAGCCTTTGTTTGTGTGATTGTTCTAGGTAAGACTGACAATGTATTGTTACAGTGGTGTTAAAAATACACTCATAAATGACAGGGTAGGCTTCGCGCTGGATACAGGATTGGCTGAGTCCTAGCTCATGAATGTTTGATGATTATCTCAGTGATTTACCAGGTCAATGGCTTACTCATAATCACACACTTTATGTGTCTCCAGTGCACAGCAAGAATCCAGCACAAATGCAATCATGTAATCTGCGAGGTCACTGGCGGTGCTACAGAGATCTAACCCGTATCTGAATATGACAATAAGGCAGGCGCAACGTGCTGTTTCTTTTGCTTTAATTAAATACCAGTGGGCGGTAAAGTAGTTTTATAGTCCCTTGGAATAAAAGCACATCATTAAGACGGCGTTCCAAAGTTAACAAAAGTAATTTTGGTTGTGCTATATGTGTATTTTCTTCTCTCTTCAACAAGCAGATAGACGTGTAGGCAGTTATTTGCCATTGGAACTAGAACGCGTTTTTAAAACCATGACATTCTATCTACCACTAAAGCCTGAGCGTTGTTTGTTACTGGGATTTCGCAGATGTGGATAGTTTTGGCATTCACATACGGAGCAGAAATATGTGTAATAAAATAGTCACTGAGAGGCTCATACAACTTTGAGGAACCACTTACATTTTAGTCTCATATGCATTTGAGCCCCAACTTCACTTGAGGCTTTGACATACGAAATGCTACATTACAGTGTATTCCTGGAAATCACTGTAACATAGCATTTCGTATGCAGATACAGCCGCAGTCACAAACAGAATATAGGCATGCTGCATATCATTTTAATCAGCAGAAGCTGCTTGTGTATTCTAGCCACACAGCAATGCAATGCATTTTAATCAAAAAAAGGCACCCAACATTAGCAGAGCTGCCAGCTGACTCACGCCAGGCATCTCCTGCTGCATGGCGTATTGAGGCAGGATGTATGAGGAAACATCTGTATCCAAGCAGAGTCAGAGGTCACAGTGTTAGCAGCCGTGTGAGTGCTGTGTGTGGGTGGGTTGGTTGTGCAGTAGTGTTCGGCATACGTGTAAGGGGCATTATGTCTGTCATGTATAAATGCATTAGTAATGTGCGGCATATGTGTAAGGGGCACTATGTGTGTCATTATGTGTATAAGGGCATTACTAATGTGTGGTATTATTTGTATAAGGTGCTCTACTGTGTGGTGTAACGTATAGAAAGGGCACTACTGTGTTGTCTAATGTGAATAAGGAGCAATATGGTGAGGCGAATGCATAGGGAGCCCATACCTCCCAATTTTTTAAAGTTGGGACGCAGGACACAGCCACGCGGCTCAAATAAGGGGGTGTGGCCTCACGGGAAGTGCCATGATCAAGGACCACCCCCCATTTTTGGCCGATGTAAGGGCATGACCAGCGCTCTGACCTGCTGTCCATGCTCCCGGCATCTCTCTTACGGCATATAGATGTTGTGCGCATGATCCCCCCCACTGCAGGACACCGTGACTTGCAGGTGGGACAGCGGGACAGTCCCAGTAAAAAGGGACTGTCCTGCCAAAATCGGGACAGTTGGAGGGTATGAGGGCGGTGTACTCCAAATGCTGGCAAAGAGCAGCAGACGGGGGCAAATTGTTTTCAACTGTGAATCAGCTCTTAAATTGCAGAAAATGTAAATTTGTATCTTATCCGCTAAACAGATGCAGCGAACCACCACTAAATCTGGACCAGAGACATGAGGCTGCTCCTTTAACCGCACAGGAATTAGTTTTATATATGTACAAAGTTGCAGATGATGCACAATCGAACTTGTCTTAAAAAATGCCTTAGACACTACAGATTCCGCCTCATTCACACACAGACCAACAACTATCGCGTATCAAATTAGCGCAGTCCCGTGAAGCAGTTTTGTCTCACATTTAGGCAGAAAGACGTGAAAAATACGCTTGGCACATGTGGCAAGGAACCTGGCGCACGGAGAGGGGCTGTTTGGCGTGACTGCGGAAGGAACACATCTTTATACTGACCACACATCTGTAACACGGATCATCTGACATTTTTTATATTTGCATTCCCAAATGCTACTGAACATGCAGAAGAAACATATGCATTTTTACTAGCTGGTTTACAAGTGTTTTGAGGTCACTGGCAGTCACTTTGGCTTCCCCAATATGTTTAACTTGTAGTAAAAGCAGAGAACAAGAAACATTCCAAATTGCAGGAGGTAAATGCGATCACTAAAACATTATATTTCTGCAGCAGGTTACATTGGTTTTCACAGGGAAACATCAGGGGTGTAGAGTGGATTTTGATCCAGAGGCACCAACAGGCTAAGGGGCTAATTCAGACCTGATCGAAAATGTGCTAAATTTAGCACATCTACGATCAGTCACACTGACATGCGGGGGGACGCCCAGCACAGGCCTAGCGCTGTCAGTTCCTGCCCCGTCGCACAAGCGACGATGCTTTTGTACTTCAGGAGTAGCTCCCAGCCAGCGCAGCTCCTGTGCGCTGGCAGGGAGCTACTCATCACTGCCCAAGTGACGTCACGCAGCCGGTGTGGCCCGCCCCCCACCCCCAACGGTCCGGGCTCGCCTGCATTGCCCGGACTGTGCCCCCTAAACGGCGGCTAAACGCCGCTGGCCTGCCCACTCCAGCCCAGCAACCGCCTCTGCCTGTCAATCAGGCAGAGGCGATCGCAGAGCTAGGACAGCCGTCGCTGTCTGCCATGTGCCAGCACCGAACATGTCTGAATCAGCCCCAAATACTTTAGGCTGTCCCAGAATGCATTGGTGCCTCCTCTATAACCCCACCTCCAGGCACTGTGAGCTCAGTTTCAGTTGGTGTCTGCAGCAGCAGGTCACTTAAAGCATAGTTGCCTACCCTCCCATTCTTCTGGGGTGGAAGTCCAGCATAGGGGAGCTGGCGCTTGACCTGTAGCCTCTCCCCGGCCCAGAGTGACATCTACTGCAGATTTTCCCGCCCTGGAGCTACCTCACACACTCCATCACTCCCTGACTGAGACGCTGGGCGCCATCTTATAAGCATAGTTGCGGCTAGTCTCTGGGATTGCAGGTAAGGTCTCCCTTGTAAAGCCGCCTGTATACAGCACTGTGACTTTACAAACACTTGAGTATTCTACATGTCTTTATATAGACAGCGTTAGTTAAGAAAAAGTGTACATATTACAGGATATATTGTACAAGTATTCTGATATATACCTCCAGTCTAGGACCGTGCTGTGTTATATATATATATATCTGTACATATACTAGTCCAGTGCAGTTTTATTGTCAGAATAATTATCTGCATTGCCTGTGACTGTGTGTGCCTGTATCTGCTGTGTGGTTTCACTTTCAGTGTTTCCCAGATATATCTATAACTATATTCTGTACCCTAAGAGCCTAAGGGAGTAAGGGGGTAATTCAGACCTGATCGCTAGGCTGCGGTTTCTCACAGCCTGCGATCAGGTTCGAATTGCGCATGCACCACAATGCGCAGGCGCGTCGCACGGGTACAAAGCGGATCGCTGTTCAGCGATGGGTTTGTTCAATAGATCTGTTCGCACGGGCGATTGCAAGGAGATTGACAGGAAGAAGGCATTTCTGGGTCGCAACTGACTGTTTTCAGGGAGGGGCTGAAAAAACGCAGGTGTGTCCATGCGTTTGCAAGGAGGGTTCCTGACGTCAATTCCGGTCCCGGACAGGCTGATGTGATCGCAGCGGCTGAGTAAGTCCTGGGCTGCGCAGAGACTACACAAAATCTGTTTGTGCAGCTCTGCTACACATGCGTTCGCACACTTGTACAGCTAAAATACCCTGCCCCTGAAGGCGGCGACTATCTGATCGCAGTAGTACAAAAAATCGCTTGCTAGCGATCAGGTCTGAATTAGGCCCTAGGTACGTCAGGATCATATATATAGTGCGTCACAGTATTTACCTATTACGTGTATTTTACTGTGTACTCAGTCACATAATGCCGGATTAATTCACTGGTGTTGTGTACTGTGTCTACAGTCACATACTAATGAATTTATTCGCAGGTATTGTACTCTGTCTGGCTTTATTGTACTAATTCGCTTTGTTGTTGCATTTGTGTACAATGTCTAACAAGAAGGGCAGTAAGTCTGTGGAGGCTCCTGCATCATGCAGAGCATGCGCCAAAGATTTATCAGAGGGGGAAGCTGTGTATGTATGGTCTGTATACTATGTATCATACATCTCCCAGTGAGTCCGCAGATCCTGTAACCAATCAGGAGCCACTGGGTACTCTGGTGGAACACCTTGCGCCCCCTAGGGGACCACCTGTGCCATTACAGCCACAAAATGTCCCAATGGTTAATCTGCCTTGGGCAGAAAATTTGTCTTACCAGTTGCAGTAATTAAATCATTCCTTGGTCAGACAAAAATCTACTCCAGGTCACTCTAGTGTCTCTGGGTCATCTAAGAGGGCTGCTTCCTCCTCATAATCCACGAATCTCTCAGATGTTTCATCTGAAGAGGAGGGGGAGCATACTGTCCTGTCAGACACTAAAAGGAGTTTCTGAAGAGGATTCTCCATTGCAAATTGATGTCCTTGCCCTTGTAGTTGCTAGAGAGGCAAAGGACAGAGAAAGGATTGTCTCTTCGTTGGCGCACTTAGAGAGAAGAAGAATTATATATTTAAAATATTACTTTTATTGATATTTACTTAATAAAAAGTTGCCTAGCAATTGTTAAACATATTGGTGCAAAAATATAAATAAATTGTGTGCTGTGAGTGATTAAATTATGTGCTTGAAAAAATGAATAAAAGCTGATTCACTGTGCTCTGAAGATTACTTCACTCAATTTCTTGTTCTGAATGAATGTCACTTGTTTCATACGTCTTTATTTATTAACATCATTTAACTTGATTATTTATTGTTCTTGGTACTTGTTATGCGTCATTATGAATTAGGACAGCATATCTTGCATGTATTATGTGAAAATGAGTAATCCCAGTACGTAACAAACCTCAAGGTAAGTATTGAAATCAAAAGTGCTGGGACAAAATTAGTCCCTTATTAAACATCCAAATATCATGGTATAAATTAATGATTCTATGGAATGGTATTATTGGCAGGGACCAAAAGTGTTCCCCGCATTCGAACTAGCTAATGCTGACCTACAAAAGGAATGGGAAAATATCTTGTCCCAATGCTCTATGGAACTAATCAAAATCCTAATAAAACATGATGAGATCCTCCTTAACCAATATACGCAAGAAATTACAGTCTTAGGTGGCAAACTTAAACAATTCGAGTCACTGGAGAAATTCCAATTGACATATAATAAGTACAAGAAAGAAATTGAGGATATCAAGAAAACCATCATTGAAAGGAAGCGTAGAAAATTGCACAGGGATGTAACGGATTTTGCACAGAATAAAGCCTACAGATGGAAAACTTATGGACCACGTAATAGAACCAACAGCATTACACATTACACAACCTCAGATGTTGATTCATCTGAGGGGGAAGGCAATCTGAGCATGTTCAATAGGGAACGAAGCAGGAATTTTTTAGAGAGAACTCCGAAGGAGATACGCGAAGGTATAGGGCGAGACAACATAAGATCAGGCGGGGGAAGGGGAGTAAGAAGAAAACGCGATACACGCGATTGGCGGGAAGAGCCGAGGGAACAGAGACGGTACCACAAGTAATGGAGGGCCAACTACGTATCATCAATTTAACGGATCATGTCCTTACAACTGACCAAACTTCCCTCCTGACAAAGGGACTCTCCTTCTCCCCTAACCATAGACCTGACCGATTCGAGTGTGAGAAGGATTTACACCTTTTCACACGAAAAATCCTCCTAAAGAAATTTTTTAAAAGTAAGGATACACTCTTTGAGCAGTCCACACTAGATAGTAACCCTGCAGCTATTGCTTCCCTAACAACAGAAGATCAATCCATTCTAAGAATGCTAGAAGAATTGGACACCGATAATGAGAGATCAATATGAGTTACAACCATTTGATGTGACAAAAATCAAGAAGAAATCCACCTTTTTCCCAGACTTTAAAATCTGCCCCCCAGTAAAAGTTTTTTTGGATCTGGTTTCTAAAGACTTTGATACTCTTTTTAAACAACAAGACTCATTTCAATTTGAACAAGATAACCTCACCAAGGGAGAGAGGTCTGCTCTTAAAGAAATTCTGAAATGGCAGGACACTATCATAAAGCCGTCCGACAAAGGGTCAATGTGGTCCTATGGTCTAGGACCTCATATATAAAAGAGCTAGACAAGCAACTGAAAGATCGTACATGCTATAAGCCCCTCATATTTAATCCAACCTCGGACTTTCAGAGACAATATAACGATTTGATCTCACAAGCAGTATCTGATGGAACTATTTCCAGGAAGGATTTCGATTTCCTGAAAACCGACAAAACAACGATCCCCACGTTATACCTACTCCCTAAAATTCATAAGAATGAGACCACACCCCCAGGAAGACCAATTGTTTCCGGTGTGGGTAGCCTGACGGAAAAAGCGAGCATATACGTGGACCAGTATTTACGACATTTTGTCCTGTCCCTAACAGCCTACGTCAGAGACACAATGGATGTCCTAACGAGGCTACAAAACATCAATGTGCCATCAGGAACATGGCTAGCAACGTATGACGTTGAAAGCTTATATACAAGCATCAGCCATAGGAATGGAATCAGAGCAGTAAAGTTCTTCTTGGATATGAGTATACAGCATGAATTTAACACATTTCTTCTTTCATTGTTGGAGTTTGTACTTACTAAAAATTACTTTACGTGTAATGAGCGGTACTACCTCCAGGTTAGAGGCACAGCCATGGGGACAGCCTGCGCCCCCACTTATGCTGGCCTCTACCTGGGGTGGTGGGAACGGGAGCTGGTCTTCCATGACAGTTATGATAAATATACGAACCATATCATACTGTATTTGAGGTACATTGACGATATCCTCATCCTATGGGATGGGGATCAGTCTCTTCTGGATGAGTTTATCAATATCCTTAATAGGAATGATCTTGATTTGAAACTCACAGGTGAAATGAGTCAGAAAACAATCAATTTTCTGGACCTTACAATCAATATTGAGGAAGACGGCTCAATCTCAACAGACATGTACAGGAAAAAAACGGCTACAAATAGCATTTTACACTCAAGCAGTTCACATTTGCCTACCACCATTAGAGGTATTCCAAAAGGGGAATTTCTTAGGACTAAGAGAAATTGTTCTGATATGACCAAATTCTCATTGAGAGAACAACAATTGACGGAAAGGTTGAAACAAAGGGGGTATAGCAACCGGATAATTAAAACTGCAAAACGGGATGTCAAAACATACACTAGAGAATCTCTACTAGTACCAAAGGGAAGAACCATTAAAGAAGAACCAGTGAGATTCATCAGCACCTTCAATAACAGATGGCGTGAGATCAACACCATTCTACAAAGACACTGGCCAGTTCTGAAAACCGATGGTGACCTGAATAACATACTCCCACAAAAAGTCCAGAGAAGGACACGCAATCTAAAGGATATCCTAGTGAGAAGTCATCTAACATCTATGAAGAAATCACCATACCATAAGAAAGGTTCCTTTTGTTGCAGACAGTGCAAAGCTTGCCAATTTATGGTCCCCAAAACCAACTATAATGATGCTTATGGCAAGAAATGGTACATTGACAGTTACATTGATTGCACCACAACAGGTGTAGTCTACCAACTAACCTGCCCTTGCAATAAGACATATATTGGCAAAACTATAAGGCCATTGAAAGTGAGACTACTAGAACATGTGGGTACTATAAGGAATGCAAGACAAGATAAAGCCAATTTCAAATCCCTTACCCCTGTTGCTAATCACTTCTTACAGCACCACAATGGAATTGCCAAGGGCCTTCAAGCATTTGGCATGAAACATTTTGAGACAGGCATCCGGGGGGGTGACGTTGATGGGGATCTCCTCAGGTTTGAGTGCAAAATGATATTCTTAATGGACAGCCTGCACCCAAAAGGACTAAATGAGGGTAACAGTTATCTACCCTTCTTGTGACTCCCCACAGTACTTTATCTCACTGCCTTAGTTTCAACTTTCAAGGTGGTACAATTAATAAAATCTGCAAAAGTAAATATAGAATTTTCCTCTCATCCAATTTTTGTCTGTTACTGCCTCAATCTTAGAGAACAGGGAATAAACAACAACTACCCATCACCACTTTAAGATTGATTCACTGAATTTGATCTATATTATTTTAGACCACCTCATACTCATTGTGTAGGAGTGATTTATCTGTGCACAATTGGAACACGCATCCAAGACCCCACCTATATTACTGTCTTGGTGACATTATAATCATTTAGAAGGAGGCCATTATATAGACCTACCATGTCTGATTCCAATGGTATAGTATGGATCTAATAGAGTACTAACCTAGGACCCACTCTGAGTGAGAGGAGGGTATTTGATGTTTGAAACATTTTTCACATAGAAGAGATCCATCGACACTGCTGGGAATTTTCTAATCCCCGTACACTTTTTTGGAGTATATTATCTCAGATGGAATTATCCTATAATACCCGGGATCCTTCCACTAAGATACTCCATTTTTTGTCATTATTTTCAAATTTTCTATATTTTTCATATTCCTCTTCCCTTAAAAACAATCTAGATGGTATTAATAAGGCCGTATCTATACTATTTTCTTACGGACAAATTTATTTCTCCGAATAAGATCCCAATGTGAAGGAACACCACCTCTCTTTTCCGAACAGTCTGGCCACCAACATAATCCTTTCAGTATAACAAGGCACTGGAAATTAAATATGCAATCTCATATTGGAATAAACGACAGCCAACTAAGTTCTGGATACACCAACGAAGAATGTGAAGATCTGAAGATTCTCACCATCGTAAATTTATTAATAAATTATAAAGAATAAAGTACCATTGCACCTAAAGATTTAATAATGCAACCATGATTACTGAGTAGCTTCCCTTTATCACTCCCCTTTTTTCACGTTTTTCACTTATTTTTATGTGGGATTCTTTATATATCACAGTATTACTTCTTAACACATGTCACCTTCATTATTAAATGGCTACCCAACGAACCCTCTTGTCAAATATACGACAACACCACAGTCACCATTTTATTTTGTTTATTCTATTTAATTTTTTTCACCACATTATGTCACTGAGGAGTTTTTATCAATTATTCATCATTATATTATATATATCAGAACTGCACAGTATCAAGATTTATTACACATCTTTTTCACCAGCAACACTCAATGAATTCTGGATAAATCACTGAATGATTATCATCAGTAATTTTAGATAATGTACAATACAGTGCATAATGTACTACAAACAGAAACATTGCCTTAATATATTAGTAACAATAATTCTGTTTGAGAATATCAACAAGGACTGTGTCTGTCAATCTTTTTAGTGAAGTGCTATCTATGATTTTAACATGTGTCCGTACGGGTATTACTGAATGACCAATAGAACCGGGTATGCGTTCCACCGGGATGAGACCGCATACGTCATGCGGCTCACTGAAAGTCTTCATTGCGGACCCGTGTAACATATGACAGGAAGTCCGAACGCGATAGGAGGGGTGTCCTGTTAAAAGCACTCCGGATCAGGCAATCGGGTTTGCCTCGTTAAAGCATTTGCAAAACGTGCACGTCGGCGTTTCAGAGCGGGGCCGCAAAGCCCGCTCACTGATCACTGTGCCTAACATGCTCATATATTAGGATAATATGATATAAATCTTTGTCACTATTAGGGTACTGTTATGCAGGAATTTATAATGTTCAATGGTCAAGTGTGTTAGAATTTAATTGCACAATAACAGTTGTTAATATACAGAGTATATCGGGACCATTCCAATTTAGGCGGCTTATACCAGCTGCAGACAGCAATGACCGTCATGCTTTAAAATAGAAACTCTGCTGTATCAGGATTGAATGAATTAATTGATAAGAAAAGAAACATGATGTCTCTTTAACATTATAATATACATGGAGTGTTTCTATTAAGTCACTACCAACCATCTTGCAGGAATATTTAAACTGCGATACACATTGGTAACATATCCGCTCACCTAATTAATAAGCGAGGGATCATTTAACATCGGGCGGCATGTTATTACAACAGCCGTAAGCAGAAACAACTGAGCATCTCTGTCACATTTTTAGAGTAAGCATTAAGTATCGTCTCGCAGTAACATTGAAACTGTGAGACGCATTGGAAATATATCTGCTCACTTAATCAACAAGTGAGGCACCATCTAATCCCGGGCGGCATAAAGTTACTAACAGCCGCAATTAGTAATAATCGAGCATTCCTGTCACACTGCACGTGTATGCATCAAACAATATATAGAATTAATACTATGTGGTGCATATAAAAAAAACAAAAAAAAAACATTTTTGCATCAAGGTACATCAATATCAGGTACTGTGTGATGCGTTGTATATACATCCACCTACCCTGATAAATGTGTACAATCGCAACACAGTTTTAGGTGGTAGATAATCTCCCACTAAGGAACAGACGTACTTGGTTTAACGTGAGGCACCCACATTATATATATTATCATTATCAGTGGAGAAATTTTGAATGCCTCCCCAATAATATTCACAAAGAATTGCTAGCTTAAAGCATAACGGAACATTTGGTGGGACATGGCAGGCTTATTACTATGTGTGGTAATAAATTAATAAAGCCTGATAAGCTTTTAACCACACACAACGTGTATTAAATATCATTAACCATTGGGGGCAGCGTGAGTGCAGCGAGCAGCCAGTGAATACCCACAATACTAGCCCTAATATATCAATATTTTCATCTGACATTTAATTATTCTATAGGGCTTAGAACACTAAAGACCTGATCCAATAGGTGTACAACAGCCTGTAATCACATATTACTCAAAAGACCATTGTCAATGGAGTCATGATGCATGCTACATCTAGACCCATGCAATAGACATGATCTTACTGTGCGTGGAAGACTAAATAACAGTGTTTACACCAGGGTCTTGAGCGAATGGAGTTCCTTAATAGGAACTACTGATGACACGTTTTTTCCTGCCAATAATCCCATTCCATAGAATCATTAATTTATACCATGATATTTGGATGTTTAATAAGGGACTAATTTTGTCCCAGCACTTTTGATTTCAATACTTACCTTGAGGTTTGTTACGTACTGGGATTACTCATTTTCACATAATACATGCAAGATATGCTGTCCTAATTCATAATGACGCATAACAAGTACCAAGAACAATAAATAATCAAGTTAAATGATGTTAATAAATAAAGACGTATGAAACAAGTGACATTCATTCAGAACAAGAAATTGAGTGAAGTAATCTTCAGAGCACAGTGAATCAGCTTTTATTCATTTTTTCAAGCACATAATTTAATCACTCACAGCACACAATTTATTTATATTTTTGCACCAATATGTTTCTCAATTGCTAGGCAACTTTTTATTAAGTAAATATCAATAAAAGTTATATTTTAAATATATAATTCTTCTTCTCTCTAAGTGCGCCAACGAAGAGACAATCCTTTCTCTGTCCTTTGCCTCTCTCCAATATTATTGTCTATTGCAGCACCCCCTATGGATGTAAGCAGAATTGTGTATATATTAATACAATTTGGGGATTTCGTTAATGAATAAATTCATAAATTTTGTCTGGTGCAGAAGACATCCCTTTCCCCCATTTTCCTGTATGCCTTGTAGTTGCTATTAAGCAAACCCTACAAATCACTGATGATGAGGATTCCACTACTGTGGCTAGGAAAACTGATATGTTTAAATGGCAGAAGGTGGTTAAAATACTATTACCCCATTCTGACCATTTGGTGGACATCAGGCAGGAGCTCTGGTCTAATCCAGGGAAGAAATTCCCTCTGTCTAAACGGTCTTTGGCTCGCTATCCTCTCCCTGCAGAGTTTTGTAACAAGTGGGAAAAGTCACCGCCAGCGGATTCTCATGTCACCCGCCTAGTGGTGTCATCCACTCTGCCTGTCACCACTGTCAATTCACTGAAGGAACCGACAGATAAGCCGGTGGAGGGCTGCCTCCTGGGCTGCTAAAGGTATTGAAGCATGGGTTCAGGCATTAGAGGAAGAGCTGCCCGAGGATATATCTGACAACGCCAAACAATACGTGTCTCACATTACCAATGCCGCCTATTACAGTCAGGAGGCATCCTCTGAGGCGGGTATGTTGGCAGCCAAGGCATCAACAACGTCTGTCCTGGCTCACCGTATTCTGTGGTTGAGGTCATGGAAGGTGGACCTAGACTCCAAAAATACCTTGCAGGTGCTCCCCTTTAAGGGAGACATTTTGCTTGAGGAAGACCTAAATAAAATTGTGTCTGAATTGGTGGCTGCTTAGACTGCCTTTCTCCCAAATACTAATCCTTCTGCACAGAAGGCTAAAGGTACCACTTTTCGTTCCTTTCGGCCTCAAGGGAAAGCAAAAGGTCAGGCATACCCGAGACAATCTCGTGCTCCCAAAACCACTAAGCCCAAGGCAAAGCAGTCCTGGGCGGCCCATCAGCCTGCTTCTAAAGAAGACAAGCCTGCAGCATGACGGGGCAGGCCTCCACCCTGGGCGACCCCAGGGTGGGAGGCCGACTTCTGCAGTTCACCCAGGTCTAGTTAATGACCACTTCAGACGCATGGGTGTGAAAAGGGGTGGTCTTCAGTATGCCGAATGTCGGGATCCCGGCGCACAGTATACCGACGCCGGGATCCCGACACCCGGCATACCGACAGCTATTCTCCCTCGTGGGGGTCCACGACCCCCCTGGAGGGAGAATAAAATAGTGTGGCGAGCTCAGTGAGCCTGCAAGGGGCTCCTTTGCGCTCACCACACTGTCGGTATGCTGGCGGTCGGGCTCCCGGCGCCGGTATGCTGGTCGCCAGGAGCCCGAGTGCCGGCATACCATACTAGACCCGTGAAAAGATGTCTTTCACGGGTACGCAGTCTCCTTCAAGAGATGTCCCCCTTGCCAGATTTGCAACACGGTTATCCCTTCGGATCCGTTAAAGGCGCAAGCTTTGTAAAAGGTTGTGAGTTCTCTCCTGAATGAATACAGGAGTGTTAGTGCCGGTTCCTCTGGCTCAGAGAGGCAGAGGTTACTACTCGACCCTGTTTCTAGTTACGAAACCCAAAGGGTCTTTCCGGCATATACTCAACCTCAAATCACTGAACAAGTTTGTGAGAGTGTCCAAGTTCCATATGGAAACACTGCGCTCAGTTATACTGGCTATGAAACCCGGAGACTATATGTTATCCGTGGATATACAGGATGCGTAACCAGTGTCAGACTGGGACATGAAGGGCCCACCGCGGGAATGCTGTGATAGGGGGCCCATACTTACTGGTGTGGCCAGCCTACAAAGGGGGTGTGGCCAGCCTTCACAGAGGCTTGAAACACACTATTGTCTTGTGCAGTGTAATGCAACATATCTACCGTGTATAATACAAGTGCACAGTCTGAAACCTCCTTAGAGGAGGGGATGGGCCCTCAGGCAGCGGGGCCCACCGGTTGTATCCCCTGTACCCCTATGGGCCAGTCCGACCCTGTGCGTTACTGCATATACCTATTGCCATGTTGCATCAATAGTATCTGTGGTTTGCTATTGGCAACCTCCACTATCAGTTCCAGGCTCAACCATTTGGACTGGTTCCGGCTCCTCGGATCTTCACCAAGGTCATGGCAATAATGACGGCCCATCTCCGTCGCCAGGGAGTCAGGATCCTGCCGTATCTGGATGACTTACTGATTCTGGCAAACTCCCACGATGTCCTCCTCAGTCATCTACAGCTGATGGTAAGCGTCCTACAAGCCCACGGGTGGCTCATCAATTGGAAGAAATCCTCGCTGGTCCCAGCTCAGAGCATGGTGCACCTGGGGGCACTCCTGGACACACACAGTCAACAACTGTCCTGAGACTTCAAGACAGGATAAGATGCTTTCTTTGTCGCCCCAGAGTGTCGATACACTCGGCGATGCAAGTACTTGACCTGATGGTGTCGGCATTCAACATGGTAGAATACACTCAAATTTAATTCTCGCCGTCTGCAGAGGTTAATCCTTTCCAAGTGGGACGGCCTACCTCATCGGATCAGATCTCACATGATCACTTTGACTCCGGAGGTTTGTCTGTCGCTGAGCTGGTGGCTACAGGACCAACAGTTTAACAGGGGCCGTTCCTGCTGGCTCTCCAACTGGGTCCTCCTGACAACGGACGCCAGTCTGCGAGGTTTGGGCGCGGTGTTGGAGCAACACTCTCTCCAGGGTCAGGAGACCAGGGAGGAATCTCTCCTCCCGATAAACATTCTGGAAATGCGGGCAGTGTTCAATGCATTGACACTGGCCCTGCCTCTGGCACAGAACAGGCCTGTTCAAGTACAATCAGACAACGGTGGCGTACATAAATCATTAAGGCGGCACTCAAAGCCTCATGGCAATGATGGAAGTGTCAAAAATCCTCCAATGGGCGGAACGCCATCTACCAGCCTTATTGGCAGTGTTCATTCCAGGAGTCCTTAAGTGGGAAGCGGATTTCAATTGAGCAGGGGCCATCCCTTCTGGATCCCCAACTGGGTCCTGCTGACAACGGACACCAGTCTGAGGGGATGGGGTGCGGTGTTGGAGCAACACTCTTTTCAGGGTCGCCGGACCAAGGAGGAGTCACTCCTCCCAATAAACATTCTGGAGTTGCGGGCGGTGTTCAATGCATTGACTTTCGCCCTGCCTCTGGTACATAACAGGTCAGTGCAAGTACGGCCAGACAATGCCACTATGGTGGCATACATAAGCCATCAAGGCGGCACTCAAAGCCGCATGGCTATGATGGAAGTGTCAAAAATCCTTCGTTGGGCGGAACGCCATCTGCCAGCAATATCGGCAGTGTTCATTCCGGGTGTCCTAAACTGGGAAGTGGACTTCCTCAGTCACCAGGATGTGCACGCCGGAGAGTGGCGTCTTCATCCAGAAGTCTTTCAACTCCTAGTGGACAAGTGGGGCCTACCAGATGTAGACCTGATGGCGTCTCGACACAATCACAAGGTTTCGGATCAAGGACCAGGAATCCTCAAGCAGCATTTGTGGACACACTGGCAATTCCATGGAAATTTCGGCTGCCCTACATGTTCCCTCCAGTGTCACTCCTGCCCAGGGTCCTGCGGAAGTTCAAACAAAAAGGAGGATTTCTACTTCTAGTCACTCCAGCGTGGCCCAGACGGCATTGGTTCTCAGACCTGCAGGGTCTGTCGACAGAGCGTCCTCTTCTACTTACTCAGCGCCCAGACCTCCACGTACAGGGCCCTTACCGGACCTGACCAGGCTGGCTTTGATGGCGTGGCTCTTGAGGCATCACTACTGAGAGCCAAAGGATTCTCTGAGGCGGTCATCCAAACTATGTTAAAAGCCTGCAAACCGGCATCTGCTCGGATTTATTACAGGGTCTGGAATTCTTACTTCACCTGGTGTGCTGATAAGAATTATGATGCATACAGATTCAGAACTTCCAGAATTCTGGCTTTTCTGCAAAGAGGCCTGGACTTAGGCCTTCGTCTGGCCTCCCTCGAGGTTCACATATCTGCCTTGTTGGTATGGTTTCAGAGAAAAATTGCATCTATACCTGATGTTCATACAATCACTCAGGGAGTCTTACAGATTCAGCCTTCCTATGTCCCTCCTGTGGCTCCATCAGATCTGTCTGTTGTCCTGAATGCCCTGCAAGAGTCTCCATTTATATCTCTTGAGACAGTAGACCTTAAATGGCTCACCGCCAAGGTCTTGTTTTTACTGGCTATTGCCTCTGCAAAAAGGGTGTCGGACTTAGGCGCATTGTCCTGTCGTCCACCCTTTCTAATATTCCATTGTGACCGGCAGTTCTTAGAATTCGCACAGGTTATTTACCTAAGGTGGTGTCATCTTTTCACCTTAACCAAGAGATTGTGGTTCCGGCCTTTAGGCCTAATTCAGACCTGATCGCTAGGCTGCGTTTTCGTACAGTGGGCGATCAGGTCTAAACTGCAAATGCATATGCACCGCAATGCGCAGGCGGATTGCACGGGTACAAAGCGGATCGCCGCTCAGCAATGGGTTTGTGAGAAGGATCCATTCACGTGGGCGTTCGCAAGGAGATTGATAGGAAGAAGCCGTTTGTGGGCAGCAACTGACCGTTTTCTGGGAGTGTTTGGAAAAATGCAGGGGCGCGTCTATGCGTTTGCAGGGAGGGTTCCTGGCGTCAATTCCGGTTCCGGACAGGCTGAAGTGTTTGCAGCGGCTAAGTAAGTCCTGGGCTACTCAGAGACTGCACAAAATCTGTTTGTACAGCTCTGCTACACATGTGTTTGCACACTTGCAAAGTGAAGATACACTCCCCTATGGGCGGTGACTATGCGAACGCAGGACAGCAAAAATCCCTAATGAGCGAACAGGTCTGAATTAGCCCCTTTATCTCTTCTGATTGGTCCTCCAAAGAGTGGTCTTTGGATTTGGATTGAGCTCTTTATATATGTGGAGAGGACTGCCTCTATCAGGAGGTCAGATTCTCTTTTTGTTTTGTTTGGTTTTCACAAACGTGGCTGGCCTGTGAATAAGCAAACCTTGACCAGATGGATTAGAATGGTGATTGCACAAGCTTATGCGCAGGCTGATCCCTGAGCTCCTGCTGCTATTAATGCCCATTCTACTCGGTCTGTTGGCCCTTCTTGGGCGGCCCGCCGTGGTGTGTCCGCAGAACAATTGTGCAATGCGGCTGCGTGGTTCTCTGTGGACACATTTATTAGGTTCTATGCCTTTGATACTTCTGCCTCCCAGGATGCTTCCTTTGAACTCCGGGTTCTCATACCCGCTAAGGCGCATCCCCTCCCTTGAGGAATTGCTTTAGGACATCCCCGATGTTTCCCTGTGGAAACCAATGTAACTTGCTGCAGAAAAGGAGAGTTATGGTAGACTTACCATGGTTAACTCTCTTTCTGCGAGGTACATTGGCTTACACAGGGCGCCCACCCTGACGCACCTAGCTTCTATGGGTTTTTATGGCATTAGCCGCTGGTCCCTTCTCCTGTCGTGAGAATGTGGTTCTATGTGACTAAATATCTACCTTCTCTCTTACCTGCTCCTGTATTGGACTGGTTAACGAAACTGAGCTCACAGTGCCTGGAGGCGGGGTTATAGAGGAGGCCCCAATGCATCCTGGGACAGCCTAAAACTTTAGCCTGTTGGTGCCACTGGATTAAGATCCATTCTACATCCCAGATGTTTTCCTGTGGAACCCAATGTACCTTGCAGAAAGAGAGTTAACAATGGTAAGTCTACCATAACTCTCCTTATCATTTTCTGAGCATATGCAAAGGTATGTATACAGATTACGCTATGCTAAGTGGAATAGTTCCATGCAGCTGGTGCAAGTTTCAATGGTGCAACCAATGATGCATTTAAAGATGTAACAACCGGTATTTCAGCGTCTGTAGACGCTGACAGTGGGCGTCTGAGTCCTTGCACATTTGGGTGCATGGATCTATGGGGGTCATTCCGAGTTGATCGCACGTAGCAACTTTTTGCTGCTCGTGAGATCAACCTGACGCCGCCTATGAGGGAGTGTACTTTAGCATAGCAGGGCTGCGAATGCTTGTGCAGCCCTGCTATGCTAAAAAAGTTTCAAGTAAAACAAGACCAGGGCTGCAGTTACTCACCCAGGGGTCATTCCGACCCGTTCGCACACAGCGGTTCTTCACTGCGGTGCGAATGGGTCGGAAATGCGCATGCATGACAGACGCATTGCGCACGCGCGTTGTTGCCTGGCGGCGGTCGTCACCGGGCAACGACGCCAACAGCGAGTAAATTGTGATAGCAGCGGCGATTGCAAGAAGGCGGACAGACAGGAGGCGTTCCGGGGCGGATACTCACCATTTTCCATGCGTGGTGCACAAGCGTTCGCAGCCCTGCTATGCTAAAATACACTCCCCTATAGGCGGCGTCAGGTTGATCGCACAAGGAGCAAAAAGTTGCTACGTGTGATCAACTCGGAATGACCCCCCCAAGTGCGACAGATCCAGCGATGAAGGTCCTGGTCATGACGTCAGACATCCACCCTCCAAACGCCTCAACACGCCTATGTTGGACTCACCACACCTGGAAAACGGTGAGTATCCGCCCTGGAACGCCTCCCACCTGTCCGTCTTCTTGCGATCGCCGCTGCGATCACATTTCTCGCTGGCGCACATGCGCAATGCATCCGCCGCGAAGAACCGCTGCGTGTGAACGGGTCGGAATGACCCCCTATATCAGGGAAGGAGTTTGTAGCAGCATTTGCATGAAGCAGCAGATGTGACAGCGCAAAGACGCCCCGTGGCCCCCTCTGCACCCGAATCAGCCCCAGTATGCGCATAAAGGTGCACATTACCCTCAGTTTTATGCTGGTTAGAGCAGAATCTGCCATAATAAACCCTTATCTTTGGGATTGCAAATGAAAGGACTGTGGTCCTGACTCAGAGCTACAGGAAATTCGCACACATTGCTGATGGTCACATAGTTGAGCGATTTTTCGTAGCCGCACAAGCAGTGGCGGATTTTTTTTGGGGGGGGGGGCACCAAGGCACGTGCCCCCCCCCCCCCCCCCCCTGTAATTTTTAGTAGATTTTTGCATTTTATTTTTTTTAAGTGCGCACGGCGGGCGCGGCGCGCACTTCCGTTATGATGAGGCTGCTGCAGCTGCTAATGGTCCAGGATTGGCTCCCTTGAGAAACGTGACATGCAGTCAGTCAGTGCATGTCACGTTTCTGTGCAGAGGAGCCGAGCAGGAGGAGGTCCCAGCTTCAGCCCGCCGACGCTACTGAGGGACAACACCGTCCGTGACCCAGCCGCCAGTCACACAGCGCTGCGCAGCCGGCCCTGATCACCCCCTTAATCCTCCCCCACATGGAGAGCCATGGCACAGGCAACAGTGCCCGATCCGACCACCCGCCCTTTTAAGTTGAGCCTGACAGGGGATGTGGCTGCTATGGGGCATGGACTTTTTACAGGTCCCGCCGCTCCCCTGCAACCAGACACCTGTATTGTCTTCCAACGCTGGTACTTTAGCCCCACCAGCTCTCCCCAGAGCTCAGCTCCATGCTGCACGGAATCTAGGATTTCCACCCCTGTGCCTGCCCTGCCACCTGCTCAGGACCTAGGTGAGTGCCCTGCCGTAATGTGTAAAAAGGGGACTGGGGGACTCTGTCTGCCGTAATGTGTAAAAAGAGGACTGGGGGACTCTGTCTGCCGTAATGTGTAAAAAGGGGGCGCTGTCTGCCGTAATGTGTAAAAAGGGGGCGCTGTCTGCCGTAATGTGTTAAAAGGGGACGCGGTCTGCCGTAATGTGTAAAAAGGGGACGCGGTCTGCCGTAATGTGCAAAAAGGGGACGCTGTCTGCCGTAATGTGTAAAAAGGGGACGCGGTCTGCCGTAATGTGTAAAAAGGGGACGCGGTCTGCCGTAATGTGCAAAAAGGGGACGCTGTCTGCCGTAATGTGTAAAAAGGGGATGCTGTCTGCCGTAATGTGCAAAAAGGGGACGCTGTCTGGCGTAATGTGCAAAAAGGGGACGCTGTCTGCCGTAATGTGTAAAAAGGGGACGCTGTCTGCCGTAATGTGTTAATAGGTGAATCTGTCTGCCGTAATGTGTAAAAGGGGCTCTACCTGGTGTAGTGGAGCTACTGTGCGGGCGTAATTTGAATAATGGAGACTACTGTGCACCGTAGTATGAATTGGTATTATTTTGTGGCCACACCCCTTCCCCATGAAGCCATGCCCCTATATATTTTTTGCGCGCCTATGGCGCGCACTGCCCCTGTCTTGCATGGGGAGGAGGGAGGCGCCAATGCCATTTCTTTCACATAGCGCCAAAATGCCTAGTTACGGCACTGGTGGGTACCTATCAGGAGCAGTGGGTACTCGACTGGACTGTACTCCTGGGCACCTGGCTACACAGCAGAAGTGGGTCTGATGTCAGAGGGCTTCCAGTTCAGATGGAGATGCTTAATTCAATGTGTGTGTATGTATGTATGTAACTGTATTAATGTGTGTATATATAGCCAGTTGGTGCTTCCCTCCCCTCTGTAGAATAACATATCCCCCCCCCCACTATTGGCCTTCCATATGGAGGAGACACCCTCACTGCTGCCCTACCCTCCATATCCCCCCTTCCCTCCTCCTACTGCCCTTGTTGTGAGGCCACGCGCACGTTCATGGGACCGCACGCTGAAGGCGTGCCCCCCCTGTCATTTTTTCCTGGATCCACCCCTGCGCACAAGCAGAAACACCTGTACGGCACCTGCATTACCCAGAGTGTACACACAGAGGTGCTCTTGCCATTTAGGCCATTTAGGAGAGAAGAGACAACATTTATTGCTGCAAGGTGATTCTAGAGTCATTGCAATGAGTTTCCCATTGCTGGGACCTCTCTATCTTGTTCTATTACTGTTTTGCTCTAGATTGTAAAACATGGCGGTATATGCTGTTGTATTGGGGGGCAAGGAGGGCATCATCAGCCCATGCTATGATTCCCAGTCACCACTAAGCGGGACGGAGGTACCTCATGGCTGACTCTGTGTAGCCAAACTCTCTGGACATGACTCTGCAACCAGTGTTGGACTGTGGCAAGAAGGGCCCACCGGGGAAATGCATTGATAAGGGCTCATACTTAGGGGTGTGGCCAGCCTTCAAAAGGGGTGTGGCCAGCCTCCATAGAAGCTTGAAATACACAATAGACTTGTGCAGTGTAATAAAACATATCTACCATGTATATGTAAGGGTGCCGATACGGTGTAATGCCTGCGGTTGTGCAGGTGTACCGCTCCTTACCTCAAAATGCTTTTCCTCGTTTCCAGACCGCTCTATTTCTGTTTGTCCGAATGAAATTCTTCTTCAGGGCCTCTACCCGGGGACTCGATCTGGAGAACCGACGGCTAGAGGAAAAAGAGACACTATCACCGTGTGCTCACCCCTTCCACGCCGGGGTAAGAGTGGCACACCGGGGTGGCCGCGACGTTCACCAATTAGGTGAATGTCATCATTGGCCCGCGGGCCTCAGCCACCCAAAATGTCACCTACTCGGCACTTGCGCACCTAGGTGAGAGCGAGCACGCTAGGCCTAGCGGGGTCTCGCGACCGGCGCTCAACGCGGACAAGGACACACACTTACAGAGTATACTCACACTGGTACTCTTGTCAGCTTGCTTGCCGCGAGTCCCTGCTCCTGGAAAGAGAATGACAGCAGCCTCCCTACGAACTAATAAATGGCAAACAATGAACTGAGCCTATTTACTATGAACTTCAACCAGTGTAACTTGGTTGGCTACTTCATCTAGCTCCAGCAAACAGTACAAGCAGATACAGGATAACAGTATGACAATAGAACAAAATGGGAGTTACCTCTCAAGTCCGCTGCTTTGCGCCTAGAGGATAATCACTGGTACACCCTAACTCCCTACGAGGATCGCCGCCCACTCCGGCGTCCGGGGACAGTCCGTGCGAAACCGGGCAGTCTCTCCACAGCCCCTCCGAACACCAAGGGGCCGTCCAGAATACAAGGGTCAGCCGACCCTCCGTGCCCGACCTACAACGGGCTCCAAGCGAGCCGCCGCACAGCCCACCCGCCGGGGTACCCAACTAAAGAGAGGGATTCAGCCTGTACCATGGACTCCTCCCTTTGTGTGCCTACCCTGGAACAAAGCTCCCCACAGCAGAGGTCACAATTCGGATTCTAGCTCTTCCACGGCCTACTGCCGATATTCCCCCTTAGGCTTAGCGCCTGCCTGTCAAGTGGTGGGGAGTCTTGGCCTAATGCCAAGACCACTGATCCTCCTCCACTGGTAGGGACAGATCAAGGTCTTGCAGTTCCTTCCCTGGTCGGCCAAACAGCAAAAAATACGGCGAGAACCCAGTGTTCCGGTGTACTCTGTTGTTATACACCCACACCAATTCCGGAACAAAGTCAGGCCAGCGCCGCTTCTTTTCGGCCTCCAGGACCCTCAACATTTGTAGCAATGTCCGATTGAATCTCTCACAGGCTACATTTCCCTGCGGGTGATACGGTGTGGTCCTTGATATGTGCATGCCATAGGTGCGGCACAGCCGCTACATCACCCAACCTTGGAAACACGCACCTTGATCGGAATGGACGCACTCCGGGCAGCCATATCTGTGGATAAAATGTTCAACAATAGCCTTGACCGCCGTGTCGGCCGTATGGTCCATGGTAGGGACAACTACCATGAATTTGGTAAAGTGGTCGGTCATCACAATAGCATATTGATACCCACGCACCGATTCCCCTATCAAGACATAGTCCACCATGAGAAGCTCAAGGGGTCTTGTGGTCCTAATGGTCTGCACCGGTGCCCGTTGCTCGCCACCCTTGGTAACAGCACACCTTCTACAGGTCCGGCACACACCTTAAACCAGGGTCTGCAAGCCTGGGAAGAAATACTGACGACGGATCCATTGTAGTGTCTTTTCCACTCCAAAATGGGCCCCTTCTTCGTGCGCTTCGGTCACCAGATCGCGGGCTAAATCTCTAGGGAGAACGATCTGCCACACCTTCCGAAGCTCTTGCTCGAGGTAAGTCTGCCGACATAACACCCCTTCTCGTATGGCCAGCCGATCCCATTGATGTATCAGCTTCTAACCCCATGGACTAAGTTGCAGCCTCTCTGAAGAGGAAGGCCAGTGATCCCGTTCCTTCCACCCACGTACACACTGCACCTCCTGGTCCTGCCCTTGTTCTATAGCCCAGTCCGGCAAGGTCTTCTGTAGCAGAATTCCGCATGTCACCTTCGGCTCTGCCGAAATGGGAATCATCCTGGAACGGTCAGGGATCTCTTGTACCTCCCGCTCCTCATCTGTGGGACCAGTAGGCAACCCCACTGGATAGCGGGACAAGGCATCCGCATTCGTATTCGCCTTTCCCGGGCGATATCAAATTTTAAATGAGAATTTTGCCAAGCGAGCCACCCAGCGCTGCTCCAGAGCGCCCAACTTGGCTGTATTCAGGGGTGACAGGGGGTTATTATCCGTGACCACTTCAAAGTCGGCGGCGGTCAGGTACTCCACAAACTTTTCGGTGACCGCCCAGACGACCGCCAGCAGCTCTAGCTTGAACGAGCTGTAGTTGTCTGGATTCCGCTCTGACTCCCGGAGGCTCCGACTCCCATAAGCAATAACTCGTTCCTGGCCCTCCTGTAGCTGGGAGAGTACAGCCCCCAGGCCTTGGTGACTCCCGTTGGTGTATAATATAAATAGCTTATCAAAGTCGGCATAAGCCAGTACTGGGGCCTGGGTGAGGGCCTGTTTCAGACAAGTGAAAGCATCCTCTTGCGCTTGATTCCACGCCACCGCCTGATTCCGTACATCAGTAGCAACACCTCGCAATAGTCCATGTAGTGGATCCGCGATCTTGGCAAAGTTCCGGATAAACCGCCGGTAGTAACCCACCAATCCAAGAAATGCTCTCAACTCCGTCACGTAGCCCGGGGTCTTCCATTCTTGGACCGCGGCAATTTTGTCGGGGGTGGGCCTCACCCTTTCCTCCGAGACCACATGGCCCAGGTATTCCAAGCTGGACTTCAAGAGGTGACACTTCCTCGGTTTTAGTTTGAGGCCGTATTGTTCCAGTCGTTGAAGCACTTGTTCCAATCTTTGTAAGTGTTCCTCAAAGGTAGGGGCAAACACTATGATGTCATCCAAATAGATAAGAATTGCCTCAAAGTTCAAGTCCCCGAGGCAGCGCTCCATAAGGCGTTGGAACGTGGCCGGTGCATTGGAGAGCCCGAAGGGCATTCGACAGAAATCAAAGAGTCCCATGGGCGTGATGAATGCTGTCTTCGCCTGGTCTTTTTCCGCTACGGGCACCTGCCAGTACCCACTGGCCAGATCCAGTGTGGAAAAGAAGCGAGACTTTCCCAGAGCCGCCAGTGACTCCTCGATACGGGGCAACGGATAGGCGTCCCAGACGGTGCAGCTGTTCAACCTCCGGTAATCCACGCAAAATCGAATTGTCCCATCCTTCTTCTTTACCAACACAATCGGGGCAGCCCATGGACTCTTACTCTCCTTGATGACGCCATTGGTCAGCATTTGTTGAATCATAGTCTTAAACTCCTGGTACAGCTTTGGGGGAATCTGTCGATATCGTTCCCGAGCAGGCGAACTGTCTCCAGTGTTGATTTCATGTTCTATCTCGGTCGTGTGACCAAAGTCTTCCTCGTTACGTGAAAACGATTTCTGTCGTGCCCACAGCATTTGCTCCACCCTGTCTACCTCTGCTTTACTAAGGCCCTCCAGCGATACATCCATTTGTTCCAGAATTACTCTCCCATTCCATTCAGCGGTGGGCTCCTGTTTCTCCTCGATGGTGACGGCCAACGTCCAAGGCTCGCATGCATCAGGCCGTAAGGTAACTCTGGGGCCTGGTTCGATACCACCCTCAGGGATAGCCTCTAGATGGGCCAACACTGACCTGGCCGGAATCTTGATCGGAGAGTTTCCCAGGTTGCACACGCGTAGGGGTACGGTGCCATCCCTCACCACCGCTACGGCTCTGGCCAACAGCAAACCGGCCTCCACTTGTCTGAACCAACAAGGTTCTATCACAACCTCCCTCCCCTCCAACCGCTGCTGTGAACGGACAGGTACTTCCAGGACCACCTCTTGTCTCGCTGGGATCCTCACCTTTTGATTATGCCATGTTTTGATCAGGCCTAGGGGACGTGAGGCCTCTACGGAGGCGGTCTCTTTGTTCCGCCGGACGACCCTTTGAAAAGCTTGCTGCACCGGTTTCTGCACTCCGAGATACTTCTAGTACTGTGGGCCCTTATCTTGAACGAGAACTTGATCCAGACTCCGAAGGATGTTCATTCCCAGGATCACCGGCCCATGGTGGAACTCTTCCCCACTGACCACCACAAACCCTTTCTTCCCAAGGGATTGTCCATACACCTCCACCTCGATCCACACGACCCCCTTTACGGGAATGGGGAGATTGTTTGCAGCCACGAGGGTCACCCAATTCCCGACACTGGTGGTCGTGAGATGGGCATAGTCTTCCTTAAATCATTTCTCAGACATAGTGGACACTTGCGACCCTGTATCCAAAAGACAACGTTGATCCCTCCCTCCCAACTTTGCTACTACAGTGGGACACTCACCGAACAAATCGGATGAGTTGACGTCATCGACTCGCTCGCCTTCTCCCCCCGCGGATTGTCCCGCCACCGCGAGGGACCTTAGTTTAAAGGCCTCCTGCACCCTTCTCTGCCATGTCGGCGGACCGGGCAGTCCCGAGCAAAGTGTCCAGGCTCCTCACACTCCCAGCACACTAATTCGCGGGGTCCCCTCGAGCGCACCTCTCCTCCCCGACGTCCAGTAGTCTCCTGTTCCCTTTTCTTCCGAGGGGCCTTTTCTTTATACCGATCCTCGTCGTCCCAACCCCTCTTCTCTTGGTCGGCGTCTCGAATCTCCGCCCGTTCCACCCTCTGCCTCAATTGGGACACTTCGTCCTGGACGAGAAGGAGTGTGGTGGTTAATTCCTTGATGCAGCCCTCCAAGGGACTAACCTCCGGCGTCCGAACTCTATCTACCGGTGGGGTTTGTGGTGTGGACACGGCGCTGGAACTGAACTCCGCATTTTCTTTCTTCTTCAGCGCCATACCCAATACTTCAAAGAAGGTGAGCTTGTCATCCCCATCGACCTTGTCCTGAAGATAGTTTCGTAGGGACCTACTCCTTAGCCCACCTATTAGAATACCTCTCAAGGTGGAATCCGGATCCCCCGTCTCATATATTCCTGTATCGCGTTAGCGAATTGGGAGATGGTCTCGTCCTCCCTTTGGATCCGTGCAAAAACACGCTTCTTTAGCATGGTCATGGTAGCCTTTTCTCCATATACGCCCTTTAGAATTTTGAAGACGTCAGCCAGGCTTCTCCGGAGCCGTTCGGGACGTACCCTTACCGTCTTCCGGGCGTCACCAGTTAAGACCTTCAACGCCAAGTTCACTTGTACGCTCTTCGGTATCTTATAGAGTTCAATAGTGGTCTCCAACTGTTCGATCCACTCCGTCAGGGGCATATTCTGCCCATCAAACTTGTCGAGATGGTTCAGGGCTGCCCCAATGGGCAGCTTGGCCCGAGACTTATCACTGTCGCTCCCCGACTTGTCTGCTTGGTCCATTCTTTCCAGTGATCCTGCCGACTACGCCAAATGTAAGGGTGCCGATACGGTGTAATGCCTGCGGCCGTGTAGGTGTACCGCTCCTTACCTCAAAATGCTTTTCCTCGTTTCCAGACCGCTCTATTTCTGTTTGTCCGAACGAAATTCTTCTTCAGGGCCTCTACCCGGGGACTCGACCTGGAGAACCGACGGCTAGAGGAAAAAGAGACACTATCACTGTGTGCTCACCCCTTCCACGCCGGGGTAAGAGTGGCACACCGGGGTGGCCGCGACGTTCACCGGTTAGGTGAATGTCATCATTGGCCCGCGGGCCTCAGCCACCCAAAATGTCACCTACTCGGCACTTGCACACCTAGGTGAGAGCGAGCCCGCTAGGCCTAGCGGGGTCTTGCGACCGGCGCTCAATGCAGACAAGGACACACACCCACAGAGTATACTCACATTGGTACTCTTGTCAGCTTGCTTGTCGCGAGTCCCTGCTCCTGGAAAGAGAATGATAGCAGCCTCCCTACGAACTAATAAATGGCAAACAACGGAACTGAGCCTATTTACTATGAACTTCAACCAGTGTAACTTGGTTGGCTACTTCATCTAGCTCCAGCAAACAGTACAAGCAGATACAGGATAACAGTATGACAATAGAACAAAATGGGAGTTACCTCTCAAGTCCGGTCTGATGTAGGTTCCGCTGCTTTGCGCCTAGAGGATAATCACTGGTACACCCTAACTCCCTACGAGGATCGCCGCCCACTCCGGCGTCCGGGGACAGACCGTGCGAAACCGGGCAGTCTCTCCACAGCCCCTCCGAACACCAAAGGGCCGTCCAGAATACGAGGGTCAGCTGACCCTCCGTGCCCGACCTACAACGGGCTCCAAGCGAGCCGCCGCACAGCCCACCCGCCGGGGTACCCAACTAAAGAGAGGGATTCAGCCTGTACCATGGACTCCTCCCTTTGTGTGCCTACCCTGCAACAAAGCTCCCCACAGCAGAGGTCACAATTTGGATTCTAGCTCTTCCACGGCCTACTGCCGATATTCCCCCTTAGGCTTAGCGCCTGCCTATCAAGTGGTGGGCAGTCTTGGCCTAATGCCAAGACCACTTATACCAGTGGTGGCCCCCTTTATCCTTACTGTGGCACAGGCCTAGTGCCTGACTGCAGCCTCAGGCCTAGTACCTGCCTAACTTGTCACTCGTTGGGTGCCTAATGCCCGGGGTCACCATATATCCCTAAACCACCGGAATACACTAGGGCCTAATGCCCTCTAATGTTCCCCAGGCCTAGTGCCTGATGTGCCCCTCGGGCCTAATGCCCGCCTACCGCGCTTGTGAGGTGGCTTGTGCCTAACGCCCAAACCACCAAATCGAATAATGACCCCCAAACTCCTATCTGCGCTCGGGCCTATTGCCCGTCCATGCCCACAGGCCTAATGCCCGACACCCTGGTGATCTAGGGGGGGGAGATACTCTCGGCACAAGGCCGCTTACCGGACCGTAGGGAGAGGCTGCAGTGGGGAGCTTCGTTAGCTCTTTTGCCTCCCACACACTGCAGCACTCTCCACCGGACCTCCGCTTTGGTTCCCGGGCTCCTTCTCTTCTCCAGCCGCCGCTTCTTCCTTCTTCTGGAGCTCTTCACCGCTTCGTGTCCGGCGCCGACTGACTGCTCCTACTCTGCAGCGTCTGTTATATGACGCTGGGAGGGGGCGGCGCTATGACGTGACGAGCCCTGATTGGCTCGTCACGGGCCGTCCGGTTGGCTGACCGGGCGCGAGCCCCGATTGGCTCCTGCCCGGCGCCAAATTCAAGTAGCCGCGTCGCGATTGGAGGGGCTTGAGCCCAGCGGATGCAAGCCCCTCTGTGCCGGAACCTTGCTGCGACGCCGTTTCTCGTCGTGTCCCGCCGCTGCCCGTCCGGGGAAGACGGAGGTGAGAAACCTCCCTCATTCCCCCAGCCTGGCGTCCCCTCACATATAATACAGGTGCACAGTCTGGAACCTGATACCTAGAGGAAGGACTGGGGCCCCAGTCAGTGGGGCCCACCGGTGGTTTCCCCTGTACCCCTGTGGGCCAGTCTGCAACTGAATTTGGGTCTGTTGTGGCAGCCTGCAGAATGCTACTGTCTGTCCATGTACAGTATGTGTCAGTGTGATTTCCTGTATCCTGGCCGCACTGACTGCTGTTTTTGCATCCGTGCTTCAGCTGTTATCATTACTATATGAACTTGTACCCAGGGACGCTTTAAGAGAGGAGGCGGTCCGTGTTCAGCCTCCTCCATTTGGGCCCCCTCCTCTCTGCCGGCAGCGCTGAGAGTCTGAGCACTAGAGCACTCAGACTCTACTGCGCTTGCGCAGATCTCCGGGAAAATGGTGCAGCTGACATTTTCCCTGAGATTTCTCTACTGCGCTGCGCAGAACTCTGTGAAAATGGCCGCTAAACCATTTTCACGGTGTTTTAACAGCGCTGCGGATGTCAGCGCTGGACTCTGGAGGGGTGCAGCGTGTGCGCACACACTGCACCCATTATAGAAATGCCAGTGTTTGTACCTATCCTATGTTGAGTGCAAGAGAACCACCTACGTAAAACAGGCGGCCCAACTTAGGCCCTCATTCCGAGTTGATCGCTCGCTGCCGTTTTTTCGCAGCACAGCGATCAGGTGAAAAATGGGCATTTATGCGCATGGTACGCAGCGCACATTCGCTAAGTACTTTCACAAAAAACTTTGTAGTTTTACCCAAGCTCAAGTGATGTTTTTCAGTCGCTCGAGTGTTCGTAGTATGATTGACAGGAAGTGGGTGTTTCTGGGTGGCAACACAGCGTTTTCAGGGAGTGTGTTAAAAACCGCAGGCGTGCCAGGCAAAAACGCAGGAGTGTCTGGAGAAACGGGGGAGTGGCTGGACGAATGCAGGGCGTGTTTGTGACGTCAAACCAGAAACTAAACAGACTGCAGTCATCGCAAGATAGGAGTAGGTCTGGAGCTACTCTGAAACGGCATAACATTTTGTAGTAGCAATTCTGCTACTCTTTCGTTCGCACTTTCGCTAAGCTAAGATACACTCCCAGATGGCGGCGGCCTAGCGTGTGCACTGCTGCTAAAAGTAGCTAGCGAGCGATCAACGAAATGAGGGCCTTAGTAAGAACATCTAACCAGACGGTGTGGGGAAGTTGTATTTTGTATTGCATATAATAATAATATTAATAATAATAATTTTAGAGAGCTTTTCTCCAAAAGGACATAAGACGCTTAATATTTGCAGAGTATAAAAAACACAAACATGACACAAACATAACACAGAGGTTTGCATTTGCAGAAAACACAGGAGCAATGGGCCTGACGGGATCTGGTCTGAAGATCTACACTGTCTGGGTCGACAATGTTTAGGTCGACCACTATAGGTCGACAGGGTTGGAAGGTCGACAGGGTTTCTAGGTCGACATGTGCTAGGTCGACAGGTCAAAAGGTCGACATGAGTTTTTCACTTTTTTTTCTTTTTTTCAACTTTTTTTATACTTAACGATCCACGTGGACTATGATTGGAACGGTAATCGCGAGCCATGCGAGGGGACAAGGTGCACTAATTGGGGTTCCCGGACACTCTTCGAAGAAACAACACCAAAAAACAAAAACCTCATGTCGACCTTTTGACCTGTCGACTTAGCACATGTCGACCTAGAAACCCTGTCGACCTTCCAACCCTGCCGACCTAGTAACTGTCGACCTATAGTGGTCGACCTAAACATTGTCGACCTAGACACTGTCGATCTAATGATCCACACCCGGGCCTGACATGGGGCCTGATTTGTATTTTTAAGTAAAGCAAAAATAGCACACAACTGGGCAATACCATGCTGCACTGCAGGTGGGGCAGATGTAACACGTGCAGAGAGAGATTTGGCTGAGGTGTGTTCAATCTTAAATTTAAATTAAAGCAGTCAGTATTTACCCTGCACAGAAAAAAGAATATAAATGTATTTGCTCCCCTTGCATGCATTTATTCCAACACAGCCATTTGTCCTTCCGGCTGCAGGAGGAGGAGCTGAGGGAATCCCTGCACATGTCACCTCCAGGAGTTAGGAGGTAACGGACCAGACAGAGAACCCCTGCCAACCCTCTCACAGGTATTGCAGGGGGTCTCTGTCATCGCATTGCTATGCTAATCACATATGTTAATACATCTGCGATTAGCATCACTGCGATGATCAGCGATGGGCGGCGATGTGTGTTAGTACATCCCGCCCACAGTGTTGGTGTATACTTGTGCTGCACACCTTGTTTATTCCTGATACCTGTTACTGACCTAGACTGTGCCACCACGTTTGTTTGCCTGTTGCCTGTAGATTTCAGCTTGTTTACCAGATACCCTCTCGCCTGCTGGCTGCACAGAATTTGGACTGTTTACTGTTGCTCGGCTAGCTGCCAGCACCAACTGCCTGTCCTTGGATTATACTGCTGCCTCAGTCTTTTCTCTTACCTCGCACCTTTCCAGTTCTTCTACCCGAACCTACCAGTCAAGTCCAGTCACCTCCTTGTAGGGGTCCCTGTTGAAGAATTTACCCTCGTTAGACTCCTTGCCCCTAGGCTAAGTAGTGTCTAATGGAATTTCATCAGCATGGGGAGTTTCCTAACAACAATATCTGTGAAGCAAGAAATATAGCACGTTATAAGATGTTGGTGTCCAGATAATGAAACAATGATTCAGTCTATATAGTAAGTCAGGAAATCTTTCCAAGGAAAAGAATTGAGGGAGAATGAAATGTATCATCATCAACAGCTTCAAGGCTCTTGCACCAGGGTCTAGGAGTTCAGTGGACCCACAACAGATACACCTCCTGACACGTTGTCTAATGCAGCTACAGTGCTTACCGTTATGGATGTGCCACAACTACACTAACATGCCCTTATTGTATTTGCTGTACACATGGCAACCCCTTACCTCCCTTTTCCTCCTCTCTAACCCAGGGGTTAAAGTGGGGTGGGGAACGAGGTGGAATTGAGTTCCACCACCTGTAATTGTAGGTGGAACTAGTTCCACCTCCTTCACGGCCTTGCACAGTAAATCCATAACGTGTATAAGCGGCACCACTGTGTAGTATAATGTGAATAAAGGGCACTACTGAGTGTCATAAAGTGAATAAGGGACACTACTATGTGGTGTAATATAAAAAAGGTGCACTACATGCGGTGTAATGGGAATAAGTGTTCTACTGTGTGGCGTAATTTAAATTGGGGGTACTACTGTGCGACCACACCCCTTCCTTGTGAGACCACACCCCTTCCTTGTGCGACCACACCCCTTCCTTGTGAGACCATTGAGCCTAATTCAGACCTGATTGTAGATGTGCTAAATTTAGCACATCTACGATCAGCTTCCCTGACATGCGGGGGGACGCCCAGTACAGGGCTAGCCCGCCCCGCATGTCTGGCCCTACCCCGCCGCACAAGTACAAAAGCATCGCATAGCGGCAATGCTTTTGTACTTAAAGAGTAGCTTCCTACCAGCGCAGCTCCTGCGCGCTGGTAGGGAGCTAGTCGTCGCTGTCCGGATCGCACTGGCTGTGTGTGACGTCAGGCAGCCACCGCTGCCCACTGCCCGCACGGTCCAGGCACGCCTGTGTTACCCAGGCCGCACCCCTAAAACGGCAGCCAAACGCCACCGGCCCGCCCAGTGACCACCTCTGCCTGTCAATCGGGCAGTGGCGATCGCAGGGCTGAGATGGCCGTCGGTTGTCTGGCATGTGCCGGCACATTGCGGCACCGGCACATGCACAATTCAGACCTGATCGGCTGCCGTGCGAAAAATGCACTGCACCGATCAGGTCTGAATTAGGCCCATTGTCTCTTTATAAAGTATGGGAAGTAATGCACAAATTTTTAGTTTGCAGGGGGACACCAAACACCCTAGCACTGGCCCTGATTCTGCCTTATGGGAAGGGTGTGTGTGTGTGTGTGTGTGTGTGTGTGTGTGTGTGTGTGTGTGTGTGTGTGTGTGTGTGTGTGCGTGCGTGCGTGCGTGCGTGCGTGCGTGCGTGCGTGCGTGCGTGCGTGTGTGTGTTGCGGGGGGTGGTAGGTTGCACGGGAAATGAGTTCCACCACCTCTCCTGGACCACTTTAAGCCCTAACCATAAAGAGTAATAAGTGGCTGAGTCTGCACATTTCTTGTTCACGTTCGCAATACAGAGATGTTTATTTTATACAAAACAAGAACGGCACAAGTCCAACTCTACATGAAGCCACAGGAGTCAAAGAAACTAAACATTTTCTGAGCTTTGGTGCTTATTTCTATGCATTCGGATTAACAAAACTCTTTACTGGGGGAAATTGATCTTCGCTATAACTATGTGGCAACAATTGTTTTCTTAATCTTCTTAAGTTCCTTTCACAAGACGGACCTGTCACTAGGAAGGGAAGGGATGCTATTTATTTATTTATAGTATACACTCTGGAATAGCAAACATATAAAAGAAATATAAAGAGTAGGAATACATTTCCGTAGCCGGTATATGTTCTGAACAAGAACACTTCATGTTTAATTAATAAGCACCAGGTTATGTAGAGTACACCTCATTGAGTCTGCTCGCTACACAGGACAATCTATGGCTTTCTTTTAAACTCATTTTATTGATTGTTTTTCAAATGATTTAATAAGAATTCTACTGGAAATTCGACCGAAAACAGATGTATTTATGCTTTAGTTCTCCTGTACATTTCATAAGGTCTGAAATAAGCTCTAAACTGGGTCAAGGGAGGATTATATGAACAATGGGCTATTTAGTGAATAAAATCACCGAGCAGAAGACTCTGTGTCACTTATATCGCTTATTCTCTGTCAATGAGGATGGATACCAAAAGAAAACCATCTCTTTATTTGACACCACAGGTAATTTACTGGCGCTTCTTTGGGGCAGATGTACTTACTCACTGGCACCGAGGAGGAGAGGGGTGGGGGCGGTAATAATTTGGCCTGGGTCTGCTACCCATCCCTTCATCCGGGAAGCAGGTCTCTCCACCACGGCCGGCTTGGTACATAAGAGTAGAGATGAGCGGGTTCGGATTTAATGCCAGAATTAACGCCAGTTCGGTTTTATCCGGATTTTTCTTATTAGCTATCCAAAACACGCGACATCCGTGAGCCAATAAGATGCCGTTTTGAGATCCGAGTAAATCCGAGTAAAACCGAACCCGCTCAGCTCTAATTAAGAGTCTTTGCTCTCTAGTGCAGATGCGCCATGTTCCCAGATATCACTGGGAAGATGGTGCTGGCAGAGGATCCGCTTCCCGAAACAAGAAGGGTAGGAAGCAGTTGCCCCCCTCCCTTCCCCGATTTGAATGGCGCCCCCTTGTGAAGCGCTCACAATTATTATGTTTTTTTTTTAATATAGATTATTTTTAGGAAGCATGGACAATCCCCCCCTTATAGGCCAATCAAACCATGTCAGAACTTGGGCCCAGATGGGCTCTCTACGGCCCTGGATGTACTAAGCCTTGAAGAGTGATCAAGTGGAGAGAGATAAAGTACCGACCAACCAGCTTCTAACTGTAATTTTTCAAACACAGTCTGTAACAAAGGAGCTGATTGGCTGGTACTTTATCTCCATCCACTTTATCTCTCCCCAAGGTTTAGAACACAGACCCCCTATGTCTTTATGATAGTACCACAGCTGATGATCTTCCTACTGAATCTCCCAACTGCAGCGCTAATCCATCGCTGAGCGAATTAAGATGCACCAGCCCCATGGAGACGCAGGTTGTCCATTGGAACATGACCACCCGTCTCAGTGCAACTGCGTCTTTAGACCACAGCAAGGCTGCAACATGCCCACATCTGGCTTGCTCCCCTCCTGTTACCACACAGACATGTCCCATGAAATTGCATTTCTCTGTGTGCAATTTCAGTCTGAGTCTTTGGGCCTGATTCACAGTCGCACACTAATGCTGCCGCAGATGCGATCTTTGACTCAGAAGACATTTGAAAATATGCTAATGCTACAGCCTCCGAGATTTGCATTGAGATGCCCACCAGAGCCTTGGCAGCCGCCCACAACTGAGTGCACATTCGTCGCAACGGCGCAGATCCGGAAAACATCAACTTCTCCAGTAAGGGTGGGTACATGCCAGAACGATAGTGGACCGATTTGCTGTACTGGAATGACAAATTACTGTATCTACATCATCTAGTGTGTACGCACAGTTGAGCACTCCCCCTGGTCGTATGCGACATCCTACGGTTGGCCGTGCTGCGCGGTCAACCAGAAGATATTGCATGCGACCTGGCTCTTTGTAATGAAGGGCAGAACAGTGATCGTTCAGTCCTTAATTACATCTGCTTGGTCTGTACGGGCAATTAGGCATGGTCCAGGCCGTAGGGAATTCGGTTTGACCACTGGCCCGATTGCCCATGGTTCAGGTGTGTACCTGCCCTGGTTACTCAGAATGACGCCACAAGTTAGGTACCAGAGATATGATTCCTGCGTACTGTATCGAAGTCGGTGACTGATAAATGCCTCTTAAACGTTACCGACATTCCAGCATTTTTGTCAACAGTCGCCATTACCTCCCACAAAACGGCTGCTTCCTGCCAATCACTTGCGATTGAATCCTCACTATGGGGGTCATTCCGAGTTGATCGCTCGTTGCCGATTTTCGCAACGGAGCGATTAAGGCAAAAATGCGCATGGTACGCAGTGCGCATGCGGTAAGTATTTTAGCACAAAACTTAGTAGATTTACTCACGTCCGAACAAAGAATTTTCATTGTTGAAGTGATCGGAGTGTGATTGACAGGAAGTGGGTGTTTCTGGGCGGAAACTGTCCGTTTTCTGGGAGTGTGCGGAAAAACGCAGGCGTGTCAGGGAAAAACGCGGGAGTGTCTGGAGAAACGGGGGAGTGTCTGGCCGAACGCAGGGCGTGTGTGTGACGTCAAACCAGGAACGAAACGGCCTGAGCTGATCGCAATCTGTGAGTAAGTCTGGAGCTACTCAGACACTGCTAAGAAATTTCTATTCGCAATTCTGCTAATCTTTCGTTTGCTATTCTGCTAAGCGAAGATACACTCCCAGAGGGCGGCGGCCTAGCGTGTGCAATGCTGCTAAAATCTGCTAGCGAGCGATCAACTCGGAATCACCCCCAATGAGCATAATCGCAAATGAATTGCTGCGCCTGTGCATTGCGGCAGTGGTGCCTGTCCGGTTTACTGATATTGGGGATGATTCAGACCTGATCGGTGCTGTGCGTTTTCGCACAGCAGCGATGAGGTCTGAACTGTGCATGCACCGGCACCGCAGTGCACTGGCGCATGCCAGACAGCTGACGGCTGTCGTAGCCCTGCAATTGCCTCTGCCTGATTGACTGGCAGAGGGGGTCGCTGGGCGGGAGGGGGCGGTCCGGCAGCGTTAGGGGGGGAGGGCTACGGCGGCTGTGTGACATCACACGCAGCCGCTGCGACCTGGGCAGCGATGAGTAGCTCCCTGCCAGCGCACAGGAGCTGCGCTGGCTGGGAGCTACTCCTGAAGTACAAAAGCATCGACGCTGTGTGATGCTTTTGTACTTGTGCGACGGGGCAGGAACTGACATGGGGGGGCGGTCTAGCCCTGTGCTGGGCGTCACCCCGCAAGTCAGTGTGACTGATCGTAGATGTGCTAAATGTAGCACATCTACGATCAGGTCTGAATTAGCCCCATTATCTCAATATCAAATATATTGGCATAGCGTACAACTCAGGACCAGGCACCCTTATTCAGTAACCATCAGGACAATGCGACTCGCACGCATGCGCAGACTGAAAACATTGGTCACTTTTGTCCGCGATGCTGCCACTATGTACATCTCTGAATCAGGCCTTGTTTGTCTACCAGAAAAACATAGCACATAACTCAGTGGGGAAAATTAACTGTTTTTGTGGCATAGGATTACACTATGTTTTGTTTTTAGTATTATTAATTAAATACATAAGATATTTTGATTTACAAGATGCAAGAATGTACAAGACTGTATTACTGAGCTATTTAGTCAGGTGGTAATAACTTTGTCTGTGACGGAGAGAATTAGATGAGTAATTGCTGTTTCTTGGCATGAAGGTCAAATAACTGATGCTTGCCTTGAGTGTGTGCCAAGCTTGCCAGCACAGGAAGAAGGATGGTCTGAGTTCGCTGAAACATTTTGTAATGTAATGTAAAAAATATTCTATTTTCATGGCCTCTGTCCTGTTAATGCGTGCTTTAATCACAGGGAAGCCACTAGGGATCTCCTGCACAAAACCTTCAGTGTAGAGTGTAGAGTCCTCCCTTCATGTACAGAAGTAATCTGCAGTACTGATCTCGCATCCCATCCGCCGGGATACAGTATACATTCTCCCTGATTCCCCTACAATGCATTCTGCCCTTGGCATTCCACTGATTGGATCAATGTGCATGTATGGTGGCTGTTGTCACTCAGCAGCAAAGTTATGACGTAGGAAGACTTGGGACCTTTGATGAGTAAAACCTTTGGGAAACCATCTACTTCAGGGCTGGCCAAACCAGTCCTCAAGATCTACCAACAGGTCACATTTTCCAGACCACCTAGCTGGTGCACAGGTGTAGTCATTACTAATTAAGATGTGCTGCATTCATTCCTAACTGACAGTTCTACAGATCTCCAGGAGGCCTGGAAAACATAACCTGTGGGTAGATCTCGAGGACCGGTTTGGCCAGCCCTGATCTACTTAGTACCAGTGGTTGAAGTGGGGGTATGGAAAAGTGAATGCTGTAATTATGAAAAAGGGGTGTGGCCACTCAAAAGGGGCATGTCCTTCTGTGTAGTTTACCACACCATATACCCCTTATACACATTATGCACCACGATAGTAGGACCCCTTATACTATCTAGTACTGGTGCCCCTTTCACATTATGCCACATGGAATGAGCCAAAATTCACATTATGCGATACAGTATGAGCCGAAATTCATATTATACTACATGGTAAGAGCCAAAATTCACATTATACCACACAGTATGAGCCAAAATTCACATTATATTATTATTATTATTATTATTATTATTATTATTAGCAGTTTCTTATATAGCGCAGCATATTCCGTTGCGCTTTACAATTAGAACAACAGTTATAGAACAAAACAGGGCAAAGACAGACATAGCGGTAGGAAGGCCCTGCTCGCAAGCTTACAATCTAGAGGGAAATAGGTATTGATACACAAGGATAGATGCAACCTGTTACATAATGTTTCCCCAGATTGCTAGCTTCTTAGTGGGTTGTATGATATGATCACCCAGCAATGTTGGAAGACAAAATGTTAGGTTATGGGGACTGTGCAGAGGGAATGTAACTGGATAGGGAAGCATTGAAGGTTATGTGTGTGGGTCGGGAATTTGGTAGGCTTGTCTGAAGAGATGAGTTTTCAGGGAACGTTTAAAGGTTTGGAGACTAGTGGAGAGTCTTATTGTGCGTGGGAGGGCATTCCACAGAGTGGGTGAAGCCCGGGTAAAGTACTGTAATTTTGAGTGGGAACAGGTAATACATCTGGATGAGAGATGCAGATCTTGTGCAGAGCGGAGGGGTCTGGTAGGGAGATATTTTGAGATGAGTGAGGAGATGTATGATGGTGCAGTTTGGGTAATAGCCTTGTATGTAAGTAAAAGCATTTTATATTTGACACGGTAGAATACCGGTAACCAATGGAGGGACTGACAGAGCGGATCAGCAGACGAAGAACGTCTGGCGAAGAAGATTAGCCTCGCAGCTGCATTTAAAATGGATTGAAGTGGTGAGAGCCTATGTTTGGGAAGACCAGTAAGGAGACTATTACAATAATCAATGCGGGAGATGATGAGTGCATGGATCAGAGTTTTTGCAGTGTCTTGTGTAAGATAAGGGCGTAATTTGGATATGTTTTTAAGGTGCATGTAACATGATTTAGAGACAGATTGAATGTGTGAAACAAACGACAGTTCAGAGTCAAGGATGACACCTAGGCAGCGAGCTTGTGGGGTAGGGTGGATAGTTGCATTGTCAACAGTTATGGCAATATCAGGTTGGTAACTACCCTTAGCTGGTGGGAAAATAATTAATTCTGTTTTGGAAATGTTGAGTTTGAGATGGCGAGATGACATCCAAGATGAAATGGCAGACAGGCATCCAGTGACACGAGCCAATACAGATGGTGATAAATCTGGGGAGGATAGGTAGATTTGAGTATCATCAGCGTACAAATGATACTGAAATCAGAAGGAGCTGATTAGTTTACCAAGAGAGGAGGTATAGATTGAGAAAAGCAGAGGACCTAAGACTGAGCCTTGCGGTACTCCAACTGATAGAGGTAGAGAAGAGGAGGTAGAATCAGAGAAGCGAACACTGAAAGATCGATTAGATAGGTAGGATGAGAAACAAGTAAGGGCTGTGTCCTGAAGACCTAGGGACTCTAGTGTTTGTATAAGAAGAGAGTGGTCAACAGTGTCAAAAGCAGCAGAGAGATCTAGAAGAATAAGTAGTGTGTAATGGCCTTTTGATCTAGCAGTGACCAGATCATTCACTACTTTGGTCAGTGCCATCTCCGTGGAGTGTTGGGCATGAAAGCCTGACTGAAGTGGGTCCAGTAAGTTGTGGGAGTTAAGAAAGTGTGTAAGGCGAGTGTAGGCAAGTCTCTCAAGTAGCTTGGAGGGACTGGGTAGCTGAGAAATGGGACGGTAGTTAGAGAGAGTGTTTGGGTCAGAGTTGTGTTTTTTCAGAATGGGAGTAATCACTGCATGTTTAAACAGAGATGGAAAGATGCCAGTAGAGAGAGAGATTACAGATTTTAGTTAAGGTTGGGATAAGCACAGGAGACAAACTTTTGCTGACCTGTGAGGGTATAGGATCAAGAGGAGAGGTAGTGGAGTAGGAGGATGAGAAGAGTGTTGATACTTCATCTTCACTTGTGGGATCAAATGAAGAGAAAGTGCCAGAGGGTTCAGATAGGGATTTCAGCAGGTCACTGGCTGAGTTAGAGCATACCATTATACCACACGGTATGAGACGAAATTCACCACATTATACCAAACAGTATGAGCCACAATTCACACGGAATGATCTGAAATTTACATTATGCCACATGAGACAGCAGGGACATAGGGACAGGAAGAGTGACAGAGGGACAGGGAAAGTGACAGCAGGGACATTGGCACAGGGAGAATGACAGAGAGAGGGACAGCAAAGACATACAGTAGGGAATAGGGAGCAAGAAACGCTGCAGGGTAAGATTACCTAATGAGCAACGGTGGTGCGGATGAGTCTGTGGTCTGTGGTGTGGTGGATGAGGAGGCTGTGGTCGGCGCGAGGCGATGGTGCGGAGGAGGAGGCTGTGGGAGTTGGCGGAGGTGCAGTAAAGGAGACTGAGGGCGGTGACGGTGCAGCAGAGGAGGAGGCTGTGGTCATTGGCCTTCAGTGCGGCTCTTATGACCACCACTATTTCAAATCTGCAGCGGACCAGTAGCCAATCAGGAGCGGCCGCTTCGAGAGCCGGTTCGAGAGCTCTGTGACCAGTGGATGCAGTGGTGGGGGTATCTCTTCAGTCAGTGCTCGGAGTGCCGGTATGCCATACCGGTGTATACCAGCCCACTTCAAGCACTGCTTAGTACTGTACCCAAAAAAATATTTTTTGTTTTCAACAGTTGTGTATTGTTGCTCTATACTGAAAATCAATAAGTTGTGACACTAGTGCAGTGTCCCCAAACCAGTCCTCAGATGCTAGTATGCAATGAAGCCTTGCGGGGGGGGGGGGGTTATAATGGAGTCCGAGATCGACGGACGTGCGAGATGCCGGCCGATGTTGGATGTTTTTTTAAAGGGGCAAACCCTTACAAGGCAACACAAAAAAAACAACCAAGTTTGTCTGGTATCCCACACCTCCTGCAATCTCGGACCATTAGTGTGCAATATATAACTGTATAAACCCTCCAACATGACACATTCCATTAGGTACAAAATGCTCTGTGCTTGAACTTCCTTGCCAGTGGCAGTTGCAGCACAGTCCAAAATTCAACTATGAAACTTATTTTATACTGTGCTGCAGCCACACCTCTGGAATTGCCACTGGCACGGATGTCCAGCAGCAGAGCATTATGTACCTAATAGAATGGGTCATTTTGGAGGGTATGTATAAGCTATGCTACCCATCACAACCACTCAACTTCTAGCTAACGTTTATAAAGTACTGTACATTGTAGAAAATGATAGTTCGCAGTTCTCCATTTGTCCACATCTCTGCTCTTTAGGAGGTCTGATACATTTTCCTCTGGGTTCACTGGGACCCAATTGCCAGTCCTCATTGGCACATTTTACAGACTCCATTGCTAGATGTACTCTGGCTGCATTTGATGGGTAAGCTTTGACACCTAGGTGATGCATTTACTAAAGGTCGATTTTGGTAAATTTTGATTAAACAGGTAATGTTTTATATTAATTTTTAAATATTAGTAAACATGTCTTTTGGCTCTGGAAGATTTTGATCTATTTTCACCGATTTTAAATCAATCAAAATCAACCATTAGTAAATGTACCCCTATTGTTGATGAATTTATGGAGGTAATCCCAGTAGGATCAACAGTTTGGAGCCTCAGCCAAGAAGAAAGAAGGTTTTGTCACACTTGCTTCTCCTCTAGGGTTGAATTTATCAACAGTCGGGTTGTAAAACCCGTCATTTAGGGGTCTATTTATGAAGCAGTGAAAAGAGTGGAGAAATGAGCCTGTGGAGAAGTTGCCCATGGCAACCAATCAGCTGCTCAATATAATTGTATAATATGCAAATTAGAAATGTTACTTCAATGCTGAGTGGTTGCCATGGGCAACTTCTCCACTGGCTCACTTCTCCACACTTTTCACTGCTTCATGAATAGACTCCTTAGGGTCATGTTTCTGTCCGATATTTAAAAGGGCAATGCTTCTACTAGCAAGACATGGCAAGACATGTCTAGGTCTCACATGTTATCTCCTCTTATTCTTCGGTTCTGTCCTCAGCCTCATGTAATTGTTGTCCACATCTTTATTGTCTGCATGTCTACATTACTTCCCTGCTGTCAGATGCACCAACGTTAAAAATGAGGCCAAACCTCTAAAAATGCTGCCACTTACTGCATATGCATCAAGCCCTGGATTGCGACAGTTGCCCAATAGAAGCCTATGGGCTTCTTTTACGTTTTCCCTCTGAGACGGATCAAATCGGATCCCTTACAGCACCGCCCGCAGCGCACATCAGCTCCCATAAGCGTAGATTGGACTCTGGGTCGTAAACCCAGAAGTCCTATCATCTCAAAGGACAACTCTTACCACATCGCAGACTGCTAAATAAACTTGAAAGTTTGGGATTGGATATTAGGATTATTGAATGGATAAGATCTTGGTTGAAGGATAGAAAACAGAGAGTTGTGGTAAATGGAGTGCATTCACAGGAGGGAAATGTTACCAGTGGAGTACCCCAGGGATCTGTACTTGGACCAGTGCTTTTTAATATCTTTATTGGTGACATTGCAAATGGCATTAAAGGGAAAGTATGCCTTTTTGCAGATGACACAAAGGTATGCAACAGGGTAGACACACCAGGTGGGGTAAAACAAATGATTGAGGATCTAGGTAGACTAGAGGAATGGTCAAGAGTCTGGCAATTACAGTTTAATGCCAAAAAATGCAAAATCATGCACTTGGGTCTCAAAAATCCTAAAGCTAAATACAGTATTAATGGCACTATACTGGAAACTACTGAGGAGGAAAGGGATCTAGGAGTCACTATTTCAGATGACTTAAAAGCAGGTAAGCAATGTAACAAGGCAATGAGGAAGGCTAGTCAGATGCTTGGCTGCATTGGGAGAGGAATCAGCAGCAGAAAGAAAGAAGTAATAATGCCACTGTATAGGTCATTGGTACGGCCTCATCTAGAATACTGTATTCAGTTCTGGAGGCCATATCTTCTAAAGGATATTAATACATTAGAAACTGTACAAAGGAGGGCAACTAAAATGGTGCATGGCCTACATCACAAAACATACCCAGAAAGACTAAGAAATCTCAATATGTATAGTTTGGAGCAGAGAAGGGAAAGGGGAGACATGATAGAAACTTTCAAATATATGAAGGGTTTTAACAAAGTCCAGGAGGGAAACATTCTCCAAATGAAGAGAAGCAATAGGACACGAGGACATGCACTGAGACTGGAGGGGGGGAGGTTCAGGGGAAATTTGCGGAAAAATTATTTCACAGAAAGGGTAGTGGACAAGTGGAATAGCCTCCCATCAGAGGTGGTAGAGGCTAAGACAGTAGAGCAATTTAAACATGCATGGGATAGACATAAGGATATCCTTACAAAGAAATAAGGATCAAATAAGGTTAGTGATAAAAAATAATATAAAAAAATAAAATAAATAAGGGGCAGACTAGATGGGCCAAGTGGTTCTTATCTGCCGACAAATTCCATGTTTCTATGTTTCTATGTTTCTATGAGCTGGCTTTTTGATTTTCTTCCAGTATATGCCGCCGTTACTAAATGTCATTATGTTTGTGAAGAGTGTTGGGATGCATGTTTAATACTTTCCACATGTCTGCGCCCTATGTCCTTCATATGTGTTCCAGGGCTGCTTCTCATGTCTCATCCTGTAATTGTAGTTTGTTGCACATCTGTCTCTATACCCATGTGTTACTGCAAGTCAGGTCACCCATGTTTCCTACATTTATCTTATGTTCTCCATGTCTGCTGCATCTTGAATGCTTTCCTATTGCTGGTCCCATATGTATGTATGCTCCCACATGTTTGTCTCCCTATGTACATTAGTTGGCTTTCGTTTATTTACTTCCCCATTTCCCTCTGTCTGCTGACCCGTTGGTTCCTTCCCATTTACCCACGTGGTTTGATATTTCTTGTCTACTCTAACAGGTCTCTTGTATTGTTTCCCACCGTGTTCTTCAACATACTTGTTTGCCGTCCCACCCATCACTGTACTGCATAAGCGTTCTTCATTACAGGTTACTGCTTTCTCTCCTGTGAGGATGTGGACCATACTGTGAGCAAAGAAAATGATCATACAGTACATCTCTTGAAACTGAAAAACTTCTACACTTACATAGAAGTAGAGGAGGAGGTGTTCTGCAATGAAACCATGTCATGAACCTGGTCAAATATAGGGGGTAATTCAGATCTGATCTCAGCAGCAAATTTGTTAGCAGTTGGGCAAAACCATGGGGGTCATTCCGAGTTGTTCGCTCGCTAGCTGCTTTTAGCAGCATTGCACACGCTAAGCCGCCGCCTACTGGGAGTGTATCTTAGCATAGCAGAATTGCGAACGAAAGCTTCGCTAATTTTCTCGTAACGATTACCCCGCAGTTTCTGAGTAGCTCCAGACTTACTCAGCCATTGCGACCAGCTCAGTCCTTTTCGTTCCTGGTTTGACGTCACAAACACACCCAGCGTTCGCCCAGCCACTCCCCCGTTTCTCCAGACACTCCCGCGTTTTGGAACTCGAACGCCTGCGTTTTTCCGCACACTCCCATAAAACGTCCAGTTTCTGCCCAGAAACACCCATTTCCTGTCAATCACACTACGATCACCACAGCGATGAAAAAGCTTCGTTATGCCGTGAGTAAAATACCTAACTTTTGTGTAAAATAACTAAGCGCATGCGCTCTGCGAACATTGCGCATGCGCAGTAAGCGACTAATCGCAGTATAGCGAAAATCGGCAAACGAGCGAACAACTCGGAATGACCCCCCATGTGCACTGCAGGGGGGGCAGATATAACAATTGCAGAGAGAGTTAGATTTGGGAGGGTTATTTTGTTTCTGTGCAGGGTAAATACTGGCTGCTTTATTTTTACAATGAAATTTAGATTTCAGTTTAAACAAACCCCACCCAAATCTAACTCTCTCTGCATATTTTACATACTGTATGCCTCCCCTGCAGTGCACATGGTTTTGTCCAACTGCTAACAAATTTGCTGCTGCAATCAACTCTCCGCCGGAAATACGTATGTATTCCCTCACAATTAGCGATGGACTGGGGCCTTAATTCGGCTCTGGCATTTGTGAACACGCGCGAGCGCCTTCGGCGCACGTGCGTACATCACAGGGGGCGCGCATACATCACAGGAGGTGCGCCTCACAATGTAAAGGGGCGTGCCGTGAGTCATGGGGGCGTGGACTCGTGGCACGCCCCCATTACCATGGCGCCGGTTGCTGGGGGTGGGGGCGTGCCGCGAGTCCGAGTGCGTGGACTTGCGGCACGCCCCCATGTCCATGGAGACCATGGATGCAGAGAGCCGGTGGCTGCGCTGCGCGCGGCCTTCTCAGCTCTCTGAATGACCGGTTCGGCCACCTGCGCATCGGCCCTTCTGGCATGTGCCAGAAGTGCCAGGTGGCCAGTGAGGCCATGCTCACAATATATAGTCATATATATTTATATAATATATATGTGTGTCTGTATATATATATATATATATATATATATATATATATACATACATAAAACACAAAAATGGGTTATTGTCTAATGCCCCAGGCAGGAGCTGAGGTTGCCCAAGTGGAAGATAAAGTTCTGAAACCAACACATGCATACAGGGTTGATGCATTTTGTTGTGCATTGCCTATTTTCTTCCATTACCCCTAAACTACACTATTCTCATACTTGCCTGCCTGACCCTCTCCATGAGGGAGAAAATGCTCTGTTCCTGGACTTTCCTGGTAATGTATGATTGCCATCAGCTGTGGTGAAACACCTTTCTTATCAATTAACTAGCTCACCACAGGTGATGGCAATCATACATTACCAGGAAGGTCCAGGAACAGAGCATTTTCTCCCTCATGGAGAGGGTCAGGTAGGCAAGTATGCTATTCTTCTACTACTCAAAGCAGTGCTGCCTCTCTTATACATCCATGTCCCTGGAGGGCAGGCATCATAACTTAACTTTTATTGGCTCAAACATTGTAAGCACTGTGGAAAGAGCCTTCTGTTTCTAATAAGATCCCAAGGCTGTGCCTCCTGCTGAGACATCTACTCTCCTGCCACAGAACCAGGATATCACTGACAGCTGTAGGTTTAGTGCTCATCTCTTGTCTCAAACCTTTTAGCTCTATTCCCAGCAGTGGAAAGTGAAACTCTCTGCATGCCAATTTTCTGCAGCATAATTCCAGATCTCCTAATGATCAAGGGAAGGACCTAAGAAAATAGGTATTGTTCCACAAAATGAATTTGGCCTAAATGGATCTATGGAGTGATAATGGTAATGGAGTGATAATGGTATCACTAATTCTATCTTTATATATGTCCCTGTCCGCAGCTGTACTCCACTGTTTTGTTCCTCTCCCCTGCGTCTATTGGCCACCCCATTTAAACAAAGCAGCCTTGAGAAGGGAGTAGGAACAGGAGAGAGAATGGAGGAAGAGGAGCAGTGTGTAGAAGTGAGCAGGAGCAGGCTGGATAATGGAGGAAGATGAGCAGCGCATGGTGGAAGCAGCCTGTAAGAAGGGAGCAGGCGCAGGCTGGATAATGGAGGAAGAGTAGCAGTGCATGGTGGGAGCATTCTGTAGAAGGGAGCATGAGCAGGATGGAGAATGGAGAATGAGTAGCAGTGCGTAGTGGGAGGATCCTGTAGAAGGGAGCAGGATGGAGAAGGGAGAATGAGGAGCAGTGCATGGTGGGAGCAGCATGTAGAAGGGAGCTGGAGCAAGATGAAGAATGAAGAATGAGGAGCAGGACATGGTGGGAGTAGCCTGTAGAAGGGAGAAGGATGGAGAAGGGAACAGGAGCAGGATGGAGGAAGAGGAGCATCATGGAGGGAGCAGCCTGTAGTAGGGAGAAGGATGGAGAAGATATTGGGAGCTGGATACAGAAAGGCATGGGAGCTGGATGGAGAAGGGAAAAGGACAAGGATGGAGAATGGAGGAAGATGAGCAGCGCATGGTGGAAGCAGCCTGTAAGAAGGGAGCAGGAGCAGGCTGGATAATGGAGGAAGATGAGCAGCGCATGGTGGGAGCAGCCTGTAGAAAGGAGCAGGAGCAGGCTGGATAATGGAGGAAGAGTAGCAGTGCACGGTGGGAGCAGTCTGTAGAAGGGAGCATGAGCAGGATGGAGAATAGAGAATGAGTAGCAGTGCATGGTGGGAGGAGCCTGTAGTAGGGAGAAGGATGGAGAAGATATTGGGAGCTGGATACAGAAAGGCATGGGAGCTGGATGGAGAAGGGAAAAGGACAAGGATGGAGAATGGAGGAAGATGAGCAGCGCATGGTGGAAGCAGCCTGTAAGAAGGGAGCAGGAGCAGGCTGGATAATGGAGGAAGATGAGCAGCGCATGGTGGGAGCAGCCTGTAGAAAGGAGCAGGAGCAGGCTGGATAATGGAGGAAGATGAGCAGCGCATGGTGGGAGCAGCCTGTAAGAAGGGAGCAGGAGCAGGCTGGATAATGGAGGAAGATGAGCAGCGCATGGTGGGAGCAGCCTGTAGAAAGGAGCAGGAGCAGGCTGGATAATGGAGGAAGAGTAGCAGTGCACGGTGGGAGCAGTCTGTAGAAGGGAGCATGAGCAGGATGGAGAATAGAGAATGAGTAGCAGTGCATGGTGGGAGGAGCCTGTAGAAGGGAGCAGGATGGAGAATGGAGAATGAGTAGCAGTGCATGGTGGGAGGAGCCTGTAGAAGGGAGCAGGATGGAGAATGGAGAATGAGGAGCAGTGCATGGTGGGAGGAGCCTGTAGAAGGGAGCAGGATGGAGAATGGAGAATGAGGAGCAGTGCATGGTGGGAGCAGCATGTAGAAGGAGCTGGAGCAAGATAAAGAATTAAGAATGAGGAGCAGGGCATGGTAGGAGCAGCCCTTAGAAGGGAGCTGTAGCAGGATGAAGAATGGAGGAAGAGGAGCAGCGCATGGTGGGAGTAGCATGTAGAAGAAAGTGGGATGGAGGATGAGGATACGTGTATAGTGGGAGCAGCATGGAGAAGGGAGCGGGAGCAGCATGGAGAAGGGAGCTGGAGCAGGATGGAGAATGGAGGATGAGGAACAGTACATGATGGGAGCAGCCTGTAGAAGGGAGAAGGATGGAGAAGAGAACAGGAGCAGTAGCTGAGTGGTGTAATAATGGAAGTTAGAGGTGAGGGGAGATGGTACAATCAGTGAAGAGGGAAAGTAATATATTGTAATAGAATATAAGGATGAAAAACAACAAATAATGTAAGAGGCATAAATCAGGAATGAAAATATAGTGCTATTTACTGTTTGAGGGAGGGGGCCCTAAATCGGTATCTTGCTTAGAGCCCCATGAGGTCTAAATCCTCCTCTGGTGGGAGCAGCCTGTAGCAGGGAGAAGCATGGAGGAGATATTGGGCGGGATGTCCTAAGGGAAAAATGAGGTAAACCCCCAATTTCGGGGGTTTTTACAGCATTTTCAAATGTACTAAAACCCGGTCGCCGGATTTTCGCAGCCCAAGGTATCACCATCTTTGGATGGCGATACCCTAAAGAAGCCTATGGGCTTCTTATCACCGGCCGCCGCAATCTGCCGCCCCCACCGCAGATGCCTCCTCCCTGGCATACCTTCCTCCAGGAAGCCTGGACCCGGAAGGTAAACGCCTCCTCCCCCTAGCAATGCAGCCAGAGGTCCTCCCAGCTGCAGGGAGGAGGAGGAGGTGCCGGAGACAGCCTGCTGCTGCTTCCCGGTGTGGGGGGAGTGTGGAGAGCCCATGGAGTTGACGGAGACCCCCCGCACACCACCTCACAGGTATCGTGGGTGGCCTCCGTCACCGCATTGCGATGTTGATTGCATATGTTAGTACTGTACATATGTGATCAACATTGCTGCGAGGGGCGGCGATGTATGTTAATACATCCCGCCCATTGGGAGCTGGATGGAGAAGGGAACAGGAGGAGAATGGAGGTAGATGAGCAGCGCATGTTGGGAGCAGCCTGTGTGAGGGAGAAGGATGGAGAGTGGAGCTTGAGCAGCAGTACATGTGGGAACAGCATGGAGAAGTAAGAGAGAGTGAGCAGAATGGAGGAGGAGGAGGAGGAGCAGAATGTCTACTGTATGTTTGTCTTTTGCCAAAATTATCCCATTCCCTGCTGTTCAGTTTTGCTCATTTGTTTATGTAATCTGTAATCAGCGCTGTGGATCCCTTGTGGCGCTATACAAAATAAAGGATAATAAATAATCATAATCTTTTTTATTTTATTTTCCCGTGTGAAGGACTGGTGTTGCCATCTGTGATAGTAACTTCACTCATCATAGCGTCAGTATAGTTTCCCCATTATAGACGATGTACTCTATTCTTGTAGCATGACAGTAATTTCCTATCCTCATCTCATATACAGACATGTTTGGTGTGTCATACGCAGGCGTGTTTGGTGTGTCTCATACACAGGCGTGTTTGGTGTGTCATACATATACCTGTTTGGTGTGTCATACGCAGGCGTGTTTGGTGTGTCATATGCAGACGTGTTTGGTGTGTCATACGCAGACGTGTTTGGTGTGTCTCATACACAGGCGTGTTTGGTGTGTCATACATATACCTGTTTGGTGTGTCATACACAGGCGTGTTTGGTGTGTCATATGCTGACGTGTGTTTGGTGTGTCATATGCAGGCATGTTTGGTGTGTCTCATACACAGGCGTGTTTGGTGTGTCATACGCAGGCGTGTTTGGTATGTCTCATACGCAGGCGTGTATGGTGTGCCATATGCATTTGTGATTGGTGTGTTATACGCAGGCGTGTTTGGTGCGTCTCATACACAAGCCATACTTGTCTACTCTACCAGAACCTGCAGGAGACTCCTCTTTTCCCCCCGGAAGAGTAGGTACCCCTCTCGCATCCTATCCAATTCCTAGAACAGTTGGCAGAATGTGAAGAATAATACAGAGAATCCGCTGTCCTTGAGAAGGAGGGTGGGGTCTAGAGAGTCTTTATGAAGGAAGGCGGGGTCTAGAGAGTCTTTATGAAGGAAGGCGGGGTCTAGAGAGTCTTTATGAAGGAGGGCGGGGCCTAATGAGTCTATATAACTGGGCCTAATGATGCAAATGGTCCTACCCCACCCCCATCACCTCCCATCTGCATCTCCTCCCAGGGATGATTCCCGGTGGGCTGATGTGCAGGTCGGGTCTGTTTTCTTTGATGTCATATGAGGGGTGGTGCTGCTGCCATGGTTACATGGTATACCTCTGGTGCTGCCCATGTGAGGCCACTTACACAAATTCGTTCAGGGCCACTTTCAGTTCCCAATCCGCCCCTGTAGGCGTATATGGCGTGTCCCATAAACAGGCGTATTCAGTGTGTATCATACACAGGCGTATATGAATGTGTATCATACACAGGTGTATATGGTGCGTCTCATACACAGGCATATTTGGTGTGTCTCATACATAAGCATATATAATGTGTCCCATACGCAGGCGTATTCAGTGTGTCGCATACACAGACGTATATGGTGTGTCTCATACACAGGCGTATTCGGTGTGTCTCATACACAGGTGTATATGGTATGTCTCATACACAGGCGTATTCGGTGTGTCTCATGCACAGGTGTATATGGTGTGTCTCATACACAGGTGTATATGGTGTGTCTCATACACAGGTGTATATGGTGTGTCTCATACACAGGCGTATTCGGTGTGTCTCATGCACAGGTGTATATGGTGTGTCTCATACACAGGTGTATATGGTGTGTCTCATACACAGGTGTATATGGTGTGTCTCATACACAGGCGTATTCGGTGTGTCTTATGCACAGGTGTATATGGTGTGTCTCATACACAGGTGTATATGGTGTGTCTCATACACAGGTGTATATGGTGTGTCTCATACACAGGTGTATATGGTGTGTCTCATACACAGGTGTATATGGTGTGTCTCATACACAGGCGTATTCGGTGTGTCTCATGCACAGGTGTATATGGTGTGTCTCATACACAGGTGTATATGGTGTGTCTCATACACAGGTGTATATGGTGTGTCTCATACACAGGCATATTATATGGTGTGTCTCATGCACAGGTGTATATGGTGTGTCTCATGCACAGGTGTATATGGTGTGTCTCATGCACAGGTGTATATGGTGTGTCTCATGCACAGGTGTATATGGTGTGTCTCATACACAGGTGTATATGGTGTGTCTCATGCACAGGTGTATATGGTGTGTCTCATACACAGGTGTATATGGTGTGTCTCATGCACAGGTGTATATGGTGTGTCTCATACACAGGTGTATATGGTGTGTCTCATACACAGGTGTATATGGTGTGTCTCATGCACAGGTGTATATGGTGTGTCTCATGCACAGGTGTATATGGTGTGTCTCATACACAGGTGTACATGGTGTGTCTCATGCACAGGTGTATATGGTGTGTCTCATACACAGGCGTACATGGGCCCTCATTCCGAGTTGTTCGCTCGTTCTTTTTCATCGCATCGCAGTGAAAATCCGCTTAGTACGCATGCGCAAAGTTCGCACTGCGACTGCGCCAAGTAACTTTACTATGAAGAAAGTATTTTTACTCACGGCTTTTTCTTCGCTCCGGCGATCGTAATGTGATTGACAGGAAATGGGTGTTACTGGGCGGAAACACGGCGTTTCAGGGGCGTGTGGCTGAAAACGCTACCGTTTCCGGAAAAAACGCAGGAGTGGCCGGAGAAACGGTGGGAGTGCCTGGGCGAACGCTGGGTGTGTTTGTGACGTCAACCAGGAACGACAAGCACTGAACTGATCGCACAGGCAGAGTAAGTCTGGAGCTACTCTGAAACTGCTAAGTAGTTAGTAATCGCAATATTGCGAATACATCGGTCGCAATTTTAAGAAGCTAAGATTCACTCCCAGTAGGCGGCGGCTTAGCGTGTGTAACTCTGCTAAATTCGCCTTGCGACCGATCAACTCGGAATGAGGGCCATGGTGTGTCTCATACACAGGTGTATATGGTGTGTCTCATACACAGGCGTATTCGGTGTGTCTCATGCACAGGTGTATATGGTGTGTCTCATGCACAGGTGTATATGGTGTGTCTCATGCACAGGTGTATATGGTGCATCTCATGCACAGGTGTATATGGTGTGTCTCATGCACAGGTGTATATGGTGCGTCTCATGCACAGGTGTATATGGTGTGTCTCATACACAGGTATATATGGTGTGTCTCATGCACAGGTGTATATGGTGCGTCTCATGCACAGGTGTATATGGTGCGTCTCATGCACAGGTGTATATGGTGCATCTCATGCACAGGTGTATATGCTGTGTCTCAAGCACAGGTGTATATGGTGTGTCTCATACACAGGCGTATATGGTGTGTCTCATGCACAGGTGTATATGGTGGGTCTCATGCACAGGTGTATATGGTGGGTCTCATGCACAGGTGTATATGGTGTGTCTCATGCACAGGTGTATATGGTGTGTCTCATGCACAGGTGTATATGGTGGGTCTCATGCACAGGTGTATATGGTGGGTCTCATGCACAGGTGTATATGGTGTGTCTCATGCACAGGTGTATATGGTGTGTCTCATGCACAGGCGTATATGGTGGGTCTCATACACAGGTGTATATGGTGTGTCTCATGCACAGGTGTATATGGTGTGTCTCATGCACAGGTGTATATGGTGTGTCTCATGCACAGGTGTATATGGTGTGTCTCATGCACAGGTGTATATGGTGTGTCTCATGCACAGGTGTATATGGTGTGTCTCATGCACAGGTGTATATGGTGTGTCTCATGCACAGGCGTATATGGGCCCTCATTCCGAGTTGTTCGCTCGTTCTTTTTCATCGCATCGCAGTGAAAATCCGCTTAGTACGCATGCGCAATGTTCGCACTGCGACTGCGCCAAGTAACTTTACTATGAAGAAAGTATTTTTACTCACGGCTTTTTCTTTGCTCTGGCGATCGTAATGTGATTGACAGGAAATGGGTGTTACTGGGCGGAAACACGGCGTTTCAGGGGCGTGTGGCTGAAAACGCTACCGTTTCCGGAAAAAACGCAGGAGTGGCCGGGGAAACGGTGGGAGTGCCTGGGCGAACGCTGGGTGTGTTTGTGACGTCAACCAGGAACGACAAGCACTGAACTGATCGCACAGGCAGAGTAAGTCTGGAGCTACTCTGAAACTGCTAAGTAGTTAGTAATCGCAATATTGCGAATACATCAGTCGCAATTTTAAGAAGCTAAGATTCACTCCCAGTAGGCGGCGGCTTAGCGTGTGTAACTCTGCTAAATTCGCCTTGCGACCGATCAACTCGGAATGAGGGCCATGGTGTATCTCATGCACAGGTGTATATGGTGTGTCTCATGCACAGGTGTATATGGTGTGTCTCATGCACAGGTGTATATGGTGTGTCTCATGCACAGGCGTATATGGTGTGTCTCATGCACAGGCGTATATGGTGTGTCTCATGCACAGGTGTATATGGTGTGTCTCATGCACAGCCGTATCCAGCGGGTCTCTTACACAGGCGTAATTGTTGTGTCGCATACATAGGCGTATTCGGTGTCTCTCATGCACAAGGGTATTCGGTGGGTCTCATGTACACACATATTTGTTGTCTCTCATACATGGGCGTAATTGTGTCTCATACACAGGTGTATTCGTTGATTCTCATACACAGGTGTATTCGTTGATTCTCATGCACAGGCATATTCTGCGGTTCTTTTACACAAGCATATTTGGTGGGTCTCATACACGGGGAGTATTCGTTATTTCTTATACACGGGTGTATTCGGTGTGCCTCATACACAGGCGTATTTGGTGGGTCTCTTACACAAGAGTATTCGCTGGGTCTCAGACACAGGCGTATTTAGTGGGCCTTATACACAGGTGTATTTGACTGGTGTCATACACAGGCATATTCAGCAGGTTTCTTACTCAGGCATATTCGATGGGTCTTATACACAGGCGTATTCATTGTCTCTCATGACCTGGCGTATTCGGTGGGTCACATAGACAGGCGTATTTGGTGTATCACATAGACAGGCGTATTCAGTGGGTCTCTTACACAGACATATTCGTTGTCTCTGATACACTTGCATATTCATTATCTCTCAATCACAGGTGTGTTCATTGTCTCTTATATACACAGGCGTATTCGGTGGGTCTCATACACAACGTATTCAGTGGGTTTTATACACAGGCGTATTCGGTGGGTCTCTCACACAGGTGTATTTGGTATGCCTCATACACAGGTGTATATGGTGTGTCTCATACACAGGTGTATTCTGTGTGTCTCATACACAGGCGTATTCTGCGGGTCTCATGCACAGCCGTATTCGACGGGTGTCATACACAGGTGTATTCATTGTCTCTCATACACAGGCATATTCGCTGTCTCACGCACAGGCGTATTCGTTGTCTCTCATGCACAGGCGTATTCATTGTCTCTCATGCACAGGCGTATTCATTGTCTCTCATGCACAGGCGTATTCGTTGTCTCTCATGCACAGGCGTATTCATTGTCTCTCATGCACAGGCGTATTCATTGTCTCTCATGCACAGGCGTATTCATTGTCTCTCATGCACAGGCGTATTCGTTGTCTCTCATGCACAGGCGTATTCATTGTCTCTCATGCACAGGTGTATTCGTTGTCTCTCATGCACAGGCGTATTCATTGTCTCTCATGCACAGGCGTATTCGTTGTCTCTCATGCTCAGGCGTATTCATTGTCTCTCATGCACAGGTGTATTCGTTGTCTCTCATGCACAGGCGTATTCATTGTCTCTCATGCACAGGTGTATTCGTTGTCTCTCATGCACAGGCATATTCATTGTCTCTCATGCACAGGTGTATTCATTGTCTCTCATGCACAGGCGTATTCATTGTCTCTCATGCACAGGCGTATTCGTTGTCTCTCATGCTCAGGCGTATTCATTGTCTCTCATGCACAGGTGTATTCGTTGTCTCTCATGCACAGGCGTATTCATTGTCTCTCATGCACAGGCGTATTCGTTGTCTCTCATGCTCAGGCGTATTCGTTGTCTCTCATGCACAGGCGTATTCATTGTCTCTCATGCACAGGTGTATTCGTTGTCTCTCATGCACAGGCGTATTCATTGTCTCTCATGCACAGGCGTATTCATTGTCTCTCATGCACAGGCGTATTCATTGTCTCTCATGCACAGGTGTATTCGTTGTCTCTCATGCACAGGCGTATTCGTTGTCTCTCATGCACAGGCATATTCGGTGGGTCATATAGACAGGAGTATTTGGAGGGTCTCATACACAGGAGTATTCGGTGGGTCTCATACACAGGCGTATATGGAGGGTCTCATACACAGGCGTATGTGGTGGGTCTCATACACAGGCTTATATCCACCTCTCTACAAAACTTCAAACGGGCTCTCGAAACCCACTTCTTCACCAAACCCAGCCAAATCTCTTCCTAACCCTCTGTTCCACACTCTCTATGTACCCCATCTGTGTCACCACTGTCTGTCTACCCCCAGGGCCGGTTCAGGGGCTTTTTGCGCCCCGGGTGGCAATAGGGGCGTGGCTTCATACAGGGGGCGTGGTCAGTTACGCCCCCCTGTACAGTAGTAGCGCCGCTGTAATGATGTGCGGTGCGCGTTGACGTCATCACGCACCGCACAGCAAAGGTCCTCTTCACGGAGGGAAACTAGACGCTACGCGTCTAGTTCCCTTCCTGGAGAGGACCTTTGCTATGCGGTGCGCGATGACGTCAACGCGCACCGCACATCATTACAGTAAAGGTCCTCTCCACGAAGGGAAACTAGACGCGTAGCGTCTAGTTTCCCTTCACAGCGGGCAGCGGGACAGCGGGCAGCGGCAGAGGACAGAGCGGGCAGCGGGGGGCACAGCAGCAGCGGATCTTGCCATGGTGCGGTACCCTCCGGATGGCGCCGGCGCCCTCCGGAAGGCGGCGCCCCGGGCAAAAGTCCTTCTTGCCCGTGGCAAGATCCGCTACTGTCTACCCCTCCCCTTTAGAATGTAAGCTCTGACGAGTAGGGCCCTCTTCCCTCATGTGCTTATCCTTTTTCTTACTTTAATAATCTTCAAATGCACCAAATCCAGCAGTCTTCTGCCACCTGATACTTATTCCAATGTCATCTGCTGATGTAGCTATATTTATTTACCCTGTACTTGTCCTATATTGTCATCAACTGTAAGCTGCTGTTTTCCTGTTTTGATTATTTGTTTATGTACTCTGTAATTGGGCGCTGCGGAACCCTTGTGGCGCCATATAAATAAAGGATAATAATAATAATATATGGAGGGTCTCATATACAGGCGTATTTGGTGGATCTTATACACAGGCGTATTTTGTGGGTTTCATACACAGGCATATTCAGTGGCTCTCATACACAGGCGTATTCGGTGGGTCTCATACACAGGCGTATTTGGTGGGTCTCATACACAGGCGTATTTGGTGGGTCTCATACACAGGCGTATTCGGTGGGTCTCATACACAGGCGTATTCGGTGGGTCTCATACACAGGCGTATTCGGTGGGTCTCATACACAGGCGTATTCGGTGGGTCTCATACACAGGCGTATTCGGTGGGTCTCATACACAGGCGTATTCGGTGGGTCTCATACACAGGCGTATTTGGTGGGTCTCATACACAGGCGTATTCGGTGGGTCTCATACACAGGCATTCTCGGTGAGTCTCATAAACAGGCATATTCTGTGGGTCTCATACACTGGCATATAACATACATACTTCCATAAACGTTGCAACTGTATGAGCTCTCTGGCTGGACACACTCCTCTTGTGACTGGCTACTCCGCTTAGCGCACCACCTCAATATTTAATGGCCCCCGACCACTGCATTCCCCTGCTGGGCTCTTCATGTGCTAGTCTGACACAGGTCAATTCCAACACAATGGTGCTTCATGTTTAGTGCTGCTGTGCTTGCTTTTGCCATGTTTTCATTAAGCTCCATTAATATAATTCTGTTTCTCTTACGTCCTAGAGGATGCTGGGGTCCACATTAGTACCATGGGGTATAGAAGGGTCCCCCAGGAGCCATTGGCACTTTACGAGTTTGAGATTGTGGGCTGGCTCCTCCCTCTATGCCCTCCCCTACCAGACTCAGTTTAGAAAATGTGCCCAGAGGAGCCTGTCACAGCTAGGGGAGCTCTACAGAGTTTCTCTAGTAAAGTTTATTTTAGAGTTTATTATTTTACAGGGAGGCTGCTGGCAACAGCCTCCCTGCTTCGTGGGACTAAGAGGGGGAGTAGTGTCCGCCCTGCGGGGTCTGAGCCACTATCTCAGGACAGGACACTGAGCTCCTGAGGGGATAGATCATTCCACGCCACAGGGGATCGCTCACCCCAACAGAGCTGAAGATCAGTGGCGAGTGAGTCACCGACCCCCTAGCAAGCCGGGACCCGGTGTGAAGATGGCAGCATCAGGGTAGGAGCGCAGTTTTAACTGTGCTCTGGAGGCTCAGCGGTACATAGTGCGGCGCTGTGAGGGGCGCCCTGAGCCAGCGCCTACACCCTACACTGGTCACACACATACCTCCCAACATTTCTCCTTTACAAATAGGGACACACGCGCTGCGAAGCTGCGCGCGCTCCCGAAAAAGGGGCGTGACCTATGTAAAGGGGCGTGGCTTCGCGGAGGACCCGCGACCACGAGCCACGCCCCCGTTTTCGTCACTGAGGGGGCATGCCCAGCGCTCTGTGAGCCGCTGGCATGCCCCCTCTCCCTCTGACTTCAGTGAATAGACGCTGTGCGCATGCGCACAGCGTCTATTCACTGCTGCTCTGCTAAGCAGGGTAGTGGGTAACAGAGCCTCCCAACTGCCCCCCCCACCGCGGGACACTGTGGCCCGCGGGTGGGACAGCGGGACAGTCCCCAAAAAATGTGACTGTCCCGCGAAAATCGAGACAGTTGGGAGGTATGCACACAGCCTGTCGGGGTCCCAGGATCTCAGCCAGCATGAATCCTCAGGCCAGTATAATCCTATGAAGAGCGGGAAGACAGCGCCATTTTGGGGGCGGAGCTTCTCCTCAGTGCGGACCCGGCAGCGTTCAGCGCCATTTTCCTGCCTGCACAATGCTGTCAGTGAAGAGCAAGTCCCTCCACAGCAACTCCAGCTATCTTTCACGGTACCAGGGGGTTGTAGAAGGGGGGGGGGGAGGGGGAAGGCTGCAAAACGACTGCGTAACCTATTGAGGTGCACAGTCAGCGCTGATAGGGGGTCTCCCTTTATATTAAAAGCGCTGTGTGTGGGTTGGCTTCAATCTCTGTGTCTCTCTTGCCATTCTTGGGGGTGAAACTCTGTCTGTCCTCCCCTGTTTGTGTGTGGAGTGTCTGTGGTCTCCATTAAGCAATGTCCACGGACTCTGTGTCATATGCTGCAGAGGATATGTCCTCTCAGGATGATCCCATTCCATGTAATCAGGATTGCACTTGTTTAGCACAGATTCCAGCAAGGGAGCCTGAGTGGTTATCCTCTATCACATCTATGATTTCTCAGATTTCAAATAGAGTTGCACAAAATGAATCTGCAACTCAGGCATTACAGAACTCTATGGCAGTCTGGCCCAGTTCTGGTACATCAGGGCTCCCCGCTGTATATTCACATAAACGTGCTCTTGCACAGATCATGCAGGATGATACCGATACCGATTCTGATACTGCAGATGGTGATGTGGATGATAGAGGCTATTAGGGATGTGTTGAATATTGCTGATACAACACCCGAGTAGGTTGAGGATGCTTACTTCACTGAAAATAAGAAAGCCTCGCTACCATTCCCTGCGACCAAGGAATTAAATGCTATTTTTGAAAAGGCTTGGGAAAACCCGGATAAAAAATTCCAGATACCTAAAAGGGTTCTAGTAGCGTTTCCTTTCCCGGTAGAGGTGATTAAGCTAAATATTTATCGTGTATATAACCCTTTATGAGGTCTAAGAACACTGTACGCTATCTACGTAAGAAGTACCGTAAGGGTACGCAAGTTGCGTATCGATCGCTTAGCCGTGATCGAGACGCTCAGGCGTCACGTTCACTCACGGCCAAGTGATCGCAGGCAGGCAGAATATTGGCTGTTGACTTATCGTAATGATTCGCTATAGCGTAGCAGCGCTCGGGACCACGAGGAGATCACCAGCGATGCAGACGCTCACAACGTTAAACCTTTATATCTATACCTCTAACAATGAAATACACAGTAACCTTAGTGTGGAGACAATGTGTAAGTGCAACCTTGTGTAACCTGATTACCTACAAAGCTGCTTGAGCGTCACCGACGCTCAGAGAATACTTAACACTATAAAGAATACACAGATACCTGGCTTAGGGTCCGAAACCTATTATATGTATTATGACTATTACTTGCAAAAAGAATCACAGTACAAAGCATACACTACAGTATAACATAAACCAACTAACCAGATAACTACACAGGAAATACAATACAATACAATTTAAGTCTAATCAAGGGAAAATACGAGAGAAAGAGAAGAGAGGGAGAGAGAGAGAGAGAGAAATGGCTCACAGTAAGACAATATGATTACGGAGAAAACTTACGCACAAGGGGAACGATCGCATGCGCCTCGATATCCAGCTCCCGATTATCAGCAATGAGAACCGTTGAAGAGAGTGAAGTTGGATATGGTCGGCCTGCTATTTATGCTCCACACACAATACAATTCAATGGTCCCTACAATCTCATTGTTCATTGGACACAGGAATTCGGCTTCGCATTATAACAAAAGGTCATAGGTTGATTCATACAGGTGGGCTGTGACTATTTCCAACTGCTCAGGTGGGAGGGAAACTGGGTTTCCCGCCGCATGGGTAATAAAGTGCAAATAAAGTAAATGTTCATAAACTTCTTATGTCCATAACTATTCGCACGAGCGATTGATCTGCTTCAAACCAACACCGGAATATTTCTAATTAAATATTCTTCCGATGGATACTAAACACCACTGTATTACTCCTATCTGACCCTTCGTATCAAACAAAGAGGGATTCCTCTGTTCATGAACATTCTATATTAACCAAACTTTCAGAATCTATCAAAGGGACCATGATCTACAAAATACATTATTAGTGAAAATATGTAATGATTGAGTCGCACGCTACGATCGCATAAACTCTACCGTAAATACGCATACCATGCGCCTGCGGGTGCCCGCGACTGTGAGTATGCGCACGTACGGGAGAGCGTACGCATGCGCAGCACGGACCTGTGTGCGGTACAAATATGGTAGCGTGCATAGAGATATTTTTCTGACTTTGACAGTCCACCCTTTGGCAGTCAATAATAACTGCCACTTCCTGAAAACATTTCAAAAGGAGAAAAATATATGTCAGGGGTTAATTCATTTCCATGGTTGGGTAAGGGAGGAGAGAGGAGTAGGTGGGAAGAGGGTATGACCTAGTGAGATAGCAGAAGCATGTGTGTATGAGTCCATGTTTGGGGGGTCATGTATCATCGTGCCGTACGTGTTGTAAATCAAGCTTCGAGGTATTGCGAAGTATACATTTGAATTCCTTCTTATCCCGTGGTACAGGTCTGTGGATGGGCTGTCAAACTTTACCGAGCTCTTTTCGGATTTTGAACAAAATGGGGAGCACATTTTAGTTGATGATACATGAATGGGGGAATATGTGATTGCTGATATCTGTGCCTGTATTCCCTATACTATGTGTGTCATTACCTGAGGGTTGTAGAAATGAAGAAAAGACATAATTACGGTAAATGCGGTGGTATTCTATGTCAGGTTAATGTACATCTGTCGGTTGAAGTTTTGTTCGGTATCAGTTGAAAGTCGTCTTCTTTGCGCTGTTTTGCTCATTAAGCGTGAGCAATAAGCTTTGTCAATGCCATTAGATTTACAAAAAATGTTGGGCTAGCGTAATTTTAAGAATTCTAGGGAAACTGGGGATCCATGGCAAAGTTCATCAAGTGTCCATATCTCAAGTGGTCAAAACTTCTTCTTTGGTCTATCCGTTGTCTGTATAGCGTCTCATCAACTTCCTCGTCCAAGGGGGTCTTGTTATCTTGGAGAAAAACCAGAAAAACAGGTGAAAGAAACGGACCGTAGAAATCGCATTTTCATCACATCATTGTTTCTATCGTTGGGTCGTAAATCAAATCCAGGTTAATTACAGTTTCCTCACTCCTCAAACTCATCACTCTGGTACTTTGTTTGCACCTCATTAAAGCCTGCCCGCATCTACATATCAATCCAATCGATATAACGACACCTAAGATACATAGTAGAAACTTCCCAACATCCATTATGACTCCTTGAGCCCAGTCTCCCAAACCGGAGAACCAATTTCGCGGGTTCAACCATGACACCCAACCAGTCAGCTCATTACCTACAGCAGCAAGAGTGAGATTGTGTTTTCGACGAAATTCCCACTTTAATTGGAGAATATCGTCCATCTTTTGGTCTATGACCTCTACCGGATCCTCGGTGCTATTCGTGATATACGTGCAACACTTCACGCCGTACTGTGTTGCTAATGTAACACAATATCCGCCTGTCACTGCTGTGAGGTAATTAAGAACCATTCTATGCTGTACCAGTTCTGTTTTATAAGCCTGAAGTTCTCTTCCAGTATATCTAAACGTGTCATCATACATTTCAGTGATATTATCTAACAAATTGGCGAGTGCGGAAATGTATCTATAATTCATCACTCCTCGAGCGGTGCGAGTGAAATCTAACGCCACCAGAACCTGAATCCCGGTGGATTCATGGATCAGATCAGAGGCCGGATGCTCTAACCTTTCTGACAGTTGTCTTTTAACGAGGTGCTCGTAATGAGTGTGAGTATAAGGAGCTTGGGCACCACGGTGTATGTCTTTCATTTTGTCATGTGTTACAGTCATTACTTCAGGCAATACTCTTCCAATATAACACAATCCTTCAGAGTTTGGGGCAAGCCACTTGTACGCCTTTCTCCCGCATATGAAATATGCATCATCGGGGAGAACATATGGGACGGAGAAAGACATCACCATATTACACACCTTCCAGGTGAAATCTCCTAGCCCTAATTCTTCCATCTGCTTAATGCACGTATCAGGTTGTACGATATGTGCACAGTATCCTGGTGATACTTCTCCAACTCTAGTAATCCTATTTCCTAAGGTGTATCTATACCGGAAAGATTTTCCTCTACTGGCTATGTGGCGTACAAGCTCTGTATCTGTAGGCATTCTATCTGCTCTGTGTGAAAAGGTCATGGTGTGGTCGCTCCATGATACTTCCCAATTTCCCGGCTTTCTGGAATTGGAGATGTTAAAACATAATAGGGACCTATCCACGTGGTATTGGTGGAGCTTCAAACTAGGAGGGCTGGAGATATTAAACCTCCGGTCCACCGGTCTCCCACCATTTAACTCAAGTACCTCCCCTATCGTTAAAGGAAATGGTACTAGCCCTGATTTGCTATGACCCTGAGGTACTTGAGAGCATACCCAACAATCTGTTTTGTTTAATACATTACCCACTAAGGAGTGATAATCACTCAATGGATGCCGGTCCATATGGATATTAAAACTGGATTGGCATTTCTTAATGCACCCATCTTCAATGACATTGTTACAGAGCCTACAGATACAGTTTTCTTCAGCTAACAATCCGTCACAATTTCTTCTATGGTCAATGCTATCGGATCGTTTTCTGATACTCGCCTTTGCTTGTTGGTTAGGTTGATCTTGGAAAACTACGCCTCCATCTTTATCATCAGAACCCATTCCAGTACCTCTATCGACCTCCATGGTACTCTCGCCGGAACAGACTGCTCTGGTCAACATCATGGTCAACAGGAAAATCCGGATCACAGTCTCTTGGGGCAAGTCCATCTTTGAGGAGGAGACGAAGAAGAGTGAGAAGGAGGAAAAATACATTTGAGGGAGAGGGGATGGGAAGTGGAGAAAAACAATAAAAGGGAGTGGGGAGTCGACAACAGCTCTCGGTCTTCAAGGCTCAGGTGCCGCCTCAGTCCTCCTGGAACAGACACTCCAGTGATACAACCTCTACCGTCTGTTCCTTATCACGGGACTTCTCTGGATCAGCAACCTTCTTGCAGTGGGATGAATGGACCCAAGTCTCTCTCTCAGCAACCTTCAATGCTGTCGTGCTAGTCAATAAGACCTGGTATGGTCCTTCCCATCTGTCAATAAGGCAACCTGAGCGTAGAAAATTTCGTATCATTACATAATCCCCAGGTTCAATGTCATGACAACTACTATCAGGTAGATCAGGAATCACCAACTTTAGATTATCATTTTGATTCCTTAACTGTTTACTCATGTTAATCAAGTACTTTACAGTTACTTCATTGTTACATTTCAAATCATCCTGAGGGTTAATCATGACATGCGGTTGTCGACCAAATAAGATTTCAAAGGGGGACAGATTAAGAGGGGACCTGGGAGTGGTTCTGATACTGTACAATACAATGGGTAAAGCTTCTGGCCATGTCAATCCTGTCTCTGCCATCACTTTACTCAATTTATTTTTAATAGTGCTGTTCACTCTTTCGACCTTCGCACTCGCCTGTGGACGGTACGGAGTGTGCAGCTTGCTATCAATTCCCATCAACTTACACATTCCTTGAAAGACATCACCTGTAAAATGGGTACCCCTATCGCTTTCGATTATTCTAGGGATACCATATCTACATACAAATTCCTGCACAATTTTCTTAGCTGTAAACATAGCGGTATTTGTAGCTGCAGGAAATGCTTCGACCCAATTCGAGAAAACATCTATACAAACAAGTACATATTTCAAATTCCGACAAGGGGGTAATTGAATGAAGTCAATTTGTATTACCTGGAAAGGGCCGCCGGCAGGTGGGATATGGGATGGTTCTGTTGGTATTGCCTTTCCAATATTCTTTCTCAGACAGGTAAGGCATGACATTGCTCTTTTACTCGCATGAGAGGAGAATCCTGGGGCGCACCAATAGGCTCTTACCAATTTGCACATTCCCTCCTTGCCTAGATGAGTCAGCCCGTGAGCTGCTTCAGCCAGACATGGAAGATATGCTCTGGGGGCCACTGGTTTACCATGTCCATCCGTCCAGAGTCCTGAGGACTCTTGGCCACATCCCTTTGCCTTCCAGACTGCCTTTTCCTGTGTGGAACACAAATTTTGCATTTTACACAACTTCTGTGTGTTGATGGTATTGAATACCATCAGTTGTGTGGTGTCTGTCTGTATGGGGGTAGCAGCTGCTAACTTAGCAGCTTCGTCTGCTCGGCTGTTACCAAGTGATACCGGGTCTTGGCTATATGTGTGTGCCTTACACTTGATAACAGCCACTCTGTCGGGTTCCTGTATCGCTGTTAGAAGCCTTTTTATGTGAGCTGCATGCGCTACCGGTGTACCAGCTGCCGTCATGAAATTTCTGAGGCGCCATAGGGCTCCGAAATCATGGACTACCCCGAATGCGTATCTAGAATCGGTGTAGATATTGGCTGACTTACCCTTAGCCAATTCACATGCTCTGGTTAGGGCGACCAGTTCAGCAACCTGGGCTGAGTGAGGTGGGCCTAGCGGTTCCGCTTCTATGGTGTCTTGGTCATCTACGACTGCGTATCCAGTACACAAGTCTCCCGAGTCTGACTGTCTGTGACAACTACCGTCCGTGTAGAACGTGAGTTCTGCATCTTCCAGTGGGTTGTCACTGATGTCAGGCCTTGCGGTAAAATTTTGGGTCAAATATTCCATACAATCATGTGTATCTTCCTTTGTATTAAATCCTCCTTCCCCAGCACTCTCACCTTCCACCCTTTGTGCCTGACCAGGCACACCTGGGAGATATGTTGCAGGATTTAATGCACTGCATCTCCTTATGGTGATGTTTACGGGGGCCAAGAGTGCCAATTCCCATCTTGTAAACCTCGCTGATGAGACGTGTCTGGTTTGGGCAGAATTCAATAAGGCTGATACCGCATGTGGCGTATGGATTGTGAGGTTGTGGCCTAGCACGACATCTTCGCTTTTTGTCACTAGCAATGCTATCGCAGCAACGCTTCGCAAGCATGTGGGGAGGGATCGCGCTACCGTATCTAGCTGAGCGCTGTAGTATGCAACTGGCCTGCTGGCATCACCGTGTTTTTGGGTTAGTACGCCTGCCGCGCAACCAGCACTTTCTGTTCCGTATAGTTCAAAGGGTTTCCCATAGTCTGGCATACCTAGTGCTGGTGCCTGTGTTAGGCACTGTTTAAGTCTCTCAAATGCTGTTTCGGACTCGTCTGTATGCGAGATCCTATCAGGTTTGTTTGAGGAGACCATTTCCTGCAAAGGTAACGCTAAAATGGAAAACCCTGGGATCCAATTACGGCAATACCCACACATTCCTAAAAACGTTCTGATCTGTTGCTGGGTTTGTGGTAGGGTCATGTCTCTAATTGCTTGGATTCTATCAGCGGTCAGGTGTCTCAGTCCTTGTGTTAGACAGTGTCCCAAATATTTTACCTTAGTTTGGCATAATTGCAACTTGTCTTTGGACACCTTGTGTCCGGTGTCTGAAAGATGAAACAGGAGCTGTTTCGTATCCTTCAGAGATGCTTCCAGTGAATCTGAACACAGTAATAAATCGTCCACATACTGTATCAATACTGATCCACTGTCTGGTTGAAAATGCTGTAAACAATCATGCAAAGCCTGAGAAAATATACTTGGACTATCTATGAAACCTTGGGGTAATCGAGTCCACGTGTATTGGACTCCTCTGTATGTGAATGCAAACAAATATTGGCTGTCAGGGTGCAGAGGTACCGAAAAGAAAGCGGAGCAGAGGTCAATAACAGTGAAAAATTTGGCAGTGGGAGGGATTTGCATTAGGATGACAGCTGGATTTGGCACTACGGGGAACTGACTCTCAACTATTTTGTTAATCCCCCTTAGATCCTGCACTAGCCTGTAACCCCTCCCCCCACTCTTCTTAACAGGGAAGATGGGACTATTGGCAGTGCTGGACGTTCTTACCAGAATGCCCTGTTGTAGCAAGCGCTCTATTACTGGGTAAACTCCTAACTCCACCTCTGGCTTCAGAGGATATTGTGGGATTTTTGGAGCTATCCTACCATCTTTTACTTGTACAACTACTGGAGCTACGTTTGCCATTAATCCAGTGTCCTGTCCGTCTTTTGTCCAAAGTGACTCTGGTATCTGAGATGTCATCTCTTCTACTTGGGATGGATTCCTATTTGTCATAATGGTATGTGACATTAATTTTGATGGGGAGTCTAACATGTCTCGCACTTCCTGAGCGTGTTTCTCAGGTATGTCCAAGAATACACCTTCAGGAGTACAATAAATGACGCACCCCATTTTACACAGTAAATCTCTTCCCAGGAGATTGGTTGGTGCCGATGCAGCCAGCAAAAAGGAATGCTTGGTATGCAAAGGCCCTATTGTAATCTCGGCTGGTTTGCTAACAGGGTAGTGCTGGACTACTCCTGTTACTCCCATGGCTGGAATTGTCCTACCAGTGGTCCTCATGCCCACTGTCGAATTTATCACTGACTTGGCCGCCCCTGTGTCTACAAGAAAGTTTAAAGTTTTACCAGCTACATTAATTGCGACCTCGGGTTCACTTTCAAGGTTGGCAATCAATTTCACTGGCTGCAGATTACAGGTATGGCCACACCCCTATTGGGTATGGTGACCTCCCTGAATCCCGCTGGCAGCAACTATTTGTGAGGGAGATAGTTGGGAACTACCAGAGGCATGCCAGTCTCTGTTTGGGGGATATCTTTTTGTTTCCCCTGTATGTGGCTCATAACTCCGTTTCTGCGGACCTTGCTCCCAATGTCGTGTGTCGTGTCGTTGTCTAGGGGGTTGGTATGATCTTTGCGAATTTTTCGCTCTACAGTCTCGTGCATAGTGCCCCTGTCTTTGACAAGAATAACATGTTATCATAGTTGACTTACCCACAGGGTTGGATGGTACATACGCAGGCTGCTTTGTGGTCAGAGCCTGTATACTTACTGACATTAGCTTATCACTCTGCGACTCCCTGTGTCTGGTGATGTTTCGGTCGTGATCAATAGCAGCCTCTCTCAAAGTGGACACTGACAGACCTCGCCAACATGGTTGCGTGGTCTGTACCCTTGCCTTTAATGTTTCCTTCAAACCATCCATTAGTACAGACACTGCTATTTCTCGATGGTTTGGATTTGTCCTAATGTCCTCTATACCAGTGTACTTTGCCATTTCTAATAGTGCCCGGTGAAAATATTCTGCAGCTGTTTCTGACTCTTTTTGTTTAATGGAAAATATTTTGTTCCATTTAACAACTGCTGGGAATTGCTCCTTTAACTGTAAGTTTATCCTTCTTACGTTATCTTTGTTGTACACATCTGTAAGAGGCACATCCAGATCTAGTCCACAATCAGCTAAAAATTGAGCTGAGTCGACATTGGAGGGTAAACAAGCTTTTAGCAATATCTGCCAATCTTTATTATTGGGCTCTAAAGTGTTTCCTAAGTCTGTGATGTATTTTTGGCTGGCAACTAAATCTTTTCTAGGGTCAGGGAATTCAGACACTATGGTCCTTAATTCCATTCGGGAAAATGGGCTGTACATGGCAATGTTCCTTATGGGAGTGGCTCCTGATACATCTGTTTTCCCATTGGGAACTGCTATTACCCTAACAGGAGTAATTCTAACAACCTCATTCTGTGTAGATTCTACAGCTTGTGGTGAAATAGTCTCAGCATAATGCATGGTGCCGTACTTACCAGTTGATACGACCTCACCTATCCCTCCGCTAGGGGCCTTTACTAATCTCGTGGGTGTTGCTGTGCCTACTGTGGTCTCTGCTATGGTGGCTGCTAGAGAGAGCGCTGAAATCGTTGTCGCTTCGTCCTCTTGATCACACTCCTGAGGAAAGTTCAAAACAGGGTACAACTTGCACGGGTTAATACTTGCATGGGTTAATGGGTTAACATTATCATTAACATTTACACAGTTACTAAGTGGTTTTGTGTTACCCCTTAGTGCGTCTTTCTCCGTAATCAACTTCTCTCCTGATATATATGGTGGCGGCGGGGCCGTGGCAATTAGTTTTCTGTTAGAGCCAGATCCTGCCGCCTGAGCCAAACCTCTCTGTATCTCACCTTCCTGTTGCCACAACTGTAAATAATCATAATGCTGAACTCGTCTCTTTGTTGATTTTATGAGACATATCCTCCTCCTTAAATTTTGTAACACCTCTGGGCTGAAGCTACCTATTCTTGGGAATTTCTCCCGGTCTTGTACCGTCATTCTCTCCCATTCATCACATAAAACCTCTGTGTGACTTCCATATTTCTCACACATGATATACCTGGCCGACCCAATTGGTCGGACCACTGAATCAACCCGAACCGAGGTTGATCGCCCCCTACCTGAACAACTGGCCCCCATAACTCTGCAGGCGTTGCTTGCTCTACCTCTGATCTCTATATCAAGGTCGTCAGCGAACCCTTACAGAAAACCAGATTGTTCACAATAGGCCGACGGTGGCGGTTTACCGAGTACCCCACTCACTCGCCCACGCCGACCAATACGACCTGATCACACCGATATGGTGCTGGCGTACTCGACCCAGGGCACCTATAAAAACCGTTGTTTACTGGAACATGTGAGGGTTATCCGCAGAACACTTACTCTTTCCAGTAAAGGTGAGGTTTGTCAGATAGTTCCTGAGTGACCAGCGAACTTCCCTTCTTGAAAAATAAAAAATTACACAAATCTCGTCAGAATGTACAAATAGCGTTTGTGACCCCTTTACTCTAATGGTACTAGGTCAGATTACTAACTACTGTACACAATTACGTGCGGTCCAGTCGTTCAGTACACAAACAACTAAGCTTGTGTACAGAAAGACCAATGGAATCGAAACTTACGACTGCGAATTCCTTCAGCCAGAGCTTGTACGGCCTATATGGGTCTTGCACCAACCCTTCTCGGTGTTGTGCCTCTGAAATGTATAGCGGACTTCCCTGTTTACTGTACCTGGACCTCCTGGTCTGTTATGACCTCCTGGTCTTGTTCTGTACGACCTCCTGGTCTGACCTCCTGGTCTTGTTCTATACTGGTCCGCTATACTCTAATGCTCAAATATTATGTTTAACCAAGGATGCCTCCCTAGCCACCGTGCACGTCACTTACACGCGTGTACCTCACGAGTACTCGACTTTTCTTGTGGTTCAACCTTTAAGTTATATAAACTTATGTAATACAAAAACACTCACTCATCACATGTACACTTTTGCTTCTATTTCTATTTCTGCGCAGAAATTTTTCTTTAGCCCAGCTGTGTTACCAATTAGGAGCAGGATCTGTTAATTTAAATTTTGGATTTCCAAAAATAGACTTGCGTTATTTATCGCCTGTGGCGCTATTTACCGCTTTGCGTTACTTATCGCGTTGCGTTAAAAATCAACTTATCGTGACTTGAGCTACGTGGGCGTAACCGGACGCTCCGTTGCGTAATGTACGCTGCGTGCGTCCGCCTTTGGATTGCGTACACAAGTCTTTTGTTAGGGACACGTGTACGCAAAGCAAAGATCCACCGTAACACAATTTATATTTTTATCAATGTAGATGATCCCTGGTCATCTACCACACAACACACTGACTTCGCCTTATCTCCCAGGCAAAACTGTGTGTTTGTCTATCTTTTAACTATATTACCTTTACTCTTAAACTATGAAATAACGGCAAATCTTTTTTTTAGCACTTCTATCGACTATAAAACTGGCAGACAGGAGAGTGGTATACGAAAATGAAAAAGAAAAGAAATGCAGATATATATGTGTGCGTGCGTGTGTACGCAAGACAGAAAAATACAGTTTTAAAAGACACTAGCGTTTTGTTCTTACCTCCGGTTCCCGGATTCCTTCAGCACTCTTTTATCTAAGCGAAGCAGACGCTTATCCCGTCAGCACTACGAGACAACCTCCCGCCCTTTGCTGAGGGATAATGTCTGCTGATCTACCTAGTGCAGATATGTGAAGGACAGGACGAGCCGCCAATTGATAAAGCTAAATATTTATCGTGTATATAACCCTTTATGAGGTCTAAGAACACTGTACGCTATCTACGTAAGAAGTACCGTAAGGGTACGCAAGTTGCGTATCGATCGCTTAGCCGTGATCGAGACGCTCAGGCGTCACGTTCACTCACGGCCAAGTGATCGCAGGCAGGCAGAATATTGGCTGTTGACTTATCGTAATGATTCGCTATAGCGTAGCAGCGCTCGGGACCACGAGGAGATCACCAGCGATGCAGACGCTCACAACGTTAAACCTTTATATCTATACCTCTAACAATGAAATACACAGTAACCTTAGTGTGGAGACAATGTGTAAGTGCAACCTTGTGTAACCTGATTACCTACAAAGCTGCTTGAGCGTCACCGATGCTCAGAGAATACTTAACACTATAAAGAATACACAGATACCTGGCTTAGGGTCCGAAACCTATTATATGTATTATGACTATTACTTGCAAAAAGAATCACAGTACAAAGCATACACTACAGTATAACATAAACCAACTAACCAGATAACTACACAGGAAATACAATACAATACAATTTAAGTCTAATCAAGGGAAAATACGAGAGAAAGAGAAGAGAGGGAGAGAGAGAGAGAGAAATGGCTCACAGTAAGACAATATGATTACGGAGAAAACTTACGCACAAGGGGAACGATCGCATGCGCCTCGATATCCAGCTCCCGATTATCAGCAATGAGAACCGTTGAAGAGAGTGAAGTTGGATATGGTCGGCCTGCTATTTATGCTCCACACACAATACAATTCAATGGTCCCTACAATCTCATTGTTCATTGGACACAGGAATTCGGCTTCGCATTATAACAAAAGGTCATAGGTTGATTCATACAGGTGGGCTGTGACTATTTCCAACTGCTCAGGTGGGAGGGAAACTGGGTTTCCCGCCGCATGGGTAATAAAGTGCAAATAAAGTAAATGTTCATAAAATTCTTATGTCCATAACTATTCGCACGAGCGATTGATCTGCTTCAAACCAACACCGGAATATTTCTAATTAAATATTCTTCCGATGGATACTAAACACCACTGTATTACTCCTATCTGACCCTTCGTATCAAACAAAGAGGGATTCCTCTGTTCATGAACATTCTATATTAACCAAACTTTCAGAATCTATCAAAGGGACCATGATCTACAAAATACATTATTAGTGAAAATATGTAATGATTGAGTCGCACGCTACGATCGCATAAACTCTACCGTAAATACGCATACCATGCGCCTGCGGGTGCCCGCGACTGTGAGTATGCGCACGTACGGGAGAGTGTACGCATGCGCAGCACGGACCTGTGTGCGGTGCAAATATGGTAGCGTGCATAGAGATATTTTTCTGACTTTGACAGAGGATAGGAAAAAATGGGAAAACCCGCCTATTGTTGACGCGTCAGTATCCAGACTCTCAAAAAAGGTGGTTTTACCTGTTCCAGGATCTACCGCCTTGAAAGAGCCGGCTGATCGTAAAATTGATAATACGCTCAAATCCATGTACACGGCTTCAGGGGCTATACTACGTCCCACTATTGCCAGTGCTTGGATTGCCAAAGCTATAGTAAAGTGGTCAGGCACATTACTTGAGGACTTGGATACTATGGAGAAATGTGATGTTGAATTGTTTTTATGTTACATTCAGGATTCGGCAGGATTTCTGGTAGAATCCATGAAAGAACTGGGTTCCATGGCTGCGGGAATTTCTTCCATGTCAGTATCAGCTCGTCGAGGACTGTGGTTGCACCAGTGGTCTGCCGACGCAGAATCCAGGAGAAGTGTGGAGACCCTACCCTACACAGGTCAGGCTTTCTTTAGGGAAGCGTTAGATGCGTGGATCTCCACGGCTATGGCTGGTAAGTAACCCTTTCTTGCCTCAGCTACACCTGCTTAGAAGAAACCCTTTTCTTCAGTTACATCACAGCCCTTTCGGTCTACCAAGCCCAGAAAGGCCAAGCCGTCCAACAACTTCTTTCGGGGAGGTCGGACAATGTCCAAGAAACCTGCGGCTGCAGGTTCCCAGTAACAGAAATCTGCTTCAGGTACACCAAAGTCATCCGCATGACAGTGGACTGCACACCCAGGAGGCGGGGCCGGTGGGAGCGAGACTCAGACATACCAGTCATGTCTGGGTGTCCTCAGGCCTGGATCCCTGGGTGTAAGATATTGTGTCCCAGGGGTACAGGCTGGAATTTCAAAATCTCCCTCCTCACCGATTCTTCAAATCAGGCTTGCCAGATCTGCTAGCAGACAGGACTGTCCTGCAAGAAGCCATCCAGAATTTGGTGGAGGCACAGGTCATTGTGCCAGTACCACCTCATATGCAAAACAGAGGTTACTATTCGAACCTTTTCGTGATACCGAAACCGGATGGTTTGGTCAGGCCCATTCTGAACTTAACTTAACTTCTGAGGGAGTTCAAGTTCAAAATTGAGTCTCTAAGGGCAGTGATATCAGGTCTGGAGGAGGGGGAATTCCTGGTATCCCTGGATATCAAGGATGCGTACCTCCACATTCCGATTTGGCTGCCAAACTTATCTTCGATTCGCACTGTTGGACTCTCATTTTCAGTTCCAGGCCCTACCATTCGGCCTCTCCACAGCACCGAGGGTATTCACCAAGGTGATGGCGGAAATTATGGTTATCCTCCACAGACAGGGGGTAAACATAATTCCATATCTGGACGATCTGCTGATAAAGGCATCGTCCAAGGCAAAGCTGTTACGGTCCATAGCTCTCACGACACAGCTTCTCAGGGAACATGGTTGGATCCTGACTCTTCCAAAATCACATTTGGAACCAACCAGGTGGTTGTCCTTTCTGGGAATGATCCTCGACATGGAAGTGCAGAGGGTGTTTCTTCCAGAGGAAAAAGCGTTGGTGATACAAACAATGGTCCGGGATGTCCTGAAGCCAACCCGGGTGTCGGTTCATCAGTGCATTCGCCTTCTGGGGAAGATGGTGGCCTCTTACGAGGCTCTGCAGTATGGGAGGTTTCACGCTCGGTCCTTCCAACTGGATCTCCTGGAAGAGTGGTCGGGATCCCATCTACATATGCACCAGAGAATACGTCTGTCGCCAAAGGCCAGGATTTCACTTCTCTGGTGGCTGCAATTACCTCACCTACTGGAGGGCCACAGGTTCGGGATTCAGGACTGGATCCTTCTAACCACAAATGCAAGTCTCCGGGGGTGGGGCGCAAGTCTGGAAGCCAGACTGCCGATAAACATTCTGGAACTAAGAGCCGTCTACAAAGGTTTTCTCCAAGTGGCCCATTTTCTGAGAAATCAGGCCGTTCAAGTACAGTCGGACAAAGGGAGTCATTCCGACCCGCTCGCTCGCTGCATTTTAATGAAGCAGAGTGAACGGGTCCCTGCTGCGCATGCGGTGGCGCCGTAATGCGCATGCCGGACGGCCGAGGCGATCAATGGGCGGGAGGGGGCGAAATGGCGGCGTTTGGCCGCCATTTCATGGGCGCGGTCCGGCTAACGCAGGCGTGGCCGGACCGAACGGGGACGGGCTGCAGCGGATGCGTGACGTCTGTGCGATGCCTTTGCACTTCTGCAAGGGTGCCGGCACTGACATGCGGGGCGGGCTAGCCCTGTGCAGGGCGGCCCCCCGCATGTCAGGAAACATTATCGTAGCTGTGCTAAATTTAGCACAGCTACGATCAATTCGAAATGATCCCCAATGTGACAACAGTGGCTTACATAAACTGACAGGGCGGAACAGAGCAGAGCTGCAATGTCAGAGGTAACAAGAATCATCTTCTGGGCAGAAAACACGCGTTGGCGCTGTCAGCAATCTTCATTCCGGGAGTAGACAACTGGGAAGCGGACTTCCTCAGCAGACACAATCTCCATCCAGGGGAGTGGGGTCTCCATCCAGAGATGTTCAAGGAGGTAACAGATCTTTGGGGCTTACCCCAGATCAACATGATGGCCTCTCGTCTCAACAAGAAGCTTTGGCGGTATTGTTCCTGGTCGAGGGACCCGCAAGCAGTGGCGGTGGACGCCCTAGTGACTCTGAGGGTGTTCCTGTCGGTGTACGTGTTTCCTCCACTTCCACTCATCCCAAGAGTTCTAAAGCTCATAAGGAGAACAAGGGTTCAAGCGATCCTCATTGCTCCAGACTGGCCAAGAAGGGCTTGGTACGCGGATCTTCTGGATCTACTGCAAGAAGAGCCGAGGCCTCTTCCTCTTCGGAAGGACCTGCTGCAGCAGGGGCCATTCGCCTATCAAGACTTACCGCGGCTACGTTTGATGGCATGGAGGTTGAACGCCTGATACTAGATCTAAAGGGCATTCCGAACAAGGTCATTCCTACCCTGATACAGGCTAGGATAGGAGTAACGTCTAAACATTACCATCGAATTTGGAAAAAATATGTATCTTGGTGTGAGTCCAAGAAATTTCCTGCGGTGGAGTTTCAACTGGGACGGTTTCTCCTCTTCTTACAAGCCGGTGTGGATATGGGCCTGACGTTGGGATCTGTGAAGGTCCAGATTTCGGCCCTATCCATTTTCTTCCAGAAACAATTGGCTGCCCTCCCTGAGGTACAGACCTTTTTGAAGGGAGTTCTGCACATCCAACCTCCCTTTGTACCGCCTACAGCGCCTTGGGACCTTAACATGGTGTTGCAGTTCCTCCAATCGGACTGGTTCGAGCCTCTACAGGAGGTTGAGGTCAAATTTCTTACATGGAAGGCTGTCACGTTGTTGGCCTTAGTTTCTGCTAGACGTGTGTCGGAGTTGGGGGCTTTGTCCTGTAAAAGCCCATACTTTATCTTCCACGAAGATGGAGCTGAGCTCCGGACACGTCAGCAGTTTCTTCCGAAGGTTGTGTCGGCATTTCATATCAACCAAACTATTGTGGTGCCAGTGGCTCCTGACTCCTCAATTTCATCAAAGTCCTTGGATGTTGTAAGGGCTCTGAAAATCTATGTGAAGAGGACTGCTCGTCACAGAAAATCGGACCCTCTGTCCTGTATGATCCCTAGTAAATTGGGCGTCCTGCTTCTAAGCAGACGATCTCTCTCTGGATCAGGTTCACTATCCAGCATGCGTATTCTGCAGCAGGATTGCCGTGTTCTACGACTGTCAAGGCCCACTCTACTTGTAAGGTGGGGGCTTCTTGGGTGGCTGCCCGGGGTGTCTTTGCCGAGCTGCAACTTGGTCTGGGTCTAACACGTTTGCAAAGTTCTACAAGTTCGATACTTTGGCCTCTGATGATCTGAAGTTCAGTCAATCAGTTCTGCAGGAGCCTCCGTGCTCTCTCTCCCATTCTGGGAGCTTTGGTACCTCCCCATGGTACTAATGTGGACCCCAGCATCCTCTAGTATGTAAGAGACAATAGGATTTTGGTTATCTACCGGTAAATCCTTTTTAATTTTAAATTGCTCTAAGTCAATGTTGTGTTGCAGGGGTTAAATCACATATTTACTAATATTATATATATATATATATATATATATATATATATATATATATAAAATTAAATTGAATAAAATATAGTCAGTTGAATGTGCCTTTTAAGGGTACTCACAACGCGATCGCGGCTTAAAATCTAAGCAATCTGACTAGGGGGGTAATTCCAAGTTGATCGCAGAAGGAATTTTGTTAGCAGTTGGGCAAAACCATGTGCACTGCAGGGGAGTCAGATATAACATGTGCAGAAAGAGTTAGATTTGGGTGGGTTATTTTATTTCTGTGCAGGGTAAATACTGGCTGCTTTATTTTTACACTGCAAATTAGATTGCAGATTGAACACACCCCACCCAAATCTAACTCTCTCTGCACATGTTATATCTGCCGCCCCCCTGCAGTGCACATGGTTTTGCCCAACTGCTAAAAAAAATTCCTGCTGCGATCAACTTGGAATTACCCCCTAGATTGCTTAGATTTTAAGCAGCGATCGCTCCGTGTGTACCCCCTACAGCGATAGCGATGCGCAGCCCTGCGCTAGATGCTAGATCGCTGGTGCTAGATTGGCCTGCTGGGTGAAATGAGCGCCCCCCCCCGTCTCCCCATCGTGCTGTGCTGAGCGGGGCCAGAGATGTGTGCTGAGCGGTTCGCTCAGCACACGTCTCTCCCCAAATCGGAGCATCAATACGGCCCTTTAGCCCCTGAAACACAACATTGATTACATCGATTTAAATTGATTTCAATTGAATTTTAGTAAATTTACCCCTAAGACTTTATTGCGCTTAGTTTAATAAAGTGAAACTGACATATAAAAGCAATGATTTACTATTTGCCATTCTCCCCTCCACCACCACCAATAATTTGTACTTTCCCTGATTACTTCCAATGTACTACTTCTTTGACTCTCATTAAAGTATTATATAACTTCATAAACCTTCTGTGCGGTGGAAGAACCTCCACGATAAAGAATGTTTTCCTGCCCTCCGCTCTTAATATTTAGCACACTGATAAAAAAAAATATTTTTATTTGATCTTTTTTTATGTTATTTACTACCCCTTTATAATGTTCTACTATTTAAACTGACAGCTTTATTATTTGATCATATAAGCTGTTCTGTAAAATTCTTTAATAAAAATGTTTCTAATGTAGAAGCAGCACATTGGGGATTTTATGCTGCAGACTAGCGCATAATTGAAAGTAGATCAATGTCTGTAGTAACATAAAAAGCCACCCATCATACAAGCAGCTATTCTGTCTCACAATATACCAATTTGCCGTGCAAAATGTGTGCATCAGATATGGACTTGCAACAAAGGGGAGGCAGATATAGAGATGATTGAAGTGGCAGGCAGTGGTGGAAAGACACTGCCGTTTTATATCTCTGTACATTTGATGTATGACTGATAAAGAAATCATTTGGGAATTTTATACATCCACGTTGAGCTTGCTATTGTGTTGTCTGCTTGTAGTCTTACTGTATGTCAGTGTCTTTTGGATTTTGGACAATAAGGGGGGTATCCACCAGTTGGGCACCAGGTTTTGTCTGCAAAAACACTTTGCGGACCTCTCGCCCAATGTTCGATCACCATGGTTAGCGTGCTCCAATTAAAAAGAATGCATACAGGGTTTTCTGCTTTGAAAACCCTGTGGTGCAAGAAAAGAAAAAAAAGATACTTACCTGTGTGTTCCGGCCAGTCCTATTGGTGGCTCCCAGTCATCTTCCCTCCATCTTGCCACTGCGGAGGAAGATACTGGGAAGGTAGGTCACTGCTGGGAGAAGGCAGGGTTGCTAGGGAAGGGGGGGGGAGGGGCTGCTGGGAGATGTAGTTCTCCCTGCTGCTGCCTCCGGACACACAGGGGGGGGGGGGTGGTGTCAGACACAGAAGACCGGATACCGACGGTTGGAAAAAAAAGAAACCGCTTCAGAAGGTGAGGACTAATCCTATAGATTGTAAGCTTGCGAGCAGGGCCTTCCTACCTCTATGTCTGTCTGTCTTTGCCCAGTTTTGTCCTATAACTGTTGTTCTAATTGTAAAGCGCAACGGAATATGCTGCGCTATATAAGAAACTGCTTAAAAATAATAAATAAATAATTATAGAAATTGGACACTTCCAATTGCTAGGCCGGGGGAAAGGGGTAAATTTTCTGCAGGGGTTCAGAGCAAAGCATCCTGTCCCTGCACAGTCCCCGCTGACCGCACAAGCACAGGCCACTTCCGCAAATGCGATGTGAAGCCCATAGGTAGCTGTGGGGGTCAATATTGGGAATGCTTCGCATTCTGGATATTGCTACCTGTACTTTTGGCAGCATCGTATTCCCCACAGACACCTATGGGGGATAAAGCTGCTGCGGGAATTTAGGGATCACAGCTTGTATCGGAGATATCTGCTGTGGTCCCTCATACAAACATTGCAGAGATACTTAATATTTGCGGCTATCCCCCAAAAATGGGTGTTTTGGGGGAAATGATTGGAAATATTATTTGATAAATGGCTATACAGGAACCCCACACACAGAGGCCACTCACCATGCACTCCCTTCTGTAGTCACCTTATGTGATTGTCCCAACTGTCAGTGACTGCTGGAGGCAAAAATACATCTAAATAAAAATCCAGCTGCACACAGAGATGGGCGCAAAATGAGTCCCCAGCTTTACTACCTTTGACCAACGTGGGTATCTGTCTGCCTGTGTCCACTCAGCTTCACGCATATGCTTGCACCACTCAGTTTTCTGGGATGCAATTAATTTGCCTACTGTTCGGAAACTGATGCCGGAATCCCGACCGTTGACAATGCCGATAGCTGACACCCTGGCTCACAGGGGCTATTCCCACTCGTGGGTGTCCAACAGAACCTGTGCGCTCGCCCCGCTGCTGGCATACTGACGGCTGGGATGCCTTTGTCGGTATACTGATGGCCGGAATCCCGGACGTCGTTATAGCATACTGATCCCAGTTTTCCTGCCGCTGCTACTGACCGTATTTTCAGTATTGACACTTGCACCCACCCCATGCAGAAACAGGTGACGCAGCACTCCCAGGACAGTCTCACATAATGCCAGAGCTGCCCAGTTGTCATCCAGGGAAGCTAATTTTCATGTAATATATTATCAGTACTGTATGTAAATATATTATCAGTACTGTCTGCATGTAACCTGTAACATATTGGCTCCAGTAATTCTAAACCTGTAAATGGATCTTCATGCAGTGATTAAATGATTGCTATTACTGATTATAGAAGAAGAAGAAGAAGAAGAAGAAGAAGAAGAAGAAGAAGAAGAATTGTATGATGATGAAGAAGAAGAAGAAATAATGTATCTGCAATGATTGATAATAGCCCCTTTTCCTTTGCGTACAGCATGCCCAGTAAAGCAACACTCTTGTCGACAGTATGTGCTGGTGATATTTGTGCCTGTGCAGCACTGAAGTCACACGTCGCACAATACAGGCTGCTGCTGCCTATTAATAGTTAAACGTGGAAGGGGAGCGGACACGTTCACCCGTGGGGGAGTAGCCGGCCAGAGCAGCACATTCCTGGGCTTACTGGGCTGCCAGCATCTGATTAGAAGCGCTCAGTATCCGAGGGGCTGTGAGTGGCTGAGCCGCTGCTGTAAGGAGGAGGAGGAGGGGGAGGAGAGGGACGGAGCAAGCCCGCTGCACACAGCTGACAGCCCCAGCAGCAAAGGACATTTCCAGGGCTCCCAGTAGCTGCTGACTGGTGGTGAGTACACTTTATACCCAGCTATTAATAAGCATCCTGATCCCTATGGGCTCTGAGCTGGCTGCAGGACATCCAAGCACTGCAATAGGGGAATGGGTTCCAGCAGTCACTCAGGGCTTGTTGGCAAATGCTGCATGCAAATGGTACAATAACAACTGCATATATATATATATATATATACAGAAGCCTGCTGTAAATAAATGGGATGCTTATTCAGAGCCATCCATCCCCTGATGCACACAGCTATATACCCCTGTTGGAATGGAAAGATGCAGATTCCCAAATTGCTTCCAAAATAATCCCTCCTCCATTAATTCTGCACACAACCCCCTGTTTTCTGTTTCCTCCTCTGTTTTCATCCATCCAGATATTCCTCCATAGTATGGAGTGGGGCTATAACCCAGGGGCAGTGGGTCTGTGTGATGCTGGCTGCAAGCACCAGATTACAGCCCATCACTCATCTCTTATTGCAGACACAGATCTGCCTGCCACACTCCATCCCTTCTGTGTGCTGTGCTGGAAGCAGTGCTGCCTTTGTGTCATCACCGTTGTTCATTCATACAGAAAGATATTTGCTCCGCTATTTCCAAAACAGACAGGAAATATAGCATATTTGTCACAGGGAATTAGCTAGGGATCCCTCATTGGGATTGCATTCAGTGTTTGCGTTTCTCACTGCATTGCGAAACAGAACAGAATTTATTCATGTACGCTGGGAAGTGTCTCCATGCTTCAGGAAATGTTTCACATCTGGTTGTTTTGGTTTCAAGGTATTGATTGTAACATCTGTAAGGGTTGCTGGGTCTTCCCAAGCCAGGGGTGCTGCTAGCCCAAATTGTGGGATGACCATTGCGCACTATGTGGCAGGAGTGTTTTTCTGGACATTTGTATAAATCTGTTTGTTATTTTATTATCTTACGTTTTTTTTATTTTATATGCTCAGCTGTTTTATATGATTGCATATGTCCATTTGTTTGCCTGAATGCTGAATCACTAAATTTGAGCCTTATGTCAGACCTGTGCAACAGAGCAGGGTAGATTGTGAGTTCTGAGGGCTATGATGGACTGGTAAAGCAAATTTGGAAGTACAGTATGAGAGTACATAGTTTTATGATTGCTATTAAGACCTATATTCAAGTCTTGCAATGACACATATATCATCAAAATCTTGGTAATATATTTGGTAAAATTGTTTTGAGTGCCATTGGACATTATATACTGTAGATTGTTTATTATATTTTAGTTTACGTACTGGTGCACAGGCATACATACAGTTCATACATACATACATACATACATACATACATACATACTTTGAGATTGACATACGTACTACAGGTTGAGTATCCCTTATCCAAAATGCTTGGGACCAGAAGTATTTTGGATATCGGATTTTTCCGTATTTTGGAATAATTGCATCCCATAATGAGATATCATGGTGATGGGACCTAAATCTAAGCACAGAATGCATTTATGTTACATATACACCTTATACACACAGCCTGAAGGTAATTTTAGCCAATATTTTTAAAAACTTTGTGCATTAAACAATGTGGGCGGGATGTACTAAGCGGAAAATGCGGTAAACTCCCTGTTTACCGCATTTTCCTAATGTACTAACCCCCGGCAGGACAGCGCCGCGGCGGGGTACGCCGTACGTCCATAGAAGCCTATGGGCTTCTCTCCGCGGCGCTGTGTGAGGGATCCGATCGGATCCCTCCCAGCATGCCCTGCGGCCGCCCCCGTCACCCCGCGCATGCGCAGACTGACTTCTGGGGCCGAATCCTGGAAGTCAGGCTGCCGCTGCGCATCGCGGAGGACAGCTCTTATCAGAAGAGCTGTCCTCCGCAATGCTGATCGCATATGTTAGTACATATGCGATCAGCATCGTGGCGCAGGGCGGCGATGGGCGGCGATGTACATTAGTACATCCCGCCCTGTGTGTGTACATTCACACAATTCATTTATGTTTCATATACACCTTATACACACAGTCTGAAGGTAATTTAATACAATATTTTTAATAACTTTGTGTATTAAACAAAGTTTGTGTACATTGAGGCATCAGAAAATAAAGGTTTCACTACCTCACTCTCGCTCAAAAAATTCTGTATTTCGGAATATTCCATATTTCGGAATATTTTGGAAATGGGATACTCAACCTGTAACAGATATATACTGTATCTTACAAATAATACCTAGCCCAGATAATTAGAGATGAGCGGTACGGTTTTGACAACCTTCTTTTCACCAATTTAGAGCAAGTTTTTGGCTATTCAAAAAAACGTGAGAGCTAGCTAGCCAATAAGATGACGTTTTTGGATGTGAGCGTAACCAAGTCAAAATCAAACCGCTCATCTCTTCATATAATATTTCCAAACTGTTTAATAAATAGTAGGTCTTTTGTTAAATGAGCTGCAGAGATTAGCATATGTTTAAGAGTATATAGCAATTGTTGTCACAGTAAAATAACTTGGTGTCTCTCAGCAGTGGGATTATAAACAATACATTATTGGAATGTGCGGTTATTATGCCCCTTTTCCAAAGCCACTAAAGCTTGGGTTATTGCTGTTATAACTTGGGTTGCTGCTTAGTGGAAACAGCTCCCTAAAAAAACCTGGTTCCAGTGACTCGGGAATCCATCCTGGGTAGTAACCAGGGCTGGACCTGGGAAGGACCCCGGTTTGCTGCTTTGTAAATGGGTAACCAGGGTTAACCGACCCGGGTCCCGTTTACAGAATCTGTAGAGCTGGATTTCCAGGCACTTAGAAAGTAAGTGATCTCCAAGCACCAGATGAAGAGAGCCTGCAACCGTGTACAGTGTAAATGGCGCCAAACTGGGAATAACCTGGGTCGGAGCCACAGTGGCAATGGGGTCTGTCCCTGGTCTGACCCAGATTGGAACCGTGTTCCAAAATCGGGTCGGACTTGGGTCTTTGGTGGAAAAGGGGTAACACTTCTCAATGCTGATCTTAGGAGCAGAGCTTAATAAAAACTGTTACTTAAACCAGTTTCATGAATCTAAAAGTAGGGTTCCACCTTTAGACAACTTTCATTTATTGATTTGCAAATGTTTCCTGAACATTTAGTGTACTTCTTAATCAATATGGTTTCATTCTGTTGTCTAGCACAGCCTTTATATCATCCAGGCATTGTCATTTGGCTTCTCTTGAATTTGAGGTAGAGCCGGTATGCACTGTGTATGGTAGAGGCTTCAAACTTCGACATTACAGTCCAAGTTATACATACTTGAGCACATGGGACTTAATAAGTACATCAATCAATTTGATTTAACCATCTGGGCTCAAACATGGATATCCTTAAAACCTGGACTGTAATGGTGGAATTTGGGAACCTCTGGGCATTGGATACAGTCGAATCCATCGAGCATTTATGTGTCACATCCAAGTTCAATAAGACACACAAGTCTGCCTGTATGGTATGACAACTTTGCTGTCTAAAGGTGAAAAGTGTCTGTAGTTGTGAAGTACCATAAATTATTGGCCAAATGTCAGAGATGGATAATCTTGGTGGTCAAAAGTCACCAAGCAAAAGGTGAAGAAAGCCAGCTATAGTAAGGTTTCCCTGCTCTTCTTTTGCCTGTTGGTGAACACATTATGGGGGAGCTGTACTAAGCAGTGAAAATAGTTGAGAAGTGAGCCAGTGGAGAAGTTGCCCATGGCAACCAATCAGCTGCTCTGTATAATTTTATATTATGCAAATTATAAATGTTACTTCAATGCTGATTGGTTGCCATGGGCAACTTCTCCACTGGCTCACTTCTCCACTCTTTTCACTGGTTAGTACATTTCCCCTATCTCCACCTCCTCCCTAGGTTAATTTCAATAGCAAGTAAGCCGCTGTTTTTGTAGGCATAGTGTGAGTGACAGCCTGGCTTATTTGTCTTTCATGAAATGCGCTGTCTGGATTGGTTAATTCGTACATAGGGGAGGGCCAGTTATTAATTGCGACTCACATGACTGAAATCTCAGCTTTTTACGACCGTTGTAAAGTTCTAGGAGGAGCGTCAGCTTTTAGTAGTGTAGGGGAAGAGAATATTTTAATTCTTAGGGGCTCACTAATGAATGTTTGTTTTAATTAGTGCATGCATACAGCATTGGAAATAGAGTAAAGGGTCCATGGTGCCTACCATTACCACAAACTGCTAACTCAATTTTGAAGCCACGTTCTATTTCATATCCACTAGTACACACTGCCAGTAACAAAGATTGGTTAGGTAAAAACACAACTTGCAAAAATTGTATGCACAATGCCAGAGGCAGAACTGCTATCAGAGTAGGTAGTGCACCTCCAGTCGGGGCCGGAGGTGGAGAATGGGGGGCACCAGTGCATGAGTAGTGAATCCCAAATCTCAGAAGAGGTCCTCGCAAGACAGTGTTCTAGTGGGATTGATCTATGGGACTTGGGGATACCATGTTCCACCCCTGGATAATATAGTAAAAATCTATTTTGTTAATTTTCATGCATTTTAACCTACTGTAATTTGTGCAATACAACATACAGCTTTTAAATATACAATTACTGTATCGATATTGGTGAAATATTATTTTCAGGTTGTGGGAATTAAAGGGCAATTAAGTACATAATACATGTTAAGGCAAAAAGAAGTCAACATTCTTCAAAATTGGGCCATTCAGTAAGTGGCTTACTGACACCTCTAGATACGTCAGTAAAAATCTCTAGCCGGTGAATCTCTGCACACATCACCAGTCTGAGTCACACCTCCTTGTAGGTCAAGGGAAGCTCCACTATTGCTCCAATACTCATAGCATTATCTTTGTGCTTGAAATGCTGAATCTGTTGTCCAAGGGTTATAATTATGGAATAAAGTTTCTTTCATTTAAGAACTTTTGCTTTGGTGTTATCCCAGAGGCCCAATATGGCTGCTTTCAGTTAGCGTTTCGCAAGCACTCTTAGTGGGAGATGTACTAAGCAGTGAAAAGAGTGGAGAAGTGAGCCAGTGGAGAAGTTGCCCATGGCAACCAATCAGCATTGAAGGAACATTTAGAATTTGCATGCCTTAAAATTAGACAGAGCAGCTGATTGGTTGCCATGGCCAACTTCTCCATTGGCTCACTTCTCCACTTTATTCACTGCTTAGTACATCTCCCCTTGGTTTGGTCCACTGCCCATAATCATCATACTGGCTTTATAATGCATACCGGAACATGTACAAACATTCAAAAGTTTGAATGGTTTGCCACCTTGCTTTTGCCTATGTAGCAATTTGTCCCGTATCCCACAGACCTGGATTCATCCATTTGTGAGCATGCAAGAAGGGTTCTGTTGCATTGCTCGTAGACCATGTCTATCCATGGAACTCTTGAAGGAAGGCTGGTGCATTTTGAATGCTTATAATGGACGTACTTGTTGTACAATCATCAGACTCTATTAATCAAGATCAAGATCAGTAAGGGATCCCGGCGGTCAGGAGAGCGATGCCGGGATCCCGACATTCAGAATTTTGGCAGCGAGCGTAGCGTGTCCCCTCGAGGGCTCGCTGCGCTCACCATGCATTAAGGCCTGTGGCTACCATCAGTCGCCACACTATTATATTCCCCCTCGGGTGGTCACGTGGACCATCACCAAAGGGTAAATATTGGGCTTGTGTCGGTATTCCGTCTGCCGGCATTTCTCCCGGTGTCAGGATTCCGGCGTCTGTATCCTGACCACTGGTATCATGACCGCCGGGAAGTTAACTGCATCCCGCAAGTTCATTGCCCTGTCTCTTTGAAAAACATCGAAGTATAGAACAAGTTCCATTATTATGAAAGCCCATTGAATTCCTGCCTGGATGTGTTGTCCCAAAGTAGACAATCTCCTTAAAACAGGAACATTTTACTGTAGATTGAGCAGTGGATCTGTGACTGCTAATATTGAAATACATAAAGGGCAAAACAAATTGAATTTATAGAAATCAGCACAATTTTTTTACAAATAATTTCCTCTAATTTTACCATATCATCTATAGACATTGACATACGGTTGAGTATCCCTTATCCAAAATGCTTGGGACCAGAGGTATTTTGGATATGGGATTTTTCCGTATTTTGGAATAATTGCATACCACAATGAGATATCATGGCAATGGGACCTAAATCTAAGCACAGAATGCTTTTATGTTTCATATACACCTTATACACACAGCCTGAAGGTAATTTTAGCCAATATTTTTTATAACTTTGTGCATTAAACAAATTGTGTCTACAATCACACAATTCATTTATGTTTCATATACACAGTCTGAAGGTCATTTAATACAATATTTTTAATAACTGTGTGTATTAAACAAAGTTTGTGTACATTGAGCCATCAAAAAACAAAAGTTTCACTATCTCACTCTCGCTCAAAAAAGTCCGTATTTCGGAATATTCCGTATTTCGGATATTTGGATATGGGATACTCAACCTGTATATGTATAACAAATAATGAATTGGAAATAAATGAAATTAAATTAATTTAAGGTTGAAGGGGAAAGGTAGGGCCAGACGGGATGGGTTCAGCCCATTAGTGTTCTGCACTAAAGGAAAATTTGTTCTGTAACAAAAATGTTGATTTTTCTTGTATGATTTCCTACGTGGATTGTGATTGAAAGAAATCCACCATTATTTTAGGGCTATTGGACCCTTTTATCCCATTTATTATGAATGTCCAGAAGGGAGACATTCTTCAAATGAAGAGAAGTATTAGAATACGAGGACATCCACTGAAACTGGAGGGAGGGAGGTTCAGGGAAATTTGAGGAAAAATTACTTCACAGAAAAAGTAGTGGACAAGTGGAATAGCCTACCATCAGAGGTGGTAGAGGCTAAGACAGTAGAGCAATTTAAGCATGCATGGGATAGACATAAGGATATCCTTAGAAAGAAATAAGGATCAAATAAGGTTTGAGGTAAAAGTATGGTAAAAAAGGGCAGACTGGATGGGCCAAGTGGTTCTTATCTGCCGTCACATTCTATGTTTCTGTGTTTCTATGTTAAGATTCATTTTCTGCAAATTCTGTATACTTTCAGAATTTTCTATTCCTATAAGCAGACTACGCTGAAAGGTATCAGCTGTCATAATAAAACGTCAGCATATCTGTCTGTGGAGTTTTTTCTATCATGTGTTTTCTACTAGACTACTAGATTACGGATCTCTCTGTACAAAGCCAAGATGTTGATATAACAGTGTGCAAATGATATGCTTATTACTGTAAAAATATCTGAAGAAACAGAGTGACCTTATATACTCTCTAAAATTACCGTCTTCAAATGTTTATGGTAATATGGAAAGCTTATGAAGCCCACATTATGCTTTCCTTCATAAGCATCTTTTATTAAACACGCGGCATGCAGATTAAGGTATTAAAAGTTCATGCCTAGGGCTCCTATAATTTTTAAATGAAAAGAGTCACCCGTGTGACTTGAAATTTGCTTGAGCTGTAGAATCCACCCCTTACGTTCCTTTACATCCCAAATAAGGTAAAATAATTTTTCCAAATTGCTGCATTATTTTGTCCTCAATCATTGTGAACTGACAGATTTTTAGCAAAATTGTTAGCAAAAGAAAAGTGTCAATCTCCCACATACCGATCACTTCCCGAGTCGGCAGCCGGAGGGCTTGACGATGTGTTTCACATTGAATTGCATGATTGTGGCCTCACCCTGAGATGCCATTACCGGCGCCGGAATCCAAAACCGCTGACAATGCCGACAGCCAGAATCCCGGCTAACGGGGGCTATTCCCACGCGTGGGTGTCCATGACACCCCTAGAGTGGGAATAGAACCTGTGGTGAGCGCAGCGAGCCACCGAGCCCGCAAGGGGACTTTTTGCGCTCGTCCCGCTGCCGGCATACTGACGGCCGGGATGCTGTTGTCAGTATACTGAAGGCCAACATCTTGACTGTCGGTATATCATACTGATCCCCTCACCCCACTGTAAGATGCTGCAGATGGTAAGTTTGAACTGTGTGGTTGGAGATGAAATAGCAGCACCATTCCCACACCTCAGACATGGAGTTTTAACAAGTCAGCAAGTATGCTTCAGTCGTGTTATAAAAGGGAATAAGATATAGTAATGATCCCTCAAAACTAATAGTATTGTGCTGTATATGAAATGACAGTGGTGTATTTCCCATTAGGTGTGTGAGGCACCTGCCTAAGGGCGGCAGTTGCTTGGGGGCGGCACATCGGGCTGATGAGGACAGGTGATTCTAATTTTTGTCAGCACAACTTATCTCTTTTTTAATATTTTATTTTGCAACTGACAGCAAATTGGGGTCCAGTAGGTTTGGGCTGTACATGTATCCCCTCAATTCTTCCTCAGTCATCGTCAACTCGGGATAACGAGAAAAGAAAATGAATGACAAAAATGCTTTACTGTTTAATTCTTTTTCATATGTGTATATACACTGCTCAAAAAAATAAAGGGAACACAAAAATAACACATCCTAGATCTGAATGAATGAAATATTCTTATTAAATACTTTGTTCTTTACATAGTTGAATGTGCTGACAACAAAATCACACAAAAATTATCAATGGAAATCAAATTTATTAACCCATGGAGGTCTGGATTTGGAGTCACACTCAAAATTAAAGTGGAAAAACACACTACAGGCTGATCCAACTTTGATGTAATGTCCTTAAAACAAGTCAAAATGAGGCTCAGTAGTGTGTGCGGCCTCCACGTGCCTGTATGACCTCCCTACAACCCACACAAGTGGCTCAGGTAGTGCAGCTCATCCAGGATGACACATCAATGCGAGCTGTGGCAAGAAGGTTTGCTGTGTCTGTCAGCGTAGTGTCCAGAGCATGGAGGCGCTACCAGGAGACAGGCCAGTACATCAGGAGACGTGGAGGAGGCCGTAGGAGGGCAACAACCCAGCAGCAGGACCGCTACCTCCGCCTTTGTGCAAGGAGGAACAGGAGGAGCACTGCCAGAGCCCTGCAAAATGACCTCCAGCAAGCCACAAATGTGCATGTGTCTACTCAAACGATCAGAAACAGACTCCATGAGGGTGGTATGAGGGCCCGACGCCCACAGGTGGGGGTTGTGCTTACAGCCCAACACCGTGCAGGACGTTTGACATTTGCCAGAGAACACCAAGATTGGCATATTCGCCACTGGCGCCCTGTGCTCTTCACAGATAAAAGCAGGTTCTCACTGACCACATGTGACAGACGTGACAGAGTCTGGAGACGCCAAGGAGAACGTTCTGCTGCCTGCAACATCCTCCAGCATGACCGGTTTGGCAGTGGGTCAGTAATGGTGTGGGTGGCATTTCTTTGGGGGGCCGCACAGCCCTCCATGTGCTCACCAGAGGTAGCCTGACTGCCATTAGGTACCGAGATGAGATCCTCAGACCCCTGTGAGACCATATGCTGGTGCGGTTGGCCCTGGGTTCCTCCTAATGCAAGACAATGCTGGACCTCATGTGGCTGGAGTGTGTCAGCAGTTCCTGCAAGACGAAGGCATTGATGCTATGGACTGGCCCGCCCGTTCCCCAAACCTGAATCCAATTGAGCACATCTGGGACATCATGTCTCGCTCCATCCACCAATGCCACGTTGCACCACAGACTGTCCAGGAGTTGGCGGATGCTTTAGTCCAGGTCTGGGAGGAGATCCCTCAGGAAACCATCCGCCACCTCATCAGGAGCATGCCCAGGCGTTGTAGGGAGGTCATACAGGCACGTGGAGGCCACACACACTACTGAGCCTCATTTTGACATGTTTTAAGGACATTACATCAAAGTTGGATCAGCCTGTAGTGTGTTTTTCCACTTTAATTTTGAGTGTGACTCCAAATCCAGACCTCCATGGGTTAATAAATGTGATTTCCATTGATAATTTTTGTGTGATTTTGTTGTCAGCACATTCAACTATGTAAAGAACAAAGTATTTAATAAGAATATTTAATTCATTCAGATCTAGGATGTGTTATTTTAGTGTTCCCTTTAATTTTTTGAGCAGTGTATATATATATATATATATATATATATATATACATACACATTTTTAACATAATATATAAATATATATAAGTCTAAGCTTTCCGTTCCACTGTGTTAGCATGAGCCGGCTGACAAGTCATGCATGTGCAGATCCCTGGAGACACGGGGTCAACCCTTACCACCACTCCAAGCCAGTGTCACAATTATAGAAAATAAGCCTTATCACCAAATATTAGTAAATAGACCCCACGGTCTACTATAGATGGACGGTGTAGCTGAACAGGTGTATTGAATTGTATACAGCCAGTTATACTTTTTGCCTATGAGCAGTGACGGGAGCTATTTATGTACTGAACCAATATATATTAGGTTGTAACCAATCAATTCACTAGGAACCAGTGACATCACTGAGGAACTTTGTGGGACATGTACTAAGCAGTGATAAAAGTGGAGAAGTGAGCCAGTGGAGAAGTTGCCCATGGCAACCAATCAGCATTGACGTAACATTTATAATATGCATACTTTAAAAATATACAGAGAAGCTGATTGGTTGCCATGGGCAGCTTCTCCACTGGCTCACTTCTCCACTTTTATCACTGCTTAGTACATGTCCCCAAAAGTGTCTCTCATCCCTAATGCCTCAGAAATGTCTGGTTCACAGTGAATTTATATATATATATATATATATATATATATATATATTTTTTTTTTATTTTTTTTTTTATTATTATTGTTTTTTTTTACAAATACTGTATAAGACCAGAGCCATCAAGATTTCAAGTGGGCCCAGATGCTGGGGGTCGTGTGGCCACTGGATTGGGCACAATTGTGCCCCCTCATTATGTACATAGAAATGGTGAGTGCCAGGTGTGGTTACATTTGTGCCATTGTAGGGGTGGGGGGAGAGGGATGGTTACACCTACCCTACACTCCCAGGCCACTACAAAGACGCAGGGCCATGTATTTTGTACGTGCTCACCCTCTTTTGCTCATCCCTGGACAGTGGCGTAAGTTCATCCCCGTCGCCCCTGGAGGCAAGTTAGAGTTTGGTGCCCCCACCCCTCGAAAAAAAAAGTGCCAGGACAGAGGTGACAGGGCAAGTATGGAGATGAAAGGGAAAGTCCACTGGGGCCAGGACAGACTAAGACAGAGGTGACAGGGCCAGGACGGAACAGAGGGGAGGTGGGGATGGGTGACAGGACCAGGACAGAGGGGACAGGCAGAGTACAGGGATGACAGGGCCATGACAGAATATAGGGGACAGGAGAGAAGTGTGTCGGGGACAGGACAGAGGTGACAGGGCCAATACAGAGATGACAGGGACAGTCCAGTGGGGAAGAACAAAAATGACAGGACCAAGATAGAGACCCAAGATAGAGGTGATAGGAACAAGAGAGAGGGGATAGGACCAGGACATAGGTGACAGGGCCAGGACAGAGAGGACAGGGGTGACATGGGCAGAACCAGGACAGAGGTACCAGGACAGAACTGAAGGGATAGGAGAAATGGTTAACAGGGCCAGGACAGAGTTGACAGGGACAGGGGTGGCAGGGACTGGACAGAGGGGACAGAACGGAAGGGACAGGAGAGAGGGGAGACAGGGACAGCACAGGGGTGACAGGGATAGGACAGGGGTGACAGGGATAGGACAGGACAGGGGTGACAGGGACAGGAGAGAGGAGAGACAGGGCCAGCACAGGGGTGACAGGGATAGGACAGGGGTGACAGGGATAGGACAGGACAGGGGTGACAGGGACAGGAGAGAGGAGAGACAGGGCCAGCACAGGGGTGACAGGGATAGGACAGGGGTGACAGGGATAGGACAGGACAGTGGTGACAGGGACAGGAGAGAGGAGAGACAGGGCCAGCACAGAGGTGGCAGGGATGGGGTGGGAACAGGGAAGGAGAGAGAGCCAAGCTTAGTCAAAAGGACACTGTAAGCGGTGACAACAGCAGGTGTTCTGTTACATTACCTACTGTACATGAGTAACAGGACAGAGGACACTCAGCCACTTCCCAGCCACGCACCCCATCCCATACCTCTGCCTCTGCGCTCCCCGCGCTGGTCTTCTCTTGTTTCCGCTGGGATCACTTGGTACAGCAGCAGTAGTGGCCGGGAGGGGGCAAAGTGTGCAGGCGGGCAGCTACAGCGCTGGCCGCTGCCCGGCTCGCTGTATGTGCTGTGGCAGTGTGTAAAGGAGCCGCTGTTCCCCAGCACTGGCAGTGCTGAGGCTAGCGTGGGGAACAGCGGGGAAGCCGTGCTGGGTGATGATAGTACGGCGGAGCCTGTTACTAGTCCCTGCACTGTACACGCTGCCTCCACTGACGCCGCTGCCCTCCATCTGGCAGCTGCTGTATCTACTATAGTTAAAAGGGCACAAAACGGCCGGGGAACAATGGATGAAGTGCCCTCTTCAGGGCTGAAGCCCAGCGGCAAAAGACTCCATTGTCTCCGGCAGTTCCGCCCCTGCCCTTGGATAAGACCAAAGGATGTCTGCGTTTAATGCAATGGGTACACTTTAAATGGGACTAAATCCAAAGGAGCATATAGTAGCCCCCTCCTGGCGGGTGAGCCCCTGTGATGTGATTTTCTCTGACATATAATTTATATGTTACAGAAATCTCATTCTGTTTTATGCCTATGATACATACTGAAATGTTTTTTAAATTAAAACAAAAACATGGTTTCTGTGTGGGTCTGTTTTGTTGTCCTGTCTGTTCTTTGGTGCCGCCGCCATTTAAAAATGTAAAGTATTATTTGTCAGTAATAAATTTTACAAAAAATTGAAATGCCAGCACTGTTGTCCGTGTTTTTATTCTTAATGTTAAAGTTATGTATATATAGTTAAGTATTGGTAATATTTAAGGGTAACACGCTGCAAATGAATTTACTACTTTCTCACAGTTACCAGCTGATTTGTCTATTCAAGAGGATGTCACGTTTTTATTTTACGAAGAACTTAGAATGAAATATCTTTTCCTACCTAGAAATGAAAGCCCACAGCGACAATCTTTTTAACGAGCCATAGAAAAAAATGCTGGTTCAACTAGAAAAAGTTCCAGCTCATATTGTTTCTAAAATATTTAATGGAGCGGTTAATGGAAGTTCACTAAAAAACAAATGTACTTAGAGCTGAATCCCACACTCCATACACACTCCAGCAAAACCACTCCTATTCCCATTTATTATGTCTTCCCCTGGGACCTGCATAGGATACCACTCTGGAGTAAAGCCACAGTAAGGCACCATGGTGCCCTGGGCAATATACTGGTTTGGTGTCTGGTGCTCACAGCTATTGGACAGTGATTTTATGGGAATGGGAGTGGCTTTGATGGAGGCCTAGAACTTTGGAGCTCTAGACACCCCCCCCCCCCTCCAGGTGCATGATCACACCTTCTATGATGTGACCACACCCCCTAAAATACCACAGGACTGTCCCTTTTTATATCCGTGTCCTGACACTATATTCATTGTTTTCGGGAATTTAATATATATATTATAATCCACTTTACTGGATTTTATCACACAATGCAGTGCCTATACAGTACCAAAGGTTTGTTTATTTGTCTCTCAGAGACTGGTCATAAACCACATATTTTATCTTATTTTACTTAAGGCATACCTCCTAACATGACCCTTTCCAGGATGGACAAAATGCTGTTCCTAGACTTTCCTCTTATGCCATTTTCAGACATACAGTAAGATCCGGGAATTTCCCTGCTCATACCTGGGTTTTTCACCTCAGCAAAAAACAGGATTTATGGCTGGCTGACCCCTTTCACACTACACCTGAGACTGCAGCAGGACACCTGCACCGTCCAGGCAGACCCGACCGACCAATCAGAGGTTTCTAGATGTACCCTGTTAGTAAAATCCCGGGTCGCACCATTCAGACTTAACCTGGGAAAAACCCTGGTCAATAACCAACCCGGGAACATGTTCCTGTATTGGTGCCTTTCAGACATACGTGAGACCCGGGGTAGTTTGGTCGACCAAAAACCCGGGATTCTCACTATGTCTGAGGGTTTTTAAATGTGATTGACATCAACTGTGGTGAAACACCTTCTCATGAATTAATTAGTTCAACACAGGTGACTGCTATCAAACATTAAGAGGGAAGTCAGGAACAGAGCATTGCTATTATGTAGTGTTAGGACTGCTGACTTCGGAGAAGCCTTGAAAGTGGCTCAGCAGCTTAAACATGTGTTTGCAAACATGTGTAAACTAATTCTCTGATTTTCTATTACCAGATAGGTTCAGGTATGGTTACAGGTCATTTTAGTGTGCTGAAGGTCAATGTAGGGGTGGGATTTGCAACCCCCCCCCTCTCTGTCTGTTTGTCTGTGACCCCTCCCCCTTTCCAGCACCTGATACATAATTATCTCCAGGAATGACCGAGCTACTGCCATTGTTTGTCTGATTGTCCATACCTCTTAAGGGCCCTACACACGCGATATTGATGGACGATATGAACGATATCCAAAAATGAATAATAAATCGTTCATATTGTTCAGTGTGGATGCCTCAACGATGAACAATGCTCGTCCCCGCAGTCGTTTATCGTTGGTCGATCATCGTTTATTCATGCAAGCCAGTTTGGACGATATTGATGTAATATAATGTCATATCGTCCAAATTGGCCATAAAAATCGTTCAGTGTGTATGTAAAAAATCGTGGATGAAAAATCGCGCAACAATAATATCGTTGGTCGTCAAAATCGGCCAGTGCGTAGGGCCCTTTAAACTGAGTTCTACTGAAGAGGGATGGTCAGCTTGTTATACCAGGTGGGAAGTAAGCTGTGTAGAGTAATCCTATTCCTGCGTTCAGGTAAAGATGATCTTGGAACACCCCTAACATTCCTTACATTCTCTACATTTGAGGTCCATGCCATACACCTCTTCCAACCTGTTCATCTTCGAGTAGCTGTCATTTACCGCCCCCCTGGCATGCCCTCCAAATTCCTTGACAACTTTGCTTCCTGGCTTCCTCATTTCCTCTCTTCTGACATTCCCTCCATTATCCTAGGGGATTTCAACATCCGTATAGATAACCCCACAAAATCACCTGCCTCTAAACTCCTTAACCTCACCTCTTCTCTTGGTCTCTCCCAGTGGACCTCTTCCCCCTCCCATGTGAGTGGAAGCTCACTGGATCTGGTCTTCACTCACCGCTGTGATCTTTCTGATTTCTTCAACTCCCTGTTCCCCCTCTCTGACCATCACCTGCTCACTTTTAACCTATCTATCTGCTTCTCCATCTTTACCACCTAAGACTACCATCACAAAGTGTAACATTGAGGCTATTGACACCACTTCCCTATCTTCCCTGTTTGCTATCTTCCCTGTTTGACTCGCTGCTTTCTCCTGTTCTCTCTCTTTCCTGCCCTGAACAAGCTACTTCCCTATACAGTGCATCCCTTACCTCTACTCTTGACTCTGTTGCCCCACCAAGCACTATTCACCCTCGCAGATCGACACCTCAACCCTGGCACACCAAATGCACCAGATATCTGCAAAAATGCTCACGTACCGCTGAGCGACAGTGGTAGAAATCACGCTCTAAGGCCGACTTCCTCCACTACAGATTTATGCTCTCATCCTACTTTGCTGCCCTTACCTACTCTAAACAATCTTACTTCAAAAACCTCATCTCCTCCCAATCCTCAAACCCCCGGCGCCTCATTGCCACTGTCAACTCGCTCCTCTGCCCACCTCGCCTCAACTCCCCTCTTCACTTTCTGGTCTTGACTTTGCCACCTTCTTCACATCCAAAATTGACTCCATTCGTCAGGACATAACATCCCACCAGAACCTGAGCAACCCCCCTCCTCCATTTCCCGACCCCCCCTCTTCTTCCCTCCTACCAACTCTGACATCTTTCTTCCCTGTATCTGGAGAGGAAGTCATGGTCCTCATCCAGTCCTCACCTCCCTCCACATCCCCACTTGACATTATTCCCTCCCACCTTCTCCGCTTCCTCTCTTCTTCTGCCTGTTCCCATCTTGCCCATCTACTCAATCTCTCACTCTCATCAGGCACTGTCCCTTCTGCCTTCAAGCATGCACTTGTCTCCCCTATTCTTAAAAAACCTACCCTTGATCCAACCAACCAATCTCTCCAACTACCGACCCATCTCTCTTCTCCCTTTGCCTCCAGACTCCTTGAGCGTATTGTCTACAACCGCCTCACTGTCTTTCTTTCTTCCTTCCCACTCACTGCTTGACCCTTTCCAGTCTGATTTCCGTACTCAGCACTTCACTGAAACTGGCCTCACGAAAGTCTGCAATGACCTCCTTGCTGCGAAATCCAGGGGCCACTACTCTCTGCTTATTCTCCTTGACCTCTCTGCTGCTTTTGACACTGTAGACCACGCTCTCCTCCTACAAATCCTTTACTCCCTTTTTTTGCGTGATACTGCTCTCTCCTGGCTGTCTTCCTACCTTTCTGACCGTTACTTCTCTGTCTCCTATCATGACTCCACCTCCACCCCACTTCCTCTACCAGTAGGTGTCCCCCAAGGCTCTGTTCTTGGGCCTCTCATTTTCTCTCTCTACACATCCTCATTAGGCGAGCTCATGAGCTCTTTTGATTCAAAATATTATCTCTACGCTGACAATACTCACATCTACCTTTCCTCCCCTGACCTCTCCCCTGCTCTCCTCACTCGTATCTCCAACTGTCTCTCTGCTATCTCCTCCTGGATGTCCCAGCGCTTTCTTAAACTTAACATTTCTAAGACTGAGCTGATCATCTTCCCTCCTTCCTGCATAACCTCACCTCCCACAATTTCATTATCCATTGATGGCACAACTATCTCCTCTAGCCCCCAAGTGCGATGTCTTGGAATAATCCTCTCCTTCAAACCACACATTCAGTACCTCTCACAGACTTGCCATTCTCATCTCAAAAACATCTCCAGGATCAGACCCTTTCTCACCCAGTACGCTACTAAGACCCTCATCCACTCACTAGTCATCTCCAGATTGGACTACTGCAATCTCCTCCTATCTGGACTCCCTCAAAAATGCCTCTCTCCACTCCAGTCTATCCTCAATGCTGTGGCCCATCTCATCTTCCTCACCAAACGTACTACATCCACATCCCCTCTCTTGCAGGACCTTCACTGGCTACCCTTCCCATTCTGAATCCAATTCAAGCTTCTCACACTCACCTACAAAGCCCTCACCCACTCTTCTCCCTCTTACATCTCTGACCTTATCTCTCTTTACATTCCCACCCGTCCTCTTCTCTCCGCTAATGCACACCGTCTCTCCTGCCTACTGATTACCTCCTCCCACTCCTACCTACAAGATTTTGCACGTGCTGCTCCCTATCTCTGGAATGCTCTACCTCTCCTTATCCGACTCTCCACCTCTCTACGAAACTTTAAACGGGCTCTCAAGACCCACCTCTTCACCAAACCCAGCCAACTCTCCTCCTAACCCTCTTGTCTATGCTCACTGTCTACCCCTTCTGTATCACCCCGGTCTGTTAGCACCTCACCTTTTAGATTGTTAGCTCACAAGAGCAGGGACTTCTTTCCTCATGTGCCTTTCCTTTTCTTACTTACACTTATACTCCTTACTCCCTTTGATGGCACCTAACCCCGGGTTTTCTATACCTGTCCTATATTGTCTTGAACTGTAAGTGCTGTTTTCTTGTTTGCTCATTTGATTATGTACTGTGTAATGGGCGCTGCGGATCCCTTGTGGCGCCATATAAATAAAGGATAATACAGGTTGAGTATCCCTTATCCAAAATGCTTGGGACCAGAGGTATTTTGGATATCGGATTTTTCCGTATTTTGGAATAATTGCATACCATAATTAGATATCTTGGTGATGGGACCTAAGTCTAAGCACAGAATGCATTTATGTTTCATATACACCTTATACACACAGCCTGAAGGTAATTTTAGACAATATTTTTTAGAACTTTGTGCATGAATCAAAGTGTGTGTACATTCACACAATTCATTTATGTTTCATATACACCTTATACACACAGCCTGAAGGTCATTTAATACAATATTATTAATAACTTTGTATATTAAACAAAGTTTGTGTATATTGAGCCATCAAAAAACAAAGGTTTCACTATCTCACTCTCACTCAAAAAAGTCCGTATTTCGGAATATTCCGTATTTCGGAATATTTGGATATGGGATACTCAACCTGTAATAATAATAATAATAATAATAATTGCTACACGAGTTGCAGGTTATATTAAGGAACGTGTCAATTGCTAGTGATTATTAGTGATCCAGCTGCACTGAAGCAGATAAATGAGCTATAAACAAGATTGAAAAATAATGACTCAAGAATAGAATGAATTATACATATACATTATTCACATATTACAAATGAAAATGGGGGTAGAGATCCCTAGGTCTCTGCTTTCACTCTAACTACAGTATCACCTGGATGCCCCTCCACTGTGTCTCTTTAGTAGGACTGGTAAATCTTCCCCTAATGCTACCAGCCTTTTACCCATTACACCATTGTTCAGAACCAGGCTCAGGTACGGGAAGATTTGTCATATAATTTAGTTTAAATATGTAGCATTTTAGGAGCATTTAAAAATACATTTACATATGTCCTAACTTCACAAATGAGAGAACTTTTATATATGTCAGTATAAGTATGTAACACATTTCTGGCTGAGAAACAATGCCATTTGTTTTCAAGTGAATAATTTCATTCATGGAATCTGACCTTAGACCTGTGTGATGATGAAAGCCAGGGGAGACGGATATCTGTGTGCTGATTGGCTGCACATATTTTACATAAGTACCCAAATTTTTTTGTTGTTCGCTAATAATTAGTTAATGGCTTACACTGCGAATATGAGGAGAGGTTGGAGGAAAAATAACAACAAAATGGTGCTTGGTGTTTTTAATTATAGATTAAATAGATAAAAAATAGATAAAAAAAATAGGGGGGATGTGGTCATGCTGAGTTGGGGTCTTGCCGTGTCCACCGGTGGGGTGCTTAGCGATTACACTTGACATTTCATGTATGCCAGTGGCTTGTGGACGTGGTGCCCTCTCATGGTTGGCAGGAACTTACCCCCCAACTGGGAATACGGACAAATGTACACACTCCTGACATAGTGTGACAGTCCCTACAAAATGTGACTATATCAAGACAGTTGGGGTATGAGGGATGAATGTCATACCCCCTGTCACGATTCGTGGTTCTCGAAAGTGGTTTGTTCCTAAATCGGCAAAGTTTCACCAGAATGGTCTGGAATTTGAGCATAGCAAAGGAGTTTATATGATCTCAAATACACATGTCTATCTACCAGAGGCGTCACTCACCTCCTTAACACCCGGTGCGGCGGCGGAAAAAGGGGGCGGGCTGCGTGGGAATGGGTGGGACTTAATTAGAGGGGCGGTCCTTCGCGGTGGCACACGTTTTTAGCCCATTGAAATATCGAAAAGGGGGTGGGGCTTTGCGGGAAGGGGCGGGGTATCGCATCCCGACACCCGTTTTTTTTGTCACTTGGAGGGTGTGGGAGGTGAGGGCTGACTTCCGGGGAGTGCTGTCCCTGCAGTGCTGGCTCCTACACAGTGACAGTAGCCGAGTGCTGCACATAATATAACAGTGCAGCACTCGGCTCCTGTCACTGTGCAGGAACCGGCATTTTGGTGTCACGCCTCGGCGTGTGACACCCAGGAGCAGGCCGCACCCGCCTTGTGACGCCACTGCTATCTACATGGTGAAAGGTGTAAAAAGGTGCCAAAAATTGTGCAAATAAGTAAATAAAAGAAAAAATGTTACCCAACACAAAGGGGTATATTTACTAAGGTGTGAGCTTCTTTAGAAGTGGAGATTTTTCCCATAACAACCAATCAGATTCCACTTAATATTTGTCTAGCTGCTTCTAGAAGATACTGTAATTACTATAATCTGATCGGTTGCTATGGGCAACATCTTCACTTCTAAAAAACTCACACCTTGGTAAATGTACCCCAAAGTGTACTTGTCATAGATCTCAAACATGTCTGGAAGACCATTCGGATAACTGGTGGGGGAAAGTTATCAATACTGGTGCAAAGATCCTGGAAGAAGGTTTGTATTTAATGATTAGTGCTGCCATAGGTTCTGTGATTGGGTGCTAGACTAGTAACCATGCCCTGCAGTGCTAACCTTACATTATCTATCACTGGGATTAATAGGTCTATGGTAAAAGCCACATGGGAAGAAAGTCAGCATAAATTATTTGGTAACGTGGAAGAGAAACAACTACTAGGTGTAGTATTTTAAATACTAAGGTGCAACTCATCACATCAATGAATAACACAGAAAAAGTGATATGTTGGTACCAGAGATAAAAGTCGGTAGGCTTATCTGTGATCTGTGTGTCTCTGTAGTGCTCAGCAGCTGCTGGCATTGGTCCGTGGAATCATATCCGTTAAATCCATATAGAAGAGGAAAATACGAATAGTGCAATAACGTCTGAAAAGTTATTGTGGCGCAAAGACAATAGGGAATTAAAAAGGCATATATAATAGAAGATAAAAACAAGCTTATCTTTAAAGACCCCAATAGGGTGTCTGAAGATAACCAGTATTAAAAGACATCCTGTAGTACTTCAGCGCGTTTCGTCACTGAAGGACTTCATCAGGATGCAAAACGATGCTGAGTTGGATGGAAATGGAACGCTGTGCTCCCGCATTGAGCGCATGAAAGCAAATGCGTATATTTGCTCGTATGCATCTTGTGCTGAGTTGTCCGTCACCTGTGCACTTGGTTTTCTACTCAGTATCATCCTCAGTGGTACAACAGATACAAATGAAAACATGCGTAGTTAGGTTTGCATCTAGCACTGCGTAGGCCAGCTTCACTGGTAAGTGTAGTAGCGATTGCAAAGCCTGCTACTCTGCATCACCCATACCTGAGTACACACGGTTGCAGAGCATGTTCAGCACAAAAGCACACAAGATGTGCTCCGCACACATCACCATGCCCTTTGTCTCCAGTTTCTGGCTGTCTTGTGGCTGTATGCCTGTGTTGGAAACACAGCTCTGGCTATCAGCCTATGCAATTTATACTGACAGTATTTGAACAAGTACAGGATAATGAAGAGAATGCAAGAAAGCATCTGACATTGGTGCTTTGTTAGAGGAAACTCAATTAGTTTCCACAATGCAAGTATAAGAGCTTGCAGCCGACACGTCACTTATGTCTATATGTATTTCAGTAAATAAACACAGTGATTGTGTTCTGTATACCTCTGTGTGCAGCCGTCTGTGCCGTTGCTCATGTACAAAGCATCTGAGCTGCTCTGAGCCCCTCCTGTGCTGTTGCACTGGGATTAATTGGCGAGGGGGGGGCGGTGCTTTGTTTGGCCAAGACATTTGTTTCCACTGGAGCCAGATAAACATTCATTCCGAACCCCCTGTGGGCGTATGCAGTACACTTAATGTGTCAGTGATGAAATGGGCACAGGATTGCAGCAATTATACAATTAATGAGATAAAAAATCCTTCCTCGCATCCATTTGTTTTCATTCAACCTCTTTTAATTAAAGATAAAATGTATTTTTTTTTAAAGTGCTTGGAAGGAGATCTCAGTTATCTCATCACTTTCTTTATTTTTATGGCTTATCCTCATCCATACCCAAAAAATCCCATAGAAAACCCAACTTTTATTACTAATTAATTTCCTTATCCAATTTTTTTTTTTTGTAAGTATTATTATCTTTCTGCATCAACCTATGGTTTTATTTAGGCCACTGCTATCACACTCCTTTATGATCAGTTGAGATCCACAGCATTAACACTGGGTATTTGTACGGTGGGGTTTACAACAATGGGTCATTAATACCCCTTTTACATCACCAGCATATAACATGGGTTATTGCACATGAAGGTGCATAACCCAAGTTACGGCGTGGTATAAAAGGGCTGGGTTTGAATAATCCGGGTCGAGTGACCCGGTATTTAAACGCGGGTAGTTTGCAGGGTTGAACACGCGTTCAACCCGGTAAACTGTGCAGTGTAAAAAGAAGCCGGCTTCCCGTTTACAGTGAATGTACGGGTTTCGCTTGGAGATCATGTGATCACCAAGCGCCGCCCCCGCCGCGTCACAAGCAACGTCACCAACCCGGCAATGTGCCTGGCTGGTGACTGCAGTGGGAAAGAGGGCTGACGCGGGTCGCAGCCAGGTAACACCCGGGTCAGGCTCCCGGCTGCGACCTGCGATTTTGGGCTAAAAGCGTTATTACTGAGGACAATGGCTCCTGTGGGCACAAGCCCTATAGCTGTCAAAATTAGATCAACAGGCTTGGATATCTCCATATGGAGATGGTCTCGGGTTCCCGGCACTTGGGATGTAGGCGGTCAGAAGACCAACATTCGTATCCTGATGCCCAGTATCCCAACACCTTTTACTTAAGCATGCTAACCCTCGCCCCCACCCCCCTAACCCTCCCTACCTGCACCCTAACCCTAACTCTCCCCCCTTAGGGCCTAACCCTCCCTCTGCAGCCTAACCTTAAAGCTGGGTACACACTAGACTACATTTTAAACAATATTGCCGATGATGACCATTCGTAACAATAAATTTGTCATATCGTCCAGTGTGTATGCACTAAACAAAAAGCAGAATCTGCAATCCCCTCTGTAGCATGCTGGCGGGCCGACCAGCGTAGGGCAAGGCCGCCCAGCATGCAAACTCCCGCCCCGCGGCTACGACCACAATCCGATTGTGATGTGATCCCAATCGGATTGCGGTTGCAACAATTGTGGACGATCCCCTGCAGCCGTAGCTAGGCTGCGCATGCAGACGCTCCGCCGCCATTTTTCCCATCGGAGCGGTTGCGTGTGATGTCACTCACACCTGCCCTCAGGGGATGCAATCACACTTTGTATGCACGCGCACAGTGGCCACGGCGCATGAGCAGAATAGCAAAAAGCGCTCAGATGTGATTTCTGCTGTTGCATTGTGAGTTGATTAACCCCCTGTATCGTTAATGATGCACACTCCCGTGGGTCGCTAGCGAGGTCCTCTGGCGTCTGTACATGCAGCTCAATTTCGATAATGTTGTTGAAGACTAGGTGCATATCATCCAGCGTGTACGCTACAAACGACGAACAACATGTTAAATTAGGCTGAAAACCAACAATTTGGTCATATCGGACGACTCCTGTATATCATTGGTCATTTGTAAAATCGCTCAGTGTGTACGCAGTATATAATTTGTCTAGGACTCTGGGAAGTTCAAGGGAAATCGTCAGCCGATATCGTTCATGGTGCATGTCGCCTAGTGTGTAATTCTCTCCCCCCTTATTGCCTAACCCTAGGCCTGCAACAGCGATCCGGTACACAGTTAAAATGTCTCCGGCATCTAAGGGCAGTGCGGACGGTGTAATGGTTAGCATTACTGCCTCACAGCACTGAGGTCATGGGTTCAATTCCCACCATGGCCCTATCTGTGTGGAGTTTGTATAATCTCCCCGTACTTGCATGGGTTTCCTCCGGGTACTCCGGTTTCCTCCCACAATCCTAAAAAAATACTGGTAGGTTAATTGGTTCCCAACAAAAATTAACCCTAACGTGAATGTGTGTGTGTGTACATGTGGTAGGGGATATAGATTGTAAGCTCCACTGGGGCAGGGACTGATATGAATGGCCAAATATTCTCTGTAAAGCGCTGCGGAATATGTGTGCGCTATATAAATAACTGGTAATAATAAATAAATCTTTGTGGTTGAGCGTCTCAATACAAATCCCGGAGGCTGCGAAATTTGCAGTCGCATTCTTAGCTGCGGTGTCATTAGTGTATTTTTCTAAATCAGACCCAATGTCCTAATTATTGCCTAATGTCCTCTATTTCACTAAGTGCATCTGGTCACCCTACTTGGGTGGAGTATTTCTAACCCAAACATTGGTAGTTTTTGGCTTAAACGTCAATGACGTGATGAATAAAAAAAAAAAGATGTAATGATTTTATTCTCGTGCTTTACTCATTTTATGCAGTGTTGTCCGTTAAAGGTACATTAACAGCAATGCACGAACATGGGGGGCCGTGTACACAAGAATTTACAATTTGACAAAAATAGCAATTTGTTAATTTGTGAATTGAAATGCTGACAATCTGTTCAAATGACTCTGAAACCTCAATCATCTGAAATAATGACATAAGGCTGGATATGAAAAACACATGGATAATAGCAATACATGGTAATTCAGAAAGGTTAGAAAGAAACTAAAGCTCAAAATTCAGGAAATCTGGGGTTTTGTTTCCTGAAAAATGTGAATTTTTCAAGCAACTTCATAGTTCACTGCAGCGCGAGTAACAGAGGCTTCATTGTAACAGGATACTGGACTTCTTTTTATTAAAGTGTCTAGGTGAACTCTGGTCAAAACTATACTTATCATGGACGTTTGCATAGTTCTACTTTTTATTTTTTACAGTATAATGAATTGTTACTTTCCCCCTCATTTGAACTTTTTGTAGTCTTTGTTAAATGAGGCAACCGAGTACTATGTAGAAATAATTTAGCATCAATCTACTGTAAAAGCCCTTAAATCTGTTTATGCTGAAAGGTAGTTTATACCCTTCAGGACCAGACTCATTTCTCACTGTTACTTTTATTATTCATTTTTAATTAGTTACATTTGTGGATAAGGCATTCACAGATTTGTATATATTTTAGATTTATACAGTTATGATCAAGATTACTGGCCCCCTTGAATTTTAAGTACAACCTGTGTAATATCTTCAGAAATAAATTAAAATGTTCCAACTTTGTATCATCAGAATTAGGGGCACAATTCCTTAATATTTGCCAAAAGAACTTTTGTCCAGAAGGATTGTGGTTTCTCTAGGTACATTTTTACGAAGCTCAGTCGTTCCCTTTTATGTCTTTTTTCCCCCCAGCAGTGGGGTCCTCCTTGGCCTTGATCCATGAAGCCAGTCTAGTTTATCATGCTGTGTATGGTACAGGTTGAAACCATCACTCCAGATTGTTCCAGGTCAGTTTTCAGCTCTTTCGATATTTATTTGTGGTGTTTTTTTAACAGTTTGTACCAACCTTCGAAGAGTACTCTCATTAATCTTCCTCTTTCTCCCACGTCTTGGGAGGTTCTTCACAGTTCCATGATTATCAGACTTCTTAATAACATTGCACCCTGGTGAAACAGGAATGGCCAACATCTTTGGAGATGGCCTTGTACCCTTTAGAGGTCTTGTGTTTGGTGATAATAGCACTTCTGATGCTTCAGACGGGTGTGATATGGGATACCGGTATTTGAAATGCCAGCAGTCATAAGATCGACACTGGCATCCCAATGCTCAACATCCCGACAGGGGTCAGGTAAGTATGCTTACCGTATCCCCCCCCCCCAACCCTCCCTTCCTGCAGCCTAATCCTAACCCCCTCCCGCCCCCTAACCCTTCCCATTTGTGCCTAAACCTAACCATCCCTCCCCGCAGCCTAAACCCTCCTCTCTGCAGCCTAACCCTAACCCTACCTTTCCCGCAGCCTAAACCTATGTATTTTTGCGTGAAAAATGGGTGTTTACCCACCAAAAGCTGTCATTCATTGATTAATTGATGCTGACGCGATGACTGAAAACACCCATTTGTGGTGTCCACAGCTCAACTAATGTGTGCATGTGCAAAGCTTTGACTATTTCTGTGCACAATATAATAGTTGATGGTTATACCATCTAATGGTTTTGATGGCCAGTAGCCTTTGGATTATTTTATTTGATGTTGGAAGCCCAGCATTCTTCCAGTGTTCCTCCCTATGTTGTATTTTTAGTCCCCTTGTGACCAATCAAAGAATTTCTCCGCCTATATAAACCTCCTAGTATCGCACTATCTTTGTGAAACAGGTTACTTAGAAGTGTAAAGTGAATAAACATTTCCTTGCTGTTTCCTGACAGCGCCTTGTATCCTGACCTCGGCCTATTTTTGTCTGTGCTTCGCTGCTGTCTGCCTGTGACCTCTCTTGTACTTCCCTTTTGATTTGGAAGTTTGCTGGGGCTAGGCAGTGGTGACAAAATAGAATGGAGGGTTGGGGCTCAGGCCCCATTCTTGTCCCCATCTGAGTATCAGGTTGTAGGCACGGAAAGCACACTGTTGGTCTACGCAGTCCCAGTCCCCCTAGTTGTGCGCACAGCTGTTGCTTTTGCAGAAGCTTTCATTATTTGGGGATGGGTGACAATAAGGATTATGAAGTGCAGATTGTGATTTAATGGTTACCTTGCTGCCTCACAGCACTGAGGTCCTTGGTTCAGATCCCGCCATTGCCGTATCTGTGCAGAGTTTATATATTCTCCCCATGCTTGCTTGGCTGGGTGCTCTGGTTTCCTCCCACTAGCCAAAAATGTGGCGGTATGTTATAATTGGCTGCTGGCACAAAATTAACCATGGTGAGTACATGTGGCAGGGAATATAGATTGTAAGCTCCCTGGGACAGGGACTGATGTGAATGACTAAATATTCTCCGTGAAATGCTGCGGAATATGTGTGCGCTATATAAATAACTATTAAAAAATCCTATAATTTGCACATTGTGTGTGTTTTATAATTTATTATACTTTTTTCTGTATTTTAATTGGGTGAGTCCCATCTGATCTAGTAAGGTTTCTTCAGTGGCGTATCTATAATGGGTGCAAGGTGTCTGATACACACAGGCCCCTGGGTCCAGGGGGCCCACACCGCACATCTTGCACCCATTTCTTCAATACTTACCTCTCCTGCGTTCCACGTTGGCAGCGGCAGCGCTGTATACGTCGACCGGAAAAATGGTGTGGCTGCCATTTTCCCAGTGTTTTGCACATGCGCAGTGGAGAAATCACCGGGAAAATGGCTGTTGCAGCATTTTCCTGGAGATCTGCACACGTGCAGTACTCTCTGGCACATTGCCAGAGTCTACTAGTGCTCAGCGCTGCTGGCAAGGCTGTAGAGACGGTATCCGGTCTTTTGGTCGACAGCACTTAGGTCGACCACTATTGGTCGATATGCATTAGATCGACATGGTCAATAGGTTGACATGGTCACTAGGTCGACATGGAAAAGGTTGACACATGAAAAGGTCGACATGAGTTTTTCTCAGTTTTTTTACTTTTTCATACTTTACGATCCACGTGGACTACAATTGGGAATAGTAACCTGTGCCCGAAGTGAGCCATGCGAGGGGACAAGGTGCACTAATTGGGGTTCCCGGTCACTTTACGAAGAAAACAACATCAAAAATATCTAAAAAACTCACGTCAACTTTTTTTCCATGTCGACCTATTTCAGGTGCCAACCTAGTCACTGTCGACCAATAGCGGTCAACCTAATGACTGTCGACCTAGTTACTGTCGACCCTATGATCCACACCCCTAGAGATGAGGGGGTTCGGATAGAGACTGTACACAGGCCCCCTCTGCTCTTAATATGCCCCTGGGTTTATTAATATAGACTCTTCCACTTGGATTTCTTTTTGAAAGCCTCAGCTAGATGTGTCATCGCTTGGAAAGTGATAAACTGGAGAGTGAAAAAGCACCAGCCAATCAGGTCCTAACTGCCATGTTACAGGCTGTGTTTGAAAAATAGCAGTTAAGAGCTGATTGGCTGGTGCTTTTTCACTCTCCATTTTATCACTTTCCAAGCGATGATGCATCTAGCCCCCTATCTGGCTAGGGGCACTTATCCAAGGATCCCAATAATGATGTGGTTAAAACGTTGTCAGTATCCGTAGCTGTTGTGGGGAACAGCAGAGGCTGCCTCTTTAAATGAAGGAGTGAAGTGACTTGCAGGTACTTTAGGAGAAGTTTTGGAAATTCCACACCCATTACTACATTTCCTTCCCAAAACAGTCATGTCTTTATAGCTAGCATTCCATGCTCAATGACGATGTGTTTGCTCTCAGTACTGGTTGATATTTATGGTCCTTTTCTCAGTGCTGAGTTGGGCAACGTATGTGAAAAAAAAAAAAAAAATGTTTTTCAGACACAATCGGAATTATTTATGAATGGACAGTGGTGAGCAAAAGCCGCATTGAGTTCATTTAGCTGCTTTTGTACTCGTTGAGAATGTTTTACGATGCCCAATAAAGAAGCAGTGTGTCTACAAGTTATTGTGAAATGGTTAACTCTTATTCTGACATTTCTCAACCAATCGGCTCCTTCCTTGGATATATATTTGTTAGTGCTGCGCTGCCCATGGCCTCATTATATAACAGTGTTCTCTGCTTTTCTTATACTTTTTATTATTATGCCCACAGATTTGAAGTATTTTGTGATGGAGTAAATGGTCTGGCTGATGGGCAAATTTGGGAGGATTAAGGACTTTTTTTAAGAGATATTCACAATTGTACATTATCTTAGGTGCCAGATCCAATAAATACACTTTTTTTGATGGGATATCAAAATGAGCTTCATGGGGTTAATAATATACAGTATACTTAAAAGCAACTCTAATTTTCCCAAATCTTATATCTAAAGCAAACCAAAGGTCCAAGTTCTTATACCAGACTGTACCTGCCCAACTGGACTGATTTGGCAAGACATCTTTGATTAGCAGACCTCAAAGGGGGCAAATTTCACCCAGAATTGGATGGTTTTAGGGCTGTTCTGAACAGGGTTTGGATGAAGGTGTTTTTATCTAATTATGTTTTAAATGGCAAATGTTAATAAGAGTAATGCACTATTCTCTTGTCATTATATTATATTGTGTACGAATAGGGTAATTCAAGTTTAGTATTTACTGCTGACACTGTCGTGTTGCATCTCTACGTTGTTGTTTTTTAAATTATTTTTGTTGTTATTATTACATTTGTTGCGCTGATGCCTCCAGTTCTAAATCAGGCCCATTTGGTACCATTCTTTATCAAATATGTTGATATAGATTGAGGAGAATGGAAATATAACAAAGCCCATTACAATCAAACTCAGTATATATGAGATGATGGGGGTTATAGTGCCCTTGGTCCACTGTCACAGTATGGTCCATACAATGCTTACCTGCACCAACCGTGAAGATAAAAGTGTCTCTGGAAAGTATATATAAGCGTGGGAACTGTGCCTAGGGGAGTGCATTTTGTATATGGGTTCAGGATGTACTGTGCACATGGAGGGACACACATTGCACACCTTGTACCCATTAGTTAGCTCCTGTTTGTCCTGCAGCGCCAGTGCCATTTTCTTGAAGATAATGCCGGGTTATTGCACAAGACTCACAGTGCCAGGACTTTTGTGCTGAACTGCCCATTTTTTCTCTCAGAAGAGAGGGTGCCCACGGATATCTGTACACTGGCCCCGCAAATCTTACAACGCCCCTGAAACCTGCTGTACAATGTATACAGTCGCATGGGCAATTACAGCAAAACAGAACATTTATATAACAGGTTTAGGTAACAGTCTGACACTGTTATCAGACAGTTTACTGAACACATAAGGTGAGATTCAATTAGTCTAATATACTGGGAGTTGTCTGGGCAGGATGACATCACTCTGTTCTGCCCACACCAATCTGAGTGATGTACTGTACTAAGCCTTGCAGAGTGTTAAGGTGGAGAGAGATAAAGTACCAACCAATCAGCTCCTGTCTTGTTACAGGCTGTGTTTGAGAAATGACAGGAGCTGATTGGTTTTTACTTTATTTCTCTCCGCTTTTCACTCTCCTAGGCACAGTACATCTGCCCCACAAATGTGCAAGGTGTTCCCCACCAACGGAACCTTGCACATACTTGTAGTTGTAGTTGCCTCATAGTGTGAGATGAGCAGCAACATCCACACTATGGCAGAGATTTATAAAATCTTTTAATGCAGACAAGTGGAAAAGTTGCCCATAGTCACCGAGCAACCAATCAGATTCTAGCTATCATTTTATTGAATGATAAATGATGCTGTAACTAGAATTTGATTGGTTGATAAATATCCCCCTTGACCCAGAAGGTATCCTCGCTTCCAAGTGATCTCTGCTATGTTCGCGACGCATCATTCTCCCCCCACATGCATGTACTGTCTGTCTGAGAGCTGTGGACTTATTACACATTATTAGGAAATGAACAAGTGCCACCAATGTCGAATAGTAATCAGAGGTCAGACTGCACCATTTTCAGATTGCTATACTGTATTACACAAATGGTGGGGGCCCCAGGGGAAATGGGCCCATCTTGAATATTAGTCTGGGAACTGCAGTGAGTTATGATATAACCCCACTCAGAGCCGGCCCTAACCAATATGATGCATTAGGCAAGATTTTGGCTGGTGCCCCCTAGCACCACCGCTAGTTCTGCAGGAGATGCCTGGCATGAGTCAGCTGGCAGCACTGCTAACGTCGAGTGCCTTTTGTTTATGAAAATGCATCATATTATTTGCATTACTATGTGGCTAGGATGCACAAGCAGCTTCTGCTGAGACTGTGTGCGACTGTGGCTGTATCTGCATACGAAATGCTACATTACAGTGATTTCCAGGAATACACTGCAACGTAGCATTTCGTATGCAGATACAGCCACAGTCACACACAGAATATAGGCATGCAGCATATCATTTTAATCAGCAGAAGCTGCTGGTGCCCCTAGGCATACCAAATGCCCTAGGCATTTGCCTAGTTTGCCTATGCCTAAGGCCGACTCTGACCCCACTTCCAATAGGAACAGTATATAATATTTTCTGGGGGAGAATACTATGTTTGAAAATAATAAAGTAAATTATTTTGCCACTATGATGAATTGAATTTATAGCCTTGTGTATGCCTAAAATTTCTGCTATTTGCATTGCTATTCAGCCTTCTGTGCTTTTCAGCCATATATGTATATGCCCCAATAAAGTCATTTTGTTTCTGACACCCTGGGATAGAACACAAAGCTGATCTCTGGTTACAGTTTTATCCAATACAGAGAGCATAAGTGAGTGTTTCCGTATCCCAGGGTAACGGAAATAAACAACTCTGAATATTAATATAAACACATGGCTAAGAAGCACAGAAGAAAACTGGAAGGATAAAGAAATGTATTTAGTAAAAGTAGCAGCCAGGAGGGCGTCTATTAGTCAACGAATGAAAGTCATCTGGATGAGGACAGCCCCTGTAAAAATGTTGTGGTTTGCTAAATATAAGAAGGTTTATTATTTTAACGGTAAACTAAGGATAATGTTTTGTTCATTCATTTGTGGTTTACATATCACTTCTTGCAAGCGTACACTCCCTTCCTTGCACCATCCTGTATGATCACCACACTTTGCTTCACAATCAGTGGCATTTATCCACCTCCTCACAATTATAAACGCAAGATTATATTTAAGAGACAAATACACAAGAATGTGTGTAGGAAGACAATTTGTGGTCATAGGTTCCTTCATAATTTGGCACAGCTGTTGTTCTTAATATTCAGTAAATGTACTAATCACTGCCAAATAATTTCTAATGTAACGTAATAGGTCATGCTGGCCTTGTATGAAATTCAGCTATATAAATAAACTTTGTTTTTATATTGTGTTTTATATTACACAACATTTACTTGAACTTTTCTTCTTCTTTTTATTATCAATAGCAGCAGCATTATAATACACAAGTGATGTATATAGGAGGTCATTCCGAGTTGTTCGCTCGCAAGGCGATTTTAGCAGAGTTGCTCACGCTAAGCCGCCGCCTACTGGGAGTGAATCTTAGCATCTTAAAATTGCGAACGACGTATTCGCAATTTTGCGATTACAAACTTCTTAGCAGTTTCAGAGTAGCTTCAGACTTACTCGGCATCTGCGATCAGTTCAGTGCTTGTCGTTCCTGGTTTGACGTCACAAACACACCCAGCGTTCGCCCAGACACTCCTCCGTTTCTCCAGCCACACCCGCGTTTTTTCCGGAAACGGTAGCGTTTTTTCCCACACGCCCATAAAACGGCCTGTTTCCGCCCAGTAACACCCTTTTCCTGTCAATCACACTACGATCGCCTGAGCGAAGAAAAAGCCGTGAGTAAAAATCCAAACTTCATAGCAAATTTACTTGGCGCAGTCGCAGTGCGGACATTGCGCATGCGCACTAAGCGGAAAAACGCTGCGATGCGAAGAAATTTTCCGAGCGAACGACTCGGAATGACCTCCATAATGTATACGATAAATTTCCTCCAATGTAACGTCTAATCGCAATATTATTTTACAGCAAGGGATGCATTATTCAATATAACATCTTTCCTCAGTTCTTATTCATCAACACATAAAGGGGAGTGGCTTTATGATAATGTGGGTGTGGTTATGCAGAACTGCTCGTTTTTTGGACAGATCATTAGAGGGGCTTATTTGTGCCTCAGTTTTTGCTTTTAAACAGTTGAAAGATACGGCCTGCATAATCAGGGGTGCTGAAGGGGGAGGGGTGGCTTACAGTAATTACCCAGAACATCTATAATCATCAAGTGTGTTTTATCTCTCTAAGCTATAACAGTGGCATATCTGTTATGGGTGCAGGGTGTGCGGCGCACTTGGGCCTCTGAGTCCGTGGGGCCCACACCTGGCACCCATTTTTTCCATACAGTACCTTCCTCTCCAGAGTCCTATCAGCGCTGCAGCATCAGCAAGTTGTACTGCATCCAGTAGCGGATCTTGCCACGGGCAAGCAGGACTTTTGCCCGAGGCGCCGCCTTCCGGAGGGCGCCGCACCATGGCGAGATCCGCTGCTGCTGTGGTGCCCCCCGCTGCCGTGGCCCGCTGTCCCGCTGTCCGTTGTGAAGGGAAACTAGACGCGTAGGCTGCCCGCTGTGAAGGGAAACTAGACGCTACGTGTCTAATTTCCCTTCCTGGAGAGGACCTTCACTGTAATGATGTGCGGTGCGCGTTGACGTCATCGCGCACCGCACAGTAAAGGTCCTCTCCACGAAGGGAACTAGACGCTTAGCGTCTAGTTTACCTTCGTGGAGAGGACCTTTGCTGTGCGGTGCGCGATGACGTCATCGCGCACCGCACATCCTACAACAGTACAGGGGGCGTAACTGACCACGCCCCCTGTATGAAGCCACGCCCCTAATGCCGCCCGGGGCGCCAGAAGACCCGGAACCGACCCTGACTGCATCTGCTGATTATCTCAAATGAATACCATGATTGCATAGTTTAGGTACATTAAGAAAGAGTTTTGTTTTTTTTTGTTTGTTTTTTAACTCTGTAAAGATCTAGTTGGCTGCCTTATTGGTATGTAATGCTTGTTTGTGTAAGTTAATTTATTGCCTTAGTTTGAAGTGGGATTGTATTAGGGGAGGAGTTTGCAATCATTACAATCACATGGAAATTGTTCCTATTTAAAGTCTAGTATGCGGCTGGAAGCCGTCGGCTGGGAGTGCTTCCATAGAAGTGCTGACATAAAAGTGTTATTATAATATTAGCGTTATACCTGCGTTAAACCGAAGGAGAACAGAAGGAAAACAACAACACACCAAAACTATGACATATGGACTGCCTTAATGCCTCAAAAGTATGTAATTCATCTTATGCATATTATCTATCTTTTAAACTAAGAAAAGACATCCCCAATCTGCTCACTACAGTTCTCTATTATGCAAACTCATGTATGTTCTTGATGTAATGAATTGCTTGTAATTGGCATTACATGTGTGGGGAAGTTGTTCAGTGAAACAGTTTTATTACTGCATGCTGTCTGGTGTTTACCTCCTTTGACCATTTGCCCATTTGTGGACAGGTGTAGTATATCTTTTCATTTAGTGAGGTGTAGTCGTGGTGTAAAGGACAGAGTGTGATTCCTGATTGGGAGGGGGGGGGGGGGGGGGAACAAACAAACAAACACTGAGCAACATCACCAAACAGGTAATTTCAACTTTAAACTTGTTATTTTTTGTACTGTCTGGACATGGCTACTAATAACAGATGCACAGACAAAATTCTTAAAGCTATGTGTGCAAATGCTAGGAGCTTAGGAGACAAAATTCCAGAGCTAATTGCGATAATGACAAGGGATAACCTGGATATTGTCGCAATTACTGAGTCATGGTGCAATGAGAATCATGACTGGGACATAGCTATACCAGGATACAATTTATTTAGGAAGGATAAAATGGGAAGAATAGGAGGAGGGGTAGCAATGTATGTGAAAAAAAGCATAAATGCTACTTTAATACAAAATGTTGAGGACAAAACTGAGGCCCTTTGGGTCACCACGGAAACTGGGGAGAAGGACATTATTCCCATTGGGGTGATCTATAGACCACCAGGCCAGGGGCAGGATTTGGACAGGAACCTATTGTTGGACATCTCTAAAATGGCTTTAAAGGGAGAAGTTATAATCATGGGAGACTTTAATTTACCTGATGTAAAGTGGGAGGGGTCCTTTGCAAGTTCAGCTACAAGTGGCAAATTTCTAAATTCCTTACAGGGAGCATCTCTCAAGCAATTGGTGAGGGAGCCCACTCGCAAAGACTCAATATTAGATTTGATTCTTACAAATGGTGACAGGATATCAGACATATATGTCGGTGAGCACCTGGGATCCAGTGATCATCAAGCAGTATGGTTTAGTATAAAGACAGGATCCAACTCCTGTCACACAAAAACAAAGGTGTTGGATTTTAGAAATGCTGACTTTGCAAAAATGGGGAGATGTTTAAGTGATTCATTGGCGGACTGGAGGAACTTGGAAGGAGTGCAGGAAAGATGGGGAAAACTGAAAAGTGCAATACTAAGTGCAACAGACCTTTGTATCAAAAGGGTTAGGAAAAGCACCAGGAAAAGGAAGCCAATGTGGTTCACAAAAGAAGTATCAACTAGTGTGAAAGCAAAAAGATGACTTTTAGGAAATACAAACAGACTCAAAATAATAATGACAAAGAGGCATATCGTGACAGACAGAAGGATGCTAAGAAAGTGATCAGACGTGCAAAGGCAGAAGCTGAGGAGACAATGGCCCAGTCGGTAGATAAAGGGGGCAAAACTTTTTTTTAAGTATATAAATGAAAGGAGAAAATCAAATGGAGGAATAATAAGACTTAAGACAGAGAGTGAGAATTTGGTGGAGGGAGACAAGGCAATAGCAGATCACCTAAATAATTATTTTTGCTCAGTATTTACTACAGAAGAAGGGAAAGGGCCCCAGTTATGTTGCAAGGACATTCATAAAAATAAGGTAGATGAAAGTACATTTACAGAGGAGAAGGTCCTAACTGAACTTTCAAAACTAAAAGTGGATAAATCAATGGGACCAGATGGGATACACCCAAGGATACTAAAAGAGCTAAAAGATGTGCTGGTGGCACCATTAACAGAATTATTTAACCAGTCACTAAATACAGGTGCCATTCCAGAGGACTGGAAAAGAGCAAATGTAGTTCCATTGTACAAAAGTGGAAGCAAGGAAGAAGCAAGTAACTACAGACCAGCAAGCCTTACATCAGTAGTAGGGAAAGTAATGGAAAAACTACTAAAAGAAAGAGTTGTGGAATATCTTAAATAAAAAAACTTACAGGATCCAAAACAGCATGGATTTACTGGTGGGAGATCATGCCAAACAAATCTTATTGACTTTTTTGACTCTGTGATGAAAATAATAGATCAAGGGGGAGCTGTAGATGTAGCATATCTAGATTTTAGTAAGGCATTTGACACTGTCCCACATCGCAGACTGCTAAAAAACTTGAAAGTGTGGGGGTGGATTACAGAATAGTTAAATGGATAAGAACCTGGTTGCAGGATAGGAAACAGACAGTTGTAGTAAATGGAGTGCAATCTATGGAGGGAAATGTTACCAGTGGAGTACCCCAGGGATCTGTACTCAGACCAGTTCTCTTTAATATCTTTGTTGGTGACATTGCAAATGGTATTGAAGGGAAAGTATGCCTTTTTGCAGATGATACAAAGATATGCAACAGGGTAGACACACCAGGAGGGGTAAAACAATTGATGACCTAGCTAGGCTTGAAAAATGGTCAAGAACATGGCAACTACAGTTTAATGCAAAAAAATGCAAAATCATGCACTTGGGTCTCAAAAACCCAAAGGCTAAATATAGTATCAAGGGTACTATAATGGAAACTACTGAGGAGGAAAGGGATTTAAGAGTCACTATTTCAAGTGACTTAAAGGCAGGAAAGCAATGCAACAAAGCAATGAGAAAGGCAAGTCAGATGCTTGGTTGCATAGGGAGAGGAATCAGTAGCAGGAAAAGAGAAGTAATAATGCCACTGTATAGGTCATTGGTGCGGCCTCATCTGGAATACTGTGTCCAATTCTGGAGACCATATCTCCAGAAGGATATAAATACATTAGAGAGTGTACAAAGAAGGGCAACTAAAATGGTGCATGGCCTACATCACAAAACTTACCCGGAAAGGCTAAAAGATCTTAACATGTATAGTATGGAGGAGAGAAGGGAAAGGGGAGACATGATAGAAACATTCAAATAAACCAAAGGTTTTAACAAAGTTCAGGAGGGAAAACATTTTTCAAAGAAAGAGAAGTATTAGAACTCGAGGACATACACTGAAACTGGAGGGAGGCAGGTTCAAGGGAAATTTAAGGAAAAATTATTTCACAGAAAGGGTAGTGGATAAGTGGAATAGCCTCCCATCAGAGGTGGTAGAGGCTAAGACTGTAGAGCAATTTAAACATGCTTGGGATAGGCATATGAATATCCTTACAAAGAATTAAGGTTCAAAAAGGGTTGCGATTACCTAAAGGATAAAAAAAATGGGCAGACTAGATGGGCCAAGTGGTTCTTATCTGCCGTCAAATTCTATGTTTCTATGTTAATCACTGGGAAAATGGCGCAGCGGACATTTTCCTGGTGTTGTGCGTATGCGCAGTAGGAAAATGGCTGGGAAAATGGCCACCATGCCATTTCCCTGGAGACATGCAGTAATGCGCTCCGTGCTAGAGAGGAAGGTCCCGGACTGCACATGGGCCCCCTCCTTTCTTAATACGCCCTTGCTGTAACTTGATATATTTTTTATTATGAGCAGTATATGGTGGTAAGGCTTAAAGCTGCACTCTCACCTAGTAGAAGGTTTGACTAATACCCTCACCTCCTTCCCAGCTGGAACCTGAGGCCTCCTTACAACAGTTACTCCTGGCGGTCCTTTGCACTGGGGGGAGTTATTGAGCAGGAGTACCAATCATGAGCCGTACTCAGGAGTATTCATGTTTTAATTGGTTGCACTGGATGGCGAACAAAGCTCATTTCCTGTTTCCTGTTATATACAGTCCCCAAGGCTCGGGCTAGGAGTAGAGGCAGCTTTATCAAATCTTTTACCTAGGGGGCAGGGCAGCTTTAACATTCAGTCAGTTTATCATCGTTAAACTTTCACCCTTTAAAACATACATTACTTTGTGGCTGTGTATTGTCCCCTAGTTCCACATAGTAAACCAAAAGATGACTTTATTTGGATTGACCATGAGTAAAATGTTAAACTAGACGTGAATAATTCCTCACACAATGATACAATGTAAGAGGCCCATTGCATGGTAATAATCCTGTCTGATCGCTGCTTGTACTGTAATGAATGATGCCATTAAACTCTAGTACTTAGTGATTTCTGTACAGTATTGTCTGTGCAGGTCAAGGCCCGCATAGGAAAATATTAATGTGCTTTTGTGTAATAAATTCCACTTGCACTTTCCCTGTGCAGAGGGTCTCTGTAAGCGGAACTGTTATGCGGCAGGAAAGGCAGTGTATTATGCGTTCTAGTAATATAAGCTGGTATACAATGCTGACATACACAGATATAATGAAAGTGTCAGGGCACCATGAAAAATGACCTCAGTAGCTGTCCTACTCTGCAGGCAGCCGTCAGCGCCACCTCTCCTCAGTTACTATAATGTCCCTTCTGCAAGATGAAGTCTATTCCAAATTCTCAGCAATGGCAGTGGAAAGTGAGTCACGCTCCCACCCTTCCTGATTATATTGCCTGGCTTTTCACGAGTAATGAAGAGGAACCTCTATTTTTAAATGTCATTCGTGAGCAATCACATTTTTGTAGGCTTTCTACTGGTACTTTACAGAGGACCTGTTCAGGTTTCTACTTTTGGTTTATGTAGATTATGCTCCTCTTAATGCTGTATGTAATATTGTTTATATTCCATTTAACTCACTAAGGGCGGGATGTATTAAAATACATCTCAGCCCCTCGTCGCCTACCGCAGCTATGTACTAACATATGCTATTAACATCGCAATGCGGTGATGGAGGCCCCCTACGATACCTGTGAGAAGGTGTGCGGGGGTCTCCGTCACCTCTCAGGCTGGAAAGCAGGCAGCAGTCAGTCCCAGGCGCCTCCTCCTCCTCCCTGCAGCAGAAAGGATCTCCGACTGTGTTGCTAGGGGAATGAGGAGTTTGGGTTCCAGGACCAGGGTGAGGGGGGGGGGGCGTGAGCGGGGCGGCGGAGCCAGCGGGATGCAGCGGCCGGCGGTAAGAAGCCCATAGGCTTCAACAGGGTATCACCCTCGGTGGCAAAAACCCGGTAGCCGGGGGTTGGTACATATGAAAATGCAGTAAAACCCCCGAAAATGGGGGTTTTACCGCATTTTCCCTTTAGAACATCCCACCCTGATACCTTTATTTTAAGATGAATTAGCAAGCCTCGATCTCTCACAGCATTCTTCATCAGTCATACGGTTCCTTGTAGACCTAACTGTATTTTCTCTATCGTCCTAGTGGATGCTGGGGTTCCTGAAAGGACCATGGGGAATAGCGGCTCCGCAGGAGACAGGGCACAAAAAGTAAAGCTTTAGGATCAGGTGGTGTGCACTGGCTCCTCCCCCTATGACCCTCCTCCAAGCCTCAGTTAGATTTTTGTGCCCGGCCGAGAAGGGTGCAATCTAGGTGGCTCTCCTGAGCTGCTTAGAATAAAAGTTTAGTTAGGTTTTTTTATTTTCAGTGAGTCCTGCTGGCAACAGGCTCACTGCATCGTGGGACTAAGGGGAGAAGAAACGGACTCACCTGAGTGCAGAGTGGATCGGGTTTCTTAGGCTACTGGACACTAGCTCCAGAGGGACGATCACAGGTTCAGCCTGGATGGGTCACCGGAGCCGCACCGCCGTCCCCCTTACAGAGCCAGAAGAGACGAAGAGGTCCGGTGAAATCGGCGGCAGAAGACATCCTGTCTTCAGACTAAGGTAGCGCACAGCACCGCAGCTGTGCGCCATTGCTCTCAGCACACTTCACACTCCGGTCACTGAGGGTGCAGGGCGCTGGGGGGGAGCGCCCTGAGACGCAATATAACGGAATACCTTAGGTGGCAAAACAGAATACATCACATATAGCTCCTGGGCTATATGGATGTATTTTAATCCCCTGCCATTTTACACAGAAAAGCGGGAGATAAGGACGTTGTGAAGGGGCGGAGCCTATCTCCTCAGCACACAAGCGCCATTTTCCCTCACAGCTCCGCTGGAAGGACGGCTCCCTGACTCTCCCCTGCAGTCCTGCTTCAGAATCAGGGTAAAAAAGAGAAGGGGGGGCATTTTTGGCAGCAAATAACGATAATAACAGCAGCTATAAGGGAATAACACTTATATAAGGTTATCCCTGTATATATATATATATAGCGCTGGGTGTGTGCTGGCAGACTCTCCCTCTGTCTCTCCAAAGGGCTAAGTGGGGTCCTGTCCTCTATCAGAGCATTCCCGGTGTGTGTGCTGTGTGTCGGTACGCGTGTGTCGACATGTATGAGGAGGAAAATTATGTGGAGGAGGAGCAGTTGCCTGTGTTGGTGATGTCACCCCCTAGGGAGTCGACACCTGACTGGATGATTGTATTTAAACAATTAAGTGATAATGTCAGCAATTTGCAGAAAACTGTTGACGACATGAGACAGCCGGCAAATCAATTAGTGCCTGTCCAGGCGTCTCAGACACCGTCAGGGGCGCTAAAACGCCCGTTACCTCAGTGGGTCGACACAGACCCTGACACAGATACTGAGTCTAGTGTCGACGGTGACGAGACAAACGTAATGTCCAGTAGGGCCACACGTTACATGATCACGGCAATGAAAGAGGCATTGAACCTTTCTGACACTACAAGTACCACAAAGAAGGGTATTATGTGGGGAGAGAAAAAACTACCAATATTTTTTCCTGAGTCAGAGGAAATAAATGAGGTGTGTGAAAAAGCGTGGGTTTCCCCCGATAAAAAACAGCTAATTTCTAAAAAATTATTAGCATTATATCCTTTCCCGCCAGAGGTTAGGGCGCGTTGGGAAACACCCCCTAGGGTAGATAAGGCGCTCACACGTTTATCAAAACAAGTAGCGTTACCGTCTCCTGATACGGCTACCCTCAAAGAACCAGCTGATAGAAGGCTGGAAAATATCCTAAAAAGTATATACACACATACTGGTGTTATACTGCGACCAGCAATCGCCTCAGCCTGGATGTGCAGTGCTGGAGTCGCATGGTCGGATTCCCTGACCGAGAATATTGATACCCTGGATAGGGACAATATTTTGTTAACTATAGAACATTTAAAGGATGCACTACTATATATGCGTGATGCACAGAGGGATATTTGCACCCTGGCATCTAGAGTAAGTGCGATGTCCATCTCTGCCAGAAGAGCGTTTTGGACGCGACAGTGGTCAGGGGATGCGGATTCCAAACGGCACATGGAAGTATTGCCGTATAAAGGGGAGGAGTTATTTGGGGCTGGTCTATCGGACCTGGTGGCCACGGCAACGGCTGGAAAATCCACCTTTTTACCCCAGGTCACTCCACATCAGCAGAAAAAGACACCGTCTTTTCAAACTCAGTCCTTTCGTTCCCATAAGTACAAGCGAGCAAAAGGCCACTCTTTTCTGCCCCGGGGCAGAGGAAGAGGAAAAAGACTGCACCATGCAGCCGCTTCACAGGAGCAGAAGCCCTCCCCTGCTTCTGCCAAGTCTTCAGCATGACGCTGGGGCTTTACAAGCAGACTCAGATATGGTGGGGGCCCGTCTCAAGAATTTCAACGCGCAGTGGGCTCACTCGCAAGTGGATCCCTGGATTCTACAGGTAGTATCGCAGGGGTACAAACTGGAATTCGAGGCGTTTCCCCCTCGTCGTTTCCTGAAGTCTGCTTTACCAAAGTCTCCCTCCGACAGGGAGGCAGTTTTGGCAGCCATTCACAAGCTGTATTCCCAGCAGGTGATAATCAAGGTACCCCTCCTGCAACAAGGAAAGGGGTATTATTCCACGCTGTTTGTGGTACCGAAGCCGGACGGCTCGGTGAGACCAATTTTAAATCTGAAATCCTTGAACACTTACATAAAAAGGTTCAAATTCAAGATGGAGTCACTCAGAGCAGTGATAGCAAACCTGGAAGAAGGGGACTATATGGTGTCTCTGGACATCAAGGATGCTTATCTCCACGTCCCGATATACCCTTCTCACCAAGGGTACCTCAGGTTTGTAGTACAAAACTGTCATTATCAGTTTCAGACGCTGCCGTTTGGATTGTCCACGGCACCTCGGGTCTTTACCAAGGTAATGGCCGAAATGATGATTCTTCTAAGAAGAAAAGACATTTTAATTATCCCTTACTTGGACGATCTCCTGATAAGGGCAAGATCCAGGGAACAGTTAGAAGTCGGAGTAGCACTATCTCAGGTAGTGTTACGTCAGCACGGGTGGATTCTAAATATTCCAAAATCGCAGCTGATTCCAACGACACGTCTACTGTTCCTAGGAATGATTCTGGACACAGTCCAGAAGAAGGTGTTTCTCCCGGAGGAGAAGGCCAGGGAGTTATCCGAGCTAGTCAGGAACCTCCTAAAACCAGGACAGGTCTCAGTGCATCAGTGCACGAGGGTCCTGGGGAAAATGGTGGCTTCTTAAGAAGCGATTCCATTCGGAAGATTCCATGCAAGAACATTTCAGTGGGATCTACTGGACAAATGGTCCGGATCGCATCTGCAGATGCATCAGCGGATAACCCTGTCGCCAAGGACAAGGGTGTCTCTCCTGTGGTGGCTGCAGAGTGCTCATCTACTAGAGGGCCGCAGATTTGGCATTCAGGATTGGATCCTGGTAACCACGGATGCCAGCCTGAGAGGCTGGGGAGCAGTCACACAGGGAAGGAATTTCCAGGGCCTGTGGTCAAGCCTGGAAACGTCTCTTCATATAAACATTCTGGAACTAAGGGCCATTTACAATGCCCTAAGTCAAGCAAAACCTCTGCTTCAGGGTCAGGCGGTGTTGATCCAATCGGACAACATCACGTCAGTCGCCCACGTAAACAGACAGGGCGGCACGAGAAGCAGGAGGGCAATGGCAGAAGCTGCAAGGATTCTTCGCTGGGCGGAAAATCATGTGATAGCACTGTCAGCAGTATTCATTCCGGGAGTGGACAACTGGGAAGCAGACTTCCTCAGCAGACACGACCTTCACCCGGGAGAGTGGGGACTTCACCCAGAAGTCTTCCACCTGATTGTAAACCGTTGGGAAAAACCAAAGGTGGACATGATGGCGTCCCGCCTCAACAAAAAACTGGACAGATATTGCGCCAGGTCAAGGGACCCTCAGGCAATAGCAGTGGACGCTCTGGTAACGCCGTGGGTGTACCAGTCAGTGTATGTGTTCCCTCCTCTGCCTCTCATACCAAAAGTACTGAGAATCATAAGAAGGAGAGGAGTAAGAACTATACTCGTGGTTCCGGATTGGCCAAGACGGACTTGGTACCCGGAACTTCAAGAGATGCTCACGGACGAACCGTGGCCTCTACCTCTAAGAAAGGACCTGCTACTGCAGGAGCCTTGTCTGTTCCAAGACTTACCGCGGCTGCGTTTGACGGCATGGCGGTTGAACGCCGGATCCTGAGGGAAAAAGGCATTCCAGAAGAAGTCATCCCTACTCTGGTCAAAGCCAGGAAGGACGTAACCGCAAAACATTATCACCGCATTTGGCGTAAATATGTTGCGTGGTGTGAGGCCAAGAAGGCCCCTACAGAGGAATTTCAACTGGGTCGTTTCCTTCATTTCCTGCAAACAGGACTGTCTATGGGCCTAAAATTAGGGTCCATTAAGGTTCAAATTTCGGCCCTGTCGATTTTCTTCCAGAAAGAACTGGCTTCAGTACCTGAAGTTCAGACATTTGTAAAAGGGGTCCTGCACATACAGCCTCCTTTTGTGCCTCCAGCGGCACCTTGGGATCTCAATGTGGTGTTGAGTTTTCTAAAGTCACATTGGTTTGAACCACTTTCCACTGTGGACTTAAAATATCTCACATGGAAGGTGTCGATGCTGTTAGCCTTGGCTTCAGCCAGGCGTGTGTCAGAATTGGCGGCTTTATCATATAAAAGCCCTTACTTAATTTTTCATTCTGACAGGGCGGAATTGAGGACTCGTCCTCAATTTCTACCTAAGGTGGTTTCTGCATTTCACATAATCCAACCTATTGTGGTACCTGCGGCTACCAGGGACTTAGAGGACTCTAAGTTGCTTGACGTTGTCAGGGCCTTGAAAATATATGTTTCCAGGACGGCTGGAGTCAGAAAATCTGACTCGCTGTTTATCCTGTATGCACCCAACAAGCTGGGTGCTCCTGCTTCTAAGCAGACGATTGCTCGTTGGATTTGTAGTACAATTCAGCTTGCACATTCTGTGGCAGGATTGCCACAGCCAAAATCAGTAAAAGCCCATTCCACAAGGAAAGTGGGCTCATCTTGGGCGGCTGCCCGAGGGGTCTCGGCTTTACAACTTTGCCGAGCAGCTACTTGGTCAGGGGCAAACACGTTTGCTAAATTCTACAAATTTGATACCCTGGCTGAGGAGGACCTGGAGTTCTCTCATTCGGTGCTGCAGAGTCATCCGCACTCTCCCGCCCGTTTGGGAGCTTTGGTATAATCCCCATGGTCCTTTCAGGAACCCCAGCATCCACTAGGACGATAGAGAAAATAAGAATTTACTTACCGATAATTCTATTTCTCGGAGTCCGTAGTGGATGCTGGGCGCCCATCCCAAGTGCGGATTATCTGCAATACTTGTACATAGTTACAAAAATCGGGTTATTATTGTTGTGAGCCATCTTTTCAGAGGCTCCGCTGTTATCATACTGTTAACTGGGTTCAGATCACAGGTTGTACAGTGTGATTGGTGTGGCTGGTATGAGTCTTACCCGGGATTCAAAATCCTTCCTTATTGTGTACGCTCGTCCGGGCACAGTATCCTAACTGAGGCTTGGAGGAGGGTCATAGGGGGAGGAGCCAGTGCACACCACCTGATCCTAAAGCTTTACTTTTTGTGCCCTGTCTCCTGCGGAGCCGCTATTCCCCATGGTCCTTTCAGGAACCCCAGCATCCACTACGGACTCCGAGAAATAGAATTATCGGTAAGTAAATTCTTATTTTTGGAATCTCTAGTTTCATGACACAAAGGGGGAGATGTATCAAAGCTTCAAGGGGGATAAAGTGGTTAGAGATAAAGTACTAACCAACCAGCTCCTAACTGTCATTTTTCAAACACAGCCTGTAACATGGCAGTTAGGAGTTGATTGGTTGGTACTTTGTCTCGCTCCACTTTATCTTAGGCTTAGTAAATAGACCCTTTTATATCTCTCTCCACTTTATCACTCTCCAAGGTTTGTTAAATCTCCTCCCCGTAAACAAAATAAGTAAGAGCCATTAAAATCTATGACCACATGTGAGTTTTATGAATGTTCTAGTAAGAAATGATCCACATAAAAGCCAGATATTTAAAGTGACAATTACAGTGACAAATTGTGGTGGCGACGGCATCCTCTCCTTCTGGAACTGGGTTTCTGGTACTTGGCTATGACATTATGTCAGTGTTCTAGACGCCATCTGACTATTGGTGTCAGAGGCAACCTCCTAGGTAGCGCCAGCCCTGCCTGCAGCATCTGGCACACTGCAGCTGGGCATGAATAATTACTGACTACCCAGTAATTAAACAGCATTATAGTTTTGTGACACTGCAGCTAAATGGCAGCTCTTCTTTAAAAAAAAAAAAAAAAAAATTAATATCAAATATTCTGTGTGATCTAAGACTAACTGGGAAGAGCGGACATTCAGCTGAGGTCTTTCTAGTAGGTGCATTGTACGCTGACAGCATCTGATAAGGGAGGAGGGACGTTTTGTGTTCCCTGGGAATGCGTCTATAATTTGCACACAGGACACGCTGATGTCAGCTATTTACATGTCTTACTGTACCTTCCTGCCAAGTGTATTATCGTCATTTCCAGCTATTTACTAAATTAGGCACTTTAAAATAAGCAAGAATGCAGAAAAATATGCTGCAAATGTGGAAATTACGTACAAAGGAATTGGTTTGGTTTCTGTTTTCCTTGTGTTGTGTTCACGTTCACGGCATAATAAGATGCAATTCTGGGTGTGTGCATCTTAATAGCACCTCACAACTCCCAGCATTCAGAATCATCAGAACATTCTTATTTTCAGAATTTATTATCTGTATAGCACCGGAAGAGTTCCGGAGCGCAGAATACAGGGATAGAATGTACCATAAAAATGACAAAACTACAAACTCTTATGGATAAGGGCACACATTTCTAGATATATATCTGGGATGCAGTTAAGTTCCTGACAGTCGGGATCCCGAAGGTCGAAATACCAATGCCGGAATCCCGACAGCAGCCAAGATGACGGCGGTCGAAACCCCAACCGCCACCCGGTATTCCCACTAGGGTGGTGGTCCACGCCTCCACCCAAGGGGGAATATATTAGTGTGGCGAGTAAACCTTGCCACCGGAAGCTCGCCACCGAGCCATCGAGGGGACATGCTGCACTTGATGTCGGGATTTTGACTGTCAGGATTCGGGCTTGGGCCGGCATAGCTTGCCACACTATTTTATTCCCCCCCCGGGTGGTGGTGTGGACCACCACACGAGTGGGAATACCGGGCTTCTGTCGGGATTCTGGGCGTCGGCATTTACACGTCTGTCGGGATTCGGGCGTCAGGATCCTGAACGCTGGGAGAGAGGGCCCTGCTGGAGTGAGCTTACATCCTAGAGGCCTGTGTAAAGAACTAATTAAATTAAAGCAGACTGAAAAGAAATGAAAATCACAACAGCATTTACTGTACGTTTCTTTTATCTCAGTTTATTGTTTGTCTCTTCCATCGTCTTCTCCCTTATATTTTATCTGTTATTATCACATTTACTGTCATTCGTCAGTCTTTCTTGTTATTGCTGTGCTATTGAACATCTCATTGTAAATGTTCTGTATTGATCCCTGGGTGGAGTTTGTATATTCTCCCCCTGCTTACATGGGTTTCCTCCAGGTACTCCTGTTTCCCCCCACACCCCAAAAAATATACTGGTAGGTAAATTGTCTCCCACTAAGAATTTACCCTAGTATGTGTGTGTACATGTGGTAGGTTATGTAGATGGTAAGTTCCACTGGAATATGTGTGCACTATATAAATAATAAATAAAATATTCACCATTGTTGTGTATTATATTTGGTTGGTAGAGGTAACATGGAAAGTGGAAGACTGGGTAACGGAGGTGTTTGCGATAATTTAGTAATCTTTGTGGCTATTGATTCACTTATTAACAGTATTTATACATAATGTTAACTTAGTAATGTTAGTCATCACATTTTAGCAAGTCTTCTGCTGACGACGAGTAAAACGGGGGCACAGCAGGTTAACCATGAAAAAAACAGAGCTGTTTCCTGGATATAGGATACATTGTAACACCGGATAATCAGCACTATTTTTCAGCACCATGCAGGCAAATCTGACGATGGGATGTACTGTAAGTGTTCTCCAGCTGTCAGGTGACCTGTATCATAAATCTTCTTGTTTGTAGATGGAAGTCAGTATGTGCTGTGTGTTCATTGTGCTGTATTGTGATAATAGTAATTACTAATGAGAACAGATTCAGTTGTCCGCAAAAACAATATCAGTCCTGTATTGTGAAATTAGAACACTCTGAATGCGGAGAGTAGATTTTCTCATCATATTAGTGTAGAAATAGGAGCATTTTATTCTGCACTGTGGCAAAGTGGTTAGTAACACCCCCCGCCGCCTCCTCCAGCTTCCCCTAGTACCTAACCCTTCCTAATGCCTAACCATAACCACACACCATCTCCACCCCACCAATATCCACAACCCTAACAGTTACCCTGATACTTACCTTAGGGACGTTGGCTGTCTGTGTTCCGGCGCCGGTCTCTCGAGTGGTGTCGGGATTCTGGTGTCGGTCACTGAGCTGGTTACTGGACGCCACTTTGCCTAATCCTTGTCTGCTAAGCTCTGCTGCTTGTGTTTGACCCTGACACTTCAAGACAGGTGATCAGCATCTCTCTTTTTTTTTTTGTATCTGTTTGGTTGCTCACTTCATATTGACATATTTTAAAGTATGTCCCTGCCATTGGGGGTCTACCAAGGTAGTGCTACTTGCCTGTGCTGTGACTCATTCGATGGAATGCTGTCAGTAGTGCTTGTGTGTCAGCACTGAGTAAAAACAGCGACAATAATCTGTTCTGGATTTTACCTACCTTCTTGTGCACATTTCACCCGCAGGGTCTCTTAAAAGTCGTGTTAGGAGCCTGGGTCAATAATCTATATTTCACAGCTGTTTAAGCCTGTTCTGAGCCTGCAATGCCGCGCCTGGTGTTAATTGCTGCTAGCGTTAATAGATTTTATTGATTTTGTCATCTCTGAAAACTAACAAACCCTCTAAAGCAGGCCTGGCCAACCTGTGGCTCTCCAGGTGTTGTAAAACTGCAAATCCCAGCATGCCCTGCCACAGTTTGAGCATTCCCTAATAGCAAAACTGTTGCAGGGAATGCTGGGATGTCTAGTTTCACAACAGCTGGCGAGCCACAGGATGGCCATCCCTGCGCTAAAGAGGTCAAGTGGAGGTGCTGCACTTAGCAACCAATCAGATTCTAGCTACCATTTAATAGAACGTAGTAGATAAATAATATCTTGAATTTGGTTGCCATTTGTTCTCTTTAGAAGGTGGTCTTATAAATCTCCCCCTTTGCACTAGTTTGGGCACAAAATAAAAGGTTTTCATTCCACTATGTATTTTCTCTGTGTCCAAAAGAAGAGATAATTGCTGAAAACTGTTCGACACGGTGCTGACATTGTTATATAGGAACCGGTGGCTAGACTCCTGCACAGGGCACACTTATTCCTTGTTAGCGTGGGCTACTGTAGTTACACAGTGTGTGCATTTATGACTTCAGTTAGAGCAATGGATTCAGGCTTTTATCTTCTGGCTGTCCTTCATCCCTTCAGCACTGGCCCCTTATTGTCATTGTTTCAGCTGAAAGCTTGGCCAGCCTGAATTCAGTTCTGCGTAGTCATGAGGATATTGATGTGCACTGCGTTATCTTTCAGAGAAGCAGAGTGTGGGGGTTGCTCTGTGGAGGAAACTGCTTAGCGGTCGGTCTATACACTTCTTACTGTCTTTCGGACACCCGGTGTATTTATTAGAGATGAGCGGGTTCGGTTTTATTCGGTTTTACTCGGATTTACTCGGTTCTCAAAACGGCATCTTATTGGCTCACGGATGTCACGTGTTTTGGATAGCCAATAGAAAAAATCCGGATAAAACCGAACTGGCGTTAATTCTGGCGTTAAATCCGAACCCGCTCATCTCTAGTATTTATGTCACCTAGCTGGCAACATTGCTGGAGGCTGGTGGCTCCTTCCATCTCTGATCTATTGTCTTCTTTCACCAAGTCCATGTTTGTCATCAGGTATAGACAAACATGAACTCAGGATTTCTGGTATGTACAGCCATACCTGGGGACATATTTATGAAGCTAATTCTGACCTTAAACATGCAGAACCGACGTTCTTCGTATGTTTGAGGACAGAATTAAGTGTTGCTAGAAAGTAGAAAAATAGAAAGCAGAAGATATCTCCTGTGTTCTCAATGCCAGACACTGCAAGGGGATGCGGTCACCGACGCCACTCAGAATCCCGGCGTCGGAACAGTATCGGTATACCTGTTAGGTATAGGGGGGTTAGGGTTAGGCACTAGAAGTGGTGGTGTGGGGGGCGGGGAGGGGGTGGGTGAAGGTTAGTCATATCCGCCAACCCATGTGTCTGAGACCTATTATCTGACACTCCCTGCGTCTTAGCCCTAGCTGACAGCCCCGGTATCTTAGCCCTAGCTTCCACACCCACTATCTTAGCCCTAGTCACCAGACACACTATCGTAGCTCTAGCGGCCACCCATGGCAGGTTAGGATAGGGGGCAGGGGAGGGTAAAAATAATAATAAAAAAATAATAATTACCCCATCCCCTGTTGGCATTCTGAAGGGATGCCAGTTTTGGTCATGTGACCACCGGCATCCCGACCGCTGGCCACATGTATCACAGCCATTGCAGGAACTATACCCATAGTTATCTATGAGGATGACATTAAGAGGCTGTTTCCTGAGCTTGCCTGCGTTGGCTAACGCCATGTTTAGATGGTCTGAGACCGTTTACTTTAATGGAACAGTCTTGCCAAGGAGGACCGGAGCTGATCGCAGTGCCCATCGCAACTTTATTGCATTGCACACGCGTGGTCGGACGATGCATACCCATGAAAACATTCTTTATTGCTGCAATTTGAGGCAATAACCAATTTTCATTATCTGGGTCACGTTGCAGTTTTTAATAATTATACCCCATGGGCAAAATATTTTTCGGCACATACAATAGGTGTCTAGTGTGTTACATAGCATTCTCATCTTTTTGTTGTTGTCGATTTTCAACTGACACACACAAAAAATAAACTACTGTAATAATAATTCTAAAAGGATTCAGACATTCTACGTTCCTGATTATCCATGGTAAATGAGTCAGGATCCGGTCTGAAGATCGACAGTGTATAGGTCGACAATGTTTAGGTCGACCACTATAGGTCGACAGTCACTAGGTCGACAGGGTCAGAATGTCGACAGGGTCAGAAGTCGACATGTTCTAGGTCGACAGGTCAAAAGGTCGACATGAGTTTTTTTTTACTTTTTCATACTTAACAATCCACAAGGACTACGATTGGAACGGTAATCTGTGCCGAGCGAAGCGGTAGCGGAGCAAGGCACCTTGCCCGAAGCATGGCGAGCGTAGCACTAATTGGGGTTCCCGGTCACTCTACGAAGAAAACGACACAAAAAATAAAATTAAAAACTCATGTCGACCTTTTGACCTGTAGACCTAGAACATGTCGACCTTCTGACCCTGTTGACCTAGTGACTGTCGACCTATAGTGGTCGACCTAAATATTGCCGACCTAGACACTGTCGATCTAATGATCCACACCCAAATGAGTCGCCTCCTGGGATAAAAAAAAACAAATGCACTTTTGCTTGTGTTCATGCGCACGATTTGCCACATACAAGTTGACGTTAAATCTTTCTATCGTAAAAGGTAAAATCACTACATAGCTCTAAAACGAACAAACATGTAATAGAAGGTGAATTATCTTTTATTGGGAGCCAGTGGAGGGATTTGTGCATAATTATTTATACATGGAACAAAAAGGAGACATTGGGGTAGATTTATCCAACCAGTGATATACTTATATCACTCGTTACAAATTATAAATGGTCCTCCAGCCAATCAGCTCCTATCATGTGTTTGAAAACTGACAGGAGCTGATTGGCTAGAGGCAGTGTCGTGTACGCCTTGGTAAATATATAATAAACCATATTCTTGTGAAGCATAATGTCATACCCTCCAATATTTTACACATAAAAATCGGTACAAATTAGAAAAAGGGGCATGGCCACGGGTAAAGGGCGCCCCTTTTCCTATACTTTCAATGGAAGTTTGGAGAGCCAAAAATCGGTACAGACCATAAAAAAAGGTACTGTACCTATTAAAAAGGTACAGTTGGACGGTATGTAATGTAACATAAGTATAATGTATAATTCAAGTGCACAAGGATAGTCTGGAACCTGATCCCTAGAGGAGGAGGAGGGCCCACAGGACGTGCGGCCCACCAGTAGTTTCCCCGGTTCCCCTGTGGGCCTGTCCAACCCTGGCTAGAGCACCATTTATCGTTTGTAACGAGTGATAAAAAAAATATCACTCATTGATAAATCTGCCCCATTGTTTTTAAGGAAAGATCGTTATAATAGAGAGATGGACAGTGCAAAATTGAGACACTGCATGCAATGGTTTGGAAATAAACTGTTGAATGAAATATTGTGCAGGACATCTACTGGTGTGAGTTGATAACAGAGAGCAGGAAACTAGAATCACATTTGCTAGTCCTTTCTGTAACCTGTCTGTGCAGGAGAAGTGCCCCCCCCCCTGCCTGTGTCCCTGGCCAGCTGCCATAACATCTTCTGACCTCTCTTTCTGGTTTTAGCACCGTTTGTTCCCAATTTCCTATTGAACTAAAAGCTCCTGTTGAGTGACTGTCAGGGCTTGCCATATGGCCTCTTGCATGTTTATTAGTGAGCTGGCCCACCAAGCCTCTGGATGGAGAATGATTGTCTTGCAGAACTGTACTGTACACTATGTTACACTACAGTATTGAAGTATTTCATGTTGTTCTTGTTTGGTTGCCGTAAAATGTGCTTTTTCTAGGCGTTACACACAGAACTCAAGACAAGGATTTACTCAACAATCTTGAAAAAATAAAAACTAGACAGTTAATTTCCTTAATCAGCAAAGCCTAAAAATATCCAGACATATAGACATCTGGAATATTTACAGCAGTACAGAGTATTTCAGGAGGTGGATGTGCCGATTCTTGGAGACAGTGACTTCTCCACTTATGTGCATTGTTAGCGAGGACAGGTCTGCATGTGACAGGAGCAGTACAGTAACTTCAGGGGGATGAATGTATGTCATACCTGCTGCTCGGGAACGTCAAAGATACTCCAGAATTTAATAGAAATCCATCTGGACTCCTAGAGTGGCATAATACACTCCCCTGCATCTTTCCTTCCCTAGTGGTCGGGCATGATGACACCATCACCCACACCCCTGCAGTCACCACTCAGCAAGTACAGTACATATTTCATAAGAAGTCACAGACTTATTGTTGCAGTTAATCAATATGTCAATGGTCCAGGTAAGCAATACTCCCGCAGACCAGAAACATATTGATAATTTACTTGCAGTTGTGTTTATGTGGTAGATAATATAGGATGTAAGTAATCTAGAGGGGCAGATCTGAATGATGGAATATTCTCTGTAAATCAAATTGGAAGACGCAATTTGCATTGATTTGCGCCATAGTGTCCCTGTAAAATTATGCAAATTGCAGCATTAAACGGTTGAGAGCAGGACTATAAGCAAGATCCGTGCAACTGCTTTCAAGTACACATCGAGGGTCGCAGACCCTTTGGTAATCAACTTCCGGTAACCCTATGGTCATGCAGAATGGGCGAGGGAAATGAGAAGCTGGCACCATGTTTTCTGTGGATGGAGTGGCAGTTGTAGGCCGTCACTCCCTGATAACAGCCCCGATGGGCCTGCGTTTTTTGCAGCCGCTCCCCGCTACCTCCACAAACGCTCCCTAAATATTAATGACTTTGCATATAAATCCTCAGTGCGACCATCATCGCTAAGGTACCTTGGTGCGCAGTACAGTGGTAACGCATAAACAGCCAGCCAATAATCGCTCAACTCTGTAAATATTGGCATTGCATATATATCCCTGATTCAGCCCCCAAGCTCTAGAAGCACTGTATAATATAGCGGCACTTAAAAAATAAACAAAAATATTCATAGGTAGCAGGCAAAGATGAGCAACTTGGCTGTGAAATTTGCGATTTTCAGAACAAACAGTTCCAGTGAAGCGATCTCCAAGTTCCCCATTCGGCTGTGTATTTGTAAATGCACATTCTGCGGAATGTTTAGTCTATGAATAGAAGCTGGGTACGACAACCGTCAATTAATTCTTCTGTGTGGTGCAGTTGGGGTAGGACTGGGCACAAATTCCGCTGGTGAAAAATGAAGAGCAAGGTGAATATTTTGGAAAATGTCGCTGATGTCCTGCAATAAGTATGCATTAACTCTAGAAATTATCTTGAACTTAGTCCACATGTAAAACAAGTCCTGCAGCCAATAAAAGTATACGCTTTGAACTAAACCCATGTAGGTAGGCATGACTTACTGCCAATGGAAAGTCTTTTATAGTTTTGATTGAATTAACATAATTTAACAACATTGTGGTTTGTTCTCAAGTCAATAACTACACTTTACATCACGTCTTCTGTAAGTTTATAAGTTTATAGATGAGTCAGCCTTTTTCTTTTTAAGAAATTGCTGAAACCACTGTGAAGAACCAGATTCTGTGGTAGAAAACAGTCATGTACAGGGCACTATCACAGGGCTGAACTTGTACAACAATCTGCCTGCTACTACTACAGTGTTTAAAGACCACAGGTTCTCAAACTCGGTCCTCAAAACCCCACACGGTTCATGTTTTGCAGGTCACCTGTACATTTTTAAAATGTGACAGTTGGTGATACACAGTGCACCTGCTGGGTGACATGGAAAACGTGAACCATGTGGGATCATGCGGACCGGGTTTGAGAACCACTGGTATAGGCACATAGGAAAACGCAGGGAGGGGGGTTTCGGTTGCCAGGAAACCTTCCTCCTCTTGGCGAGTAGCTCAAATTATGACAGTGGTAAGTTTAAGGGACAGAGTAGGGGTTCACTACGATATGCCGGCGGCCGGGCTCCCGGCGACCAGCATACCGGCGCCGGGAGCCCGACCGCCGGCTTACCGACAGTGTGGCGAGCGCAAATGAGCCCCTTGCGGGCTCGCTGCGCTCGCCACGCTACGGGCACGGTTTTTATTTATTTTATTCTCGCTCCAGGGGGGTCGTGGACCCCCACGAGTGAGAATAAGTGTCGGTATGCCGGCTGTCGGGCTCCCGGCGCCGGTATTCTGGTCGCCGGGAGCCCGACCGCCGGCATACTGAAGACCACCCCAGAGCATAGCTGCTGCACATGCCCAGTGGTAGCAGCTTCGTCTACCAAGTTTGCTGTGAATGTGGATCTAAGTTCTCAATCAGTGCACTGGACCAGAGAGTAGCTACCAGGAAGAAGAGACAGGACCCTTATCATGAGGTGGGAGAATGTGATCTTAGAAAGTGCAGTACTGGTTCTATTATGTTTGTGCATTCATTTATTATGGTATGTTTAACTTTTCCTGACCACTTATTTATATTATTTAAATGTTTGATACAGCCTATACTAGAAGTCATCTATAGTGTAAAATATTAATACTGAATTCCATGCAGTATCTAGTGTATAAAAAGACCAATGTGTACACTAATGTTAAGGGTCGTTACTAGGTTCTTCTAAACCTCCCCCAGAATCCTGCATTTACTCTAATGTTCCACAGAGTGGGAGATTGTAGCTTTCATTTGGATAACCCCCTTCTAGAAATCCTGCGTATGATACTGTATAGACGTACATACTGTATCTTACGGGGGTCATACACTGAAGCATACCTTCCAACATCTTTAGGAGGAAAAGCGGGACCTTATCACGCACTGAAGCCGCACTCATCCGGAAGGGGCGTGGCCTGTGGAGAAGGGGCGTGGCTTCACTCTAGTGCTGCGATCGCGAGCCGAGCCCCGTTTTCATCACTGAGGGGCATGTCCGGCGTTCTGCGAGCTGCTGGCATGCCCCCAGTTCTTCTCTGTCCCGTGAATAGACACTGCCCGCACGGGACAGCGGGACATTCCCAAGAAAACAGGGCAGTCTCGCGAAAATCGGGACAATTGGGAGGTATGCACTAAAGTATGCCTACTATGTTATGAGGTTCCTTCATCAGTGCTGTGCTGAGAAATATGCAGTAGGGGGATATTTCCAGAGCCATCAGCTTATTACTACCAGAAGACTAGACTGCACTGGTATGATGTGCCCTGTGGTGTCTGGGTCATTTCTTTTTATATTCCTTCTAATTGGTGAAGAGCTACATTATTCTGGTTTAAATGTTTGTCTATAAATACCCTGCACCCATCAAAATGTGTAAATACCCAGTGTGTGTGATGACCTAAACATAAAATAGTTGGTATGGTCAGGACTTCCCATAGGGGGGAACAGGCTGGACACATGTCAAGGAGGTCAGCAGAATGAGGGGCTTTGCCTGCAGGCCCATTGACAGGGACATACTAATGTGATACATGTACTGGGCTTCTGAGCTTTCAGGTGACCCTGGGGCAAACACCCCTAACCACAACAGGGCCATATACCAACCAGCTACCTGCACCCCATAGGCTTTGCTTTACTACGGAGCGACACCACTATCACAGGAATAACTATAATTGCCATTGCATAGCTTGCAGAGCTGTTGGGGTATATTTGTTATAGTGCGGATTTTCAGAAGTGGAAATCTTGCCAATAGCAATCAATAATATTCGACTTATTTTTCTAGCACCTTCTAAAAGGTAATAGCTAGAATCTGATTGGTTGCTATGGAAAACATCTTCACTTTGGAAAACCAGCACTGTAGTAAATATTCCCCCTAGTTTCAATTCAGTTACCACTGCAAGAAGATGGAGCTAGATGGGACTTGATGGGCAGATGGATGAGTGAGCCAGCAGTTTAAATATGATTGTTATATGCAAATAATGAGGGCATTACTGTTAGCATATCAGAAATGGAGCTCTTTCTGTTGTTATAGTATTAATTGGAGGCACTAGTATTTGGTATGATATAAAACGGTGGCACCATGTGAATTGAGGGAATTAGTGTGTGTCAAAAATGTAACATACTGACACTACTGGGCATAATGTGAATTGGGGGCACCACTGCATGGCTTAATGTGAATTGGGGGTACCACTGTCTGGCATATTGTGAATTGTGGATACCAGTATGTGGTATAATGTGAAATACTGACAATGCTTGGCATAATGTGATTCGGGTGCACAACTGTGTGGTATGATGTGACATTGGAGCATGACTCTGTGGCATAATGTGAATTAGGGTCACCACTGTGTGGCATAATGTGACTTTTGGGCACCACTGTGTGCTGTAATGCAATATGGAAGCACCACTGTGTGGCATAATGTAACTTAGGGGCACCATTGTGTGGCATAATGTGACTTAGGGGAACCATAATGTGGTATTCTGTGACTTAGGGGAACCACAGTGTGACATGATATGACTTGGGGGCACCACTGTGTGGCAAAATGTGACCTAACAAATCTGCATTGCTTTTAAATTGTTTTGTACTCTTTCGGACATCGGGGGTAATTCTGAGTTGATTGCAGCAGCAAGAAAGTTAGCAATTGGGCAAAACCATGGGGGTCATTCCGAGTTGTTCGCTCGTTATTTTTTTCTCGCAACGGAGCGAATAGTCGCTAATGCGCATGCGCAATGTCCGCAGTGCGACTGCGCCAAGTAAATTTGCTATGCAGTTAGGTTTTTTACTCACAGCATTACGAGTTTTTTTCTTCGTTCTGGTGATCGTAATGTGATTACAGGAAGTGGGTGTTTCTGGGCGGAAACTGGACGTTTTATGGGTGTGTGTGAAAAAACGCTACAGTTTCTGGGAAAAACGCGGGAGTGGCAGGAGAAACGGAGGAGTGTCTGGGCGAACGCTGGGTTTGTTTGTGACGTCAAACCAGGAACGACAAGCACTGAACTGATCGCAGATGCCGAGTAAGTCTGGAGCTACTCAGAAACTGCTAAGAAGTGTCTATTCGCAATTCTGCTAATCTTTCGTTCGCAATTTTGATAAGCTAAGATTCACTCCCAGTAGGCGGCGGCTTAGCGTTTGCAAAGCTGCTAAAAGCAGCTTGCGAGCGAACAACTCGGAATGACCCCCTATGTGCACTGCAGGGGGGGCAGATATAACATTTGCAGAGAGAGTTAGATTTGGGTGGGTTATTTTATTTCTGTGCAGGGTAAATACTGGCTGCTTTATTTTTACACTGCAAATTAGATTGCAGATTGAACACACCACACCCAAATCTAACTCTCTCTGCAAATGTTATAGCTGTCTCCCCTGCAGTGCACATGGTTTTGCCCAATTGCTAAAAAATTTCCTGCTGCGATCAACTTGGAATTACCCCCATCATTGCTACTTTAGAGTGGGGGTTCAACAAACTTTTACAAATTCTGGGGCAGATTTGTTAAGCCTGGTGACGTGATAAAGTGGAAGATGATAAAGCACCAGCCAATCAGCTCCTAACTGTCACAGGCTGGTGCGTTATCACCTTCCACTTTATCACTTCTCCAGGCTTAATAAATCTGCCCCTAAAAAAACACTTCAGGTCCACATTAAGACAAGAAAATGTTACAACTTGGCAGTATTATCTACAGAACATAAATTAGCACAGTTGCAATAGAACAATCTGTCTCCTCAAAGAACTGATCGTTCAGCACGCCTGCTCCTACATCTTCTGCTGCACCTGCTTCTTGACCAGCCTTCAGTTTTTCTGTTTTTCATATTCTATACTTTATGGGGTATATTCAATTAAAGTAAGATCTATTCCGACATGCGTTTGTCGGAATGGATCCGACAAGGGCTATTCAATGAGCGGGCAAATCCGACTGTCAGATTTGTCCGTTCCCGGTGTCCCTTTCGCGCTGTTGCTGACAGCACTTAGCTGCTGTCCCATCCTCCTCCTAGCTCGTCCTCATCATCACTGCCGAGAGAGGAGCCTGGCCGGGGGGACGCCCATCGGAGGTAGTGCCCTGCAGCCTGCTGCCCTGCTCCCCCATCTCATGTCCTCAATCCGACTTTTTTTAAAGTCTGATTGAGATTGTCGGAAAGGGGGCCAAAACCTGTCGGATTTGCCCCGTTTCCGACAGACCACGTGCTTTCCGACAAGTCGAATTTCCTGATTTGTCAGAAAACTGAGGAGGGAGTTGAATAGGTCGGAACCCCTTCCGACCTGAAAAAGTCGAAACCTGGCGTCTTTCCGACAAGACGGCAGGTTTCGACTCTAATTGAATATACTAAAAAGCTTTGTGTAAATGGTAATGTTTTGCTGCATTTGTTTGCTTTGTTCACCCCAAAGCATGATAAAAGTGTTCTAAACTTTATTATTTAGTATGATCCCTACTATGTGTATTATGTGTATGGTTAGTGCGATCCCTACATTTCCTTATAACATAGCAGCTCTCCACTTAGACTGTGCTAGATACACAGCTTGCAGCATTATACACAGTCGACTTACATTATTATGATCACCACCTACATTTGATGTCGGCAGCGCGTAGCCCATGAAGTAGGTCACGTGTTGTGCGCTGGCTTGGTGGGTGTATAAGGTGCGATAGGCCGTCTGCACACATATCACTCGTTACTGTCATGGGTAAAAGGGGCGATTTATCAGAGTTGCAAAAACAGATGATTATCGGCTTTCAGGCCAAGGGTGGCAGTATTTTTGAAGCAGCGCAGTGTGTGGACTGCTCGCGTGCTGCTGCGGTGAAGGTGTATCGTGACTGGACAAATGGCACCATTGCAAATAACCGACGTGGAAACTGTGGAGCACCGCGTGCCATTGATGTGAGAGGTGAACGTTGGCTACGAAGGTGCATGAGGGCCGACACGCTACAGTGGAGCAGCTCACCTTCACATGGAACCTGGGGGCTTACAGACGGGTGTCTAAAATGACAGTTCAGTGAACCCTGCTGCGTATGGGGCTCCAAAGCGGTTACTCTGGATATTAGCTAGTGGTCATAATAATGTGACTCCGCCGTGTTTAATATATTTTGTTTTCTATCTGTAAATAATTTAATTTTCATGATGTTTTATTTTTTTTACATTTTTTTTTTTTGTGTGTGTACAAATGTACAATTAGAGACCCATAACTGGGTGTCCGGGCTTCCGGCGATCTGGATCAGACACGTGCGGATGGGACCAGGACTGGCTGGCTAAGCAGTGTATCCCTGCCGCTGCCAGTCAGCAACGCTGGCGAGTTGAGTATCGCTCTCCATCCAGGACAAACACTTCTGGAAAATAGGATCAATAGAAGATGTTCTTTTTCCACAATAAGCAGCCATAGAAAAGTCTTTGCTATTGGCTCTAATTAATAATTAGACCTCGTAAGTGCTTCTTTAAGAAATTAAAGCGTTACTGCAATCAAAATCATTTCATAGGGGTGTGGCTCAGTAGGTCGACATGAGTTAGGTTGACATACTTTGGGTCGACCATGTTTGGTTGACATGCATTAGGTCGACACGATCACTAGGTCGACATGGTCACTAGGTCGACATGGTCATTAGGTCGACATGTGCTAGGTCGTCATGGAAAAAGGTCGGCGTGAGTTTTTTGTCTGTTTTTGGTGTCGCTTTCTTCGATAAGTGATGGGGAACCCCAATTAGTGCACCGTGACACCTCGCATGGCGAGCGAAGGCACGGTGCCTCGCTCCGCTACCACTGCGCTCGGCACAGGTTACCATTCACAATAGTAGTCCACGTGGATCGTTAAGTATGAAAAAGGTAAAAAAATGAAAAAAACTGTGAAAAACTTATGTCGACCTTTTCCCATTTCGACCTAGTACATGTCGACCTAATGGCCATGTCGACCTAGTGATCATGTGTCGATACAATGCATGTCGACCAAACATGGTCGACCCAATGTACAGTTGTGCTCATAAGTTTACATACCCTAGCAGAATTTGTGATTTTCTGGCCATTTGTCAGAGAATATGAATGATAACTCACAAACTTTTCTTTCACTCATGGTTAGTGGTTGAGTGAAGCCATTTATTGTCAAACAACTGTGTTTACTCTTTTTAAATCATAATAACAGAAACTGCCCAAATGACCCTGATCAAAAGTTTACATACCCTGGAGATTTTGGCCTGATAACATGCACACAAGTTGACACAAAGGGGTTTGAATGGCTACAAAAGGTAACCAACCTCACCTGTGATCTGTTTGCTTGTAATCAGTGTGTGTGTATAAAAGGTCAGTGAGTTTCTGGACTCCTGAAAGACCCTTGCATCTTTCATCCAGTGCTGCACTGACGTGTCTGGATTTTGAGTCATGGGGAAAGCAAAAGAATTGTCAAAGGATCTGCGTGAAAAGGTTATTGAACTGTATAAAACTAGAAAGGGATATAAAAAGATATCCAAGCAATTAAGAATGCCAATCAGCAGTGTTCAAACTCTAATTAAGAAGTGGAAAATGAGGGATTATGTGGAAACCAAATCACGGTCAGGTAGACCAACAAAAATTTCAGCCACAACTGCCAGGAAAATTGTTCGGGATGCAAAGAAAAATCCACAAATAACTTCAGCTGAAATACAGGACTCTGAAAAAAAGTGGTGTGGTTGTTTCAAGATGCACAATAAGGAGGCATTTGAAGAAAAATGGACTGCATGGTCGAGTCGCCAGAAGAAAGCCATTACTACGCAAATGCCACATAGCATCCCGCAGACAATACTCCAAACAGCACAGAGACAAGCCTCAAAACTTCTGGAACAAAGTCATTTGGAGTGATGAGACCAACATTTGGAGAGGAGTCAACAAGGCCTATGATGAAAGGTACACCATTCCTACTGTTAAACACGGAGGTGGATCGCTGATGTTTTGGGGATGTGTGAGCTACAAAGGCACTGGAAACTTGGTCAAAATTGATGGCAAGATGAATGCAGCATGTTATCAGAAAATACTGGAGGAAAATTTGCACTCATCAGCCCGGAAGCTGTGCATGGGACGTACTTGGACGTTCCAACATGACAATGATCCAAAACACAAGGCCAAGTCGACCTGTCATTGGCTACAGCAGAATAAAGTGAAGGTTCTGGAGTGGCCATCTCAGTCTCCTGACCTCAATATCATTGAGCCACTCTGGGGAGATCTCAAACGTGCAGTTCATGCAAGACAGCCCAAGAATTTACAGGAACTGGAGGCTTTTTGCCAAGAAGAATGGGCAGCTTTACCATCTAAGAAAATAAAGAGCCTCATCCACAACTACCACAAAAGACTTCAAGCTGTCATTGATGTTAAAGGGGGCAATACACGGTATTAAGAACTGGGGTATGTAAACTTTTAATCAGGGTCATTTGGGCAGTTTCTGTTGTCATTATGATTTAAAAAGAGTAAACACAGTTGTTTGACAATAAATGGCTTCACCCAACCACTAACCACGAGTGAAAGAAAAGTTTGTGAGTTATCATTCATATTCTCTGACAAATGGACAGAAAATCACAAATTCTGCTAGGGCAGGCATTCCCAACCGCGATCCTCAAGGCACACCAACAGTGCAGGTTTTATTGATATCCAGGCTTCAGCACAGATGGTTAAATCAAAGTAACTGAGGTACTAATTAAGTCACCTGTGTTCAAGCCTGGATATCACTAAAACAAGGACTGTTAGTGTGCCTTGAGGACCGTGGTTGGGAAACACTGTGCCAGGCATACTTGCCTACCTGACCCTCTCCGTGAGGGAGAAAATGCTCTGTTCCTAGACTTTCCTGGTAATGTATGATTGCCATCACCTGTGGTGAGCTAGTTAATTGATAAGAAAGGTGTTTCACCACAGGTGATGGCAATCATACATTACCAGGAAAGTCCAGGAACAGAGCATTTTCTCCCTCATGGAGAAGGTCAGGTAGGCAAGTATGCTGCCAGGGTATGTAAACTTATGAGCACAACTGTATGTCGACCTAACTCATGTCGCCCTAATGACCGCCATCCATTTCATAGACCCCTGACATCACCATCAGACTCATTTTCTGCTTATTTATGCTGACATTTGTTTCCTGAAGGTTGATAGGAGTTTCTTATGCAATTTGCAATGGAACTGATGTTGTAGTGCTGGAAGGGGACATAATGTTTCAAAGCAGAATTCTTATGTAATACTGACAGCTGTTCTGAAGTTCCAGTCCCAGGAGTTTATATTCCAGCAACTCGGTTGGGCTGGAAACTGTTTACAACAGTAGTGCCTGGACTATAGAGCACGGTTTCCTTGTTACATCAATATGAATGGTGATTCTAGGAAATTTCCAGTCTGTGCCCCATATGTGACTCGTTGTTTATATTGTGTAATATCACGAGTGCATTTAATTGGATATTCAACCTTTTTATTTATTGTTTGGTGTGTGCTTTTACTTGTCACGTTGCTTTATGTGACTGTCTTCTGTAAGGTCTTTGCATATCTTAATGCAGATCCGTTTAATATATTTGCTCTTGGATACAATACAGTTTCTCTGTGAATACAATTGTATAGAATCCATAGATCTAAGCACAGTGGTGTCCTTGACAAGGGCAATAAATGATTCTGCCTAACGATATAAAATGCAAGCCAGAAAAATCGGTTGATCGATTAATTAAATTAAAATTGCAGGGGGGCTTGTACATACTAGTAATTTTATGTGAAGGAGGAACACACTTTAATTAGCACTTTTACAGCCTCACAAGAACAGCCTTATCCATTGCATTAAAAAACAAAACAAAAAAACCCTGTACATATTAAGGAGAATCAGTTCCATGACCTCTCATTCCATTTCTGGTTGATAGGCAATTTATGTTTGCAGCAGAGGAGATGGTGGGAATAATAGCCATCCCTGGTCCTGCTGTAATACACTGCCCTGCTCAATCTTCCCATGGTACCATCCCTGGTCCTGCTGTCCTACACTAACCTGCTCAATCTTCCCATGGTACCATCCCTGGTCCTGCTGTCCTGCATTACCCTGCTCAATCTTCAAATGGAGCCATCCCTGGTCCTGCTGTCCTGCACTACCCTGCTCAGTTTTACCATGGAGCCATCCCTGGTACTGCTATCCTACACTTCCCTGCTCAGTCTTCCCATGGTGCCATCCCTTGTCCTGCTGTCCTGCACTACCCTGCTCAGTTTTACCATGGAGCCATCCCTGGTACTGCTATCCTACACTTCCCTGCTCAGTCCTTCCATGGTGCCATCCCTGGTCCTGCTGCCCTGCACTACCCTTCTCAATCTTCCCATTGTGCCATCCCTGGTCCTGCTGCCCTGCACTACCCTTCTCAATCTTTACATTGTGCCATCTCTGGTCCTGGTGCCCTGCACTACCCTTCTCAATCTTCCCATGGTGACATCCCTGGTCTTGCTGCCCTGCGTTACCCTGCTCAATCTTCTCATGGTGCCACCAATGGTACTGCTGCCCTGCACTACATTGCTTAATCTTTTCATGGTGCCATCGCTGGTCCTGCTGTCCTACACTACCCTGCTCAATCTTCCAGTGACGTTATACGTTGACTGGCTGTTCTGCAGGATCAACTGGTGATGACCCTTGCAGTTTACAATTTACCTTGTTCTCTGGCGCTGGCAAAACCTGTATATTAGTATATTGAAATTTAAGTTGACAGTTTAGGGAACCGTTTCAAATGATTTATACTACAGTAGCTGCTGATGAATATGTTGGAGCTGCATATACTCACAGACGCCACTCAGGCAACAGACACAAGAGCAGACACAGCTGAGTTCATCACTGAATTAGGGATCAAACGTCGATTATTCAAAATCATTGATGGTCTATGACCAATGTTGAATACTTTTACCATCGATGGCAGAGAACCAGATGGTTTCCCGCATTGATGGTCCAGAACCACCCAATGTTTTTTGTGTTTTTTTCTACAAGGTGCCGGAAAACGAAGCATAGCTCCTCCCTTCGATGCACCAGTGAAACCCCGCCCCCAGGCTCTGATTGGCCCACAGCCCAGTGAACAGTAAAGCAGGGATGACCATCGGTGATTTCAACCAATGGATGCTTCCCATGCAGATGGTTTTACACCATCAAGGTTAGCCATCAGTTTTACCATCAATGGTGACCATCGATTGTTAACCTACTAATGGCCATCCCTACCTTGAATCAGGTCCTATAAGAGCAGCCCTGCCTTGATGTTATTAATGTGTGATATCTACCCTGAGCACTAATGTAAAAACCAGCAGAGACTCACATCTGTAACATAGCGGAGTTTTCCTAAACAATCGATTTTCCTTACATGTCATTTCGGAGATTTAGAATCATCAATATATATATTATCTGCTTAATGCTTTCAATATCTGAAGATTACCATTCATCCTCATTGCTATGGTCATTACATGCATGTGGTTTATGTTATAGAATGTACTGTAATGCACAGTAATAATGTCCCTATGTAGAAACCCATAAGTGCTCACACCATTCTTGGCTACTATTTAGGACTTCCCCCTCAGAGATTCCTGAGAGGACTGGGACATGAAGGGTCCACTTTAAGAGTGTGGCCAGCATCCAGAGGGGGTGTGGCCAGCCACCACAGGATTTGCTAACCATTAGAGAGTGCCTGGTCTGGGCTCCTTGATAGATGTAGTAAATACTGCTAGTGCATGTATGATAATATACCAGATTAATAACAGCAATGCACTGTAGTGAATACACCACTGTCCTGTGCAGTATAACATAGCATATGTATAATTCAAGTGCACAGTCCGGGACCTGATCACTAGAAGGGGGGAGTGTGTGTGTGGGGGGGAGTGGACCCATAGGCAGCAGAACCCACCGGGAGTTTCTCCTATACCCCTGTGGCCAGTCCAGTGAGTCCACCCATGATTTCCAGCATTGAATAGCGAAGGATGGTCCATGTTGACATGATTTGAAGAGAATTGCGCTGTCAGGGCCACCCACTTGATTGTGTAATTGGATGGGATCCACGTGTGTGGTCTCCTCCCTCAGCAGTCTCCTGGGTGTTCTGGGAAAGTAGGCAATCGTGACTCATAAAACACAGTCACTGAAAGCCCCACCTATTAAAAGCACACTAGTTATTAGCAGAGCATTTACATTTAATAAAGCATTTGATAAGCACTCCAATAGAATTACATTGAACCAAGTGTTAACACTCATGAATGCTGCACACAACCTTAAAACTAACGCCAAACGAGCGGTTGTCAGAAAACGCATGCGTACAGGGCCTTTCGCTTACTTTTCTTTCTGAACTAGCAGTGTAAGGGCCTGAGTTAGATATATATGCAATGCGAGTGATCATCGTCCGACTACGCATACGTCATGGTCGCACTGCGCATTTGCCAATGTACCTTATTGATGCTGCTCGCAGTGAGGACTTATTTGCAAAGTGACTGACAGTCAGGGACCATTTGGTGGAGGCAACGGGGAGTGGTGGCAAAACGCAGGTGTCTTGTGACTGTTTCTGGGACATATCTAATCCTACAACTACGATCACGTATGCACAAAACATGGTACCAACATCTCAATTCCCACGGCCTTTCTGTGAGGACATAGGGTAACTCAGACAGTCAACTATCGAAGGATCCGCAACCACCACTGCATATTTGTATGCAGCTGCTTGGATCTAAGAAGCCACCGGTGGACATCTCAATAGAAATCCAGGTATCGGTGTCATTTGCATATTTCCGTACATTCACTGCATACGGGATCACAGCTGAGAATGCATTTGTGTACATCTCTGAATAGCAGGCCTGAAAAGCGTATTTGATAGACTTTGCCAAACATTGCAGCCATGAGACTGCATAGACCCCAATAAAATATAGGTTGCAGATATGGTCTTTTGTTTTTATTTTCTTCATATATGAGACAGCTAGCTGTAAAAATACAGATAGGGTGTCTGTAGCACGCTACAGAATGGCGCAGTCTTTAATCTTTCCACACAAACACCATCAGCGTGATCTCATGTTCAACAGCGTCAAATGGCACAACAGTGTCAGGACTGGGCACTTACAGTATCTGCAATGCACATGTTCCGCCTGTTATAAATGAGACCCTCTTTTGTGTGCCTGACATGACCCCTAACTCAAAGCAGCCATCTTCATTCAATGCCCATTGTATTTACTCATGCACCAAGAAATATTGCTTCATGTGATATCATTCTGTCCCGCTCGCTAGTAATATAAACCAGACAGAATATTTTATCAGGGAACATAAATCAGCCTGGTTCCCAGAACGTTCCCTATGCACCACGGTGAGCTGTGTGTACTGTGTGATGGTGTGAAATTGTGTCATGGCTGGAGACTCGGTTTTATGACATGACATAATTTTCCAATGCATATTGTTAATAAGCCATTAATATATATTAAAGCAGACACTACATGAAATTATTCATACTGTGTGTTATGTTGCATAGTTACAGTGTTACTTCTCCATCTATCGGGATCCCAGCGCTTGGGATGCCGACAGTCAGAATACCGACTGCGGCATCCCAACGCTCAGAGGGGGTCATTCCGAGTTGATCGCTCGGTAGCTGTTTTTAGCAGCCGTGCAAACGCTATACCGCCTCCCACTGGGAGTGTATATTTAGCTTAGCAGAAGTGCGAACGAAAGGATCGCAGAGCGGCTACAAAATAATTTTGTGCAGTTTCAGAGTAGCTTTAGACCTACTCTGCGCTTGCGATCACTTCAGACTGTTCAGTTCCTGTTTTGACGTCACGAACACGCCCTGCGTTCGCCCAGCCACGCCTGCGTTTTTCCTGGCACGCCTGCGTTTTTTCGAACACTCCCTGAAAACGGTCAGTTGACACCCAGACACGCCCACTTCCTGTCAATCACTCTGTGGCCACCAGTGCGACTGAAAAGCTTCGCTAGACCTTGTGTAAAAAATACATCGCCCGTTGTGAAAGTATGTCGCGTGTGCGCATTGCGCCGCATACGCATGCGCAGAAGTGCCATTTTTTGCATCATCGCTGCGCAGCGAACATTTTCAGCTAGCGATCAACTCGGAATGACCCCCAGAATTCATACACCTAACCCTAACACCCCCCTCCCACATCCACCGCTGTCTAACCCTAACCCTCCCCAGTGGTGCCTAACCCTAACCCCTCCTCCCCGCAGCCTAAACCTAACCTTTCCCCCCTCCCCCCACCTCCCCGCAGCCTAACCTAACCTTCCCCCTGCAGCCTAGACTCTCCCCACCCCTGCGGCTTACCTCTCATAAATCCCATCACTTTGCTCATTATCTCTGCGTCAGTATTCCGAGCAGTGTCAGGATTCCAGGGTATTCCAACTGCCGGGATTCCAAACGCCAGGATCCTGACCGGATCCCATCTGACCCTGTGTGTGTGACAATGTGACATACTGTACTGTATGTTGAATGTCCCTCTTCACTTGTGTAATGTTAGTATGTATCATGACTTTTACAGAATATTTCGGGATACGGTCATTAGGTCGACAAGACTTAGGTCGACAGTCATTAGGTCGACCACTATTGGTCGACATGCACTAGGTCAACGTGGTCATTAGGTCGACGTGGTCATTAAGTCGACATGAACAAGGTCGATATGAGAAAAGATTGACACGAGTTTTTCATATTTTTTTATTTTTTCAACTTTTTCATACTTTACGATCCACGTGGACTACAATTGGGAACGGTAACCCAAAGCATGGTGAGTGAAGCGAGCCATGCGAGGGGACACGGTGCACTAATGTAGGGTTCTTCGTCACTTTACGAAGAAAACGGCACCAAAAAAAGTAAAAAAACTCATGTCGACCTTTTTCCATGTCAACCTAGTACATGTTGACCTAATGACCATGTTGACCTAGTGACCATGTCGACCTAATGCATGTCGACCAATAGTGGTTGACCTAATGACTGTCAACCTAAAGGTCCATACACACTTGCCGATAAAATGAGCGGCGTCGCTCATTTCCCCCATCCCTGAGCGATGTCGTTCATTTTATCGGCAAGTGTGTATGCCGCCAGCGATGACCGATGCGCAGCCCCGCGGGTCAGCAACGATCGTCGCTGTCGGTAGTGCATGCATTACAGGATCTGGACTGTCGTCCACGACCTGCATTCAGAGTTATATCGTCTAATGTGTATGGACCTTAAGTGTGGTCGACCTAATGACCCGAATACTTCATGTGCTGTCATTACGTTATTTTATTATGTTTTTTTCTTGTGTTTGTCAAATCAAAAAATGCAGTTTCATGAGGTAATACTTGTTGCATATTTCACCAAGTATTTGGCGGTCACACATGAGGGTCATTTTCTGAAGCACTTCTTTACAACATATATTATTTGTATTGGCTTGTAGGTGTAAATATGACTTTCTGCTGAGGGTGGATTTTTGGGAGACCCTCTGTCACTGATAGATTGTGTCTTGAATGATCCTGATATTTTGAGGTCGTCCTGCAAACATGTCTACTGATGTAGAATCCAGCACCAGTACCACCGCCGATGTGGCTCCAGCCGCCAAGCCTGCGGTAAAGAAGGAAAAGAAAAAAGGTACAGTCAGAATGTTCTATGTTCCATACTGCAGTGTATCATGCTTTAAAATAAAATTACACACAGGTAATAAACAAGCATGACTGTGGTGCTGTACTCACTCGCCACGGCAGTACTACCCCAGTGCGGTATTGGTTAGCTTACCATTTCACCAGGGCCAGTATGAAGGGATATGCGCAGGTGTCACTCGGATGGCTGGTACACACCTGAGCTGGGGATTTAGGGGTCTATTCATGAAGCAGTGAAAAGTGTGTAGAAGTGAGTCAGTGGAGAAGTTGTCTATGGCAACCAATCAGCTGCTCTGTATAATTTTATAGTATGCAAATTATAAATGTTACATCAATGCTGATTGGTTGCCATGGGCAACTTCTCCACTGGCTCACTTCTCCACACTTTTCACTGTTTCATGAATAGACCCCTGTAAAGTACAGATTTTATTTATTTATTTATTTATTACCAGTTATTTATTTATTTATAGCGCTGTACAGAGAATATTTTGGCCATTCACATCCGTCTCTGCTCCAGTGGAGCTTACACTCTATGGGGCAGATGTATTATTCTGGAGAAGTGATAAAGCAGTGATAAGTGCAAGGTGATAACGCACCAGCCAATCAGCTCCTAACTGTCATTTTTCAAATTCATAATGATTGGCTGGTGCGTTATCACCTTGCGCTTATTACTGATTTATCCCTTCTCCATACTTAATACATATGCCCCTATATTCCCTTCCACATGCGCAGGCACACACTTACACACTAGGGTTAATATCTGTAGGGAGCCAATTAACCTACCAGTATATTTTTGGATTGTGGAAGGAAACCCACGCATGGGAAGAATATGCAAACTCCACACAGTTAGGGCTATGGTGAGAATTGAACCCATGACCTCAGTGCTGTGAGGCAGCAATGCTAACCATTACACCATCCGATTTTAATTCATGAAACAGTGGATAAACCAGTGGAAAAGTTGCCCATGGCAACCAATCAGCATCTCCCTTACATTTTATAGAATTTACTTGATTAAGGCTTCCTTCAAAACTGATTGGTTGCCATGAGCAACATCTCCACTGGACCTTTTCTTTCCCTTTGGGGTCTATTCATGAAGCAGTGGAAAGAGTGGAGAAAAGGACCAGTGGAGATGTTGCCCATGGCAACCAATCAGCTTTGCAGGAAGCCTTTATCAAGTATATTCTTTAAAATGTAAGGGAAATGCTGATTGGTTGCTATGGGCAACTTCTCCACTGGTCTGTTTCTCCGCTCTGTTCACTGCTTCGTGAATTGATACAAGAAGCCCTGTTGTTGGCAAAAACACAGTTTTCACCAGAATTAGGAATTTTTGTCTGTCAATACTTAGATCCCGTAATGTGTTTCAGTATACTCAAGCATCATCAAGAGTGATGTTAATAAAGGAATCCGGCGGTCACCATGCCGACGCTGGAATCCCGACCGCCTACTAGCCCGACAGACGGCATGCTGACTGACAGGGACTATTCCCACTGGTGGGTGTCCACGACACCCTTAGAGTGGAAATAGAACCTGTGGCGAGCGCAGGGGGCTTTGTTGCACTTGACCCCCCGCGGCATTCTGCTGTCGGTATCCCGGGGTCGATATACTGACCGCCGAGATCCCCAGCGCCGGTCACAGCCCCAACCCTTGATAACTGTATTGGAGTTAATGCAGTGGTCTACGTGAATTGCTAGTTTTGTCACCCATTGGGGCAGATGTATTAAGCTTGGAGAAGTGATAAAACAGTGATGAGTGGAAGGTGATAACGCGCCAGCCAATCAGCTCCTAACTGTCAATTTACATATTGGAGCTGATTGGCTGGTGCACTTATCACTTTTTTATCACTTCTCCTGGCGTAATACATGTGCCCCATTGTTCAGCCATTAGATTAGTGAGAAGAAGGGGAAATGCAGTACAAGTAGCTGTATATTATGCCACCATAAAGCCACAAGTTTTTACTGACCAAAACTACTTAATATACAGTAGCGGATCTTGCCACGGGCAAGCAGGCTTTTGCCCGGGGCGCTGCCTTCCGGAGGGCGCCGGCGCCATCCGGGGGGCGCCGGCACCATCCGGGGGGCGCCGGCACCATCCGGAGGGCGCTGCACCATGGCAAGATCCGCTACTGCGCCCCCCGCTGGTCCCCCGCTGTGAAGGGAACCAGACGCTACGTGTCTAGTTTCCCTTCGTGGAGGGGACCTTTGCTGTGCGGTGCACAATGACGTCATCACGCACCGCACAGCTTTGTGGCACAGACGCTAGGGGTCATAATTGACCTCTAGTGTCTATGCTGATCCGAGGAGAGGAGCGGCGTCGGCAGATGTCTGCAGCGGTCTGGAATCAGGAGCGGGGATAGTAAGTATACATTTTTTTTTGTTCTCTTTCAACGGCGCTACAGGGGGCACAAATGGGGGCGTATCTGACCACGCCCCCGTATGAAGCCACGCCCCTATCGTTTTGCCCGGGGTGCCACAAGGGCAAGAACCGGCCCTGTTAATATACAGTGTAGAAGGTACTTGATATACAGTGTAGCAGCCTACACAGCAAAGAGGACACTATGACATTTATATGGTTAATCCAACCCGTGTGCGCTAGAACCCACAGACATCTGGCTTGCATGTAAAGTGTTGAATGAACTCCCCACTGAGACCATAGCAATGTGATAGGCTTTCTGGGCAGATTTACAGTCTCTGTGCTGCCTGTCAAGGTTTATAGCACAACGCTGGATCATTACAATATAGTGTTATGCTAAAATGTACAGCGTCCATAGGTTCTGAAATTGCTTATTTTCCATGATATTTAATAGACGGGAACAAAATTATCTTTTTCTCATTAACTTTGTCTTTTACGATATTTGAAAAATAACTATTAAACCCATTATCACAGTTTGAGAAGCCGGAAATTGCAGTAATTTAGTAGAGATGAACAACATTTTTGAAATCAGTTCTTTATAATATTCATCACGATGGCAGAATTTTGCACGTTTCACAGGCGGAATCACTATGCACATGAAGAAGAGTAAGCAACACATCACTGTGGCCCAGATTTATCAAGCCTTGGAGAGTGATAAATTGCACTGTGATAAAGTACCAGCCAATCAGCTCCTAACTGCCATGTTGCAGACTGTGTGGTCTATTCATGAAGCAGTGAAAAGTGTAGAGAAGTTGCCCATGGCAACCAATCAGCATTGAAGTAACATTTCTAATATGCATACCATACAATTGTACGGAACAGCTGATTGGTTGCTATGGGCAACTTCTCCACTGGCTCACTTCTCCACACTTTTCACTGCTTCATGAATAGACCCCTGTTAGGAGCTGATTGGTTGGTACTTTATCACCGTGCAATTTATCACTCTCCAAGGCTTGATAAATCTGGGCCTTTAAACCTGGGAAGAGCCTTAATAAGCAGCTACACCATGGTGCATTGCATCTATACATAATGATTGTTACTGCTGCGCATAATAAATAGACCCCAAGATCCCATAAAAACTAGAATTTCCACAGGATTTAGAACTCCGTCCTATTTATCAAGCCTGTAGCCTTCAGTGACCATCACTATCGCCCATTCCATAGCTTCCTTACGCTTAGCTTTTTACTGCATATTTAAGAAAAACATTTCTCCAATGCAGATATGAAAATTATGGAAAATAAAATCTTACTAAAATACAGTATTTTTTCATGTTTAGGGCGGGATGTATTAAAATACTTCGCCGCCCCTCGCCACCTACCGCAGCAATGTTGATCGCATATGTACTAACATATGCGATCAACATCGCAATGCGGTGACGGAGGCCTCCCGCGATACCTGTGAGGTGGTGTGCAGAGGGTCTCCGTCACCTCCCAGGGGTCTCCACACTGCCCGCACGCCGGGAAGCAGCAGTAGGCTGCCCCCTGCGCCTCCTCTTCCCCCCTGCACCCGGAAGGACCTCCGAATGCGTTGCTAGGGGGAGGAGGAGATTACCTTCCGGGACCAGGGCTGCCTGAAGGAAGGTATGCCAGGGTAGGAGGGGGGCGGCGGGTTGCGGTGGCCGGCGATAAGAAGCCCATAGGCTTCTATAGGGTATCGCCATCCAGAGATGGCGATACCCTAGGCGTCGAAAAACCGGCGGTGGGGTCTTAGTACATTTAAAAGTGCGGTAAAACCCCCGCAAACGGGGATTTTACCGCATTTTTCCCTTAGTACATCCCGCCCAGAATGGTAATTGAACTTCTATTTTTTTATTATATAAATAGATTTCTTTAGATAGAACATAGTGAAAAGGAAATTTAGGGGAGGGGATACACTGGGCTTGTTACATGCTGATTACACATCCTTCATGGGCTGGAAACAATCGCTCTAAAATCAAACATTGGTAATCCCCATCCAGAAATCCTGCGTTTGCCTCTGTTTGCACCCCCTGCACTGAAACATGGTTTGTTCCAGATACAAAGTTCTAAACTCACTAACGGGGCAATCTGAGCATTGCCCCATATGTTACTTACATTAACCATATTAACCAAAATACAATAACAATAATAAAATATCGACACAGACAACAGTGCTGGTGTTTTAAAGTAATGTAAAATTTTATTGACCAATACATAATTAACTTGGTGCCAGCATTAAAGAACAGACATGAGAGATACAACCAGCCACGCAAATCAAACATTGGCGTTCAACCCTCCCAATAACAGAAGCCACGCGTTGAGGTGGTGTAGCCATTTCCCAGTCAGGACAGTTGGCCTACTATAGAGCACATCGTGAGAAGGAGAGCAGACCCACTAAAACTAAACTACTGTAAACATTAACAAGCCACAAACCGTTCTCTAGCGCTGAAAACAACTCAACAGGCAAATAGGATAGATGGGATGGTGAATAGGAACAAAAAGGCAGTTAAACTGCATAGTAACAACTAAGAACCCCCAAAACGCCCCTTAAAAGATCTTATAGGACAGGAAAATCCACAACTAGAATACAAAATCTTAAAGGAGAAACCTCACCAGCATAATAATATAAGGCCAGTATTCAATTCCTATCGGAATGCCAGACAGGTCTAAAAAAACGTCCGTTTTCTACGTTTTTAGGGCGAATTTTGATTTGCTCTATTCAAAGAAAGGCCTGTTTCTTCGACTTGTTGGAAATTCCAACATGTCGAAAAACAGGTGGATCGGCGAATTCGCCCGCCGATCCACCTGTTTTGTCGAATTTGCAGGCATTTCCGACAGGTTTTTGTCCCGTTTTCGACAATGCCGATTCGACTGGGGCAAAAACCTGTCTGTAATGCCCACAAATTCAATAGTGAAGTGTTGGATCCTCTCTGTTGGAGAGGATCCGACTCTAATTGAATATACCCCTAAAGGGGCAATGCACGGAAAACACCTTGTGGTTTACCCTCCTTCATGTTTATTGTAAAAGCTTCAGTCCCATCTCCTTGTTTTTGGTTGTTTGCTTTACTTCCAATTCTGAGTGAGTCCTATAAAGTATAAAAAAGGAGCAGGAAAAGGATTGAATAAAGAAAGAAGAGTGAAATGGAGAGAGCAAAAACTAGAAAAAAGAGTAAGAAAAATAGGAGTAGGAAAAGCAGAATGTGAGAAAAGAGTGAGATATTTAGGCTGCCTTTACATGTGGCTGCCTATTTGTAAAGATACCTGTTCCGTTATCTTAATCTCAGGATGGGAATAACAGACCACAACCATTTAAAGAAAATTATTTAAATAAAATGTCATCACATTTTCATTCATCTCTATAGTTTAGGAGTATTATAGACTGAGCATGCATCTCTAAGCTACAGGAATAATGCAATGGATTTGCAGTGACTGACCAGGATTACCAGCGAGGCTCAGTGGTTTGTGGGGGATAATTTCATGGTTTCTGGATAATTGCAGGTCCAGAGAAAACAGATGAATTCCTTTTGGCCAGATTTAAAGGAGATGGTGTACGTTACAAGGCGAAATTAATTGGAATTGACGATGTTCCTGAAGCGCGTGGAGATAAAATGAGCCAGGACTCCATGATGAAGCTTAAGGTAAGCGTTCTGCCTTACATACTCGAGGAGCAATGTTTCCTGTTGCCGTCAGCATCTTTCATATTAGAGATAACAGTTTCCTTGTTTGATATCATTTCTCTTTGTCATGTGCGGTGGGCACATTTAGACCTTATAGTGAACAAAAATCATGTCTGCTAGAGGAGATGTTTCACAAAAAAAAAGCGGAATGTTTCAAAGAACAGCCTATATATATTATTTTAGAGATGTTTGGTATTACAGGAGAAATGTCTCTTGTTGGCAGAGGTTTCTTCTTTTGAGTTCTATAGTAGGTGCAAGACATGGGTGCTATTGCAAAAAGAAAAAAGTTTCATAATTGGAAAAGTAATGTGCATGCTGGGAGAGGCCCAGATTTATATTATATGAATCCCTATATCTTTGTGTTGTGTACTTATCATGGCACATCCCCTACTTCCATCCCATCTTATTTCCAGATCAGACAGCATTGATAAGTGCATTTTGGGTCGATATCTTGACCTTCAAGGACCGTTAAACCAGCCTACGGTCTTGACAACGTGTATCGCAGGAAAATCTGTCTTTGTGGCCCTGCCTCAGCAGTGGGTGTGGCCACATGTGAGAAACATACCCCTAGCAGAGGTGTCGCTGAGTCTGGTGACACCCGGTCCGCATAATTTAGTCGCCGGTGATTGCTCTAAAAAGGGTTTGTGGCCTCACAGGAAACCCTGGTTTCTCTCCACCCAGGGCTTGGCCTTGAGGGAAGGAGGCATGACCTTGCAGAAAGCCCCCCAATTGCATCACTCGGGGGCATGCCTTGCATTCCCAGAGATGCCGCGCTGCCACCAGAAACTCGTCTGCCTATACAGGCAGCTTCTCCTCTGCGTCAGGAGCCGGGCACTGCAGGAACATGTCACACTGCAGCACCAGGTTCCTGTCACTGCGGGGGAGCCGGCATTTTGGTATCACCCCTTTGAGGGTGACATTCAGGTATGGTCCACACGCCTATACAGTCATCACTGTTAGGGATGCTACTGTCAGTTTTCTTCTATACAGTATTTCAGTGCTCAGTCTCTCAATCAGCTATTACTCAGCTACAGATTAGCTAACATATCGCAAAAACTTATTCTCACATCCACGTTCATCTCTGCACTGCCACCACTCCCTATCAGGGAGTACCTAACTTATTTACAGATGCATAGACTCAGTATACTCTATGTTCCTGGTGATAAAGGGGTAACAGTTCTCTGACTAGGACACAAAGTGTTAAATACTTTGCAGTCTAGCATCCATTTCTAATCAGGACTATCTTTAATTCAGTGTCTTCTAGTTCACTTAAAGCTGTCAAAGGCAAACGTATTGAATTGTAGATTTTATATATATATATATATATATATATTTATATACACACTGCTCAAAAAAATAAAGGGAACACTTAAACAACACAATGTAACTCCAAGTCAATCACACTTCTGTGAAATCAAACTGTCCACTTAGTAAGCAACACTGATTGACAATCAATTTCACATGCTGTTGTGCAAATGGAATAGACAGCAGGTGGAAATTATAGGCAATTAGCAAGACACCCCCAATAAAGGAGTTGTTCTTCAGGTGGTGACCATAGACCACTTTTCATCTCCTATGCTTTCTAATATAAATCTGGGCCTCTCCCAGCATGCACATTACTTTTCCAATTATGAAAGTTTTGGTCACTTTTGAAAGCTGGCGGTGCTTTCACTTTAGTGGTAGCATGAGACGGAGTCTACAACCCACACAAGTGGCTCAGGTAGTGCAGCTCATCCAGGATGGCACATCAATGCGAGCTGTGGCAAGAAGGTTTGCTGTGTCTGTCAGTGTAGTGTCCAGAGCATGGAGGCGCTACCAGGAGACAGGCCATTACATCAGGAGACGTGGAGGAGGCCGTAGGAGGGCAACAACCCAGCAGCAGGACCGCTACCTCCGCCTTTGTGCAAGGAGGAACAGGAGGAGCACTGCCAGAGCCCTGCAAAATGACCTCCAGCAAGCCACAAATGTGCATGTGTCTACTCAAACGATCAGAAACAGACTCCATGAGGGTGGTATGAGGGCCCGACGTCCACAGGTGGGGGTTGTGCTTACAGCCCAACACCATGCAGGACGTTTGGCATTTGCCAGAGGACACCAAGATTGTCAAATTCGCCACTGGCGCCCTGTGCTCTTCACAGATGAAAGCAGGTTCTCACTGAGCACATGTGATAGACGTGACAGAGTCTGGAGACGCCAAGGAGAACGTTCTGCTGCCTGCAACATCCTCCAGCATGACCGGTTTGGCAGTGGGTCAGTAATGGTGTGGGGTGGCATTTCTTTGGGGGGCCGCACAGCCCTCCATGTACTCACTAGAAGTAGCCTGACTGCCATTAGGTACCGAGATGAGATCCTCAGACCCCTTGTGAGACCATATGCTGGTGCGGTTGGCACTGGGTTCCTCCTAATGCAAGACAATGCTAGACCTCATGTGGCTGGAGTGTGTCAGCAGTTCCTGCAAGATGAAGGCATTGATGCTATGGACTGGCCCGCCCGTTCCCCAGACCTGAATCCAATTGAGCACATCTGGGACATCATGTCTCGCTCCATCCACCAACCCTTGTTGCACCACAGACTGTCCAGGAGTTGGCGGATGCTTTAGTCCAGGTCTGGGAGGAGATCCTTCAGGATACCATCCGCCACCTGATTAGGAGCATGCCCAGGCATTGTAGGGAGGTCATACAGGCACGTGGAGGCCACGCACACTACTGAGCCTCATTTTGACTTGTTTTAAGGACATTACATCAAAGTTGGATCAGCCTGTAGTGTGTTTTTCCACTTTAATTTTGAGTGTGACTCCAAATCCAGACCTCCATGGGTTAATAAATTTGATTTCCATTGATAATTTTTGTGTGATTTTGTTGTCAGCACATTCAACTATGTAAAGATCAAAGTATTTAATAAGAATATTTTATTCATTCAGATCTAGGATGTGTTATTTTAGTGTTCCCTTTATTTTTTTGAGCAGTGTATATATATATATAAAGAAATGACAGAAGAATATTTGCAAACTAAATAGAATATAAAGAAATTCAGAATCTAGACTTGCATTTAAGTTATATCACTGGAACAGGAGCTTGCAGGAATATGGACCTCTTCCACTCCTGAAAATGGGTCCCTTAAGGCCTGCAATGTTACAGGCCCATTTAACCACTTGGTGACACCTGTTTCCAGTCAGTAGCTGGGTGAAATTCTCGTGAGCAAGGCACGGGCACCAGCCTGCTCATGGGTCCCCTCCTCTCTTAAACTGCCCCTACCCCTCGACTACATTAAATAGCCTTTGAAGCTATTGTTCCTTTTTTAAAAGGTTCCCGTTATGTAAGGACAGATAATGTAATAGCAATTAACTCATTTCCTGCCCTTGATGAGTTTTTATATTTACGTGAACAAATTAACCTATTTACACATTTCTCATTTGGAAATAGTCAATATTATTATTTGAAGACATTTTTCGTGATGTGTCCTCCTGACTGTCCCCTGACCTTCACACCATGGTTACACAATTAACAGCACTATGTCATTAGCACCTCCCACCTGGGCCTCCCCTTTTGGGATATTTCCAGCGGTCACCTGTACAGAGGGCCTGATTTGTACTGTGAGTAAAGCAAAAAAGCAAGCACCTGGACAAACCCATGCTGCACTGCAGGTGGGGTAGGTGTAACATGTGCAGATTGATTTAGATTTGGATGGGGTGTGTTCAAACTGAAATCTAAATTGCAGTGTAAAAATAAAGCTGTCTGACATTTGTGGACTACACGCAGAAGCAGCCAGTATTTACCCTGCACAGAAAACACATAACGCATCCAAATCTTATTCTCTCAGCACGTTACATCTGCCCCCCTGCAGTGCAACATGGTTTTGCCCAGTTGCTTGATAATTTGTTTACTTACAAATTTGAATTAGGCCCAAAGTCAAAGAGTATGAGTTGGATGTATGAACTTATACGTAGAGCGGATCGTTTGAACCCACTGTCTTCCTGCATCAGTTTCACACGAGCCGCACTTATTATTTTGCAGTCTACGGGGGACATGTACTAAGCAGTGATAAAAGTGGAGAAGTGAGCTAGTGGAGAAGTTGCCCATGGCCACCAATCAGCTGCTCTGTATATGTTTATAGTATGCAAATTATAAATGTTACGTCAATGCTGATTGGTGGCCATGGGCAACTTCTCCACTGACTCACTTCTCCACTTTTATCACTGCTTAGTACATGTCCCCCTAACTCTTAGTCGGTGGCTTCAAACTTGCCTGCTTTCCTCTCATCACACCGTGACATGTCCCTGTCACACAACATCACCACCCTCTTCCCCTGAAATACTTTGTGCTGCTGTGAGCTCAAGCTGTTATACCACAGCCCCACTTAAAAACTGAAGATATCTTGGATAAGCAGAAGATATAGATTTAATTTTACAAAGTCATATGACCCTATTTAAAGTCACCTTAGATATGGAGGAAAGCCGTCCCATAGCTGCGTAGCACAAGCTCTAGCTTCTGTTTATCTGTTACTACAGCGCCCATTTTAGGTCATACTTCATTACGGCTAAAGAGTCACAAACATAACGTCCTTTACATTCATTCACTACAATAGTCACGTTAGTACATACCGAAGCCCTGCCAGAACGGTAATACATTTCACATTTGTTCACACACTGAATTGGATCAATATCTGCAAAAGCCTCTCTGCTTCCTTCATTTCTTCCTCCATCAAAGTTACCCCAGCCAGACACTACATTAATCACAGTATACTCAGTACTTCTCGGGGATTAATGGTGATACAGTATATCATATAATGCTGGGCTTCTGGGAGGGGTGGGAGGGGGAGGGGGGGAGTGCCATTTCCCAGGGAAGTCAGTATTGCTGCTGAACCTATCGCCACGTAGACTAGTAAAAATATATAGAATAACTACAGTCTTAACACTCTTTAAATAAATTGTTTAGGCAACAATAAATGTTAATTGCACCTTTTCATTATGTGCGCACTAATAGTGCATTATTTGATCCAAGCAGATGCCCATTGACATAGTCTAAAGGGTTCTAAGGGACATTGAATAATTGCCCTGTAAAAGTATTTGACAGCATTCCACAGACCTGACATCATGCGCAGAGTATCCATAGACATGGGTTATATTTGAATTACAATTAGATAAAACGTTCATTATTTCTAACAATGGGCAATGATTTGTGACGTAGGGGTGATTTATAATGGTCTTATGTTCCCTTTAAAGCGAGTGGAATTGTTAAACTGCAGGATTCAGGCTGCCCTAGGTAGATTCACGGCCAGCCTATTTATAGACCCAGTAATGACTGTATATATTTTAGACTTAATGTAAGTGCTGTTATAATATGAACGTTTTTTCTGTCTGCTGTGAAATATAAAGATCTCCTTCTATTTATTTCTTATGTACAGGGAATGGCGGCAGCAGCACGCTCTCAGGGACAGCACAAGCAAAGAATTTGGGTCAACATTTCCCTTTCTGGCATAAAAATAATCGATGAAAAAACTGGTGTAAGTTTTATTTACTGTATGTCTTTAACTTATCATCTTGAAAGTTCCTTTTTTGTTATGCAAACACAAATATAACTGAATTCTAATTAGTTTTAGTGATACATTTGCAATGAGCACTAGCTTTCTAAGGCGCGTTAATTCAGTTAGGCGCAATGGCATGGAAGTGCCAGGGTTCCGCCCGTTTATCTGGTGCCTTGTGACCACCAACATTCCCTCACACCCAATAAAAATTCGTCGGAATATCTGCAATGTTGCTGTACTGTAATTATTGGGATGAGTGCAGCTGAACATCTCCAGGAGTTGAATATGGGACCCCAAAGTAGATTTACCACTAGACTTCTACCTTTGAATCTTGTGGTAGAGCCATCAACCATCAATGGCAAAACTCATGGTTCTTCACCAATGATGGTACAACCCCCTAGCTAGTGCTAATACACGGGGCCTAGTTCCGCGCCACAATTCACCCACAAAGCCCCGCCCCCAGGTTCTTATTGGCCTACAGGTCAGTGACTGAATAGCCGGTGGTCACCCAAATCTAATGGTACCCAAGGCAGAGGCCTTCCTTGCCTAACCCAGCACCAGTGTTTTGAACCTTGGAGAGTAACTTCTATCTGTGGAGGTAAGGGTGACTTTCTCAGGAAATGTACAGCTCCTACACATGGAGAAGCTGTGGTTCTGCCAGTTTGGGAAGGAAGGTTGGTTTATAAAATAAGTTGACCTAAAGTTCATTTTGAAAATGATGGAAACCACAAGCCAAATTTCAATATTTGTTTGTGATTGGTTCAGTAGCATGACGTACCTGATTGAATAGGGTGTCCAAAGACTGGATGTGTGTATCACATGATTAGCCAAATGAAAAATATATTTTGATCTTACAGGGAGTTTCAGACCATTTTAAAGGTATACTGAGGCAGATATACTAAGCCTTAGAAAGAGATAAAGTGGAGAGAGATAAACTACCAACCAGTCAGCTCCTAACTGTCATTTTCAAACATAGCCTATAACATGGCAGTTAGGAGCTGATTGGCTGGTATTTTACCCCTCTTCACTTTATCACTCTCCAAAGCTTAGCACCCCACCCATCCACCCACTGTATTATAGGAATGTTTTCTGCTGGAGGATGTTGGATAAAACAGGTTACCACTGTAACAGGATGACAGTAACCCCTGTGCCGGCCTCGCTCCTAAACTTGTGATGTCATGATGCCATACCTAGGGGGCAGGGCAGCCAGCTCTTGTAAGTAGAGCACTGTATAGGCTGCAGGGTGCCTACCCAGAGCGTCCTACTGGCTGCAGGGTGCCAATCCAGGCACTGTGCAAGCCCCATGCAGGTACTGTGGGACAGCGACAGTGCCACCCCTTGTGCAGCAGTACCGCTCACACACCCCTAGCCGGAGCTCAGTTTAGTAATTATTTTATGACTGGGTTTTGCTCAGGCTATTCCAACTAAACAAAATATTTTGCTCTTAGTGGGCTTTAAAATGTAATACCCACCTTAGTCTTCATTAAAAAAAAGTCCATAGCGATATATTGTTTTCGGAGGGGGTAATTTAAACCGTATAGCTGCAGCGGCAGCGATCGCAGTCTGAATCACTTTGTGGAGTGCGCACTCCGGGAGCCCAGTGAGATGCTAACAGCATCTCACTAGTGCGATCACCTCTGACTGATTGACAGGCAGAGGCGGCCGCGGAGTGGGAGGGGGCGTGACAACGCCGTTAGATCGCCATTGGCAGGGCACAGTTCGGACAGCGGAGGCATGTCTGGACCGGGGGGGGGGAGGCGGGCCACGGCAGCTGCGTGATGTCACGCAGCCGCTGCGACCCGGGATGCGGCGAGTAGCGGCCTTCCAGCGCACATGAGCTGTGTTGGCAGGGAGCTACTCGCCAGGTACAAAAGCATCGCCGGCGTGCAATGATTTTGTACCTGTGCAGGGGGGCCTGACATGCGTCGCAGATAAGCCCTGCACTGGGCGTCCCCACGTATGTCTGTGTAAATGATCGTAGATGTGCTAAATGTAGCACATCTACGATCAGATCTGAATGACCTCCAGGATGTAAGTTTAGGTGTAATAAAAAAATAAAGGCAAAATAATTCTATCTTACGGGGGAAATTGTACATCTGAGTCTCTCTGGACCATGGGAGTTATAGATTTATGCGAATATATATATATCTATATAAATGACGTGTTTATTGAAGCCTTTCCTGGCTGTGCTGCTAAGACCTGTACAGAGCCATGTCCAAAACATCCACCCTCTACATTTTTTTGGAATGAAAAAAAAAATGAAGTAAGAAAACATTTTGAACAGAAATATTCTAACACTTGCGCCAGCTACAGCCTTAGTCATTTGCAATGTGACATTCCAGTAAATGCAGCTTTTATGCTGTCACTGGACACTTTAGCTGTTAAAGTTTACTAACTTTTATGTTCCACAGCTGTTTAAATATTGCATGAAAAGATGGCGTGAGCAAGGAGCCTGCTTTCAAAAAAAACATTTGAGCTTTAACATATAAAGGTAGTAACGCAGCACGTCGTATAATCGGGACACTAAAATAGCACTACATTTCCACTAATATGGCTGTGTTCAACTTGCATGACCCTTTTAGAGCATTTAAGAAACTGTCTAAAATCCAAATTCTCCATATGTACTGTAAAAAGCCACAGAAAATGTGTTAGGTTCAATTGCGTATGGAGTTAAGGTATTTGCTTCACTCAAGCATCAATGCATCCTATTGCATATCATCTGTACACAATATATCAATGACTACTGATTAACAAATTAACGCTAGTGTAATAGGGCAGCGGTTCCTAAATCCAGCCCTCAGATACCCCCAACAGTTCAGGAAGAAATCTTTATGAACTCCAAATGAGGCTCAATGTGGTTATGCATACATCCAACCTGTAGAAAGACTCATCACTGATCTCTATGGGGAATTCAGTACTCAACAATAAATTAATAAGGCTATTAACCAACCAGCCTCGTTCCCAGGGCCGGGGACGGAGGGGGGGGGGGGTCAAAGAGGACACCTGTACCAGGACCAAAGGATTAGAGGGGCCCAAAGGATATGTCACTTAGTGCCCGGCAAGGATGTGATCTGTCTTGTACAAATCGGGCTGAAAGCTGTAGGCGGTGTGTACACAGCCTCAGAGTGACAGGAGCCTCTCACACACAGTGACTGTGCGGCGTGAGTGTGCACCCGTTCTTCTGGGTCCAGCTCTGTTACAGGCAGCTATGGTATATGGCAGATGCTCTGCTGGCCAGTATCCCCGTGTCCTGCGCTGGCCTCTTCTGGTGGAGTGTGAGGGCTGCATGGTACCTGCTGTGCGGTGTTTGGGTCTGGATACTGGGGAGTGCAGCGCAGGTAAGTCTCTGCCTGGGGTAAGAATGGATTTGTGAGGGGATACAGGGCTTTGGGATGGGGTGAGGGAGCTGGGAATGTAGCATGGAGTCATTGGGGAGAGACACACTGTGCGGTGTGTAGGAGGAAGGAGAGAGGGAGACACAGACTCTGGTGTGTGGGGGAGAAAGGAGAGATATACATATTTATATATGTGTTTAGATAACAAATATATATATTTTATTTATTAATAGTTTCTTATATAGCGCAGCAAATTCCGTTGCACTTTAATATATAAATATAATATGGGGGCCCCAAAGATATCTCTGTACTGGGCCCCAATATTTCTGTTGCCAGCCCTGCTCGTTACAGCCACATAACACCTGTTCTCTAATCCCTTTGCTGCCTGCCTGTAAGACTGACTCACTGACTTTCAAAGCCCTACATGACCAGATACCTGAATGAGCTACTAATTCCTTACTGCACCGCGCACTTACTGCGATCTGTAGATGAAGGACTATTATCAGCATCTAGAATCTCCCTGAATTCATCTGGGTGTCAAGATTTCATCTATGCGGCTCTAACTCTGTGGAACTCTCTTCCCCGCACAGTGCGCGAGTACCCCACTCTAGAACCCTTAAAAAATAGACTCAAGCCTTTCCTGTGTACTGACGCGTTTCACTAATGTCCCCTTTCAAGCTTATTTGAATTTTGTGTTGTAAAGACAACTGTAAAGCACTATTGGGAGACAAGTGCTATATAAATAACATCATTATTATTATTATTATTATTATTATTATTATTATTATTATTATTACAAAGTGACTGGCCACTGTAACCAGCTCAGTGTGTGACTTTTTGGTGTTGCAAATGTTTGGAACAGTATCAGCAAATGAAAACAAAATGATGTGTATTTTTTGTTGTTATTGAATAAATCTTTGAGTGTTGTTTGTAGCAGAAGTACATTTAGTAGTAGAGGACGATCTGTCTTCATCTCCACAATCAGCTTGTGTACTGAGCACATTACTCAGAAGCTGTGAAAGATAATTCTATATATTGAATTTTTAATAAATGACCGTGTTATGGTCAATGGATGTTACAGTAGGCTTTTTGTTACTTTCTGGATACAGATTGATCGTTCCTGGTGTAAACCACAGACCCAGCGGCATTATAAGTTTAGTAATCTCTTTGCTAACACTGAGTAGATAGTAGGTGTGAGTGGAGGGCACCAGATTATCTCTTTATAGCTCATTATAAATGTATCAGTTCTTCTAAAGATGGAGAACTGATCAGGTGGAGAAGTTGACCAATCAGTGCCTAGCAAACATTTATCACGTAAATTCAATAAAATGATAGGTAGATGCTGATTGGTTTCTGTGGGTAACTTCTCCTCGTGTTAATTTTTCTGATTTTTAGAAGATTGGACACATTTCACCCTTATGACAGTGGTGAGATGGGGTCTATTTACTAAGCTATTTACTAAGCCTTGATAGAGATAAAGTGGACGGAGATAAAGTGCCAAGCCAACTACTGTAGCTCCTAACTGCATACCACCCAACTTTGTGTAGGTAGGAAGCGGGACTCCGGCGCTGCCTGGGAAAAGGGAATGTGGCCTTAGTAAATGGGTCGTGTCTTCACGGTAATGCCACGATCGTGAGTCTCGCCCCTGGCAGTATGGGGCCATGGCGAGCGGTCTGTGACGTGCGCACAGCATCTATTCAGGAGCCTCCCAACTGCCCCCCCCACTGCGGGACACTGCGGCCCATGTGTGGGACAGCAGGACAGTCCCCAAAAAATGGGTCTGTCCAGTGAAAATCTGGACAGTTGGGACGTATGTAACTGTCATTTTTCAGCCCGGCCTGTGACATGACAGTTAGTTGCTGATTGGCTGGTACTTTATCTCCATCCACTTTATCTCTATCCCAGGCTTATTAAATAAACCCCGGGCTACAAGTAGTGGCCAAACATGGTTTCTCTAGTCCTCATATTAAAAGCATATGTGCCGCCTAGAAATGATTGGGCCTTCACTGCAAATGCCCCTGACCTGCTCATACTCAGAAAAGACCTCTTTTGAGAGAAGAGCTGGGGACACGTAAGAGTGACCAACCCACAATTGCTGGATCCCCTCATCTACTTCCCCCATAGCAGCTGCACTAGTGTCAATTAATAATAAGCCAATTAACCAATAAGATGTTTTGTTTGGTTGTTTCGGGTCACTGCACATCTTCCATGTGCACCAGTATTCATAAATGTCCCTCTATTGCCCACTGCGAGGGAGAGTATCATTACAGCTGGAACCTGCAGTATATGAAGTGGTCCTACTTTCTACAGTGTTTAACTCTTATGCTGAATTTTGTCCGTCATTACTCAAACCCTTTATTGCATGCAAGATGGATCCTGAGGTTGTCTGCTTTTTAATTACTTTCCAGGTAATTGAGCATGAACATCCAGTTAATAAGATTTCTTTCATTGCCCGGGATGTGACAGACAACCGAGCATTTGGCTACGTCTGCGGCGCTGAAGGACAACATCAGTTTTTTGCCATAAAAACAGCACAGCAGGTAGAGTATGACAGGAGGAGGAATAGGGCTCACGAAATGCTCATTGATTTTGGCCTGGTACAGAATTATTATCTTTATTGGAACATGTTTTTTTAGTTGTTTTATATTTTACTATATTTAATTATACAGGGTTCAACTAATACGCCATGTTTTATTGTGATGTCATCTGTTCGTACAATTGGAGCAGATCTCCGTTTCCTTTCCATGGCGCACCCCTGTGCAAATGCCACACAATTACACATTAAAATGGTATTACCGGGAGAGATATTCTACTGACCCGGGTGTTTAACAATCCCCTAACCCTTCCCACTGCTATAATAAGGTAGTACTTTGATATTGATGAAAAAGATGTGAGTATTGGGGTCATTCCGAGTTGTTCGCTAGCTGTTTTCGTTCGCAGCGCAGTGATTAGGTTAAAAAGCGTCACTTCTGCGCATGCGGCGCAGTGCGCACATGCGACGTACTTTCACAACAGCCGATGTAGTTTTACACAAGGTCTAGCGACGCTTTTCAGTCGCACTGCTGGTCGCAGAGTGATTGGCAGGAAGTGGGCGGTAACTGACCGTTTTTGGGGAGTGTGTGTAAAAACGCAGGCGTGTCAGATACAAACGCGGGCGTGCCTGTAGAAACGCAGGCATGGCTGACTGAACGCAGGGCGTGTTCGTGACGTCAAAACAGGAACTAAACAGTCTGCAGTGATCGCAAGCTAGGAGTAGGTCTGGAGCTACTCAGAAACTGATCGAAAATATTTTGTAGCCGCACTGCAATCCTTTCGTTCACACTTCTACTAATCTAAAATACACTCCCAGAGGGCGTCGGCTTAGCGTTTGCACGGCTGCTAAAAGCAGCTAGCGAGCGAACAACTCGGAATGAGGGCCATTGTCTCTCTAAGCTACATAACAAGCCACATAAACGAAAGGCACCAACCGAGACAGCTGTGTATTATGCAAACTGTTAAAAATGAATGCAAATTACTTTTGAGATGACCAAATAAAAAAAGACTACATCTGGTGTCAAGTTATAGTGCGTAACTGTAGTGTGTGCATAGTGACAGAGCTGACTGTTTTACACGTCAGGGTTAAAGATAGGGGATTATAGCAGATCAGACTCTGGTCCATTTCTGGTAAAACGTGGCCGATCTCTGAGATGACTTCTGGTGTTCTCTGCGTCTTATCAGATTATCTTCCACTAATAAGGACCTGTTTATTTTTGTGTCCAGGCTGAACCTTTAGTCGTGGATCTGAAGGATCTTTTCCAGGTCATATATAACGTAAAGAAAAGGGAAGATGAAGACAAGAAGAAGGTACGTTCACCTACTTCATACAATCAATGTTTTGGGTGCACCAGCTAAGTATGAAAGCTACTGTACATGCTTAGTGGTTACTCCTGTGTGTGACTGAGCGGTACCTTCCTGTGTGTGACAAACTGTTCCATCCTGCGTGTGACTGAGCTCTCCATTCTGCATGTGACTGAGCTGTACCATCCTGCGTGTGACTGAGCGGTACCATCCTGCGTGTGACTGAGCGGTACCATCCTGCGTGTGACAAACTGTTCCATCCTGCATGTGACTGAGCTCTCCATCCTGCATGTGACTGAGCTGTACCATCCTGCGTGTGACTGAGCGGTACCATCCTGCGTGTGACAAACTGTTCCATCCTGCATGTGACTGAGCTCTCCATCCTGCATGTGACTGAGCTCTCCATCCTGCATGTGACTGAGCTCTCCATCCTGCATGTGACTGAGCTGTACCATCCTGCGTGTGACTGAGCTCTCCATCCTGCGTGTGACTGAACTCTCCATCCTGCATATGACTGACCTGTACCATACTGTGTGTGACTGAGCTCTCCATCCTGCATGTGACTGAGCTGTACCATCCTGCGTGTGACTGAGCTCTCCATCCTGCATGTGACTGAGCTGTACCATCCTGCGTGTGACTGAGCTCTCCATCCTGCGTGTGACTGAACTCTCCATCCTGCATATGACTGACCTGTACCATACTGTGTGTGACTGAGCTCTCCATCCTGCATGTGACTGAGCTGTACCATCCTGCGTGTGACTGAGCTCTCCATCCTGCATGTGACTGAGCTCTCCATCCTGCATGTGACTGAGCTCTCCATCCTGCATGTGACTGAGCTGTACCATCCTGCATGTGACTGAGCTGTACCATCCTGCGTGTGACTGAGCTCTCCATCCTGCATGTGACTGAGCTCTCCATCCTGCGTGTGACTGAGCTCTCCATCCTGCATGTGACTGAGCTCTCCATCCTGCGTGTGACTGAGCTCTCCATCCTGCATGTGACTGAGCTGTACCATCCTGCGTGTGACAAGCTGTACCATCCTGCATGTGACTGAGCAGTACCATCATGCATATGACAAGCTGCACCATCCTGCGTGTGACTGAGCACTCCATCGTGCGTGTTGCTGAGCTCTCCATCCTGCGTGTGACTGAGCTTTCCATTCTGCGTGTGGCTGAGCTGTACCATCCTGCATGTGACTGAGCTGTACCATCCTGCGTGTGACTGAGCAGTACCATCCGGCTTGTGACTGAGGTCTCCATCCTGCGTGTATCTGAGCTCTCCATTCTGCATGTGTCTGAGCTTCCCCATCTGGAGTGTGGCTGAACTGCACAATTTTGTGTGTGACTAAGCTCCCATTCTCTGTGACTCAGCTGTGCCACTCTGTGCGTGACTGAGCTCCCATTCTCTGTGTGTCTCAGCTGTGCCACTTTACGCGTGACTGAGCTGTCATTCTCTGTGATTCAGCTGTGCCGCTCTGTGCGTGACTGAGCTCCCATCCTATGTGTGACTCAGCTGTGCCACTCTGCAAGTAACTGAGCTCCCATGCTCTGTGTGACTCAGCTGTGCTACTCTGCGTGTGACTGAGCTCCCATTCTCTGTGTGACTCAACTGTGCCACTCTGCGTGTGAATGAGCTCACATTGTCTGTGACTCAGCTGTGCGGCTTTGTGCGTGACTGAGCTCCCATCCTATGTGTGACTCAGCTGTGCCACTCTGCACGTAACTGAGCTCCCATGCTCTGTGTGACTCAGCTGTGCCACTTTACGCGTGACTGAGCTGCCATTCTCTGTGATTCAGCTGTGCCACTCTGTGTGTGACTGAGCTCCCATTCTCTGTGTGACTCAGCTGTGCCACTTTACGCGTGACTGAGCTGCCATTCTCTGTGACTCAGCTGTGCCGCTCTGCGTGACTGAGCTTCTATCCTATGTGTGACTCAGCTGTGCCACTCTGCACGTAACTGAGCTCCCATGCTCTGTGTGACTCAGCTGTGCCACTGTGCGTGTGACTGAGCTCCCATTCTCTGTGTGATTCAGCTGTGCCACTCTGCGTGTGAATGAGCTCCCATTCTCTGTGACTCATCTGTGCCGCTCTGTGCGTGACTGAGCTCTCATCCTATGTGTGACTCAGCTGTGCCACTCTGCAAGTAACTGAGCTCCCATGCTCTGTGTGACTCGGGTGTGCCACTCTGCGTGTGATTGAGCTCCTATTCTCTGTGTGACTCGGCTGTGCCACTTTACGCGTGACTGAGCTCCCATTCTCTGTGACTCAGCTGTGCCACTCTGTGCGTTACTGAGCTCCTATCCTATGTGTGACTCAGCTGTGCCACTCTGCATGTAACTGAGCTCCCATTCTCTGTGTGACTCAGTTGTGCCACTCTGCATGTCACTGAGCTCCCATTCTATTTGTGACTCAGCTTTGCCACTCTGCACGTGACTGAGCCCCAATCTCTGTGTGACTCAGTTGTGCCACTCTGCATGTCACTGAGCTCCTATTCTTTTCGTGACTCAGCTTTGCCACTCTGCACGTGACTGAGTCCCTATCTCTGTGTGACTCAGTTGTGCCACTCTGCATGTCACTGAGCTCCTATTCTTTTTGTGACTCAGCTTTGCCACTCTGCACGTGACTGAGCCCCTATCTCTGTGTGACTCAGTTGTGCCACTCTGCATGTCACTGATCTCCCATACTGTGTAACTCAGCTATGCCACTCTGCGCGTCACTGAGCTTCCATTCTATGTGTGGCTCAGTTGTGCCTCTCTGTGCATGACATGCGAGCTCCCATGCTCTGTGTGCCTCAGCTGTGCCACTCTGCGATTGACTGAGCTCCCACCCTGTGTGTGACTGAACTGTGCCATTCTGCGCGTGACTGAGCTGCACCATCCTCTGTGTGACTAGCTGCACCATCCAGCATGTGACTGAGCTGAGCCACCATGCATGTGTCTGAGCTTTGTCACCCTACATGTGTCTAGGCGGTGCCACCTTGCAAGTGTCTGAGCTGTACCATCCTGACAGTATATTTAGTGTGTGTGTTCCTGATGCAGCTGTGTGAAGCATATCTCCTGGTACAGTACTTACAGTAGGTGTTTACGTACATCTTTCCATTACCATTTGGTAGCTATAAATACTCAATACAAATAAGTGACATTTTCAAAACTGTTCTATGGAATTTTCATCACATTTGGCATTTGGGTATTTGGGTGTGAATTTTGCCTTACTTGTTCCATGAGGAATGTGTGTTTCATTTCTAAATGACAGTGCAGAGCAGAGTGAATTAATACTGTCATTGTCCCAGCTCTTTGTGTCTACTACAAATTCTGCGAAATGCGTAATCTGCTGTGAAACGCGTAATATATCAGTACGTTTCAGAAGGAACAAGCAAGGGCATAACTTGAATGCTGTGTCATTGGAACATCACACCTCTGTGAAATGGCCTGTTCTGCTGCAAAACTGGATTTTGGCCATCTTTGCTGTAATTGATTGAAATGAAAATACTCCCAGTTAGTTATTCTCCCTGATAGGTGCTGAGCCACTTGCCCTTCTCTGCTGACAGTATGGGTACAGGGAATGGTGTTGGCACATCATGATGAGTAGCATGTGCCGTGGCGAACGGACCAATCAGCTTACACTTGTGATAATTGTTTTTTTTTTTTTCTTCTTTGGTTTTTCTTTTTTCTTTAATTATAGCTTTTTGGCTTATCTAGCGCTACTCATACAACTGTGATTTCTTTAAATGAATAGATAATTCAATAAGTGCTTTTCAGTTACCACAGAAGAACTGTAACAGCCAGTTAATTGGCTTTTGTTAAGACTAGCATTGTATATACTGATGTAGCCAAAATATCTGTTCCCTGACTGTACATGTTGATGATAATTGAATGTTACCTAAGCTAAGGAGAACATAGCATCCAATGATGGTGGTCATTCCCAGTTGTTCGCTAGCTGCATTCGTTCGCTGTGCAGCGATGAGGCTAAAAAATGGCACTTCTGCGCATGCGTACGCGGCGCAATGCGCATGCGTACGCGGCGCAATGCGCACGTGCGACATACTATTACAACGAACGATGTCGTTTCACACAGGGTCTAGCGATGCTTTTCAGTAGCACTGGATGCCGCAGAGTGATTGACATAAAGTGGGCGTTTCTGGGTGTCAACTGACCGTTTTCAGGGAGTGTTCGAAAAAACGCAGGCGTGCCTGGAAAAACGCAGGCGTGGCTGGGCGAACGCAGGGCGTGTTTGTGACGTCAAATCCGGAACTGAATGGGCTGAAGTGATCGCAAGCGCTTAGTAGGTTTGAAGCTACTCTGAAACTGCACAAAATTATTTTGTAGCCGCTCTGCATTACAATCGTTCGCACTTCTGCTAAGCTAAAATACACTCCCAGTGGGCGGCGGCATAGCGTTTGCACGGCTGCTAAAAACAGCTAGCGAGCGAACAACTCGGAATGACCACCGATGTACGTAAGTGCAGTTAGCGCCCGCCTCTTAGTCAGGTGCACAGTCCTCCTTTCAATAGGCCATCTAGTCTCTGAGAATGGGACTATGGGGGTCATTCCGAGTTGATCGCTCGCTGCCGATTTTCACAGTGCAGCGATTAAGTAAAAAAAGGCAAAAATGCGCATGTGCATGGTACTTAGCGCGCATGCGCTAAGTACTTTCACACAAAACTTTGTAGATTTACACAAGCTCGAGCAACGTTTTTTCATCGCTCGAGTGATCGTAGTGTGATTGACAGGAAGTGGGTGTTTCTGGGCGGAAACTGGACGTTTTCATGGAGTGTGCTAAAAAAACGCAGGCGTGCCAGGTAAAAACTCAGGAGTGGCTGGAGAAACGGGGGAGTGGCTGGACGAACGCAGGGCGTGTTTGTGACGTCAAACCAGGAACTAAACGGACTGAGGTGATCGCAGTCTAGGAGTAGGTCTGGAGCTACTCAGAAACTGCAAGAAATTATTTAGTAGCAGTTCTGCTAACCTTTCGTTAGCAATTCTGCTAAGCTAAGATACACTCCCAGAGGGCGGTGGCCTAGCGTTTGCAATGCTGCTAAAAGCAGCTAGCGAGCGATCAACTCGGAATGACCCCCTATAAGGAGAGGAGCTGGAATATTGCTATATCATTGTCTCAGGCCAGGTCCCTTACATCTCAATGCTTTCCAATGCAGTTCACCATTAAACTATACGACAACAAGGGGTTAATATGTTATGTAGAAAGAGTTACTCGTACCCTGGTGCGTAGCATTCGCTGCTGAGGTTTTTCTCTGAATACAGCCATTATAGAACTACATTCCTTCCACCAATTACATCCTGGCCCAGCGTCCCTTGGCCTAAGTGTTAAGAATACAAGTTTTGCAATGTACTGAGCTGGGGGACTAGGCAGGGGTCATTTTGGGTGTGGAAGTGAAGTTTTCAATAAAAACTAAATCGGGCCAGAAAACATGTCAGGGGATAACCAATCACACACACAAAGTACGGTCCACTGGTTACAAAGATTATTATTATTACCAGTCATTTATATAGCGCACACATATTCCGCAGCGCTTTACAGAGATTATTTTGGCCATTCATCTCCGTCCGTGCCCCAGTGGAACTTACAGTCTAGATGTGTATTTTATATATATTTATTTTACCTATGTACAGCACATACAGTATTAAGGGGTTATGTATAGAAATATGTTTTACATAGACCTTCTCTTTCATGACGGTCTTACCAAGTTATCTTGTTGAGATCACGTTTTAGTACAGTTCCATTGTTTGCTTTCACTTTCACAGAAACAGAACTGTAGTCTAATTGAGGTGTGATAAGCCTCAGCTCTGTCCATAATCTTGTTGAACTAGAGGAAACATGGTGAATTTATAAATATATTACATTTTTATCATGGCCACTGCTTTTTATCTATGAGAGAAACAAGCCGGTACTCCGCCATGTTACAGGCTGATAAGATGTATAGCGGCTCCCGCACTATGGGTAAGTGGCCGCTGCTTATTCCATTCATTTCTGAAATGACTTCACTGATTTCTTCCTCTTTCTGGAACTAGTTATAAGAATTAAATATTAGACCAAAAGAAAGGTGGTGGCCCCGAGTACCCCGGAGTACCTCCACTAAAAAGCGCTGTTCATAGCAGTTTTTAACACTATCGGCAGGATATTGGCCCTCATTCCGCTCGTTAGCTGCTTTTAGCAGCCGTGCAAACGCTAAGCCGCCGCCCTCTGGGAGTTCATCTTAGCTGAAGTGCGAACGAAAGGATCGCAGAGCGGCTACAAAATAATTTTGTGCAGCTTCAGAGCAGCTCCAGACCTACTCCTAGCTTGCGATCACTTCAGACTATTTAGTTCCTGTTTTGACGTCAGGAACACACAGCCACGCCTGCGTTACTCCAGGCACGCCTGCGTTTTTACACACACTCCCCGAAAACGGTCAGTTACCTCTCAGAGACACACACTTCCTGCCAATCACACTGCGGCCAGCAGTGCGACTGGAAAGCGTCGCTAGACCTTGTGTGAAATTGCATCGGTTGTTGTGAAAGTACGTCGCGCGTGCGCATTGCGCCCCATACGCATGCGCAGAAGTGCCATTTTTTTGCCTGATCGGTGCACTGCGAACGAAAGCAGCTAGCGATCAACTCGGAATGACCCCCATAATGCCAACCGAGAACGGCAGCCATGCAGGATGGTGGCCGAACTCGGACATTATTTTAAAGGGCCAATCACTTACAAGGCAAAACTGTGCCTTGTAAGTGATTGCCCCTTTAAAAAAATGGCCGAGTTCAGCCGCTATCCCGCATGGCCTCAGGACTCGGGTGGCATTATGTCCCGCCGCATAAAGGGACTATTATTTGGGAATAGGTTTGTTGGGTCGACCTTATTTAGGTCGACACTTGTTAGGTCGACCACTATTAGTCGACAGGCACTAGGTTGACACCTGGAAAATGTCAACGTGGTCGGCTGGTCGAGATGGAAAAAGGTCAACATTTGTTTGTTTGGTGTTGTTTTCTTCGTACAGTGATCGGGAACCCCAATTAGTGCACCGTGTTCGCTCATTATGCTTCGGGCTATCCCCAAGCGTAGTCCATGTGGATTGTAAAGTATGAAAAAGTAAAATAAAAATAAAAAAAATTGTGAAAAACTCATGTATACCTTTTTATGTGTTGACATTTGCCATATCGACCTAATGCCCAGGTCGACATTTTTCAGGGGTCAACCTAACGCATGTCGACCAATAGTGGTCGACCTATTGACTGTCGAACTAAGGCCCTCATTCCGAGTTGTTTGCTCGTTGCCGAGTTTCGCTATATTGCGATTAGTCGCTTACTGCGCATGCGCAAGGTTCGCAGAGCGCATGCGCATAGTTATTTTACTCAAAAGTTAGATATTTTACTCACGGCGTAACAAGGAATTTTCATTGTTCTGGTGATCGGAGTGTGATTGACAGGAAGTGGGTGTTTCTGGGCGGAAACTGGCCGTTTTATGGGAGTGTGCGAAAAAACGCTGGCGTTTCTGGGAAAAACGCGGGAGTGTCTGAAGAAACGGGGGAGTGTCTGGGCGAACGCTGGGTGTGTTTGTGACGTCAAACCAGGAACGAAACTAACTGAACTGATTGCAATGGCTGAGTAAGTCTGGTGCTACTCAGAAACTGCTAAGAATTTTCTATACGCAAATCTGCTAATCTTTGTTCGCAATTCTGCTATGCTAAGATACACTCCCAGAGCGTGGCGGCCTAGCGTGTGCAATGCTGCTAAAAGCAGCTAGCGAGCGAACAACTCGGAATGAGGGCCTAAGTGAGGTCAACCTAAGCACCGTATACCTATTATTTGATACCAACTACAAGGCCACAATTATTTGGAATGCTAAGAAACTTTCATGTTTCATCATTTGGTAAAATCTTTTCTTGGTCCCCATATTAAAATAAATAGCGGGTACTGTATGAAGACCTAGAGTATACTAAATGATATCTGATTAATTCTACTACATTGTATATACTTTGTATGTAGTGACATACTGTGATTAGAGATATATAGTTGTCAACAGTTGTGATATGGGTGGTCATTCCGAGTTGATCGCTAACTGTTTTCGTTAGCAGCGCAGCGGTTAGGCAAAAAAGCGGCACTTCTGCTTATGCGGCGCAATGCACATGCGCGACGTACTTTCACAACAGCCGATGGTTTTTTACACAAGGTCTAGCAAAGCTTTTCAGTTGCACTGCTGGCCACAGAGTGATTGACATGAAGTGGGCATTTCTGGGTGTCAACTGACCGTTTTCAGGGAGTGTTCGAAAAAACGCAGGCATGCCGGGAAAAACGCAGGGGTGGCTGGGCGAACGCAGGGCGTGTTTGTGACGTCAAAACAGGAACTGAATGGTCTGAAGTGATCGCAAGCACTGAGTAGGTCTGAAGCTACTCTGAAACTACTCAAAAATATTTTGGTGCCGCTCTGCGATCCTTTCGTTCGCACTTCTGCTAAGCTAAGATACACTCCCAAAGGGCGGCGGCTTAGCGTTTGCACGGCTGCTAAAAGCAGCTAGCGAGCGAACAACTCGGAATGAGGGCCGTTGTCATTTCTAAAATGTCATAGTTGAGCATATTGGCATGTGCAGAATGTCACATGTTCACATTGGGCTCAATTCAGTAAGGATCGCATACTGCATTTGGCCGATGCTGGAGTTAGTGCGCATATGCAGAATATGACCTGCGACCCCGTCACTAAAATGTGAATGCCTCTGCCTGATTAACTGGCAGTGGCATTTGCGGGGTGGGGCGGGGGCAGCTGGCGTTCGGGACATGCTCCCATTTTTCAGGTGTGGTGAGGCCAAGGGCTGTGTCGCGTACGTACTATCCTTGGCCTCGCAGTCCCCTTAGCGATGGCAAGGCTGAGTAAATGGAAGCTTACTCATCCTGCCATTGCAGATGAAACATTGGTCGTGATGTTCATCACATATGCGTTAGCTTCGCAAATGTAGGTAGGAGGTGGTGTGCAGGGAGGAGGCGGTGTGTAGGGAGGAGGTGGTGTGAAGGGAGGAGGTGGTGTGCAGGGAGGAGGTGGTGTGCAGGGAGGAGGTGGTATGCAGGGAGGAGGTGGTATGCAGGGAGGAGGTGGTATGCAGGAAAGAGGTGGTATGCAGGGAGGAGGTGGTATGCAGGGATGAGGTGGTACGCAGGAAAGAGGTGGTATGCAGGGAGGAGGTGGTATGCAGGAAAGAGGTGGTATGCAGGGTGGAGGTGGTATGCAGGGAGGAGGTGGTATGCAGGAAAGAGGTGGTATGCAGGGAGGAGGTGGTATGCAGGGAGGAGGTGGTATGCAGGGTGGAGGTGGTGTGCAGGGAGGAGGTGGTAGGCAGGGAGGAGGTGGTATGCAGGAAAGAGGTGGTATGCAGGAAAAGGTGGTATGCAGGGAGGAGGTGGTAAGCAGGAAGGAGGTGGTATGCAGGAAAGAGGTGGTATGCAGGGAGGAGGTGGTATGCAGGAAAGGGGTGGTATGCAGGGTGGAGGTGGCGTGCAGGGAGGAGGTGGTGTGCAGGTAGGAGGTGGTGTGCAGGGAGGAGGTGGTATGCATGGAGGAGGTGGTATGCAGGAAAGAGGTGGTATGCAGGGAGGAGGTGGTATGCAGGGAGGAGGTGGTATGCAGGGAGGAGGTGGTATGCAGGAAAGAGGTGGTATGCAGGGAGGAGGTGGTATGCAGGGAGGAGGTGGTATGCAGGGAGGAGGTGGTATGCAGGAAAGAGGTGGTGTGCAGGGAGGAGGTGGTATGCAGGAAAGAGGTGGTATGCAGGGAGGAGGTGGTGTGCAGGGAGGAGGTGGTGTGCAGGTAGGAGGTGGTGTGCAGGGAGGAGGTGGTATGCAGGGAGGAGGTGGTATGCAGGGAGGAGGTGGTATGCAGGGAGGAGGTGGTATGCAGGAAAGAGGTGGTGTGCAGGGAGGTGGTGGTATGCAGGAAAGAGGTGGTATGCAGGGAGGAGGTGGTATGCAGGGAGGAGGTGGCATGCAGGGAGGAGGTGGTATGCAGGAAAGAGGTGGTGTGCAGGGAGGAGGTGGTGTGCAGGGAGGAGGTGGTATGCAGGGAGGAGGTGGTATGCAGGGAGGAGGTGGTATGCAGGAAAGAGGTGGTGTGCAGGGAGGAGGTGGTGTGCAGGGAGGAGGTGGTATACACTGCCTCCTGCATTTGCTTTGCTAAGGATTGCAAATGCAAAATTGCTGCATGCAACTTTGAATTTGCAATCCTTAATGAATCAGGCCTTATGTCAACATGTAAATTGCAAATATTCTGCACTGACAAGCAGTGGAGAGTTAGGGTTAGGCTGTGTGAGGGGAGGTTAGGGTAATGCAACAGGGGAGGGTTAGGGCTAGGCTGCAGGAGGGAAGTTTTGGATAAAGCACTAGGGTAGGGATATGCTGAGTTAGGGGAGGTTAGGGTAAGGCACAATTGGTAGCGTTAGGGTTAGGCTGCAGGAGGGGAGCTTAGTCTAAGTGACTGGAGGAAGGATAGGGTGAGGCTGTTGGAGGGGAGGTTATGGTAAGGGGGTATTAGGCTGTCTGAGGGAGGATAAGGTAAGGCACTCGGAGGAGGGTTAGGCTGCAGGAGGGGAGGGTTAGGATTAAGCACTAGGGGGAGAGGTAGACTTTGGGAGGGGAGGGTTAGGCTTGGGCACTAGGGGGAGGGTTTGGCTACGGAAGTGGAGGGTTAGTCTTACACACTAGGAGAAGGGTTAGGAATTAGGCTTCAGGAGGGGAGGGTTAGGATTAGGCACTAGGGGGAGGGTTAGGGTTAGGCTGCAGGAGGTGGTGGTTGGGGTTAGGCATTAAGGGTAGGGTAAGGGTTAAGCTGCAGCAGGGGAGGGTTAGGCTTAGGCACTAGGAGGAGGGTTAGGCTGCAGGAGTGGAGGGTTAGCGTTAAGCTGCAGGAGGGGATTGTCAGGGTTAGGCACTGGGGGGATGGTTAGGGTTAGGCTGTGGTAGGGGAGGGTTAGGCACTAGGGGGAGGGTTAGGGTTAAGCTGCAGGTGGGGAGGGTTAGGCACTAGGGGGATGGTTAGGGTTAGGCTGCAGGAGGGGAGGGTTAGGCACTAGGGGGAGGGTTAGAGTTAGGCTGCGGTAGTAGAGGGTTAGGCACTAGGGGGAGGGTTAGGGTTAGGCTGCAGGAGGGGAGGGTTAGGCACTAGGGGGAGGGTTAGGGTTAGGCTGCGGTAGTGGAGGGTTAGGCACTAGGAGGAGGGTTAGGGTTAGGCTGCGTTAGGGCAGGGTTAGGCACTAGGGGGATGGTTAGGGTTAGGCTGCAGGAGGGGATTGTTAGGGTTAGGCACTAGGTGTATGGTTAGGGTTAGGCTGCGGTAGGGGAGGGTTAGGCACTAGGGGGATGGTTAGGGTTAGGCTGCAGGAGGGGAGGGTTAGGGTTAGGCACTAGGGGGATGGTTAGGGTTAGGCTGCAGGAGGGGAGGGTTAGGGTTAGGCACTAGGGGGATGGTTAGGGTTAGGCTGCAGGAGGGGAGGGTTAGGCACTAGGGGGAGGGTTAGGGTTAGGCTGCGGTAGTGGAGGGTTTGGCACTAGGGGGAGGGTTAGGGTTAGGCTGCAGGAGGGGAGGGTTAGGCACTAGGGGGAGGGTTAGGGTTAGGCTGCGGTAGTGGAGGGTTAGGCACTAGGGGGAGGGTTAGGGTTAGGCTGCGTTAGGGCAGGGTTAGGCACTAGGGGGATGGTTAGGGTTAGGCTGCAGGAGGGGATTGTTAGGGTTAGGCACTAGGTGTATGGTTAGGGTTAGGCTGCGGTAGGGGAGGGTTAGGCACTAGGGGGATGGTTAGGGTTAGGCTGCAGGAGGGGAGGGTTTGGCACTAGAGGGAGGGTTAGGGTTAGGCACTAGGGGGATGGTTAGGGTTAGGCTTCAGGAGGGGCGGGTTAGGGTTAGGCATACTCACCACTGCAAATGCAGCTGGATCCACCTGATTTCAGCATCAGCTCACTGTCGCACCTGGAAGACGCTATATGAGCTGGCAACCCACAATTCCAGGTAATGAATCATGTCGACATTTCATCAGTGTCAACATGATGACTGTTGATCAGGCCAATGCCGACATTGCACGAGCATGTCAACATTATGACTTGTTGGCAACCTCATGTCAACATTATGAAGGTCGGTATGATGAATGTTGACAAAATACACCACACCCCTGTAAATATATATTGAATGAATTCATATTTAGAATTACACGTAACTTGCAGTTGTGGCTCCTGACTCTTTCTGCATGCTGTGGCCCGCGCTACAGCTAATGGAACTACAAGCACGCCCATGACTGGCCCAACCTCTGGGCCCCCCGTGGTAGCTGCACTTCTGGCGCCCATAAGAGTTATGGCCCATTGACAAACGTCCCACTTCTCCTTAAGAGATGAGTTTAAAGAATATTTTATCTCATCTCTAAGCATCTGATTAATAAAAGTTTTGAACCATTATTTTACCTGCTCGGCCAATCACAAGCAGCCACCATGGGAAAACCGCTACATCCGGGCGCTGAACCCTTTGTTATTCCTGTGTTTGCTTGTGCAGGAAAATAATGCTGGAATTCTTCTATTTCTAATTGAGTCATCTCTGTCTGTTCAATCACCAAATCCACCAAAACAAGGTTCCGTCATGATGTTTGCAATTTTTTAATAGTGGGTGTATTTTCAGACACACTTTTTACGAGGGTTATAAAACTGTTCACTGTAATTAGCATGGCAGACTGAGTAACACAGTGAAGGGCGGATTATTCTCAGTGACTCTTACAGCCATTATAGTCCGTAGCAGTACATGCTGTACAAGTCCATACCTGCCGCAGAGCACAGACCACGGTATTTCCTTACAGATGAACTGTGAACTGCAGATACGGATACATTTTTTTATATGGAGGTTGTGCATTCATGTGTGTTACTATGTTTATGATATTAAGCTACATATAATATTATCCTACATATAAAGGGGCCCATTTATCAACCAGTTTTAGCTGTTTACAACTCATAGCGCATGATATATGGTGCCCCAGCCAATCAGCTCACAAATGTCATTTTTGAAACACATGACAGTTGGGGGCTGATTGGCTGGAGAACCATTTATCATACTGTTATAAATGAAGAATCTTCTTTCCGAAGAGTCTAGGGTTTCTAAAGATCTTCTGGGCAATGACCCTTGTACACCCCAGGCTAAGACTCGCAGAACTCACCAGCGGGTCTTCTAGCCTATAATAGCCGCTTTTCCCATAAGGCGTGATGTGCCTACCGGTACTTGGATGCCACCAGAACTTACGCCACTGGTGGTACTGCGAGCTTAGCTCCCAGTGACCCAAGTCAATGCCGATAGAATGAAAGACCTATAGAAGAAACTAGTAGCTCTAAGACAAAAGACAAGAGAAAGAGAATGGCACTACAGTGTCAGGAGATCCAAAGATATAAAGACTAAAGGGTAAAAGACAAGGACAAGACAGGAGTAGCAAGGTATGGAATGTAATGAGGATATGAGAGCACACGACAGAGAGAGCTCGGAACCAGCAGGTGGAATTACTTGAAATGGGAGTACAGGAGAAAGAAACACAGAAAAGCACAAAACACTACAATAAATTGACGAGAGGTAGAATTAGCAAAGATTGCAAACAATCAGTGTGACAGATTATGCAACTGACACAGGAACTCTGCAGGAGACGTTCGGAAGGTAACCGGGCAGAGGAATCCACAGGCTAGTACTAGAACCAACAGACAAGGGCTCCTGCTGCAGCCAGGAACTATAACCAGCACAGAGTGAGAGGCAGACCAGGAAGATGAAGGGAGCATGAGCCAATTAGCAACTCAGTGAAGACAAACCTCCCCTTAATTACATACAGCTGCCCCACTACATGTCCTGCTGTCCTGTGAGTGCCTGGCGTTTGTGTAACCAGGCAACTCAATAGGACGCAGAGCGGAAGTTCCCCCAGCCCGCCACATGAGCTAAGTATCCCGGTAACTATTGAGCCGGAGGTCGAGGATGGAAGGACGTGCCTGACAAAGACCGGACGCTGCAGGAGACACGGGTCGCAGCCCGTGACACATACGCAATGAGTTTTAAATAGCTAACACTCATTGATAAATGTGCCCCAATAATATGCAGACTAACAACGTGACAGCCAAGGGTGGCTGATGATGAGTTAAACATATGTCTATCAGTGGAGCGTATTTTGCATGTTTTCACACTGTGCATCCTCCGAAATGGGGAACTGAGTACACGCAAATGCAGGTGATACAGTGCAGGATGTACTCAACGGAAAATGCGATGATGATGATGACCTATGATCTGCTGGTACTTTGTAATTGTCCCTTGGGTCAGTAAAATGCTCAATAGGAACGTTAGTGTTCCCTTCCTCACTAAGGCAGAAAACCGAATAATGAGAGTGAAAAAATACTAACAATATAAACAAATCTATAATTTATATATATATATATATATATATATATATATAAACTGTATTGTATATATATATATATATATATATATATATAAACTGTATTGTATAATGTTCCGTTTTTGGAGACTGGACCCAATCATCGTGGTTCTATTAGTTGACCCCCTCCTTCCAGTCAGTAATGGTCAGTATGGGTATAAATAGAGAGATATAAATGGCATTTATAGTATTATGTTCAAACTGGAGCTGTTTACACACATTAATTAGATTCTGTTCTGTGCCAGACAATACCCTATCATTTTACTTTTGTCCAAACAAAATTAGATCTCTGGAATAGCTGCATTCTTTTATTCCAAAACCTTGTGAGTATGGTTAGTTCTGTGTTATTACCCAATCAGAACACAAACATAATTCTCTGTATAAATACTTATTACTGCTCTGTGTAGACATCATCCAGTTATGAACGTAATTTCTATTATACCATGAAAATCAAAATATATCTTTTCTTTTCCTAAAACCCCAAAACACTATAAATCACAGTATTAGAGCTTTATATTAAACGGGAGGTACATGCAATTGCGAGGTTTAAGCTGGGTACACACTAGGCGATATATCGCAAGCCCAACGGCGGGTGTGTACACCAGATATATCTGTGAATGTCTCTCATAGAGATATTGTGTCGGCTGTGCAGAACAGCTGAAGGCCAATCACCTTTACAATTGCTGTGGGGGCTGATGTTGCAGTTCGGTGGGCAAAATATTAAATGCCCGTCCAGCTGGATGAGAGGACCGACACATTGAGTGGCCGATTGGTAAGTGTGTATACTTACTTGAATCGGCGGCTCTGTATACTTAACTGAATCGGCCGCTCGTGTCGGCGGGTCCACCGACATGTCTGTTGTCTGTATAGTAGTGTTGGCTGTAAGTTTATTTACACTGCGGAATTCTGCATCTTAATGTAACAGTAAAAAGAACAAGCGCCACCTAATGCAGTATTCACAGATTCATTGGATTCATAACTGAAAGTACCAGATTTAGGTAAATTGTACCAAAGTAACAAAAAGAAGTCATAGTTTATTTACGAAGCATCGACTTTTCATTTAATAATATTGCCCTTTTGAATACAGTGGTCCCAGTATATGTCCTTCCTTAGAAGGTGGAATCCTTAGGCCCTCCAATTAGGATATTAGAAATGACATCAGTATAATGCAGTAATACAGGGGGTAATTGACTATAATTCAGACCTGATCGCTGGGCTGCTAACTTTGCTGTCCTGCGCTCAAATAGTCGCCGCCCAAGGGTAGTCTAAATTAGCCCCGTGCAATTGTGTAAATTCGCATCCTGTGCGTACACCGAGTTGCAAAAATCCAGCGTGTGCAGTCTGTGCGCAGGCCAGGACTTACTGCTACAGTGCAATGAGAACAGGCTAGTCGGGGCTAGAGCTGACATTACACACCCTCCCTGAAGACGCTTGGGAACGCCTGCATTTTCCCTGACACTCCCAATAAATGGTCAGTTACCACCCACAAGCAGCCTCTTCCTGTCAATCGCCTTGCGAACGCCCATGCGATCGAAATGTTTGCACCATCCTGTCTCTGGACGGAGATGCCTGTTGTTGTTTGGCGACGCACGTGCGCATTTGCGGTGCATGCACAGTCTATCACTGATCGCCCGCTGTGCGAAAACGCACACCAGCGATCAGATCTGAATCACCCCCATAGTGTCATACTTTTTAAAAGTTATATATAGAAATAAATACCGTATTTACTGTATGTAAAGTGCAGTGGAATATCCTGGCACTGTATATGTAAATGTTAATAATATTCTAGAGATCCAAAGATTTGAGGTTTTTCTGGTACATAGGTGGTCATTCCGAGTTGTTCGCTCTGTAATTTTCTTCGCATCGCAGCGATTTTCCGCTAACTGCGCATGCGCATTGTTCGCACTGCGACTGCGCCAAGTAAATTTGCTATGCAGTTAGGAATTTTACTCACGGCATTACGAGGTTTTTTCTTCGTTCTGGTGATCGTAATGTGATTGACAGGAAGTGGGTGTTTCTGGGCGGAAACAGGCCGTTTTATGGGAGTGTTTGAAAAAACGCTACCGTTTCTGGGAAAAACGCGGGAGTGGCTGGAGAAACGGAGGAGTGTCTGGGCGAACGCTGGGTGTGTTTGTGACGTCAAACCAGGAACGACAAGCACTGAACTGATCGCACTGGAAGAGTAAGTCTCGAGCCACTCAGAAACTGCACAGAGAAGTCTTTTCGCAATATTGCGAATCTTTCGTTCGCAATTTTGATAAGCTAAGATTCACTCCCAGTAGGCGGCGGCTTAGCGTGTGCAAAGCTGCTAAAAGCAGCTTGCGAGCGAACAACTCGGAATGAGGGCCATAGTACAATTTCTAATATATATATATATATATACAGAAATGGTGACTCCGGCACTCCACTTGAAACAGCTCACACATGCAATACTTGCTCCTGTGCCTTCCCACCGGGGGACTCCCCCTGAATAACACCAAACAAAAGAGGCGGCACTCGAAGTCGGTGAACAAATATAAATATATTGTGATAGAGCGTTGACGTTTCGGGGACGTGCTCCCCTTCCTCAGAACCTGAGGAAGGGGAGCACGTCCCCGAAACGTCAACGCTCTATCACAATATATTTATATTTGTTCACCGACTTCGAGTGCCGCCTCTTTTGTTTGGTATATATATATATATATATATATATATATATTTATTTCTGCTCCAAGTAGCTCCAAAGAAAAAGTCATTATAGGATAGTAGTATTAGGTTTTTTTTAAATAAATTTTAGAAAAAAATACAATTAAGAAAAGATAAAAATAACGTAATGGAAATGTAATAGTCTGCGAGCTGCTGGAGGTGCAGGACTTTGTGCGAGTCTGCCTCTATTTTTATAAAGCAGCAATCATTTACAATGCACCTCTGGCTGCTTGCAGACTATTACATTTAGGCCCTCATTCCGAGTTGATCGCTCGCTAGCTACTTTTTGCAGCCGTGCAAACGCATAGTCGCCGCCTATAGGGGAGTGTATTTTCGCTTTGCAAGTGTGCGATCGCCTGTGCAGCCGAGAGGTACGAAAACGTTTTTTGCAGTTTCTGAGTAGGTCTGAACTTACTCAGCCCTTGTGATCACTTCAGCCTGTCTGGCCCCAGAATTGACGTCAGACGCTCGCCCTGCAAACGCCTGGACACGCCTGCGTTTTCCCTACCACTCCCAGAAAACGGTCAGTTGACACCCATAAATACACTCTTTCTGTCAATCTCCTTGCGATCGGTTGTGCGAATGTATTCGTCGCTAGAAGCATTGCACAGCAACGATGCTGTTTGTACCTGTACGACGCGCGTGTGCATTGCGGTGCATACGCATGCGCAGTAGTAACCTGATCGCTGCGCTGCGAAAAACGTCAGCGAGCGATCAACTCGGAATGAGGGCCTTAGTCTCCTAAATGAAGAAATCTGGATTATGGACAATGTGAAAGATTTCCACAAGGTGGCGCACTTCTACACTCATCTGATGATTGTTAAACATTTTAACTGCTATCCAGATTAGTGAAGGTAACATCATGAAATCCAATAAATCCAGGGAAGGTACAGTATGAGTAACGACTCCTTACTCTTACAGAAATAAAAATGGATGGGAAGGGTGGAGCAAGCATAGGTGTCCGTGTGTTCCTTTAAATGCGACCCAGGTAGACTCGGACACAGACACATACAGTATGTGCCTGTTAGGAGGAGTATATTTCCTGGATACTCAACCCCTTGTGTAAATTACGCACCGATGCTGTTTCTGATTGGCTGGTTGTATCTGGTGTCCTGCCTCTAATACAGTGGTTCCCTCCTTAAGGACCCCCAACATGTTTTCCAGGTCATCTAGCAGTGCAAAGACTGCTTCCCACTGAAATCCCTATTAATGTTCCCAACCTGGACCCATTTCACACAATGGAAATTCTCCCAACTGTATTACAATTTTTTTTTTAATTGATGTAACAATATATGTTTGTTTCTTTTTTAGAGTGATGAAAGTGGTCAGCCAGTCGAGGTAAGATTCCAGATGAGGAATACGTGTCCTTTCTATGGTGTGCTTGTCTCTGAAACCCTACAGAAAACAGTAAAGCGTACCCGCTAATAAGTAACATCAATAAATGTAATACAAGTAAAAGAAAAACATACTTGCCCACTCTCCCAGAACCTGCAGGAGACGCCCGATTTTTCAGGTAGTCCCTCACACCTCCAGAAGAGTGGGCACTCATCCCGCATTCCACCCACTTCCTAAATTGAAGAAATGCCGTGGATCCACAGTCCTTCAGCAGGGGCCTAGTGACGTGATTCTATTGTAATTGTGTCATTTTAGCACCGCCCCCTTTTCAAACGTGTGAGAATCGCGGCATTTTAAGCCGCCCACCTGCTTCTTCTCTCCAGGCTTCTCCCAGAGAGGAAACTTAAAGTGTCGGCAACAATATTTTAAGCAAGGGTTACAAACTATAAAAGGGAAAAAATGCTCTGCGCACCAAAAATCACTTAGAATTAATTAATTGATTAATTAAGTGCAGTCTAGCAAGTAGAATGATTGACTCAATGATGCTTGACCTTTTTTAAATAAAAAATATTTTATCAAACAATAAATGACACAAAACAAAATATATAGAACAAACAATACATATATATATATATGGCAGTTTAAAAACCAGAGGTTTTCACCTCTTGTATATATAAACAGAAACACTGTATTAGGCTTTATAAACGTGCTGTTTAAACAGCATACAATGTATCTAAAATGCAGATCAGATATCTTAAGTAAAAGAAGCTCTCTACAGAGAACAACAATTGATTCTGACACTGGCGTCCCAGTGTGGAATCATATATAATGTCCACAGATAGCTCCACAATGTGAAATTATTAAAAGCAAAGCAAACGGTAATAATTACCCCCGTGCTGATACCTGAGATGTAATGCAGAGTCCTGTATGCATTTGCACGAGGAAGATGTAAAGATTTGTGATTGCTGCCACAATATTAATTAAAGGACAGACTTGCTGGAATACTAATTCTCCGTTGTGAAAAGCCGTCAGTTGACCATCAGATGATGAGATATAGGGAGTTTCCCAGCGAGGGACGTGATCCGTATAGCTAGCAGTAACAGCATGAAACGGCAGCTGATGGCTGGCGCCGCAATGGTCTCACAGCGGAGATCCGTCTGTGTCCAGCTGATCGCTGCAGGACTCTGATGCAGGAACGCCGTTAGCAACTGAACTCCCTTTAACCTCACTGCGGAGGTAGGATCTTGTAGGTCACTTGGCTTAGATGTAAACAAAACCGGAGTATCGGAGCCGAGATAATAGGAGCCCGTCTGTGGAGTAACAGATATCCACTGCACTGAACTTGTAAAAAGGGGCGTCAACGCGTTTCGTCTCCTAGCAACGGAGACTTCCTCAAGAGGTTAAAGGGAGTTCAGTTGCTAACGGCGTTCCTGCATCAGAGTCCTGCAGCGATCAGCTGGACACAGACGGATCTCCGCTGTGAGACCATTGCGGCGCCAGCCATCAGCTGCCGTTTCATGCTGTTACTGCTAGCTATACGGATCACGTCCCTCGCTGGGAAACTCCCTATATCTCATCATCTGATGGTCAACTGACGGCTTTTCACAACGGAGAATTAGTATTCCAGCAAGTCTGTCCTTTAATTAATATTGTGGCAGCAATCACAAATCTTTACATCTTCCTCGTGCAAATGCATACAGGACTCTGCATTACATCTCAGGTATCAGCACGGGGGTAATTATTACCGTTTGCTTTGCTTTTAATAATTTCACATTGTGGAGCCATCTGTGGACATTATATATGATTCCACACTGGGACGCCAGTGTCAGAATCAATTGTTGTTCTCTGTAGAGAGCTTCTTTTACTTAAGATATCTGATCTGCATTTTAGATACATTGTATGCTGTTTAAACAGCACGTTTATAAAGCCTAATACAGTGTTTCTGTTTATATATACAAGAGGTGAAAACCTCTGGTTTTTAAACTGCCATATATATATATATATATATATATATATATATGTATTGTTTGTTCTATATATTTTGTTTTGTGTCATTTATTGTTTGATAAAATATTTTTTATTTAAAAAAGGTCAAGCATCATTGAGTCAACCATTCTACTTGCTAGACTGCACTTAATTAATCAATTAATTAATTCTAAGTGATTTTTGGTGCGCAGAGCATTTTTTCCCTTTTCTTGTGCTTCAATTAGTTGTTCAGCCTAACCAGCTGTTTTGCTCAGCAGCCCATTAGGTCACGATTTTTATTGATTACCATCTGGTAAATTATCACCATATATTGTATTTCAGCGCCAGATATATATACAGTTTGAGATCTATCTCTAGCTGTATGTGTTTATAATTTTTTACAAACTATAAAAAACAAATCTGATAATAAAGCAGGAAGGATCTGGTGAAAGCTCAGAGGGCCACATGCAATTCTGGGGCCTCCAGTTGTCCGTCACCTCCTTAGATCTTTCACCATGATGGATTCAGCTGACAATGTACAGTACCACCTAGGGTGTAAGCAGTAGGCAAATTTGAAAAGGGCTAAATGGGCACATACAGATGTGTCCTCTTACATCCTTGCTGCAGTCACACTAAACAGCCCTTAAAGTCGCATTGTAAAATAATGTAAAAGGACGCACAAGCAGCTTCTGCTGATTAAAATGATATGTGACATGCCTATATTCTGTGTGTACTTGCGGCTGTATCTGCATCCGAAATGCCACGTTTACATTGTTTTCCATGAAAACACTGTAGCATAGCATTTTGTATGCAAATACATTCGCAGTGACACACAGGGGGGAATTCAAATGTTTGAAAAGTCTGTTGAGTGTCTGTTTTTTCTGTCTATTAGATAGGAAAAAACAGACACCCAACTGACTTTTCAAATAATTGAATATCCCCCACAGAATATAGGCATACTGCATATCATTTTAATCAGCAGAAGCTGCTTGTGCGTCCGATTACACTATTTTGCGCATTAAGACACATTTTAACGTAAAAAAAACTCTTGTAGCGTATGGAGTAAAGATGTAAGAGGACACATCTGTTCCTCTGCCAGTTGAAGTCATTTAAATAAAATAGTATACAATATTTAAGCTTTGAACCTAAAGGAGTTTTCAGGAATTCTTCTCGAGCCTGAAATCAAATTCTTTAATGTGGATATACAGTACAAACAGTAAAACAGACCATGGTACGTTGTAACAGCTAACAGTGCGTTGTTTTGTTTCTAGAACGGAAGCGATGCTTTGCTCAGTATTAACGAGGATGTCGACAAAACCAAATTAGTAAGTAAAATGATGGTCATATTTTTTTACTTCAGTATTTTATATTTTCATATAGCATGTTGTCATCAATGGGATGCGGTCATGTGACCGGCGCTCGGGATCTCGGCTCTGATGCGCTCACACACCCCTACCACCACCCCACCTCCGTCGGCATTCTGCGCCGGGATCCCGAGTCCCCAGTTGTGTTTGGAAAAGCCATCACGTGGTACAATTTCAGTGCATTTAAATTTGACTTCATGTATCCTTGTATTTAGCATGTGCATATAGTAAACCAATTTCTGAAAAGACAATACCTATTTTTTATTCGGGTATGGTAAATGTTTCTTAACCAACGCATTTCAGTTTGTACAAATGCAACCCAGTTGCCGGACTAACGCATACATAGGTGCCATATTTGGAGAATCACAGCACTTACTCCTAGCTACAGAAATGTCTTTGCCTTTACTTACGTTTTCCCGTTCTCTATTGAGGCTCTGCAGATCCCTCTGTATTGGAAGCAGCCTCTGATATTCCTATTACTGTCTTTATAAGTGTATGAATTTTCTGTTTGATTTATAGTTATAGCGCCTGTTGGTTATTCTTTTGTTCCAGCTGGGAACCCGAATGGTCAGAAGAATAAAAATGTCACTGAAAATTTCTCGCCACAATTGTTTTTTCATTTTTCTTTTGATATATTGCTCAGTTGAGCCTCATTTATAGCCTCTATAAATCACGAGAGAGCAAACTTCAGGTCTCTATTTATGACGTGCATTACTGTATTTGAGAGGTTTTTTCATACATTGGTGGGGATGTGACTAGAGATGACTTTTGCCTTACTTCGCTCCCCTGGAACTGGAAGTTGTAAAAAGGATTCTCATTGAAAGTGTAGGCCGGAGCCTGATCGCCTTCACTTCAGAAAATAACTTAAAAGTCTAGCACTTGCGTTGTTCCTGTAATTAGCCATTGACTCTCATTTAAATATTTTGTCTGACAAAACAAAACGCAGGATTTGCATGTGGGCACAATGCCCTGTGCGCCTAGCTTGCACTTCATGCTCTGCCCAACTACTCCCGTAGGAAGGTACTGCCATCTTGTCACACAGATCTATGTGCGGCATGTAAAGTCTGAGGTAATTTGCACTAAAGAAGGCCAACATTTATTCAACTTCATAAATGAGCTTCACTGTTGACAAACGGTATAATGCTTTTTATATTCATCTTTGTGTTTGACAAATGGGGATAGTTGTCTACACTCCAGGAAAAACTGAGACCTCCTGGTCTCCTGTGAGAGTAGGCAATCTTCCTGACAGGGCACTTGCCTGTGCAGAAGGCAGGAACATGGCATGGCCCACTGACCTCAGCAAAGACTGGCAATTCTGGGGCTTCCAGTGCACTGCGCATGTGCAAAACTGGTATAGCTTAACTGCCCCAGTGAACATTCCTTGTTAAACTGCGGGGGCAAAAGTGACACCTTAGAGTTGTTTGGCTCTGCTAACACGTCGTCCTACTGTTATGCCACATGTATGTCAACGCAATGGATGTGCTGCCCGCAGGAAACTTTGAACAGGTCTTACACCTTATGTTATGCTGATTATGAGAATGTAGGCATCAGATGTCATTCAGGCCATGTGTGTGGAGACCACAAATCATCAGCCAGTCACTAGTCGTCATGGAATTTAAACATTTATTTGATACAGGTTGAGTATCACATATCCAAAATGCTTTTTGGATTTTGGATATCGGATTTTTCCGTATTTTGGAATAATTGCATACCATAATGAGATATCTTGGCGGTGGAACCCGAGTCTAAACACAGAATGCATTTATGTTTCATATACACCTTATACACACAGCCTGAAGTTAATTTTAGCCAATATTTTTTATAACTTTGTGCATTAAACAAAGTGTGTGTACATTCACACAATTCATTTATGTTTCATATACACCTTATACACACAGTCTGAAGGTCACTTAATACAATGGGGTCTATTCATGAAGCAGTGAAAAGTGTGGAGAAGTGAGCCAGTGGAGAAGTTGCCCATGGCAACCAATCAGCATTGAAGTAACATTTATAATTTGCATACTATACAATTGTACGGAGCAGCTGATTGGTTGCCATGGGCAACTTCTCCACAGGCTCACTTCTACACTCTTTTCATTGCTTCATAAACAGACCCCAATATTATTAATAACTTTGTGTATTAAACAAAGTTTGTATACATTGAGCCATCAGCAGTGGTGCAAGTAGAAATATTTTCTTAGTGGTACTGAGTACTGAAAAATGGGCGTGATCATGTGTTGTGAGGGGGCATTGTCATATGCCACTAGTGGGAGTGGCTACATGACACTAGCGGCGTAGCCACACAACACAGCTCCTTTTCTTTGCACTCTGGAGGCTAGGCTAGAAATATATAGTAATGTCTCCAGTATAATAGAAGTATATAGTAATAACCCCAGTATAATAGAAGTATATAGTAATGCCCCCAGTATAATAAATATAGTAATGCTCCAAATTTAATAACAATATATATTAATGCCTCCATTATACAAGGAAAATAAACTGTAGTAGTGCCCCTAGTATAATAGAAATATATAGTAATACCCCCATAATAATAGAAATATATAGTAGTGTCCATATTATATTAGAAAGTAATTACCCCACATAGGGAAGCCAGAGACATGCCGGCAGCCCAGCCTGTGAAGAACAAAAGCCGCTCAGTGCCGACGCGTTACACGAGCCGAGTGAATGGAGAGTGCTGCACTGCTGCTCCCAGCAAGGGACGCTGCGGGAAAGTGTAATCAGGCTCCTCTCCTCACGCCAGCCACAGCCGCCAGAGGAGAAAGCGTGATGGGACGTCATGATGTTACTGTTGCGCTCCCAGTAACCTTGACAAAGTGGGAGGTGCCGTCATGCTGCTTTGTGGCGCATTATAATTGTGGTAATGGCGATCATGGGTGCAAAGTGTTTGGCAGGTGGTACTGCATAACCGCTGCCAAATTCTTAAGGGTTCTCCGTACCCGAGCGCACCCGCATACTTGCACCACTGGCCATCAGAAAACAAAGTTTTCACTACCTCAGTCTCACTCAAAAAATGTCCTTATTTTGGAATATTTGGATATGGGATACTCAACCTGTAGTAGCTAACAGCAAAAAAAAACACAAAAAAAACCCATATCCAGCGGAGGATTAGTGTGTATAACACATTTGTGGTGCTGGGATTATTTACACATTATACTTTCTAATAACATCGCCAGGCTATCATATTGACAATTTTATTACTATGGGCACCCAAGTTAGTTGTCCTGCGGCCACCCGCAAATCTTAATCCGACCCTACCCAAAACATTCAGATTCTGTCTATCATTTCTCTACTGCATCCTAGAAAATGATAGAAAGAATCTCATTGGTCGCTATGGGCAACATCACCACTTTTCATTTTTAGAACCTTTAGTAAATTTACCCCTAAAGGGTAATTTACTACAAAAATATAGGGCAATTCTGTTTTGTGATGACGACCCACACCAACTTTTATGTAACTATCAGTTTTTACATGTGCGTATTTGGATATATGGGCCACAATATCTGCAGTTACATCACCTTTTGTTTTTAGGGGTAATTTCATGCTTAGTGGAATTAAGCACCTATATATAAAAAAAAAAAAAAAAAAAAGGTTTTGTTTTGCTAGATCACATTATTTAAATGAGATTATGGGGTCTATTTACTAAGCCTTGGATGGAGATAAAGGGGGTCATTCCTAGTTGTTCGCTCGTTGCCGATTTTCGCAACGGAGCGATTAAGGCAAAAATGCGCATGCGCATGGTACGCAGCGCGCATGCTCTAAGTATTTTAGCTCAAAATTTAGTAGATTTACTCACGTCCGAACGAAGAATTTCCATCGTTGAAGTGATCGGAGTGTGATTGACAGGAAGTGGGTGTTTCTGGGCGGAAACTGACCGTTTTCTGGGAGTGTGCGGAAAAACGCAAGCGTGCCAGGATAAAACGCGGGAGTGTCTAGAGAAACGGGGGAGTGGCTGACGTCAAACCAGGAACGAAACGGGCTGAGCTGATCGCAGTGTAGGAGTAAGTCTTGAGCTACTCAGAAACTGCTAAGAATTTACTATTCGCAATTCTGCTAATCTTTCGTTCACAATTTTGCTAAGCTAAGATACACTCCCACAGGGCGGCAGCCTAGCGTGTGCAATGCTGCTAAAATCTGCTAGCGAGCGAACAACTCGGAATGACCCCCAAAGTCGCTGGAGATAAAGTAGCAGCCAATCAGCTCCTAACTGTCATTTTTCAAACACAGCCTGTAACGTAACAGTTAGGAGCCGATTGGCTGGTACTTTGGGGGTCATTCCGAGTTGATCGCTCGCTAGCAGTTTTTAGCAGCCGTGCAAACGCTATGCCGCCGCCCACTGGGAGTGTATTTAGCTTAGAAGTGCGAACGAAAGGATCGCAGAGCGGCTACAAAATAATTTTGTGCAGCTTCAGAGTAGCTTCAGACCTACTCCTATCTTGCGATCACTTCAGACTATTTAGTTCCTGTTTTGACGTCACGAACACGCCCTGCGTTCGGCCAGCCACACCTCCGTTTCCCCAGCCACACCTGCGTTTTTATCTGGCACACCTGCGTTTTTCCACACACTCCCTGAAAACGGTCAGTTGACACCCAGAAACGCCCTCTTTCTGTCAATCACTCTGCGGCCAGCAGTGCGACTGAAAAGCTTCGCTAGATCTTGTGTGAAACTACATCGTTTTTTTTAATAGTACGACGCATGTGCGCATTGCGCCGCATGCGCAGAAGTGCCGATTTTTTGCCAGATCGCTGCGCTGCGAATGAAAGCAGCTAGCGAACAACTCGGAATGACCCCCTTTATCTCCAGCGACTTTATCTCCATCCAAGGCTTAGTAAATAGACCCCTATGTCGTGATAAGGAAAATTTAGGACAACTCTCTGCTTCTTTCATACCCCGCAAAATGAATGAATTCAGCCATTTTCAAAAAGATTCATTTTGCGCCTTCCAGTTTGCTGAACCTTTGCATAGAAGCAGATTTTTAGGTGCACTCTGGTGATGAATTCAGGACATAGATGACGTGCGGTAAATCAAAGCAATATTGTAGGGGAAAAATGTAAATACTTATACTGTGTCCACCTAGCCTTTATTGTATTCAGACAGAAAGCCCTTTATCATGGTAGTCTGATGGACCAGAACCTGTGGCTTCTTAGTCCTTAGACCTTATAGTAAAATTTTAAATGGTATTTAAATGAAAAATCATCACAGAATATGTTCTATGGAGCAGGTATTAATCTTGGGTATGGGTCGTTGTTTGGAACTTAATACATTTCTCTCTTCTTCTCCAAAATTGGGCATCGCTAATATTTCTTTGCAAGCCCATGTCCAACCCTCTCCCCCCCCAACTCTCTACTAAATCCTAATCTCTCCTTCCCTTGTCAGAACAAAAACAAAGCTTGTTAAGGCTGCAAATATGTGTCGGTAAGTGTAATAGTACAAAGTGCAATAGTGACATAACTCAAAAGTAAAAATTGATTACAGCATAAAATAGAATACAGTGGGTGACATGACGTTTCCACACGGAACATTCAGAAAAGTGCTCTTTAAGTGGGACGTTGTGAAAATACTCATGTTAAACACTGTCTTTAGTGGCAAAAACCACTGTGAAGTATCCTCATGACCTTCTGCGGTCTTAGCCCCAATCATGTAAGTCGAATTTGTAACAAACCTGAATAACCCCTTAGTACAGAAAGACGAACCTTCATGATATATGAGGAGACCACAAGTCTTATGAGAACCTCCATCACTTCCTTTTAATAATGAAAAAAAAAAAAATCTTATAGTAACCAACATAAACATACTGTAAATAAGACATCGATGTAGAACAATATGCACAGCAATACAGATTTATACATTTTAGTGTATAGTAATTTGCTTTCCTGGCATAGCTATTAGAACCAATTAGATTGTTGATGCGTCTTTTCCTCTGAAATAAATGGTTTCTGCAAAAAGGTGAACTAAAGCCTAACCCATCTGTAATGACAGGTGATCATGTAACTTCCCCCATTTTACCAATATATAAATATTTCCTTCTATTTTATGTCACTATTGCACGAGGCACTGCTGTGTATCACAGGTTTGATCACATTTATAATTTTAGTTTCCATTACTATTATTAACATATTTTTTTTTAGGAGGCTGCTTAAAAACTATTTTATTTTCTGTCCATTTGGTGCTTTTAGTCATAAATCTCATTCAGAATATCTCGAACAGCAGTTCTTATTTACAGATCATCCATTGCCTATGGGTCGTGGTGGCCAGCTGACATTTCTTGAATAACAGTCTAGACCAGAGGTTCTCAAATGCAGTCGTCAAGGTACCCCAACGGTTCAGGTTTTAAGTTTATCCATGCTTGGCCACAGGTGACTTAATTAGCACCTCAGTCAATGTGATTTAACCATCTGTGCTGAGCCATGGATATACCTAAAACCTGGACCGTTGGGGTGCCTTGAGGACCGCTTTTGAGAACCTCTGGTATAGACACAAAATGGCTGCCATTGTCTGTAGGCTATGGGTGCACAATAGTCAAACTGCAGTAATCAAAGCCCGGCAACGTGGCCATGATGTAATGAGGGAACAGGAAGTGACGCAATTTTAGGTTGGCTTATTTTGGCTTTTTATGATTGCAGTTTGAGAACCTCTGAAAACCATTTACATTCACTGGTTTTAGTACTTTTGTGGACACCTCACTATTCTTTGCGTTTTTCCATTTTTTTTAAAGCATGCTCATTTTCTGTTGAAAGAAAATTTTCTGTTGTTTACTGTGTAGCTGCTCCTCATCTAAGGAGAATCCTTGTACGGTATAGACCTCCAGAACTATGACATGTTTGCCCAACTTTTGAAAAGTTATTCCATATTAATTGTGGATATAAAACACCACAGGGGGACATTTATAACTATTGCGAAGAAAAGGTGGAGTTGCTTCTCGTAACCAATCAGAAACTTACTGTTATTTAATACATTGCGCTAGTAAAATACTATGTCAGCAGCCTCTTTTCTACATATTAGTTATATTATAAATGTCCACCGTTGAATGCTGCATTACATTCCAACTTTACTTTGACTTTATTATAAAAAACCTTGAAGTTGGCAGAATAGCATTGTCTTTGTGGCACAATCTAGGGGCAGGGTTACTAAAACATCTAGAAAGTAAAAGTGGAGGGGTTGCTCAGATTTTACATATTATTTATCTAGTACATTCTATAAAATTATAGGTAGAATTGGGATGAGGTTACATTGCCGGCAGTTGGGATCCCGGAGGTCAGGATACCGACGCCGTAATCCCGACCACTGACAATGCCTAGAGCCGGAATCCCAGCTAACAAGGGCTATTCCCACTCGTGGGTGTCCACTCATTGCACTCGTCCTCCTTACGGCATTCTGGTGGCCGGGATCCCAGCTTCGGTATGCTGACCGCCAGGATCCCGGCCACCGGCATACCATAAGCACGTGTAGCATCCGATTGGTTGCTATGGGTAACACCTCCACTGTTACCATTTATCAGCGGCAGCTACAGACGTGGGGCTACAGCGCAGTCCACAATTCAAATAGGGTCACACCAACTGCCAGTGAGTCTTTGCTGGTGATGTTTGGCAGCGTTTGGGGTGGCAGTTGGTGTGACTGTGCTGCAGCCCCAACTTTGGATCCTTTAAGTGTCACCTATACTGCTTTTATCTTGCTAATGTTAAAATAGACACAATGCACCGCAGTTACCCATTTTGTAAACTGCACAGACATAAGGGAGCTGGTTTAGGGTTAGACCAAATACAGGTGCAGGGTGTGTGGCATATACGGGCCCCTGGGTCAAGGGCGGCCCAAACCATACACCCATTGCATTTACTTACCTTGCCATTCTGCCAGCCACCCGCTCTGCCAGCTGCTTGCACTATTGGTTTATCTACTTAAAATGTCTACATGGAAAAGCCCCAGGTTCTGTAAATTGCACTGGTTTTTGAGTTGCAAGAGGAACCTGGCCAAGCAGAACTCTAAAATGAAGCATAAACAGAGCAGACTCTTCAGTCGGGTACACATCAGGCTCAGGCTGACCGGCAATCTTGCCGATGGTCATGATGAATTCCCTTCATCCCGGACTGTGCAAGATTGCCGGTAAACGCCACCCAATGTAATCAACAACAGAACAACATCTTGTTCCGTCCTTCATTAACTTGCATAGCGCCACTTACGATATCTCCTGGTTGGCCGTGCAGCACGGCTGCACAGAAGATGTCGCATGCAAACCACGGGAGCGTGCAATTGAGCACACACACTAGGCGATATGCACAACTTCTTGCACCGATACGGAAAATCGTTATCACTCCAGTGTGTACCAGGCCTTACTTCAGCTGCTGTTGATTGAAGAAATCATATTTATTCATATAAACGTAATTTAATAAATTCTGAATTCTAAATATATATTCATATCTAGCAGAAGAATTTTTTAAATGAAAAATTATGGCAATAAAATAAAATATTTTTGTTCATCTGTACAATATTGTACCAGTACGTTTTATAGTAGTAAGTCATTTTTTTAACTTTATTTTTAAAGGGTGTTGACCAGATGAATTTATTTGGTGATATGTCCACCCCACCAGACCTCAACAGTCCATCGGTAAGTACAGAACCATCATCTTCCAGGTTATTCTTTCATGTGTGAAACGGAGACACCTCAGTTAAGTGCGAACATGTAGAGGTACTAAGAAATAACACTAGAAATGTATCACTCCAAGGAGATAGATTACGATTGTTCTTTACTCTCTGACCTGTGCACACTTGTTACATTTTAGACATTATGGTTAGTGTGTAGTGTGTATTCTTTAATATTGCACTTAGTAACTTTGTAACTAGATTCGTTATTGATTAACCCATGACCATGTGAGATAGGAGCTGTCCAGTCGTTTGTGTACTTGGAACAATGACCAGAGTTCACCTGGCACATATTGCTCAAGTTTGCAGGAAATTTGGTTAATTTGATATTTTTGTAACTGTTCTTGGCTACAGAGGTGATGAGTGTTAATGAACCCAGGAGCTCAGGGTACATTTCCAGACTTGTGTACACTAATTTAATAATGCTTTGTTAGTTCTGAAAGAATCCTAAAGATTCCCTTTTATAAGTCATGTTATTGAGACCGTACATCACAGCTATTCCTATTTTCAACCCACTTACAGTACTCGTGTTACACAGTTTTTTTATATCAATTATCATTTACTTGCAATTTATTATTGTAGAATATCTGCTATTTGTCTGAATATTGAGTCTTTCGGTTATCTCACGTTATCACTCTGTGGGGGTCATTCCGAGTTGATCGCTAGCTGAAAATGTTCGCTGCTCTGCAATTAAGTTAAAATCCGGCACTTCTGCGCATGTATATGCAGCGCAATGCGCACGCACGACGTACTTTCACAACGGCCGATGTATTTGTACACAAGGTCTAGCGAAGCTTTTTCAGTCGCAATGGCCGCCGCAGAGTGAAGTGGTCGTTTCTGGGTGTCAACTAACCGTTTTCGAAAAAAACGCAGGCGTGGCAGGAAAAACGCAGGCGTGGCTGGGCGAACGCAGGGCGTGTTTGTGACGTCAAATCCGGAACTGAAGTGATCGCAAGCGCTGAGTAGGTCTGAAGCTACTCAGAAACTGTACAATATTTTTTTGTAGCCGCTGTGCGATCCTTTCGTTCGCACTTCTGCTAAGCTAAGATACACTCCCAGAGGGCGGCGGCATAGCGTTTGCACGGCTGCTAAAAACTGCTAGCGAACGATCAACTCGGAATGACCCCCTATGTGCTAATCCTTGGAGAGGACAGAGATAACGTACCAGCCAATCAGCTCCTGTCATTTTTCAAACACATCCTGTAACATGGCAGTTAGGAAGCTGGTTTATTACATTATCACCATCCACTTTATCTATCTCAAAGCTTTGATAAATCTCCCCCATAAGACAAATAAATGCAGCAGATTAGATAGAAATTCATACACCTTATCTCAATTTGCCTGATCAGGATTATTATTACTAGTACTGGTCGTAATTCATTTTTGCCCAGTGGTTAGTTGATTACACATATACTGATCATAGTGAAAAATGAACGGTCCTTATTCTATGATATGTCACCATTATCACTGTCTTGTAATTAGTTACACCTTGTTGTCTTTTTGCATTTTCTTGCTGCATAGATCCCTCCTGTTCTGTAATGTACTGGTTAGCTGGAACCCAAATTATTTCTTTCCGCTCCAGAGCAGTATCGTCTTTTGGAGATTTTAATAATAAGTGATGGCAATAGGTGATAGAAAATCAGTCCTATCACCAGCGGTCATTCAGATGGGATTCTTATTGAGCGTGCCTGAACGGGTCCTGCAACGTTGCAAGCCACCTGGCATCAGACTGTCAGTGATTGACAGTATTATGCCGTTTCTAGGAGTGGGGTGGGGGTGGCCACGGGCTCCATTTAGAAAAACGGAGGCATGTTGCCACCATTTAGGGGGAGGGAAGAGGTCGGGGATCTCCGTCCTTGGACAGAGATTTCCTTGCCTCTGAGACTGGCATATTAAGCGAGCACCATGGGCATCTTAACAGCATTGTAGACCCTGGGCAAAGCAATGCCCTGGGGCTCATACACACCAATTAACAGAAACTAATAAAATAAAATCATAATATGCCCCTCCTGCGGTCCTGTGCCGTATCTCCACATGCTACCTTACAGTGATTGGCTGTCAGCTATCTGATTGATGGATAGCTCCAGTCATCCACCAATCAGCATGCTGACAGCCATTCACTGTCTAGCTGCAAGCTGGGAGGCGGTAGGGAATGCTGCCTCACCACTCTGATTGTGTGACCACCACCCACCCCTGCTCGGAGGCCCCTAGAATTGTGGGGCCCTGTGCAACTGCCTAGTGTGCCCATACATTAAGATAGCCCTGGACACTACTTCAAATGCAGCAGAAAAATATGACATTATACTGTCACACTAACCCCCTTGTGTTGCTTGCTGAGAAATAGTTTTTGTATATTCATCTAAATTATGTTACTAAGGGGCCATTTTAACAATTAAAGGATATCCTCGAAAACCCCTTTTTTCAGGGGGTACCCATTAATATTAAGTATCCTCCTGATGTATGTATGTATGCATGGGGGACTGCAGCAGATTTTGTAGCAAAAGCAGCCACTATAGATTTCTATGGGGCCTGCTTTACTGCTGAATTTACCAAACTCCGGTGTTAGCCATTGCAGCCTATAGGCTACAGTCCACAAACAGTACAGGGAGTGGGATCTGTATGACAGCAGGCCGCAGATGCACAGTAATGCGGTAGTCCCTGGTGCGATCACTTTACAGGTTCCTATTGGAGTCTATGGGGGACATGTACTAAGCAGTGATAAGAGTGGAGAAGTGAGCCAGTGGAGAAGCTGCCCATGGCAACCAATCAGCTGCTCTGTATATGATTATAGTATGCAAATGATACATGTTAAATCAGTGCTGATTGGTTGCCATGGACAGCTTCTCCACTGGCTCACTTCTCCACTTTTATCACTGCTTAGTACATGTCCCCATATGTCCCAGCATGTCTTTAATGATACATGCCAGCAGTATAAAAAACCCAATAAAGAATAACTAGGCCCCTAAAGAACATATGTCTGTGGAGGTGAGGAGACACAGACAAATGTTTGTGTATATAAAACCTAAATGTATTATTTATTAACTTGTCCAGAACACTGTTCATTGATTTGTGGGTTATTTACAAACATTAGGCCTTATTCAGGTTTGTTACCCACCCAAAAAAAGCACACTAATGGGCAAAACCATGTGCAGTGCAGGTGGGGCAGATGTAACATGTGCAGAGAGAGTTAGATTTGGGTGGGGTGTGTTCAAACTGAAATCTGAATTGCAGTGTAAAAATAAAGCAGCCAGTATTTACCCTGCACAGAAACAATACAACCCACCCAAATTGAAATCTCTCTGCACATGTTACATCTTCCCCACCTGCAGCGCAACATGGTTTTGAACATTTAGTGTGCTTTTTTGGTTTGCTAACAAACTGAATAATCCCCATTGCTCGGTGGTGCAAATTTGACCTGAACCTAAGCAATTAGTGACCATTTTTTTTTACCTGTCTACAGTAGTTCTCAATGAAAGGACAACTCTGATTGTTTCTATTGTTTTCCATTCCTGTTTTTTTCTTATTCATAAACCAGGGATGGCATCCAAAAAGAAAGTGCCTGTAGCTTATTAGTAAACTAGTATATTGGGACTGGCATATGTCGGGTCACCTCAGTGTATGGTACCCTTCGGCCCCCCCAACCCATCTTACCCTCAGGTCTGTCTGGTACCACCCCCTCCACCCCCCCCCCCCCCCCCCACCCTCACCCCTGTCTCTGCTGTTTCCCGCTCCCATACTTATCCCGTACCCGGCACCCGGCCCTCCTTTCCTAAATGTGTGCCATTGGAGACAGGACAGACCTACCGGTATTATTACATAGATTACACTTATAAGTAAATATGTAATTAGTCATATAGCACCTCTCCCTAGTTATTACATTTCTGATGCCCCACACTATATACTGTAGGGTTGTTCACCCTTCCCCTTTAATTGCCGCTGTTACTTTGTAATCTCTGGTGGTTCCCCCTATAGCATGTGACTGGGTGGCCCACCTGGCCAGTGTAGTGCTGGATTTGCTACATACCTGATGCAAGTGTCAAGTTATTCTCTGCAAATATAGAACTGAGGTCCTTCTTATTGCATTTTATGTACATCGCTGATTGCTCCTTGCTTCTTTACACATCAACTATCTATATTAACAATACACATTGTTATTAAAATCCTGCTGTATATGACAGCCCTACTGTGATTATTTTAATCCAATATGCATGTGGATTTTTGAAACCAGCTAAAATCAGCATTTCATGATCACTTTATCAAAGTTATGATAATGATTCCTTTAAAAAAATTATAATAATAATGCTTTGCTTTATTTTGAATATTGGGGGTGATTCAGACCTGATCGCTGCGTTCGGATAGTCGCCGCCTCCAGGGGGAGTGTAAATTCTCTTTGCAAGTGTGCGATCCCATGTATACGCCAAGCTGCAAAAATCCAGTGTGTGCAGTCTCTGCGCAGCCCAGGACTTACTCCTACAGTGCGATGAGAACGGGCTGACATCAGACTCCCTCTCTGAAAACGCTTGAATATGCCTGCGTTTTTCCGGACACCGTTACCACCAAGAAACGGCTTCCTCCTGTCAATCACCTTGCAAACGCCCATGTGATCGGATTTTTTGCACCATACCGTCACTGACCGACGATGCACTTTGTTGTTGTGCGCATTGCGGTGCATACGCATGCGCAGTTACTACCTGATCGCCCGCTGAGCGAAAACACATAGCAGCTATCAGATCTGAATCACCCCATTGTCCTTGCATTCTTGTGAGATGTCTCTTTTTTATGTTAATTTAGGAGTAGATAGATAGATAGATAGATAGATAGATAGATAGATACATAGATACATAGATACATAGATACATAGATACATAGATAGAATATACAGATGGGTCCACGTTTATCTTGGCCTTTAATAGGATTAACTGAGCCAGGTCAGTCAGACTTAGGGGTATATGCAATTGCGGTCGAATTCCCGAAATTGTCGAATTTCGGGACTTTTTCGCCAAAAAAAAAAAATCGTCAATGCAATTCAGTACTTTCCGTCAAAAAAACGGACTTTCAAAATTCGACTTTTTGAAATTCGACTTTTGTCAAATTCGACTTTTCTGCAATGATACAAGTGTTGCAATTCGACCAAAGTATATTCAATTGAAGTTTGGAAATTCGACAACAGTGCTTTTAGACAGTAAATTCAACATTTTCAATCCGCCACACTTTGGTGGGTGAAACTAATAAATAAAAATTAAAACATGTTTTTTTTAGTGTTTTTTTTTGTTATTGATAATAGCATATCTTTTTATATTAGAAGAGATTAGGTACTTGGTTTGTTTTTTTTGGAGGCACAAGTATTATTTATATATTTTTTAAAATAATTTTTTTTTATTTTTTTTAGATGGAATGGTAAAATTCAGAAAAAAAATGGCGTGGGGTCCCCCCTCCAAAGCATAACCAGCCTCGGGCTCTTCGAGCTGGTCCTGTTTCTAAAAATCCGGGGGGAAAATTGACAGGGGATCCCCCGTATTTTTAAAACCAGCACCGGGCTCTGCGCCTGGTGCTGGTGCAAAAAATACGGGGGACAAAAAGAGTAGGGGTCCCCCGTATTTTATACACCAGCATTGGGCTCCACTAGCTGGACAGATAATGCCACAGCCGGGGGTTACTTTTATACAGTGCCTTGCGGCCGTGGCATTAAATATCCAACTAGTCACCCCTGGCCGGGGTACCCTGGGGGAGTGGGGACTCCTTCAATCAAGGGGTCCCCAGCCACCCAAGGGCCAGGGGTGAAGCCCGAGGCTGTCCCCCCCATCCAAGGGCTGCGGATGGGGGGCTGATAGCCTTGTCAAAATTGAAAGAATATTGTTTTTCCCAGTAGTACTACAAGTCCCAGCAAGCCTCCCCCGCAAGCTGGTACTTGGAGAACCACAAGTACCAGCATGCGGGCGAAAAACGGGCCCGCTGGTACCTGTAGTACTACTGGGAAAAAAATACCCAAATAAAAACAGGAGACACACACCGTGACAAGTACAACTTTATTACACACTGCCGACACACACATACTTACCTATGTTGACACGAAGCAGTCGGTCCTCTTCTCCAAGTAGAATCCACGGGTACCTGAAAATAAAAGATAATTATACTCACCTGATCCAGGGTCCAGAGATAAATCCACGTACTTGTCAAAACAACAAAACGAACACCCGACCAGCGGACTGAAAGGGGTTCCATGTTGACACATGAGACCCCTTTCCACGAATGCAGACACCCCCGTGACAGCTGTCACAGAAGTGTCTCTTCAGCCAATCAGCGAGTGCAACGTCCTTGCACTCTGCTGATTGGCTCTGTGTGCGTCTGACCTCAGACAGCGCATCGCAAAGCCTCTCCATTATATTCAATGGTGGGAACTTTGCGTCAGCGGTGAGGTCACCCGCGGTCAGCGGCTGACCGCGGGTAACCCCACCGCTACCCGCAAAGTTCCCACCATTGAAAGTAATGGAGAGGCTTTGCGATGCGCTGTCTGAGGTCACACGCGCACAGCCAATCAGGTGAGCGCCACGGAAGTAGCGCTTCCTGATTGGCTGAAGGGACCTCAGTGACAGGAGTCACGTGGTGTCCCATCATTCGGGGAAAGGGGTCTGATGTGTAAACATGGGACCCCTTTCAGTCCGGCATGGTCGGGTGTTCGTTTTCTTTTTTTAACAAGTACGTGGATTATCTCCCGGACACTGGATTGAGGTGAGTAATTTTTTTCACAGGTACCCCGGATCGTCGGAGACTGTGGCAGTCGGCGGGTCAACATAGGTAAGTATGTGTGTGTCGGCAGTGTGTAATAAAGTTGTACTTGTCACGGTGTGTGTCTCCTGTTTTTATTTGGGTATTTTTTTTCCAGTAGAACTACAGGTACCAGCGGGCCCGTTTTTCTCCCGCATGCTGGTACTTGTGGTTCTCCAAGTACCAGCTTGCGGGGGAGGCTTGCTGGGACTTGTAGTACTACAGGAAAAAACAATATTCTTTACATTTTCACAAGGCAGCCCTTGGATGGGGGGGGGGACAGCCTCAGGCTTCACCCCTGGCCCTTGGGTGGCTGGGGGAGGGACCCCTTGATTGAAGGGGTCCCCACTCCCCCAGGGTACCCCGGCCAGGGGTGACTAGTTCGATATTGAATGCCACGGCCGCAGGGCACTGTATAAAAGTGACCCCCGGCTGTGGCATTATCTGTCCAGCTAGTGGAGCCCGATGCTGGTGTATAAAATACGGGGGACCCCTACTCTTTTTGTCCCCCGTATTTTTTGCACCAGCACCAGGCGCAGAGCCCGGTGCTGGTTTTAAAAATACGGGGGATCCCTGTCAATTTTTTCCCCGGATTTTTAGAACCAGGACCAGCTCGAAGAGCCCGAGGCTGGTTATGCTTTGGAGGGGGGACCCCACGCCATTTTTTTTCGGGTTTTTCCCGTTTTTCCCCGTTTTTTTAAATTGCGGCAAAATCCGGCAAATCGTCCGTTTTTCGCCCGCGGGACTGTCGAATCCGTTTTCCATTGAATATGGTGAATTTCGGCAACCACTTGCCGAAATTGGACGGTCGAATTGTGTCGAATTAAAAAATGGCGATAATTTTCCGCGATTCGCCGCTAATTGCATATACCCCTTAATCCCCTGCTGTAATGATTTAATCCCCTGCTGTATTGTTCTCTCTGTATTGTATTGCAGCTGAGAACAATAGATGAAGGGTTTATGTTAATAAACCATGGTGTGCCTAGACGCAGCAAAGAAGTCAAGATAAAGGTGGATCCATCTGTATAGTGCCTTTCTCAAATAAGACTGTAGGGACTTTATATAGATATATACAGTATATGTGTGTGTTTATATGCTTGCCATTGTAAAATTGTGATTTTCATGCTGTGCATGTTCCATTTTATAATGTTTCATCTAATTTCTCTCCACATCAATAGGAAAGTAATGATATCCTTTTAGTGGATTTAAACACTGAAATCGACACCAATCAGAACTGTGTTAAAGGAAATCCTTTTTTATCCAATGGTATCCATCACACTTCTTCTATTCCTCATCCCAACGCACAGTCTCCTTTCTTACCTGAAAACTCATCTTCTACCAATCTCAGCTTCTTCCCTGCACCTAATCCAGATCCCTTTTGTGATGATCCTTTCTCCGCTCCAGATCAGTCAACTTCTTCTTCACTTGATTCTTCAAAACCTGTCAATCGTAAAATGGAAAATGTAAAATGCGTAACAAACGGTCCCGACAGCAATGGCATTCTAACGAATGATATTGAGTTTGGGCAGCAGTTTGACCAAATCGCCGGCCAGTCCGGTAAACAAGAAGTAAAGTCAGACCAGTGGCCTTTTAAAGCTAGCCAGTCAGCGCCCATTACACGGACTCTCAATGGTGTACTAGGACAGAAATATTATGTGGGTTCACTAAGCAAACCAAAGCCAAATCCGTTTACTGAATGCCCATCCAAAGGAAGGGATGGGCAAAATGGAGTAAGAAGGAACTCAGAGGGGAATTCCAGTTGCAAGAGAGACAATGCCAGCCCTCTTTCATCCGACCCTATAACTATTAGCCCTCCGCCACAAAGTGCCAAGCCAGGAAGAGGAAGGAGAAGTGTAAAGGTGAATTTTTTAAAAACTTTTTGTATAGCGGGAAACTTTTTTTTTTTTTTTTTTTTTTATAATAATAGCATGACACAACATTCCCCACTTTCCTGAGACATCCTTCTTCTATCTTATCAATAGGTGTTCAAATATTGCACAAATATTTAACACTTATAACCTCAAGGTAATGCTAGTTAATTATATTATTTATTTGTTTTTATAATTTTCCATGAAAACACTTTGCATGACCCCTTCATTGCATGTAATCTCCTTTTATAGGGATGTCCAGGCAGACCAATATTACAAATGTAAAAACCTCTTTTCACTTTGCAAAGCATTCTCTGATGGGTACCCTTTATAAATTCCGTCTCATGAGAGATGTCCAGGTTTGGATTTAACTCCAAATTAGTTCAGATTTATCCAGAGTTTTTTATACTGGCCATCCAAAACACATGACAGCCGGATAGCCAATAAGATTCTTCTTTGAGATCCGGGTAAATCTGGGTAAATCCGAACCCGCACATCTGTAGTTACCAGGATAACAGAAATCATTCATGGCAGAGTGGTTATTGGTGAAGTTACTAGGAACTCCATTGCTACTTCTTGTCGAGCCCGGCAAACTCAAAATATAAATTTGGAAAAGAGTAGAGAGCAGGTGTTTACAATATTGTAATATTGGTTTTGGTGGACATGTCCTTTAAGACTTATCTCTATCCAAACATTTCTTGGAATTGTAATTCACATATGGAAAGCTTGAAATATTTTTTATTGTTCTGAAGTATTTACAAAAACAAAATGCTTATTATTGCATTTCAATGCTTATAGATGACGTCATTAGTTACTCTGATACATGGCAGCCCCGGTTATAGTTAAGGGATGGAAAGATTGGAGCAGTGCAATATTATAGCAAGTCTGTGTAGCACTTAGCAGATGTACGTTGGCTATAGAGGATATCCCAGGACTCAGATTGGATGTGAGAATCACGTGATGATGACTTTTAGAAGTGGAGCTATTATCTTCTAGAAGGTGCTAGATAAATGATAAGTAGAATCTGATTGGTTGCTAAAAACCGGCACCTTAGTAAATATACCCCATGGAATCCTATTTATTCCAGTCCACTAGTGACATAATGCACTCACTATTTTGATAGTTGCCAAACCAACATTTTGGGCCAATACTTAAGATAGAATGATAATTTTACCATATTATAGTATGGGCTGTTTTAGTCAAAACACAAATGAAGTCTGGATTCAAACTTCAATAGCTGTTTAATTCTGATACTTAATGGGACATAGGTAACACTTTTTGTATGCTGTATTTAATATTCTAAGTACTCATCTTTTAAGAAAGACTAACTTATTTTATCTCTGTTGCTTAATGCTTCCATGTGTGTAGTCACGGTAAGTACAGTAGTTTGGTGTCTTTATTTGAGTATTGTCTTTCATTTAATAATGTAAAATTAACTGGCTTATGTTGCTTGTTACGTGTAATTGTCAGCTGTAAGGTTTGTGTGTTTAGTGTCACAGCTAAATTATATTACTATAGATGTTTGTCTTATTGATCAAAACAATTAATTATGAAAAGTTTTTATAATTACCAATTTAATTATATATATTAACATTATGCTGGGTATTTGTCACTATACATTTTGGATTGTTTTTAATCGGTTATTTCATTATATATATATATGTTTTAAGAAAACATTACACTTCATTAAAGAGCATTAAAGGATGACATATAATTCATAGTTGTCAATGGGAAATGCAGTAAAATTCTATGAATAGTCAATAGCATAAATATAAGCTAGAGGAGCGTTGCTCAACTTTTTTTCTTATACTGTAGCTGCGATGCCTTATATCAGCGTTCCATCATTCTGGGACACCAATGGGTAATGTAATGAAGAGCGATTGGTCAAAATCGTAGATTTTGTGTGATTTTTGCAGCGGAATTTAAAGCTGGAAATTTTTGAGGTTTTTCCTTGTGCAAAATTGACGATTTAAAATCTTGCAGCGAAAATCACAGTTACTGATTCCAATGATACATGAGAGAGTTCAGTGAGGATGGCAGTGATATCTAACAATGAGCAATAAAAATATAGCGAGAAATGACAGGGCGCAGTTAGGATGGCAGAATGATTATCATTGTTACTATTATCCTTTATTTTAGGGCCCCACAAAGTGTCTGCAGCGCCGTATAGGGTATATACACACAGTAACAGTAAAACATGACCTGTCAATAGTATGGTAACTGTAAGTTGACATACGATGTGTCCTCATTTAATATATTCATCCAGAAGGAAATTTGCATTTCTTTTTAATGATATGCTTGACATTCATAAGGTATCACAAGTTAGTTCAGTACTAGATTTCTATAGAATAAGCTTGTGGCACCTTGTGCTGAATCACTCTATACCACCCTGACTAAGGGGGAGATGTACTAAGCAGTGATAAAAGTGGAGAAGTGAGTTAGTGGAGAAGTTGCCTATGGCAACCAATCAGCATTGACGTAACATTTATAATTTGCATAATTATCAAAATATACAGAGCAGCTGATTGGTTGCCATGGGCAACTTCTCCACTAGCTTACTTCTCCACTTTTATCACTGCTTAGTACATGTCCCCCTAAGTTATGTCTGCACAGAAAGTTTAGAACACGGGTCTTCAACCTGCAGCCCTCCAGCTGCTGTGGAACTACACATCCCAGCATACTCTGCCTCAGTTTTAGAATGCCTCAATAGCAAAACTGTGACAGGACATGCTGGGTAGTTCAACAGCAGGTGGATGGCCACAGGTTGAAGACCTATGGTTTAGAAGAACACAGCTCAATGAACCAACAAACTAGACAGGACACGGACTAGAGGCAAGGTTTGGGGAACTCACTATATCTTGACAGGCAAGTGTCGATGAGTCACTGAAAGGGGAATGACGTCCAGCACTCATCATGATCCTGTACCCAAGGAAGGGCAAATACTGAAAAGAACAAAGAACAATAGCTGCAAGGATAGTGTTGAGGAGGAACATGAGAAAGGAGGTCCTTGCCCATAAAAGCTTACCCATGGACAACTGAGGAACACAGGACAGGGGATGAGAGAATAGTAGATGTTTAGGAGGGAGGCTGGTAGGCTTCGATGAAAAGGTGAGTTTTGAGTGAACATTTGTATCTGTCAAGAGTCATAGAAGTATAACTTAGCGATTTAGTGAGTTCCAGAGGAGGGGAGCAGAATGGGACTAATCTTGTAGGTGGGCATGAGAGGAGATAACCTCTGTGGAACCAGTAATTGGTGGAAGAGCAGAGGTGACTGGAGGGAGTATGGACAGAAATTAAGTTGGAGACGTAGGAGGTCCAGAGTGATTTAGTGAGGGTCAGGAGTTTTAACTGGATAACTGAGGGTGATGACACATCTGTACAGTATCTTTGGAACATTTGAGAGAGGGGAGGGGCAATGACAATGGCAATAGGAGGGAAGAAAGTGGACGACAATGACACATGAAATGGGGAACACTTGATTCACATATATTTATATCTTGATTTCTCTTATGTTCCATTAGAATCGCTGACCGCATATCTCATCTCTCTCATCACTATTGTCAATGCCCCTATTATATATAATTTCCTTTACTCATTCTCCCTTCTCATGTCTCATTGCCCCCTTGCCCTTTGATGCCAGTTGCCCCTGCTCATACTTCATAACCATCCTCGTACATTGCCCCCTTCTCAATTCTCATTGCCATCCAATTACCCCTTCTTACCACACTATACCTCCAACCACAAACACACACCATAGCACGCATTCTGCCATGATGTTCTGGAACTGGCACATCTAAGACTGTATTCCCATATTTGTTGGAAATCTTGGGCTGCATCCAAAAACATGCCTATCAATATTTCCACTTTCTGCATATTTTGATCATTTTGGTTAAGACGCTTGATAAATCCAGTTATATCGTAAAGGACAGTGATAATGCCTTTAACGATGACATTTTAGGGACTGTCTAGTCCAATATCATTTAGCAACAAGGAGTTAATAGATCATTAAATGAAGAGGTTCTTTGTTGACGATAACAGAACAAGGTTGTCATACAAGAACATATTAGAATAGAGAACACTTTTCATGTCAACGATTCTCAACAAGTAACTCTCCACCCTCCAAAGAGTAGAAACACCGTTCCAGAAATACAGTAAAACCTTTCCCTTAGTGACATCAATCAAGAGCTAGTAGAAAGATTACAGGGGCCTTAGTGCTGGTGTGGAGCTTTGTAGTCAAGTTACTCTGTTTTATTATTAGGGTCTGTAAGTGATATACTGTAAGAGTAATGATGTAGGCAAGGTTTCTTGTGTTGGTGTTGACCTGTGAAAATGAAACATCCCTTAATTTTATGTTGTCCTGTCAATAATTGGAAGTATTTGACCAAACTAAAGGTCTCTGTACATCAAAGCCCTATTTTCCTAATTCCCCGATCCGACAGCACTGCCGATCTGTTGACCGGTTCAGCAATCCATCAGGAAAATTAGGTATGTTAAAAATCCAGATTTGCCGATCCCAACCGTTTTCAGTAAGGAACGAGATTTTTAAAAATGTTTAATATTCTCGATTCCCTGACCCGGGCATAAGGAGATTGGGAAATACACCGTTGGTGTATGGGGGCCATTACCTTTTTAGTACTATGGGCCTAATTCAGAGTTGATCGCAGCAGCAAATTTGTTAGCAGTTGGGCAAAACCATGTGCACTGCAGGGAGGGCAGATATAAAATGTGCAGAGAGAATTAGATTTTTCTCTAACGTCCTAAGTGGATGCTGGGGACTCCGTAAGGACCATGGGGATAGCGGCTCCGCAGGAGACTGGGCACAAAAGTAAAGCTTTAGAACTACCTGGTGTGCACTGGCTCCTCCCCCTATGACCCTCCTCCAAGCCTCAGTTAGATTTTTGTGCCCGAACGAGAAGGGTGCACACTAGGTGGCTCTCCTGAGCTGCTTAGTGAAAAGTTTAGTTTTAGGTTTTTTATTTTCAGTGAGACCTGCTGGCAACAGGCTCACTGCATCGAGGGACTAAGGGGAGAAGAAGCGAACTCACCTGCGTGCAGAGTGGATTGGGCTTCTTAGGCTACTGGACATTAGCTCCAGAGGGACGATCACAGGCCCAGCCATGGATGGGTCCCAGAGCCGCGCCGCCGGCCCTTTTACAGAGCCAGAAGACAGAAGAGGTCCGGAAAATCGGCGGCAGAAGACGTCCTGTCTTCAACAAGGTAGCGCACAGCACTGCAGCTGTGCGCCATTGCTCTCAGCACACTTCACACTCTGGTCACTGAGGGTGCAGGGCGCTGGGGGGGGGGCGCCCTGAGACGCAATAAAAACACCTTGGATGGCAAAAAATGCATCACATATAGCTCCTGGGCTATATGGATGCATTTAACCCCTGCCAGAATACATAGAAAAACGGGAGATAAGGCCGCCGATAAGGGGGCGGAGCCTATCTCCTCAGCACACTGGCGCCATTTTCCCTCACAGCTCCGTTGGAGGGAAGCTCCCTGGCTCTCCCCTGCAGTCACTACACTACAGAAAGGGTTAAAAAAAGAGAGGGGGGCACTAATTACGCGCAGTATTAAATAAAACAGCAGCTATAAGGGGAAAAACACTTATATAAGGTTATCCCTGTATATATATAGCGCTTTGGTGTGTGCTGGCAAACTCTCCCTCTGTCTCCCCAAAGGGCTAGTGGGGTCCTGTCCTCTATCAGAGCATTCCCTGTGTGTGTGCTGTATGTCGGTACGTTTGTGTCGACATGTATGAGGAGAAAAATGATGTGGAGACGGAGCAGATTGCCTGTAATAGTGATGTCACCCCCTAGGGGGTCGACACCTGAGTGGATGAACTGTTGGAAGGAATTACGTGACAGTGTCAGCTCTGTATAAAAGACAGTGGTTGACATGAGACAGCCGGCTACTCAGCTTGTGCCTGTCCAGACGTCTCATAGGCCGTCAGGGGCTCTAAAGCGCCCGTTACCTCAGATGGCAGATATAGACGCCGACACGGATACTGACTCCAGTGTCGACGGTGAAGAGACAAATGTAACTTCCAGTAGGGCCACACGTTACATGATTGAGGCAATGAAAAATGTTTTACACATTTCTGATAATACGAGTACCACCAAAAAAGGGGTATTATTTTCGGTGAGGAAAAACTACCTGTAGTTTTCCTGAATCTGAGAAATTAAATGGATAAAGCGCTCACACGCTTGTAAGGGCTCTACCCTCTCCTGAGATGGCCGCCCTTAAGGATCCTGCTGATAGAAAGCAGGAGGGTATCCTGAAATGTATTTACACACATACTGGTGTTATACTGCGACCAGCAATCGCCTCAGCCTGGATGTGCAGTGCTGGGTTGGCGTGGTCGGATTCCCTGACTGAAAATATTGATACCCTAGATAGGGACAGTATATTTTTGCCTATAGAGCATTTAAAAGATGCATTTCTATATATGCGTGATGCACAGCGGAATATTTGCCGACTGGCATCAAGTCTAAGTGCGTTGTCCATTTCTACCAGTAGAGGGTTATGGACACGACAGTGGTCAGGTGATGCGGATTTCAAACGGCATTTGGAAGTATTGCCTTATTAAGGGGAGGAGTTATTTGGGGTCGGTCTTTCAGACCTGGTGGCCACGGCAACAGCTGGGAAATCCACGTTTGTACCCCAGGTCGCCTCTCAACATGAGAAGACGCCGTATTATCAGGCGCAGTCTTTTCGTGGACAAGCGGGCAAAAGGTTCCTCATTTCTGCCCCGTGACAGAGGGAGAGGAAAAAGGCTGCAGAAATCAGCCAGTTCCCAGGAACAGAAACCCTCTCCCGCCTCTGCCAAGCCCTCAGTATGACGCTGGGGCTTTACAAGCAGAATCAGGCACGGTGGGGGGCCCGTCTCAATGAATTTCAGTGCGCAGTGGGCTCACTCGCAAGTAGACCCCTGGATCCTTCAGGTGATATCTCAGGGGTACAAATTGGAATTCGAGACGTCTCCCCCTCGCCGTTTCCTAAAGTCGGCTTTACCGATGTCTCCTTCTGACAGGGAGACAGTTTTGGAAGCCATTCACAAGCTGTATTCCCAGCAGGTGATAATCAAGGTACCCCTCCTGCAACAGGGAACGGGGTATTATTCCACACTGTTGTGGTACCGAAGCCGGACGGCTCGGTGAGACCGATTCTAAATCTAAAATCTTTGAACACTTACATACAGAGGTTCAAATTCAAGATTGAGTCACTCAGAGCAGTGATTGCGAACCTGGAAGAAGGGGACTACATGATGTCTCGGGACATCAAGGATGCTTACCTTCATGTCCAAATTTACCCTTCTCACCAAGGGTACCTCAGGTTTATGGTACAGAACTGTCACTATCAGTTCAGACACTGCCGTATGGATGGTCCACGGCACCCCGGGTCTTTACCAAGGTAATGGCCGAAATGATGATATTCCTTCGAAGGAAGGGAATTTTAGTTATCCCTTACTTGGACGATTCCTTGATAAGGGTAAGATCCAGGGAACAGTTGGAGGTCGGTGTAGCACTATCTCAGGTAGTGTTGCGGCAGCACGATTGGATTCTCAATATTTCAAAATCGCAGCTGGTTCCGACGACTCGTCTTCTGTTCCTAGGGATGATCCTGGACACAGTCCAGAAAAAGGTGTTTCTCCCGGAGGAGAAAGCCAGGGAGTTATCCGAGCTAGTCAGGAACCTCCTAAAACCGAGCCAAGTCTCAGTGCATAAATGCACAAGGGTTCTGGGTAAAATGGTGGCTTCCTACGAAGCAATCCCATTCGGCAGATTCCACGCAAGAACTTTCCAGTGGGACCTGCTGGACAAATGGTCCGGGTCGCATCTTCAGATGCATCAGCGGATAACCCTGTCACCAAGAACAAGGGTGTCCCTCCTGTGGTGGTTGCGGAGTGCTCATCTTGTAGAGGGCCGCAGATTCGGCATTCAGGACTGGGTCCTGGTGACCACGGATGCCAGCCTGCGAGGCTGGGGAGCAGTCACACAGGGAAGGAATTTCCAGGGCTTATGGTCAAGCCTGGAGACATCACTTCACATAAATATCCTGAAGCTAAGGGCCATTTACAAGGCTCTAAGCTTAGCAAGACCTCTGCTTCAAGGTCAGCCGGTGTTGATCCAGTCGGACAACATCATGGCAGTAACCCACGTAAACAGACAGGGTGGCACAAGAAGCAGGAGGGCAATGGCAGAAGCTGCAAGGATTCTTCGCTGGGCGGAAAATCATGTGATAGCACTGTCAGCAATTCCGGGAGTGGACAACTGGGAAGCAGACTTCCTCAGCAGACACGACCTCCACCCAGGAGAGTGGGGACTTCACCCAAAAGTCTTCCACATGATTATAAACCGTTGGGAAAAACTCGACAGGTATTGCGCCAGGTCAAGGGACCCTCAGGCAATAGCTGTAGACGCTCTGGTAACACCGTGGGTGTACCAGTCAGTGTATGTGTTCCCTCATCTGCCTCTCATACCCAAGGTACTGAGATTGATAAGATGGAGAGGAGTAAGCACTATATTCATGGCTCCGGATTGGCCAAGAAGGACTTGGTAAACCGGAACTTCAAGAGATGCTCACGGAGGATCCGTGGCCTCTACCTCTAAGAAGGGACCTGCTCCAGCAAGGACCCTGTCTGTTCCAAGACTTACCGCGGCTGCGTTTGACGGCATGGCGGTTGAACGCCGGATCCTGAAGGAAAAAAGGCATTCCGGATGAAGTCATCCCTATCCTGATCAAAGCCAGGAAGGATGTAACCGCAAAACATGATCACCGCATTTGGCGAAAATATGTTGCGTGGTGCGAGGCCAGTAAGGCCCGACGGAGGAAATTCAACTGGGTCTATTCCTACATTTCCTGCAAACAGGAGTGTCTATGGGCCTGAAATTGGGGTCCATTAAGGTTCAAATTTCGGCCCTGTCAATTTTCTTCCAAAAAGAACTAGCTTCAGTCCCTGAAGTTCAGACGTTGTAAAAGGGGTACTGCATATACAGCCTCCTTTTGTGCCTCCAGTGGCACCTTGGGATCTCAATGTAGTTTTGGGTTCCAAAAAGTCACATTGGTTTGAACCACTTAAATCTGTGGAGTTAAAATATCTCACATGGAAAGTGGTCATGCTGTTGGCCCTGGCCTGGGCCAGGCGCGTGTCAGAATTGGCGGCTTTATCCTGTAAAAGCCTTATCTGATTTTCCATTCGGACAGGGCGGAATTGAGGACTCGTCCTCAGTTTCTCCCTAAGGTGGTTTCAGCGTTTCACCTGAACCAACCTATTGTGGTGCCTGCGGCTACTAGGGACTTGGAGGACTCCAAGTTGCTAGACGTTGTCAGGGCCCTGAAAATATATGTTTCCAGGACGGCTGGAGTCAGAAAATCTGACTCGCTGTTTATCCTGTATGCACCCAACAAGCTGGGTGCTCCTGCTTCTAAGCAGACTATTGCTCGTTGGATTTGTAGTACAATTCAGCTTGCACTTTCTGTGGCAGGCCTGCCACAGCCAAAAATCTGTAAATGCCCACTCCACAAGGAAGATGGGCTCATCTTGGGCGGCTGCCCGAGTGGTCTCGGCTTTACAACTTTGCCGAGCAGCTACTTGGTCAGGAGCAAATTCGTTTGTAAAATTTCTACAAAATTGATACCCTGGCTGAGGGGGACCTGGAGTTCTCTCATTTGGTGCTGCAGAGTCATCCACACTCTCCCGCCCGTTTGGGAGCTTTGGTATAATCCCCATGGTCCTTACGGAGTCCCCAGCATCCACTTAGGACGTTAGAGAAAATAAGAATTTACTTACCGATAATTCTATTTCTCGTAGTCTGTAGTGGATGCTGGGCGCCCATCCCAAGTGCGGATTGTCTGCAATACTGGTACATAGTTATTGTTACCAAAAAATCGGGTTATTGCTGTAGTGAGCCATCTTTTCTAGAGGCTCCTCTGTTATCATGCTGTTAACTGGGTTTAGATCACGAGTTGTACGGTGTGATTGGTGTGGCTGGTATGAGTCTTACCTGGGATTCAAAATCCTTCCTTATTGTGTACGCTCGTCCGGGCACAGTATCCTAACTGAGGCTTGGAGGAGGGTCATAGGGGGAGGAGCCAGTGCACACGAGGTAGTTCTAAAGCTTTACTTTTGTGCCCAGTCTCCTGCGGAGCCGCTATCCCCATGGTCCTTACGGAGTCCCCAGCATCCACTACGGACTACGAGAAATAGAATTATCGGTAAGTAAATTCTTATTTTTTGGGGGGGGGTGTTCAAAATGAAATCTAAATTGCAGTGTAAAAATAAAGCAGACAGTATTTACCCTGCACAGAAACAAAATAACCCAACCAAATCTAATTCTCTCTGCACGTTATATCTGCCACACCTGCAGTGCACATGGTTTTGTCCAACTGCTAACAATTTGCTGCTGCAATCAATTCTGAATTACCCCCTATGTGTTGTATACGGTATTACTGTAGTTAATGATTGATCAAATTTGTACTTAATTAGGAACTCTATAAAGTCTCGAATAATATTTTTTTATACAGCCAAGCTCTGATGACTTGTTTGGGTCAGACCTCTTTCCATCAAACTCTGGAACAAATCTTGGACCAGCCTCGTCAGTAGCCGTTCCATCCCCACCAAACTCACTACAGCCTAATCCTCTGGATCTTTACAATTCTGCCAGCCTTTATGGTGTTCCAAATATAAGAGGTCCTGGTAAGTGAAGACCGTGAAGCTGAGTTGGCCAATATTTTGCCACAAATCTTGGGGTGAAAAATTAATAATTACAAAAAGCTGAAATTGTGTGTATGTACAAATGCAAAAACATAATTAGAAATAGAATTACAAATAGCTTTACACATGTTTATGTTATTTTCCAATAAGAACTGTCCTTTGTGATGTGGGGACTTCTTTGTTTATGCCCCGGGACTCTCAGGGATTTATGCAGAAAGATGCCCAAAGGCTTCTATTAGACAATACCATCTATAGATGGCATTGCCTTATTGCCTTATCGGGTACAAGCTCTGAAAATGTTTGCTTTCCAGGTCCTTGATACATATGAGGAATGCATTTTGCCATTAGTACATCCTGCCCGTTTTTTTTGCTCTATTATCTTTCTATCCCACAATCTCATCTGTCTCTAACAAATTTTACTGAACAGCCCACTGGGAAAGGAAATGGTTCTACAAATCCAATGTGCCAGCCCTCCCAATGTCTACTTATAAAATTAATACAGAGTGGAGCTTAGTCTGCCACTTGTCCTGCCAAGTAATCATCTTACCTACTAAGTGATCACCAATGGCAAATTCTACAGTTTGACTTAATGCTTGAAGCAGATCAAAATCGATTTAAAAAAGTTGTCAGAGTTTATAAGTTCATTTCAGTCTACTATACATATTTATACAATTTCTTAGGAATTTGAAATCAATAAACATGACTACAATGCTATTTTCTAATGCAGGTCCTCTACCGCAGAATTCATCTCAGACTCAGCAATGGAATCCACAGCCTCTTCTTTTTAATCAACCCGCAACCACACATCCTAACCCAATAATGGGTGCTCAGACTACTTTCAGTCCAAATGTTCTTTCGGCTCCACCAGCAATGGTATCCTGGACTCAGCCAACTACCATTGCAGGTCTTCCACCTCTACAGAATATGACATTGTGGAACAACCAGCCAGTAAGTGCCCAGCCTCAAGGATGGCCTCAACAACCAAGTAACCCATTCCAAATGAACATGTTTCCACCTAGGCCAATGACATTGCCTTCTGGATTCATTCAGTCGGGTCCAGTTTTAGCAAGCCCTCCTCAGATACCACCTAGACCAGCCCCACTGGAGGAGTCGCCTAAGAAAGAAAGTAATGCTTTTACTGCTCTTGATCCACTGGGAGAGAAGGAAAGGAAGAATGTGAAAGATATGTTTAAGGACTATCAGCTTGCTAAGCCACCGGCCGTCCCTGCCAGAAGAGGAGAACAGCAGAACAACTCTATGAGCACTTCTGGAGCTTTTACCAATTATTTTAACAGTAAAGTTGGAATTCCCCAAGAAAGTGTGGACCACGATGATTATGAAATTAGTCAACTCTCTTCTAAAATTAATGGTAATATGTTGTTTCTAGGTTCTTGGTTGAGTTTCCTTTAAGAATCATGCTTTTAAAGTTTGGGTGTGCAAAACAAGTATCTTCTCATAATACACCTGGCCAATACATTTTCATTTGGTATATAGAACAAAACGCCCACTGGCCTTATCTACTAAATAGTGTGAGATGTTTTTTTTTTTAACCTCTGAAGAAGGTGAGTGGAACACCTTGGATGCTTTGGCAACCAGTGTCCATTTAATATAAATTGTAATTGGGCCCAATGCAGTGTTTTGGTTAAGAAAATAAAAGCATAAGGCAGAGATTTATCAAAGCTTGGAGAAAGAAAAAGTGGTGAGATATAAAGTACCACCCAATCAGCTCCTAACTGTCATGCCGGGAGCTGATTGGTTGGTACTGTATCTCTCTCCGTGCTATTTTTCTCCAAGCTTTGATAACTCTCCCCACAAAAATGTGAAATTTTTCTAAAGGTAGGACGACAAAGGCAACAATGAGTCTGGGCTGATTATGAGTCAGACCCAGCCACGACCACAATATTTGGCCAGCGCCAGTCTGTTACTTTGGGAATCATTCCGACCTGATCGCACGCTGCAGTTTTTAACAGCGGTGCGATCGGGTCAGAACTGCGCATGCACCAGCACCGAAGTGCACCGGCGCATGCCAGATGGCCGACAGACTGTCAATCAGGCAGAGGCAGTCGCTGGGCGAGAGGGGGTACCATGGCGGCATTTGGCTGCCGTTTTCGGGGGGTGGTCTGGCCAACGCAGACCGTGCGGGGGGGGCACAGCGGCTGCATGACGTCACGCAGCCGCTGCGACCCTGGCAGCGACAAGTAACTCCCAGCCGCAGGAGCTGCGCTGGCTCGGAGTTACTCTACAAGTGTGGTGGGGCCAGCCCAGACATGCTGGTCGGACTAGCCCTGTGCTGGGCGTCCCCGCGCATGTCTGTGTCAGTGATCGTAGCTGTGCTAAATTTAGCACGGCTACGATCAGGTCGGAATGACCCACTTTATACAAATGCTGCTACAAAGACTTTCCCTGGTGCAAGGAACGACGCACCCACTGTCAGCATCTGTACATGCTGTAATACCGATTGGTGCATATGTATACACCACCATCGGTCGCACCAACTCACACCACTCCCATGGCAGCTGCAGTTTCTCCATCCAAGTATGGTGTCCTATGTGAGCAGTTGAGAGGCTTTGTACATTGCCAGTTTCACCGACACGCCCATAACACGGACCATCTCCATGCATGCGCTAGGCCACCTCCCTGCCGCAGCCAATGAACCCCCACTACTTTTTCAACACATTTCTGAGACCGTGCGCCTCAATTGCAGCTCCGCCTCTGGACTCATGCGCAGTGTGGGATAGACACAGCAGAAGAAGAAGTTCCTACACTGCGTCCGACATCGGCAGTGTGTGAGAATCAGGCTCTGTATCTTTCCAACTACTAGTGAAAGTTATATTTGCAATGTCTTTTTTCTTTAAACTCATTCATTACACTTTTGTTCCTCCAATAATATTTGTATGCATGTGCCTCCTTGATAGAACCGCCAAAGCCTGCACCAAGAGCACATTCACTGCCAGTATCCAAACCTACGGAAGGGTTGTTTGAAAATCCATTTGGATCAGACTCATTCGGTTACATGGGACATTCTGTAAGTAACTCGTGTTTACAGGCATTGCCTCCTGTTTGTTTTAACTGCACTTCAAGAAGCTGTATTTTGAAAATTATATCCTCCACCTGGGTTGGGTTTTGGAGACTGGTGGTCGGGATCCCGGCGCTGAACGTGCTGACGCTGGGGTCCTCGCCACCAGCATGCCGGCGGGGAAGGGGGGCGGGTGAGTGCAGGCTCGGTGGCTCGCTGCACTTGCCACAGGCCAGGTTCTACTCCCGCTCTATGGGTGTCGTGGACACCCACCAGTGGTAATAGCCCTCAGACCCCTGCCGGCATTCTGGCGGCCAGGATTCTGGCGTCATTATACTGACCGCTGGGATCGAGACTATATCCTCCCACCTAACTAGTATAGTTTGTAAAATACTCTAAGCAGAGCAAATCTGACCGTACCTGCAATGTGAAACTGTCTTTCTTGTCCAGGGTCCACCTGTATTTACTCTGTGAATGTGCCCTTGCCAAAGTCTGCATATGAGACCTGTGGGATGGCTAGCTTTGCATGCTGTGGACTTCTGCAGATAAATTGTGGTGATGGTGGTGAGAGGGTTGGGTGCGGCATGTAAAGTCAAGTTTACATAACCGTGTAGGCCAGGAGCAAGCTAAAACTATGTCAGGAAATGCTGGAATGTGTAGTTCCACAGCAGTTGGAGTGCCACTGATTGCAGACCCCCCCCCCCCCATAGCCTACCCCCAGAGCTCCTCCCCGGGCTCTAACCCTAGTAGTCACCCAGATACTTCTGGATTGTGGCGTTCCAGCGCCGGGATTCCGGGTGGTGTCGGGATTCCAGCGTTGGTCACATGACTGCCAGCAACCCTCTTCAGGTACCCTGCAAGCTTGAAAAGGATGACCTGGGCAGCGGCTGCGGTTGCATGCACCTCACTGCTACTATTACACCAGTCTTTACTGTCTACTGCGCATGCACAATATCACCAGGGCATCGACAGAGATATGGCATCTGCGCCCGCTCGGTCACATTAGATCTCAATGGAAATATGGTGCCTGTGGCCATCCTGTCAGATTGGTATACAGTATATACACTGTATACAGCTCCGATGTCCTCCCTGAATCCGTGCCTAAACCTGACAACCTCACCTGTTGGGAGTATTGGACAGAGGGGCATATGTATCAAAGCTTAAAGAGAGATAAAGTGCCAGTCAACCAGCTCCTAACTGTCAATTTTCTAACACAGCCTGTAACATGGCAGTTAGGAGCTGATTGGCTGGTACTTTATCTCTGTCCACTGTATCATTCTCCAAGCTTTGATATATATTCCCTAAAATGCGGGTGATCTAGCAGCTTATGTACCAAGCACTGAAAACAGTGGAGACATGGGGCCTAATTCAGCAGCTACGATCAGTAGTTACTCAGTCATGTGGGGGGACGCCCAGCACGGGGCTAGTCCACCCGCATGTCAGGCCGCCCCACCCTCCCCCTGCACAAGTACAAAAGCATCGCACAGCTGCGATGCTTTTGTACTTGACAAGTAGTTCCCTACCAGCACAGCTCCTGTGCGCTGCCAGGGAGCCACCCGTCACTGTCCGGGTCGCAGCGGCTGCATGTGACATCACGAAGCCGCCGCTGCCCGCCCCCAACGTTGCCTGGACCGCGCCCCCAATACAGCGGCCAAAGGATGCCGGCCCGACCCCTCCCACCCAGCGACTGTCTGTCAATCAGGCAGAGGCGATCGCAGGGCTGAGATGGCCATCGGCTGTCTGGCATGCGCCGGCACACTGCGGCGCCGGTGCATGTGCAGTTCAGACCTGATCAGCTGCTGTGCGACAACGCACAGCAGCGATCAGGTCTGAATTAGGCCCATGGACCACTTGCCCATTGCAAACTATCAGCTTAATTTTATAGAATGTGCATGATAAATGCTACCTCAATGCTAATTGCTTGTTATGGGAAACTTCTCCACTCTTTTCACTGCTTGATAAATTAGCACCGGACATTTTTCGGGTTTTGGTTTTGGATTCGGTTCCGCGGCCGTGTTTTGGATTCGGACGCGTTTTGGCAAAACCTCACCGAAATTTTTTTGTCGGATTCGGGTGTGTTTTGGATTCGGGTGTTTTTTTCAAAAAACCCTAAAAAACAGCTTAAATCATAGAATTTGGGGGTCATTTTGATCCCATAGTATTATTAACCTCAATTACCATAATTTCCACTCATTTCCAGTCTATTCTGAACACCTCAAACCTCACGATATTATTTTTAGTCCTACAATTTGCACCGAGGTCGCTGGATGGCTAAGCTAAGCGACACAAGTGGCCGACACAAACACCTGGCCCATCTAGGAGTGGCACTGCAGTGTCAAGACAGGATGGCACTTCCAAAAAATTGTCCCCAAACAGCACATGATGCAAAGAAAAAAAGAGGCGCACCAAGGTCGCTGTGTGACTAAGCTAAGCGACACAAGTGGCCGACACAAACACCTGGCCCATCTAGGAGTGGCACTGCAGTGTCAAGACAGGATGGCACTTCAAAAAAATTGTCCCCAAACAGCACATGATGCAAAGAAAAAAAGAGGCGCACCACAGGTATAGAATGTAGATGGATAGTATACTTAATGACGACACAGAGGTAGGTACAGCAGTGGCCTTCCGTACCGTACTGCTATATATAGTATACTGGTGGTCACTGTGTCAGCAAACTGCAAAACTAAAATGCACCACAGGTATAGAATGTAGATGGATAGTATACTTAATGAATGACGACACAGAGGTAGGTACAGCAGTGGCCTTCCGTACTGCTATATATAGTATACTGGTGGTCACTGTGTCAGCAAACTGCAAAACTAAAATGCACCACAGGTATAGAATGTAGATGGATAGTATACTTAATGAATGACGACACAGAGGTAGGTACAGCAGTGGCCTACCGTACTGCTATATATAGTATACTGGTGGTCACTGTGTCAGCAAACTGCAAAACTAAAATGCACCACAGGTATAGAATGTAGATGGATAGTATACTTAATGAATGACGACACAGAGGTAGGTACAGCAGTGGCCTACCGTACTGCTATATATAGTATACTGGTGGTCACTGTGTCAGCAAACTGCAAAACTAAAATGCACCACAGGTATAGAATGTAGATGGATAGTATACTTAATGAATGACGACACATCGGTAGGTACAGCAGTGGCCTACCGTACTGCTATATATAGTATACTGGTGGTCACTGTGTCAGCAAACTGCAAAACTAAAATGCACCACAGGTATAGAATGTAGATGGATAATAAGAATTTACTTACCGATAATTCTATTTCTCGTAGTCCGTAGTGGATGCTGGGGACTCCGTAAGGACCATGGGGAATAGCGGCTCCGCAGGAGACTGGGCACATCTAAAGAAAGCTTTAGGACTATCTGGTGTGCACTGGCTCCTCCCCCTATGACCCTCCTCCAAGCCTCAGTTAGGATACTGTGCCCGGACGAGCGTACACAATAAGGAAGGATTTTGAATCCCGGGTAAGACTCATACCAGCCACACCAATCACACCGTACAACTTGTGATCTGAACCCAGTTAACAGCATGATAACAGAGGAGCCTCTAGAAAAGATGGCTCACTACAGCAATAACCCGATTTTTTGGTAACAATAACTATGTACCAGTATTGCAGACAATCCGCACTTGGGTGGGCGCCCAGCATCCACTACGGACTACGAGAAATAGAATTATCGGTAAGTAAATTCTTATTTTCTCTAACGTCCTAAGTGGATGCTGGGGACTCCGTAAGGACCATGGGGATTATACCAAAGCTCCCAAACGGGCGGGAGAGTGCGGATGACTCTGCAGCACCAAATGAGAGAACTCCAGGTCCTCCTCAGCCAGGGTATCAATTTTGTAGAATTTTACAAACGTATTTGCTCCTGACCAAGTAGCTGCTCGGCAAAGTTGTAAAGCCGAGACCCCTCGGGCAGCCGCCCAAGATGAGCCCACCTTCCTTGTAGAGTGGGCATTTACAGATTTTTGGCTGTGGCAGGCCTGCCACAGAATGTGCAAGCTGAATTGTACTACAAATTCAACGAGCAATAGTCTGCTTAGAAGCAGGAGCACCCAGCTTGTTGGGTGCATACAGGATAAACAGCGAGTCAGATTTCCTGACTCCAGCCGTCCTGGAAACATATATTTTCAGGGCCCTGACAACGTCTAGCAACTTGGAGTCCTCCAAGTCCCTAGTAGCCGCAGGCACCACAATAGGTTGGTTCAGGTGAAACGCTGAAACCACCTTAGGGAGAAACTGAGGACGAGTCCTCAATTCCGCCCTGTCCGAATGGAAAATCAGATAAGGGCTTTTACAGGATAAAGCCGCCAATTCTGACACGCGCCTGGCCCAGGCCAGGGCCAACAGCATGACCACTTTCCATGTGAGATATTTTAACTCCACAGATTTAAGTGGTTCAAACCAATGTGACTTTTGGAACCCAAAAACTACATTGAGATCCCAAAGTGCCACTGGAGGCACAAAAGGAGGCTGTATATGCAGTACCCCTTTTACAAACGTCTGAACTTCAGGGACTGAAGCTAATTCTTTTTGGAAGAAAATTGACAGGGCCGAATTTGAACCTTAATGGACCCCAATTTCAGGCCCATAGACACTCCTGTTTGCAGGAAATGTAGGAATCGACCCAGTTGAATTTCCTCCGTCGGGCCTTACTGGCCTCGCACCACGCAACATATTTTCGCCAATGCGGTGATAATGTTTTGCGGTTACATCCTTCCTGGCTTTGATCAGGATAGGGATGACTTCATCCGGAATGCCTTTTTTTTCCTTCAGGATCCGGCGTTCAACCGCCATGCCGTCAAACGCAGCCGCGGTAAGTCTTGGAACAGACAGGGTCCTTGCTGGAGCAGGTCCCTTCTTAGAGGTAGAGGCCACGGATCCTCCGTGAGCATCTCTTGAAGTTCCGGTTACCAAGTCCTTCTTGGCCAATCCGGAGCCACGAATATAGTGCTTACTCCTCTCCATCTTATCAATCTCAGTACCTTGGGTATGAGAGGCAGAGGAGGGAACACATACACTGACTGGTACACCCACGGTGTTACCAGAGCGTCTACAGCTATTGCCTGAGGGTCCCTTGACCTGGCGCAATACCTGTCGAGTTTTTCCCAACGGTTTATAATTATGTGGAAGACTTCTGGGTGAAGTCCCCACTCTCCCGGGTGGAGGTCGTGCTGAGGAAGTCTGCTTCCCAGTTGTCCACTCCCGGAATTGCTGACAGTGCTATCACATGATTTTCCGCCCAGCGAAGAATCCTTGCAGCTTCTGCCATTGCCCTCCTGCTTCTTGTGCCACCCTGTCTGTTTACGTGGGTGACTGCCGTGATGTTGTCCGACTGGATCAACACCGGCTGACCTTGAAGCAGAGGTCTTGCTAAGCTTAGAGCCTTGTAAATGGCCCTTAGCTTCAGGATATTTATGTGAAGTGATGTCTCCAGGCTTGACCATAAGCCCTGGAAATTCCTTCCCTGTGTGACTGCTCCCCAGCCTCGCAGGCTGGCATCCGTGGTCACCAGGACCCAGTCCTGAATGCCGAATCTGCGGCCCTCTAGAAGATGAGCACTCTGCAACCACCACAGGAGGGACACCCTTGTCCTTGGTGACAGGGTTATCCGCTGATGCATCTGAAGATGCGACCCGGACCATTTGTCCAGCAGGTCCCACTGGAAAGTTCTTGCGTGGAATCTGCCGAATGGGATTGCTTCGTAGGAAGCCACCATTTTACCCAGAACCCTTGTGCATTGATGCACTGAGACTTGGCTCGGTTTTTGGAGGTTCCTGACTAGCTCGGATAACTCCCTGGCTTTCTCCTCCAGGAGAAACACCTTTTTCTGGACTGTGTCCAGGATCATCCCTAGGAAAAGAAGACAAGTCGTCGGAACCAGCTGCGATTTTGGAATATTGAGAATCCAATCGTGCTGCCGCAACACTACCTGAGATAGTGCTACCCCGACCTCCAACTGTTCCCTGGATCTTACCCTTATCAGGGAATCGTCCAAGTAAGGGATAACTAAAATTCCCTTCCTGCGAAGGAATATCATCATTTCGGCCATTACCTTGGTAAAGACCCGGGGTGCCGTGGACCATCCATACGGCAGCGTTTGAACTGATAGTGACAGTTCTGTACCATAAACCTGAGGTACCCTTGGTGAGAAGGGTAAATTTTGACTTGAAAGTAAGCATCCTTGATGTCCCAAGACATCATGTAGTCCCCTTCTTCCAGGTTCGCAATCACTGCTCTGAGTGACTCAATCTTGAATTTGAACCTCTGTATGTAAGTGTTCAAAGATTTTAGATTTAGAATCGGTCTTACCGAGCCGTCCGGCTTCGGTACCACCACAGTGTGGAATAATACCCCGTTCCCTGTTGCAGGAGGGGTACCTTGATTATCACCTGCTGGGAATACAGCTTGTGAATGGCTTCCAAAACTGTCTCCCTGTCAGAAGGAGACATCGGTAAAGCCGACTTTAGGAAACGGCGAGGGGGAGACGTCTCGAATTCTAATTTGTACCCCTGAGATATCACCTGAAGGATCCAGGGGTCTACTTGCGAGTGAGCCCACTGCGCGCTGAAATTCATTGAGACGGGCCCCCCACCGTGCCTGATTCTGCTTGTAAAGCCCCAGCGTCATACTGAGGGCTTGGCAGAGGCGGGAGAGGGATTCTGTTCCTGGGAACTGGCTGATTTATGCAGCCTTTTTCCTCTCCCTCTGTCACGGGGCAGAAATGAGGAACCTTTTGCCCGCTTGTCCACGAAAAGACTGCGCCTGATAATACGGCGTCTTCTCATGTTGAGAGGCGACCTGGGGTACAAACGTGGATTTCCCAGCTGTTGCCGTGGCCACCAGGTCTAAAAGACCGACCCCAAATAACTCCTCCCCTTAATAAGGCAATACTTCCAAATGCCGTTTGGAATACGCATCACCTGACCACTGACGTGTCCATAACCCTCTACTGGTAGAAATGGACAACGCACTTAGACTTGATGCCAGTCGGCAAATATTCCGCTGTGCATCACGCATATATAGAAATGCATCTTTTAAATGCTCTATAGGCAAAAATATACTGTCCCTATCTAGGGTATCAATATTTTCAGTCAGGGAATCCGACCACGCCAACCCAGCACTGCACATCCAGGCTGAGGCGATTGCTGGTCGCAGTATAACACCAGTATGTGTGTAAATACATTTTAGGATACCCTCCTGCTTTCTATCAGCAGGATCCTTAAGGGCGGCCATCTCAGGAGAGGGTAGAGCCCTTACAAGCGTGTGAGCGCTTTATCCACCCTAGGGGGTGTTTCCCAACGCACCCTAACCTCTGGCGGGAAAGGATATAATGCCAATAACATTTTAGAAATTATCAGTTGTTATCGGGGAAAAACCACGCATCATCACACACCTCATTTAATTTCTCAGATTCAGGAAAACTACAGGTAGTTTTTCCTCACCGAACATAATACCCCTTTTTGGTGGTACTTGTATTATCAGAAATGTGTAAAACATTTTTCATTGCCTCAATCATGTAACGTGTGGCCCTACTGGAATTCACATTTGTCTCTTCACCGTCGACACTGGAGTCAGTATCCGTGTCGGCGTCTATATCTGCCATCTGAGGTAACGGGCGCTTTAGAGCCCCTGACGGCCTATGAGACGTCTGGACAGGCACAAGCTGAGTAGCCGGCTGTCTCATGTCAACCACTGTCTTTTATACAGAGCTGACACTGTCACGTAATTCCTTCCAACAGTTCATCCACTCAGGTGTCGACCCCCTAGGGGGTGACATCACTATTACAGGCAATCTGCTCCGTCTCCACATCATTTTTCTCCTCATACATGTCGACACAAACGTACCGACATACAGCACACACACCGGGAATGCTCTGATAGAGGACAGGACCCCACTAGCCCTTTGGGGAGACAGAGGGAGAGTTTGCCAGCACACACCAGAGCGCTATATATATATATACAGGGATAACCTTATATAAGTGTTTTTCCCCTTATAGCTGCTGTATCTTTAATACTGCGCGTAATTAGTGCCCCCCCTCTCTTTTTTAACCCTTTCTGTAGTGTAGTGACTGCAGGGGAGAGCCAGGGAGCTTCCCTCCAACGGAGCTGTGAGGGAAAATGGCGCCAGTGTGCTGAGGAGATAGGCTCCGCCCCCTTATCGGCGGCCTTATCTCCCGTTTTTCTGTGTATTCTGGCAGGGGTTAAATGCATCCATATAGCCCAGGAGCTATATGTGATGCATTTTTTGCCATCCAAGGTGTTTTTATTGCGTCTCAGGGCGCCCCCCCCCCAGCGCCCTGCACCCTCAGTGACCGGAGTGTGAAGTGTGCTGAGAGCAATGGCGCACAGCTGCAGTGCTGTGCGCTACCTTGTTGAAGACAGGACGTCTTCTGCCGCCGATTTTCCGGACCTCTTCTGCCTTCTGGCTCTGTAAGGGGGCCGGCGGCGCGGCTCTGGGACCCATCCATGGCTGGGCCTGTGATCGTCCCTCTGGAGCTAATGTCCAGTAGCCTAAGAAGCCCAATCCACTCTGCACGCAGGTGAGTTCGCTTCTTCTCCCCTTAGTCCCTCGATGCAGTGAGCCTGTTGCCAGCAGGTCTCACTGAAAATAAAAAACCTAAACTAAAACTTTCACTAAGAAGCTCAGGAGAGCCCCTAGTGTGCACCCTTCTCGTTCGGGCACAAAGATCTAACTGAGGCTTGGAGGAGGGTCATAGGGGGAGGAGCCAGTGCACACCAGATAGTCCTAAAGCTTTCTTTAGATGTGCCCAGTCTCCTGCGGAGCCGCTATTCCCCATGGTCCTTACGGAGTCCCCAGCATCCACTTAGGACGTTAGAGAAAGTATACTTAATGAATGACGACACAGAGGTAGGTACAGCAGTGGCCTACCGTACTGCTATATATAGTATACTGGTGGTCACTGTGTCAGCAAAACTCTGCACTGTACAATAAAGCAGCACACTGAGCACAGATATGGAGTGTTTTTCGGGCAGACAACGTATACTGGTGGTCACTGTCAGTAAAACTCTGCACTGTACTCCTGCTATATAATACAGCTGCTCCCCAGTCCCCACAATTAAGCAGTGTGAGCACAGATATATTATGCAGCACACTGAGCACAGATATGGTATGGAGCATTTTTTTCAGGCAGAGAACGGATAAAACTGGTGGTCACTTATCAGCAAAACTCTGCACTGTACTCCTCCTAACAGCTGCTCCCCAGTCCTTCCCACAATTAAGCAATAAAGCAATCAAGTTCAACAATAAACGGAGAGGACGCCAGCCACGTCCTCTCCCTATCATCTCCAATGCACGAGTGAAAATGGCGGCGACGCGCGGCTGCTTATATATAATCCGAATCTCGCGAGAATCCGACAGCGGGATGATGACGTTCGGGCGCGCTCGGGTTAGCCGAGCAAGGCGGGAAGGTTCGAACCTGCCTCGGACCCGTGTAAAATGGGTGAAGTTCGGGGGGGTTCGGTTTCCGAGAAACCGAACCTGCTCATCACTAATTACTATACAGGGTTACTGTGTAGTAATGACAGCATCTGTCAGTCATGGCAGGATCACCGCTTCAGTGAAGAGACACTGTGGGGGGTATTCAGTTGTTTGAAATGTAAGTTGGGTGTCTGTTTGTTCCCATCTAATAGACAGGAAACCAACCTTTCAAACAATTGAATTCCCCCTTCTGAGGCAGTAACCACCATACTGGAAGTTAAATGATACATATCTGTGTCCCAACATTCTATGGGGGGGAATTCAAATGTTTGAAAAGTAGTTGGGTGTCTGTTTTTTCCTATCTAATAGACAGGAAAAAACAGACACCCAACTGACTTTTCAAACATGAATTCCCCCCTATGGTCGGTATTCAAATGATATATCACGCCCAATCTCCTTTCTAAAGTGATCCCCGTTATCACGCATATCGCGCCCATATTAATCAGGTTTAGCTGCGTAAAGGGATGGGCGCCCTCGCTACCCCGGGGTTAGCGAGCTGAAAGGATTATACCACGCCCGTCAGCAAAAACAGAACGGGTGTGGAAGGGGGTGAAAATAATTGAATACCACCCTATATGTAAAAAAGGCGAAGATGTATCAAGCCTTGGAGAGCGATAAAGTGAAGAAGTTGACAATAACAATTAGCTGTGATTTAGTCATGGGTGCGAGTAAGTGCAGCTATGGGCCACACTTACGGTACTGCTGGATTTGCAGATTTTTGTTAACAGCCCCATAGGGCTGCGTACAAAGGTCTGCACATCTGGGGTGAGATAGGGCCACGAGGGGTGGTGAGTTCCTATGCTGTTGTCAGAGTTTACACGCAATCGAATCAGCAACTCGCCCAATCATGCTTGCAACCGAGAGGGGATGGGGGGCGAGTAAATATACTTGGCCCTAACTGTCATTTATTTAGCACAGTATTTTAAATAAAAGTTAGTCGCTGATTGGGTGATTTGGGCAACTTCTCTCCAAGTGTTGAATTATCTCCCCTGCTGTTCATTTACTGATTCAGCGCCTGCTGTGTTTCACGTAGAGTTCATGAGTCGTTTTGTAGTTATATTGGGAATGATCTGTTTGCCGACTGTCTAAGGTTAAAGTACATGTTGTGCACAGTGTGGCTGAAATATATTCCGTAAATAAATCACAAAAATTAACTGTAGGGCTAATTCAGGTTGGATCGCAATAAGCGATCGAACCGCAATTTATGAGAAAAAGATGTGGGTGCATGCGCCCACATTTTCTGCAGGGCGGACGCAGAAAATGGCGATCACGGGGGAGGGGGGGGGACAGGCAACGCTCCGTTTTCAGGGAGGAGGCGGAGCGTTGTGGAGGCGGCCGAGCGGGGGGAGGTGCGGTGCGAATGGGGTCGTGATCGTGGCGGCTGCGCGACATCACACGCAGCCGCCATGATGTGTAAGATGGCGCCGGGTCTCCTGCGGCTGCAGCTAAGCTGCGCCGGCAAGAGGCATCAATAATTTTTACGATGAAGCAAAAATTGCGAGGCGATCGCAATTTCTGCTTCATCAAGGGGGGAGGCGCCGGTCATAATGCTGGGCCTCCTTGCCCAGCGCTGGGCGGCCCCCAGCTTGCGACCCAAATGACAGCAAATTCTGCTGATTTAGCAGAATTTGCTATCCTTACTGAATTAGCCGGGAAATCTTGAAGGCAACCTATTCGAGTTTGAGCTTGTCTTCTATGTACTAATTAATCTGCTATCCAGAACTAAAAAGTTTAATAGTACTTGTATTAAAATACATGACATGGTAAAGTATTTTTAACAAGACAATTTTACTTTTAGTGGTAAACCCAGTGTCCAGTGCCTGGAATCAGGGCTGTCTTTTCGTATGGGCTCAATGGACTCTTGCCCAAGGGCCCCAGGAATATAAGGGCCCTAGACTGATAGCTGAGGGTCCCCTTTCTCCAGGGGTACCAGATTTTTGAAAATAGGCCCTGGGGAACTGTAGATATCCGACTTGAAAGCAGTGGTCCCCAGCCAAGCCTGTTAATTGCTCTTCCCAGCCAGATATCTCGGGTTCTGTCTGACTAATAGGCCCTACACACTGGCCGATTTGTTTGAAAGATATGAACGATCTCGTTCATAAATGAACGAGAACTCGTTCATATCTTTCAGTGTGGAGGCTCCAGCGATGAACGATGCGCGGCCCCGCGCTCGTTCATCGCTGGTCCCCCATCGGCTGTGCATGCAGGTCAATATGGACGATCTCGTCCATATTTGCCTGCACTGCTATGGAGCCGGGTGACGGGGAGTGAAGAAACTTCACTCCCCCCGTCACTGCCCCCCCCCCCCCCCCGCCGCCGGGTCGCCCGTCGGCCGTATCGGCCGTCGGGGCACCTCGGTGGCGGATCGGCATGTCTGTAGGGCCCATTAGAGTTTTTCTGAGGGTATATTCCAAAAGCTGGGACTCTCCCCTACTATGCTCAGAACCAGAGATATCAGCCTTCCAGCAGCTGGTCCCTGCTACAGCTCCACACTCCTAATATGCAGTTTTATATTTTCGTTGGTGAATTGCTCTGGCTCCTGAACTCTGATCCCCAAGTCCCCAGAATCTTCTGAAAGGTGGGACTCTATAGTTTTTTTTATCCCATTCAAAGCTAGAAATATATTTTCAGGAACTTGAGATATCTGCAGTCATGTACCATGGCTTCTTCATTCAGCCCAATACCCCCTTTTACAGTTTAGCCCCATCTGTGCAGTAAAGGAGTAATTAGCAGAAATTACTGCTCCAGGTTCTACATGCTGAGCGGAAGACAGAACACCCTCTACCGCCCGTGGGACATCAAAGCTGCCGCTGATAGCACCCAACACCCCTACCCCTGGAGGATGGGTAGTGGCCCAGTGTATTGCTGTGCCCAGGGGCCTACACTGCTGTTAAGACGGCCCTGTCTGGAATAAGCATCCATTTTTTCATCACTATAACTGTGCTGTGTATAATGCGACACATCAGCGCAGTGCTCAGATACTCCGATCTCACATGGATCATATTTACTCAGCAGTACACACAGGTTTGCACAAGATAAAGCATTCTCTCAGTATCAGCAAGGTGATCAGATGTTTACAGCTGCCAAAACTCTTCTTGTGAAATAACTTTATGAGAGAAGAGACAAAAAGAGGTTGCTGACATTTTATACCATGGAATTATGTACAGACTATTTCTCAATAGAGATTTGTACCGGAAATTTTTCGGGTTTTGTGTTTTGGTTTTGGGTTCGGTTCCGTGGCCGTGTTTTGGGTTCGAACGCGTTTTGGCAAAACCTCACCAAATTTTTTTTGTCGGATTCGGGTGTGTTTTGGATTCAAGTGTTTTTTTTTTTAAAAAAACCTAAAAAACAGCTTAAATCATAGAATTTGGGGGTCATTTTGATCCCAAAGTATTATTAACCTCAATAACCATAATTTCCACTCATTTTCAGTCTATTCTGAACACCTCACACCTCACAATATTATTTTTAGTCCTAAAATTTGCACCGAGGTCGCTGGATGACTAAGCTCAGCGACCCAAGTGGCCGACACAAACACCTGGCCCATCTAGGAGTGGCACTGCAGTGTCACGCAGGATGGCCCTTCCAAAAACACTCCCCAAACAGCACATGACGCAAAGAAAAAAAGAGGCGCAATGAGGTAGCTGTGTGACTAAGCTCAGCGACCCAAGTGGCCGACACAAACACCTGGCCCATCTAGGAGTGGCACTGCAGTGTCACGCAGGATGGCCCTTCCAAAAAACACTCCCAAAACAGCACATGACGCAAAGAAAAAAAGAGGCGCAATGAGGTAGCTGTGTGAGTAAGCTAAGCGACCCTAGTGGCCGACACAAACACCTGGCCCATCTAGGAGTGGCACTGCATTGTCAGGCCGGATGGCCCTTCCAAGAAATACTCCCCAAACAGCACATGACGCAAAGAAGAAAAAAAAGAGGCGCAATGAGGTAGCTGTGTGACTAAGATAAGTGACCCTAGTGGCCGACACAAACACCTGGCCCATCTAGGAGTGGCACTGCAGTGTCACGCAGGATGGCCCTTCCAAAAAATACTCCCCAAACAGCACATGACGCAAAGAAGAAAAAAAAGAGGCGCAATGAGGTAGCTGTGTGACTAAGATAAGCGACCCTAGTGGCCGACACAAACAACTGGCCCATCTAGGAGTGGCACTGCAGTGTCACGCAGGATGGCCCTTCCAAAAAACACTCCCCAAACAGCACATGACGCAAAGAAAAATGAAAGAAAAAAGAGGTGCAAGATGGAATTGTCCTTGGGCCCTCCCACCCACCCTTATGTTGTATAAACAGGACATGCACACTTTAACCAACCCATCATTTCAGTGACAGGGTCTGCCACACGACTGTGACTGAAATAACGGGTTGGTTTGGACCCCCACCAAAAAAGAAGCCATTAATCTCTCCTTGCACAAACTGGCTCTACAGAGGCAAGATGTCCACCTCATCATCATCCTCCGATTCATCACCGTGTACATCCCCCTCCTCACAGATTATCAATTCGTCCCCACTGGAATCCACCATCACAGCTCCCTGTGTACTTTGTGGAGGCAATTGCTGCTGGTGAATGTCTCCATGGAGGAATTGATTATAATTCATTTTAATGAACATCATCTTCTCCACATTTTCTGGAAGTAACCTCGTACGCCGATTGCTGACAAGGTGAGCGGCGGCACTAAACACTCTTTCGGAGTACACACTTGTGGGAGGGCAACTTAGGTAGAATAAAGCCAGTTTGTGCAAGGGCCTCCAAATTGCCTCTTTTTCCTGCCAGTATACGTACGGACTGTCTGACGTGCCTACTTGGATGCGGTCACTCATATAATCCTCCACCATTCTTTCAATGGTGAGAGAATCATATGCAGTGACAGTAGATGACATGTCCGTAATCGTTGGCAGGTCCTTCAGTCCGGACCAGATGTCAGCATCAGCAGTCGCTCCAGACTGCCCTGCATCACCGCCAGCGGGTGGGCTCGGAATTCTGAGCCTTTTCCTCGCACCCCCAGTTGCGGGAGAATGTGAAGGAGGAGATGTTGACAGGTCGCGTTCCGCTTGACTTGACAATTTTCTCACCAGCAGTTCTTTGAACCCCTGCAGACTTGTGTCTGCCGGAAAGAGAGATACAACGTAGGTTTTAAATCTAGGATCGAGCACGGTGGCCAAAATGTAGTGCTCTGATTTCAACAGATTGACCACCCGTGAATCCTTGTTAAGCAAATTAAGGGCTCCATCCACAAGTCCCACATGCCTAGCGGAATCGCTCAGTGTTAGCCCCTCCTTCAATGTCTCCAGCTTCTTCTGCAAAAGCCTGATGAGGGGAATGACCTGACTCAGGCTGGCAGTGTCTGAACTGACTTCACGTGTGGCAAGTTCAAAAGGTTGCAGAACCTTGCACAACGTTGAAATCATTCTCCACTGCGCTTGAGACAGGTGCATTCCACCTCCTATATCGTGGTCAGTTGTATAGGCTTGAATGGCCTTTTGCTGCTCCTCCAACCTCTGAAGCATATAGAGGGTTGAATTCCACCTCGTTACCACTTCTTGCTTCAGATGATGGCAGGGCAGGTTCAGGCGTTTTTGGTGTTGCTCCAGTCTTCTGTACGTGGTGTCTGTACGCCGAAAGTGTCCCGCAATTCTTCTGGCCACCGACAGCATCTCTTGCACGCCCCTGTCGTTTTTTAAATAATTCTGCACCACCAAATTCAAGGTATGTGCAAAACATGGGACGTGCTGGAATTTGCCCAGATTTAATGCACACACAATATTGCTGGCGTTGTCCGATGCCACAAATCCACAGGAGAGTCCAATTGGGGTAAGCCATTCTGCGATGATCTTCCTCAGTTGCCGTAAGAGGTTTTCAGCTGTGTGCGTATTCTGGAAAGCGGTGATACAAAGCGTAGCCTGCCTAGGAAAGAGTTGGCGTTTGCGAGATGCTGCTACTGGTGCCGCCGCTGCTGTTCTTGCGGCGGGAGTCAATACATCTACCCAGTGGGCTGTCACAGTCATATAGTCCTGAGTCTGCCCTGCTCCACTTGTCAACATGTCCGTGGTTAAGTGGACATTGGGTACAACTGCATTTTTTAGGACACTGGTGAGTCTTTTTCTGAGGTCTGTGTACATTTTCGGTATCGACTGCCTAGAGAAATGGAACCTAGATGGTATTTGGTACCGGGGACACAGTACCTCAAACAAGTCTATAGTTGGCTCTGCAGTAATGATGGATACCGGAACCACGTTTCTAACCGCCCAGGATGCCAAGGCCTCAGTTATCCGCTTTGCAGCAGGATGACCGCTGTGATATTTCATCTTCCTCGCAAAGGACTGTTGGACAGTCAATTGCTTGGTGGAAGTAGTAAAAGTGGTCTTACGACTTCCCCTCTGGGATGACCATCGACTCCCAGCAGCAACAACAGCAGCGCCAGCAGCAGTAGGCGTTACACTCAAGGATGCATCGGAGGAATCCCAGGCAGGAGAGGACTCGTCAGAATTGCCAGTGACATGGCCTTCAGGACTATTGGTATTCCTGGGGAAGGAGGAAATTGACACTGAGGGAGTTGGTGGGGTGGTTTGCGTGAGCTTGGTTACAAGAGGAAGGGATTTACTGGTCAGTGGACTGCTTCCGCTGTCGCCCAAAGTTTTTAAACTTGTCACTGACTTATGATGAATGCGCTGCAGGTGACGTATAAGGGAGGATGTTCCGAGGTGGTTAACGTCCTTACCCCTACTTATTACAGCTTGACAAAGGCAACACACGGCTTGACACCTGTTGTCCGCATTTCTGTTGAAATACTTCCACACCGAAGAGCTGATTTTTTTGGTATTTTCACCAGGCATGTCAATGGCCATATTCCTCCCACGGACAACAGGTGTCTCCCCGGGTGCCTGACTTAAACAAACCACCTCACCATCAGAATCCTCCTTGTCAATTTCCTCCCCAGCGCCAGCAACACCCATATCCTCCTCATCCTGGTGTACTTCAACACTGACATCTTCAATCTGACTATCAGGAACTGGACTGCGGGTGCTCCTTCCAGCACTTGCAGGGGGCGTGCAAATGGTGGAAGGCGCATGCTCTTCACGTCCAGTGTTGGGAAGGTCAGGCATCGCAACCAACACAATTGGACTCTCCTTGTGGATTTGTGATTTCGAAGAACGCACAGTTCTTTGCTGTGCTTTTGCCAGCTTAAGTCTTTTCATTTTTCTAGCGAGAGGCTGAGTGCTTCCATCCTCATGTGAAGCTGAACCACTAGCCATGAACATAGGCCAGGGCCTCAGCCGTTCCTTGCCACTCCGTGTGGTAAATGGCATATTGGCAAGTTTACGCTTCTCCGACGACGATTTTATTTTAGATTTTTGAGTCCTTTTTTTACTGATATTTTGTGTTTTGGATTTTACATGCTCTGTACTATGACATTGCGCATCGGCCTTGGCAGACGACGTTGATGGAATTTCATCGTCTCGGCCATGACTAGTGGCAGCAGCTTCAGCACGAGGTGGAAGTGGATCTTGATCTTTCCCTATTTTTGGAACCTCAACATTTTTGTTCTCCATATTTTAATAGGCACAACTAAAAGGCACCTCAGGTAAACAATGGAGATGGATGGATACTAGTATACTTATGGATGACGAGTGACTGACGACACAGAGGTAGCTACAGCCGTGGACTACCGTACTGCGTCTGCTAGTATAGAGATGATAATGATATAAAAAATATATATATATCACTACTGCAGGTATATATAATATAATGACGGACCTGCTGGACACTGTCAGCAGACTCCTAAACTACTAGTATGAAGAAGAAAGAAAAAAAAACCCCACCACAGGTAGGTATACAATTATGGACGAGCACTGACGACACAGAGGTAGCTACAGCCGTGGACTACCGTACTGCGTCTGCTAGTATAGAGATGATAATGATATAAAAATATATATATATATCACTACTGCAGGTATATATAATATAATGACGGACCTGCTGGACACTGTCAGCAGACTCCTAAACTACTAGTATGAAGAAGATAGAAAAAAAAACCCACCACAGGTAGGTATACAATTATGGACGAGCACTGACGACACAGAGTGTTATGCACACCAGTGCCTGCAGGAAAGTACTAGTGTCAGAACTGTTATGCACTCCAGTGTCTGCAGGAATGTACTGGTGTTTGAACTGTTATGCAAAACAAATGGACTCACAGACAAACTGGGGAATATGACATAACGTACACAGAAGGTGATAGGGTAACAAAATACACACACAGTGAACAGAGAAGCCCAGAGGCTAAGGAACTGGGTATCTCCCTTGTATTAGAACTGCTCAGATGTAAAAAGCAAGATGTTGTGTTTTAATACGTAGAGAACCCGAAATGCTGTTGCTAAGGGCAACAGCAAAACCCTAAAGGGTTAACAACGGGTGTGGCAGTAAACTCCTTGGTCAGAGATGGAATGATAGACACAAGGAGAGCCTCCACAATCCTGATTCTCACTTGCAGTGCACAGGTTTAAGCTTACTGCCACTAAACTGACCCCTGACACCTAGCACAGTGAGACAGGATTAGACAGGCAAGTGTTAGAATACAGCCGCAAACTTGCTAAGTTCACAGAGTAATAACAGAACCCCAGCAAGCTAAACGACTGACTCCAGTCTTACTGCTAGGTCTGGATTGGCAGAGTGTAATACCAAATCCCCAGGCCTATTTGCAGTAAGCAACAAACAAATACAAAGCTACACAGTACTGGCTAACTTTCATGAACTGACTAACCAACAGAGATTCAGCAGCATCTGCTTACCCTGAAAAGAGGCCTTATAAAGCAGGTGCTGTCCACGCCCCACTCAGACCTCACAGACTGTGAGCACAAAAACCAGCACCGGATCCCCTGCCGTGCACAGAGCCTATAACCACTGCACAGCAAAAGACCCGAACCGGAGTATCAGCTGCGCTCAGGTTACTCCACTAGCACTTGTCTCCCGGTTGCCATGACGACGTGGCAGCACAGGGCAGGAGACCCTAACAGTACCCCCCCTCTGACGAGGGGTCAAAGAACCCCTACCACCGGGTTTATCGGGGAACTGCGAGAAGAAAGAGCGTATCAGTCTGGGGGCATGAAGATCACAACTGCGCACCCACGACCGCTCCTCCGGGCCATACCCCTTCCAGTGCACCAAAAATGACAGCCGACCCCGAACCACCTTGGAGTCAAGAATCCTTTCAACAACAAACTCCCTCTGGCCACGTATCAGAAGAGGGGAAGGTCTTCCACTGGAAGAAGGATTACTAATCGCCCGTTTTAAAAGGGAACAATGAAATGTTTTATTGATACCCAAAGAACGGGGCAGATCTAACTGAAATGCCACCGGATTGATAACCCTGGTGATCTTATAAGGGCCGATGAACCGGGGCCCTAACTTATGAGATGGCTGTCTCAACTTCAAATTCTTGGTAGACAACCAGACGAAGTCTCCTAATTTGAAGCTGCAGGGTCTTTTCCGCTTATCAAAAACCCTTTTGGTCACTAATGACACAGACACAAGGGCTTTCTTCACTTTCCGCCAAATACCTCTAAGGACCGAAACCACAGAGGAACCACCAGGCGTGGAGTCCAGGGGGTCAAAAGAATTGGCCTTAGGATGATGCCCATACACACAAAGGAAGGGAGAGATCCCTGTAGCAGAGTGAGCCGCGTTGTTATAGGCAAACTCCGCCATGGACAGATGAGCAACCCAGTCAGTCTGACACTTGGAGACATAACACCTGAGGAACTGCTCCAAGGACTGGTTCACCCTTTCAGTCTGCTCATTAGACTGCGGATGGTAGCCTGACGACAAGCTGACAGAAATCTGGAGATCGGAACAAAATGCCCTCCAGAATTTGGCCACAAACTGGGATCCGCGGTCAGAGACCACATCAAGTGGCAACCCGTGGAGACGCACAACATGCAGCATAAATAATTCAGACAGGCGTCTGGCTGATGGCAGCCCAACCAGTGGAACGAAGTGCGCCATCTTCGAAAACCTGTCAACGACAACCCAGATGGCTGTCATCCCCGAGGATTTGGGCAAGTCCACCACAAAATCCATTGAAATGTGGGTCCATGGCTTAGATGGGATAGAGAGTGGATGTAATGGGCCAACAGGAACCCCTCTAGGAGTCTTATTTCGGGCACAGATGTCACATGCCCGAACCCACTGATCCACATCCTTAGCCACCGAGGGCCACCACAACGCCCTAGATAGCAACTCCCGAGTTCTGGCAATACCCGGGTGACCTGCCGACTTCTTGGCATGGAATTCCAGGAACACTCGCTGTCTTAACCTAGGAGGCACAATCAAAAGACCTACCGGAAGGTCTGGAGGAGCCTGCTCCTGTGCTCTAAGGACTAATGATAAGAGGTCCTGGGTAATGCCCACTTTAATACATGATGGGGAAACAATGGGCAACGGCTCCTCGGTGGTCTCCTGGATTGGAGCAAAACTCTGCGAGAGCGCATCAGCCTTGATGTTTTTTGACCCAGGGCGATATGTTATCAAAAAATTAAAGCGAGCAAAAAACAAAGCCCATCGTGCCTGCCTGGCATTGAGACGCTTCGCTGACTCTAAATATGCCAGATTCTTATGGTCAGTGAGAATTGAGACCACAAACTTAGCCCCCTCAAGCCAGTGTCTCCACTCCTCGAGTGCATCCTTAATAGCCAACAATTCCCGGTTACCCACGTCATAATTCATCTCGGCAGGCGAAAATTTACGGGAAAAGTAAGCACAGGGATGAAGGCGATTATCAGACACTCCCATCTGAGAAAGCACTGCCCCAGTACCCATCTCAGAGGCATCCACCTCCACCACAAAAGGACGCTCTGGATCTGGGTGTCGCAGCACCTTGGCCGAAACAAATGCCCTTTTGAGACGGGCAAAAGCCGCTTTAGCCTCACAAGACCAGTGAGCAACATCCGCCCCTTTCTTAGTGAGTGCCACCAAGGGCGCCACTACAGACGAAAATCCAGCGATAAATCGTCTATAAAAATTCGCAAAGCCCAGGAAACGCTGAAGCGCCTTCAAACTAGTAGGCTGCACCCAATCCAGGACTGCCTGTACCTTGGAACCCTCCATTTGGAAACCTTCTGGGGAGATAATATATCCTAGAAATGCGATTTGCTGAACTTCAAATTCGCACTTCTCCAGCTTCGCCCCAAGCCGGTGGTCTCTGAGTTTCTGGAGGACTAAGCGTACATGCTTCCGATGTTCCTCCAGGGAATGGGAGAAGATTAGGATGTCATCTAAGTATACAACTAAGAATCTATCCAAATATTCCCTGAGCACATCATTCATGAAATCCTGGAAGACTGCCGGGGCATTACAGAGCCCAAAAGGCATCACCAAATATTCATAATGCCCTGAGTGGGTATTAAAGGCAGTCTTCCATTCATCCCCCTCTCTTATTCGGATTAGATTGTACGCACCGCGTAGGTCAATCTTAGAAAAAATGGTGGCAGTACGAAGCTGGTCAAACAAGACCGAAATGAGAGGCAGTGGGTATGAGTTTTTAATCGTGATACGGTTCAATTCCCTGAAGTCGATGCAGGGTCGCAACGAACCGTCCTTTTTACCCACGAAGAAGAACCCCGACCCAACTGGAGACTGTGAAGGTCTGATAAATCCCTTAGCCAAGTTCTCCTGAATGTACTCTGCCATAGCCTGAGTCTCAGGACGTGACAGGGAGTACAACCTGCTCTTGGGAAGCTTAGCATTTGGCAACAAATCAATGGCACAGTCATAGGGGCGATGGGGAGGTAGTACCTCTGCAACTTTTTTGGAGAACACGTCCGCAAAATCTGCATAACACCCTGGCAATCCTGGCAAACTTAGCTGCGAGAGCCTGACTGGAAGGCTCAAGCAACTCCTGAAACAATCAGTACCCCAACTAAGAATCTCCCCAGAGACCCAGTCAAATTGAGGATTGTGGGCCCTTAACCAGGGTAACCCCAACACCAATGGGGCAAAAGTACAGGCAGTCACATAAAAGGACAATTTTTCAGAGTGTGTGGCTCCAATAAACAAAGAAATCTGGCTAGTGCAAGAGGTAATTTTACCTTGGGATAATGGTTCCCCGTTTAACCCACAAATCTCAATTTCCGATGCCAAGGGTACTAAGGGAACAGAGTGTTTTAGGGCGAATTGGCGGTCCATAAAAACCCCGTCGGCCCCACTGTCCACAAAGGCCTCAGTCTTGACAGTTTGACCGAGGATCTTCAAGGTCACCGGAATGATAAAAGTCTTCTTGGGAAATTCTGACTTCTGGCCTGACAGGATATTTCCCATCACCCTCAGGCCCTGAAGTTTTCCGGCTTTTCTGGGCATGATACTACCACATGACCTTTATTCCCACAGTACAAACACAACCCCTGCTATCTCCTCCGCGTCTTCTCACGCGAGGAGAGGCGGGTAGCCCCAATCTGCATAGGCTCCTCAGAAAATTCCTCAGAGTCTGAGGTTCCCTTGGGAAGGAAGGAAATCTCAGTCTCCCTTTCAAGCCTACGCTCTCTCAGCCGTCTATCCACCCGGATGGATAACTGCATGAGCTGATCCAAGCTATCAGGCAAGGGATATTGTACCAGTTGGTCCTTTATCTGGTTAGAAAGACCTCTTCGGTACTGGTGTCTCAGGGCTGGGTCATTCCACTGGGTATCATGGGCCAACCTCCGAAACTCCGTACAGTAAACCTCAACTGGCCTTCGCCCTTGCTTAAGGATCGAAATCTGAGCCTCGGCTGAGGCCGTCTTGTCAGGGTCATCATACAACATGCCCAGTGCCGTAAAAAAAGCATCAACACTTTTAAGCGACGGACAGTCAGGCTGCAACCCATATGCCCAGACCTGTGGGTCTCCTTGTAGCAAGGAAATCACTATGCCCACCCGCTGAATCTCCGACCCAGAAGACTGAGGCCTAAGCCGGAAGTATAGCTTGCAGCTCTCCTTGAAACAAAAGAACTGCGAGCGATCTCCAGAAAAACGATCCGGGAGATTTACTTTCGGCTCCTTAACCCCTGCAGGTGCTGCTGCTGCGGGAGCTCCGCCAGCAGCCTGGGAGGTGTGCATTTTAATGGACAAATCATTAAATTGTCAAGTCAGGACCTGCACCTGATCGACCACCTGTTGCAACGTATTTTGAGGGGTATGCTCCATATTCCCACAAAATTTCAACAGGAGTATTAGGCTGCTGAATATGTTATGCACACCAGTGCCTGCAGGAAAGTACTAGTGTCAGAACTGTTATGCACTCCAGTGTCTGCAGGAATGTACTGGTGTTTGAACTGTTATGCAAAACAAATGGACTCACAGACAAACTGGGGAATATGACATAACGTACACAGAAGGTGATAGGGTAACAAAATACACACACAGTGAACAGAGAAGCCCAGAGGCTAAGGAACTGGGTATCTCCCTTGTATTAGAACTGCTCAGATGTAAAAAGCAAGATGTTGTGTTTTAATACGTAGAGAACCCGAAATGCTGTTGCTAAGGGCAACAGCAAAACCCTAAAGGGTTACCAACGGGTGTGGCAGTAAACTCCTTGGTCAGAGATGGAATGATAGACACAAGGAGAGCCTCCGCAATCCTGATTCTCACTTGCAGTGCACAGGTTTAAGCTTACTGCCACTAAACTGACCCCTGACACCTAGCACAGTGAGACAGGATTAGACAGGCAAGTGTTAGAATACAGCCGCAAACTTGCTAAGTTCACAGAGTAATAACAGAACCCCAGCAAGCTAAACGACTGACTCCAGTCTTACTGCTAGGTCTGGATTGGCAGAGTGTAATACCAAATCCCCAGGCCTATTTGCAGTAAGCAACAAACAAATACAAAGCTACACAGTACTGGCTAACTTTCATGAACTGACTAACCAACAGAGATTCAGCAGCATCTGCTTACCCTGAAAAGAGGCCTTATAAAGCAGGTGCTGTCCACGCCCCACTCAGACCTCACAGACTGTGAGCACAAAAACCAGCACCGGATCCCCTGCCGTGCACAGAGCCTATAACCACTGCACAGCAAAAGACCCGAACCGGAGTATCAGCTGCGCTCAGGTTACTCCACTAGCACTTGTCTCCCGGTTGCCATGACGACGTGGCAGCACAGGGCAGGAGACCCTAACACAGAGGTAGCTACAGCCGTGGACTACCGTACTGCGTCTGCTAGTATAGAGATGATAATGATATAAAAAATATATATATATCACTACTGCAGGTATATATAATATAATGACGGACCTGCTGGACACTGTCAGCAGACTCCTAAACTACTAGTATGAAGAAGATAGAAAAAAAAAACCCCACCACAGGTAGGTATACAATTATGGACGAGCACTGACGACACAGAGGTAGCTACAGCCGTGGACTACCGTACTGCGTCTGCTAGTATAGAGATGATAATGATATAAAAATATATATATATCACTACTGCAGGTATATATAATATAATGACGGACCTGCTGGACACTGTCAGCAGACTCCTAAACTACTAGTATGAAGAAGATAGAAAAAAAAACCCCACCACAGGTAGGTATACAATTATGGACGAGCACTGACGACACCGAGGTAGCTACAGCCGTGGACTACCGTACTGCGTCTGCTAGTATAGAGATGATAATGATATAAAAAATATATATATATATATATATATATCACTACTGCAGGTATATATAATATAATGACGGACCTGCTGGACACTGTCAGCAGACTCCTAAACTACTAGTATGAAGAAGATAGAAAAAAAAAACCCACCACAGGTAGGTATACAATTATGGACGAGCACTGACGACACAGAGGTAGCTACAGCCGTGGACTACCGTACTGCGTCTGCTAGTATAGAGATGATAATGATATAAAAAATATATATATATCACTACTGCAGGTATATATAATATAATGACGGACCTGCTGGACACTGTCAGCAGACTCCTAAACTACTAGTATGAAGAAGATAGGAAAAAAAAACCCACCACAGGTAGGTATACAATTATGGACGAGCACTGACGACACAGAGGTAGCTACAGCCGTGGACTACCGTACTGCGTCTGCTAGTATAGAGATGATAATGATATAAAAAATATATATCACTACTGCAGGTATATATAATATAATGACGGACCTGCTGGACACTGTCAGCAGACTCCTAAACTACTAGTATGAAGAAGATAGAAAAAAAAAACCCACCACAGGTAGGTATACAATTATGGACAAGCACTGACGACACAGAGGTAGCCACAGCCGTGGACTACCGTACTGTGTCTGCTAATATAGAGATGATAAAGATGATAGAGATGAACAAAAAAAATATAACACTACTGCAGGTAAATATTTATATAATATAATGAATGACGGACCTGCTAAACACTGTCAGCAGAATGCGTTTATAGAATTAAAAAAAAACACCACAGGAGTGTTTAACTTTTTCAGGCAGACAATATACTGGTGGTCACTGGTCAGTCACACTGGCAGCAAAAGTGTGCACTGTACTCCTGCTATAACTGCACCCCAGTCTCCGCCACAATTCAGCTGTGTGAGCAGTGAGCACTCAGCACAGTCAGATATACATAGATGATATTATCATGCAGCACACTGAGGCTGAGCACAGATATGGTATGTGACTGTGTATCGTTTTTTTTCAGGCAGAGAACGGATTATATTAAATAATAAATAAAACTGGTGGTGGTCACTAGTAACTATCAGCAAAACTCTGCACTCTGAGTACTCCTTATGCTCCCCAAAATTACTAAGTTAGTAGTAAATCAACTCAAGTGTCTCTATCTATTCTAACGGAGAGGACGCCAGCCACGTCCTCTCCCTATCAATCTCAATGCACGTGTGAAAATCGCGGCGACGCGCGGCTCCTTATATAGAATCCGAGTCTCGCGATAGAATACGAGCCTCGCGAGAATCCGACAGCGGGATGATGACGTTCGGGCGCGCTCGGGTTAACCGAGCAAGGCGGGAAGATCCGAGTCTGCCTCGGACCCGTGTGAAAAGGCTGAAGTTCGGGGGGGTTCGGATTCCGAGGAACCGAACCCGCTCATCTCTATTTCTCAACACTGCTTTTCATAGCTAAACCAAGATCTCAACGTGTTTTGGCAAACATTGGGATGAAATGATAAATGATAAGACTTGTACAAGGTACAAAGGGCTGTGGAGGCTGGGAGAAAGGCAGTACAAATAATATTTACAGGTAGCGGACAAAAAAAAGGAAGAATTATGTTTTCTAGGAACAAGTGAGTCATTTAAGGTAATGCTTGATTAATATTCATGAGGCAGGACATATTCGCTAGCTTCTGGTCTCCAGTTACAGTAGTTCATTGTTTAATAGTTCAGCCAATTAAATTAATTCTTCCGCTCGTAGGTGGAGGTAGGTGTCTTTGCACGCCTCAATCACAATGTTAGCCTGGCAAACTGGCAGATTACTGATCCATGTACGAGTGTCTGGCGATACCTCATGTGCTGTAATTTTAGCATTGATTCTGACCATACTTAGTGACAACGGTATTAGGTGCACCAACGCTCTGGCATTAACCATGACTCTGCTTGTTAATAATCCTCTGAATTCCAAGTGCACCAACGCTCTGGCATTAACTATGACTCTGCTTGTAAATAATCCTCTGAATTCCATGTGCACTAACCCTATCGTATTAACCTTGATTGCGCTCTTATCACAGTTGCCAAGGCTTGTGTGGCCTCCAACCATTGGGATCAATTAGTGAAAACAAGAACACTACAAATAATGTGGAAATTACATTACAGAATAAGCTGACCCTATATGATGGATTCAACAGAACTAGCAGTGGTGAAAACACTCCAAATGTTTCAGGCAGAGTCATGGCTATAATTTACATGCTCGCAAAAAGTATAGTGTACATTTATACATATACTCCCGAATATAGACATGTTTAAATATTCCACTATTAAAGAGAATTATTTTACAATTAATCTTTTTTTAATGTGTATTCTGTTGTTTATGAGATCTATTCCCCTGGAACAATGTCGTAAGTAGACATTTTAGCGCTGTGTGCAAAAAAATAGGTGTGCGGACAAAATATAGGGGCGTGGCTTCATGGGGAAGGGATGTGGCCACAAAATAATACCAATTTATATCACGTGCACAGTAGTCTCCATTATTCAAATTACGCCACATAGTAGCGCCACTACACCATGTAAAGCCCCTTTTACACATTACGGCGGACAGATTCCCCTTTTTACAAATTACGGCAGACAGTGTCCCCTTTTTACACATTACGGCAGACAGAGTCCCCCTTTTACACATTACGGCAGACAGAGTCCCCCCTTTTACACATTACGGCAGACAGAGTCCCCCTTTTACACATTACGGCAGATACTCCCCCATTTTACACATTACGGCAGACAGCGTCCCCTTTTTACACATTACGGCAGACAGCGTCCCCTTATTACACATTACGGCAGACAGTCTCCCTTTTTACACATTACGGCAGACAGCCCCCCTTTTTACACATTATGGCAAACAGTGTCCCCCTTTATACACATTGCGGCAGACAGCGTCCCCCTTTTTACACATTACGGCAGACAGCTTCCCCTCTTTACACATTACGGCAGACAGCGTCCCCTTTTTACACATTACAGCAGATAGCGTCCCCCTTTTTACACATTACGGCAGACAGCGTCCCCTTTTTACAAATTACGGCAGACAGCGTCCACCTTTTATACATTACAGCAGATAGCGTCCCCCTTTTTACACATTACGGCAGCCAGTCCCCCTTTTACACATTAGGTAGACAGGATAGATAGATAGATAGATAGATAGATAGATAGATAGATAGATAGATAGATAGATAGATAGATAGATAGATAGATAGAATAGATGATAGCATCTCTCCGCTGGCTCAGGCAGTCAGGCTCTTTGGTGCTGGCAGCTCCGGAGGCAGGGGAGAAGGAGGAGGAGGGAGGGGGACTCGGGAGCTGCAGCAGCGCATTGTAATTGGTGGTGGTGCCGCTGCAGCTGTCCCTCTCCTTCCGCATTGGCTGGCCGCCGCCGCTGTGAATGCTGGGATGAGGGAAGCGCATACCAGCATTCACAGCGGCGGCGGACAGCCTATCTGGAAGGCGAGGGACATCTGCAGCGGTGCTGCTACCAATTACATAGCGCTGCTGCGGCTCCCGAGTCCCCCTCCTGACTTTAGGGAATGCGGGCAGTTGCGCCCTCAGGGCGACTGCGCTGTGTGCCAGGCACACCTGGCACACACATAGTTACGGCTTTGCCCTGGAATTTACACATTATGAATTAATCTGACCCTCTGTTACTAAAGCCTTTGGAGAGACATTATAAAATAATGTAAAAAATAAAGTAGAAATAAAGCAGCCAGTATTTACCCTGCACAGAAACAATATAACCCACCCAAATCTAACTCTCTCTGCACATGATGCATCTACCCCCCCCCCCCTGCAGTGCAACATGGTTTTGCCAAATTGCTAACTTTTTTGGTTTGCCTACATCTCTGTTAACCCCTCCTAGTTCAATACCCTAAATTTTCTGTGGTTTCTATTAATTGGACTACTAAAGAACTGTGGGGCAGATTTATTAAGCTCGGTGAAGTGATAAAGTGGAAGGTGAAAAAAGGACCAGCCAATCAGCTCCTAACTACCATGTCACAGGCAGGGTTTGAAAAATGACAGTTAGGAGCTGACTGGCTGGTGCTTTATCACCTTCCACTTTATCACTTCACCGAGCTTAATAAATCTGCCCCTGTGTTATAATAAGAATTTACTTACCGATAATTCTATTTCTCATAGTCCGTAGTGGATGCTGGGAACTCCGTAAGGACCATGGGGATTAGCGGCTCCGCAGGAGACTGGGCACAAAAGTAAAAGCTTTAGGACTACCTGGTGTGCACTGGCTCCTCCCCCTATGACCCTCCTCCAAGCCTCAGTTAGGATACTGTGCCCGGACGAGCGTACACAATAAGGAAGGATTTTGAATCCCGGGTAAGACTCATACCAGCCACACCAATCACACCGTACAACCTGTGATCTGAACCCAGTTAACAGCATGATAACAGAGGAGCCTCTGAAAGATGGCTCACAACAATAATAACCCGATTTTTGTAACAATAACTATGTACAAGTATTGCAGACAATCCGCACTTGGGATGGGCGCCCAGCATCCACTACGGACTATGAGAAATAGAATTATCGGTAAGTAAATTCTTATTTTCTCTGACGTCCTAGTGGATGCTGGGAACTCCGTAAGGACCATGGGGATTATACCAAAGCTCCCAAACGGGCGGGAGAGTGCGGATGACTCTGCAGCACCGAATGAGAGAACTCAAGGTCCTCCTCAGCCAGGGTATCAAATTTGTAGAATTTAGCAAACGTGTTTGCCCCTGACCAAGTAGCTGCTCGGCAAAGTTGTAAAGCCGAGACCCCTCGGGCAGCCGCCCAAGATGAGCCCACCTTCCTTGTGGAATGGGCTTTAACAGATTTTGGCTGTGGCAGGCCTGCCACAGAATGTGCAAGCTGAATTGTACTACAAATCCAACGAGCAATAGTCTGCTTAGAAGCAGGAGCACCCAGCTTGTTGGGTGCATACAGGATAAACAGCGAGTCAGATTTCCTGACTCCAGCCGTCCTGGAAACATATATTTTCAGGGCCCTGACTACGTCCAGCAACTTGGAGTCCTCCAAGTCCCTAGTAGCCGCAGGCACCACAATAGGCTGGTTCAAGTGAAATGCTGAAACCACCTTAGGGAGAAATTGAGGACGAGTCCTCAATTCTGCCCTGTCAGAATGAAAATTTAGGTAAGGGCTTTTACATGATAAAGCCGCCAATTCTGACACACGCCTAGCTGAAGCCAAGGCCAACAGCATCGACACCTTCCACGTGAGATATTTTAAATCTACCGTAGACAATGGTTCAAACCAGTGTGATTTTAGAAATCTCAACACAACATTGAGATCCCAAGGTGCCACTGGAGGCACAAAAGGAGGCTGTACATGCAGTACCCCCTTGACAAACGTCTGAACTTCAGGAACTGAAGCCAGTTCTTTCTGGAAGAAAATCGACAGGGCCGAAATTTGAACCTTAATGGACCCTAATTTTAGGCCCATAGACAGTCCTGTTTGCAGGAAATGTAGGAAACGACCCAGTTGAAATTCCTCTGTAGGGGCCTTCCTGGCCTCGCACCACGCAACATATTTACGCCAAATACGGTGATAATGCTGCACGGTTACATCCTTCCTGGCTTTGATCAGGGTAGGGATGACTTCATCCGGAATGCCTTTTTCCTTCAGGATCCGGCGTTCAACCGCCATGCCGTCAAACGCAGCCGCGGTAAGTCTTGGAACAGACAGGGCCTTTCTTAGAGGTAGAGGCCACGGGTCCTCTGTGAGCATCTCTTGAAGTTCCGGGTACCAAGTCCTTCTTGGCCGATCCGGAGCCACGAGTATAGTCCTTACTCCTCTCCTTCTTATGATCCTCAGTACCTTGGGTATGAGAGGCAGAGGAGGGAACACATACACTGACTGGTACACCCACGGTGTTACCAGAGCGTCCACAGCTATTGCCTGAGGGTCCCTTGACCTGGCGCAATACCTGTCCAGTTTTTTGTTGAGGCGGGACGCCATCATGTCCACCTTTGGTTTTTCCCAACGGTTCACAATCATGTGGAAGACTTCTGGGTGAAGTCCCCACTCCCCCGGATGGAGGTCGTGTCTGCTGAGGAAGTCTGCTTCCCAGTTGTCCACTCCCGGAATGAACACTGCTGACAGTGCTATCACATGATTTTCCGCCCAGCGGAGAATCCTTGCAACTTCTGTCATTGCCCTCCTGCTTCTTGTGCCGCCCTGTCTGTTTACGTGGGCGACTGCCGTGATGTTGTCTGACTGGATCAGCACCGGCTGACCTTGAAGCAGAGGTCTTGCTAGGCTTAGAGCATTGTAGATGGCCCTTAGCTCCAGGATATTTATGTGAAGTGATGTCTCCAGGCTTGACCACAAGCCCTGGAAATTTCGTCCCTGTGTGACTGCTCCCCAGCCTCTCAGGCTGGCATCCGTGGTCACCAGTACCCAGTCCTGAATGCCGAATCTGCGGCCCTCTAGAAGATGAGCACTCTGCAACCACCACAGGAGAGACACCCTTGTCCTTGGTGACAAGATTATCCGCTGATGCATCTGAAGATGCGACCCGGACCATTTGTCTAGCAGATCCCACTGGAAGGTTCTTGCGTGGAATCTGCCGAATGGGATTGCTTCGTAAGAAGCCACCATCTTTCCCAGGACCCTTGTGCATTGATGCACTGAGACTTGGCCTGGTTTTAGGAGATTTCTGACTAGTTCGGATAACTCCCTGGCTTTCTCCTCTGGGAGAAACACCTTTTTCTGGACTGTGTCCAGGATCATCCCTAGGAATAGGAGTCGGGTAGTCGGGATCAGCTGAGATTTTGGAATATTGAGAATCCAACCGTGCTGACGCAGCACTATCTGAGATAGTGCTACCCCGACTTCCAACTGTTCCCTGGATCTTGCCCTTATCAGGAGATCGTCCAAGTAAGGGATAACTAAAACTCCCTTCCTTCGAAGGAGTATCATCATTTCGGCCATTACCTTGGTAAAGACCCGGGGTGCCGTGGACAATCCAAACGGCAGCGTCTGAAACTGATAGTGACAGTTCTGTACCACAAACCTGAGGTACCCTTGGTGAGAAGGGTAAATTGGGACATGTAGGTAAGCATCTTTGATGTCCAGAGACACCATATAGTCCCCGTCTTCCAGGTTTGCAATCACTGCTCTGAGTGACTCCATCTTGAATTTGAACCTTTGTATGTAAGTGTTCAAGGATTTTAGGTTTAAAATTGGTCTCACCGAGCCGTCTGGCTTCGGTACCACAAATAGTGTGGAATAGTACCCCTTTCCCTGTTGTAGGAGGGGTACCTTGATTATCACCTGCTGGGAATACAGCTTGTGAATGGCTTCCAATACTGCCTCCCTGTCTGAGGGAGACGTCGGTAAAGCAGACTTTAGAAAACGGCGAGGGGGAGACGTCTCGAATTCCAATTTGTACCCCTGAGATACCACTTGAAGGATCCAGGGGTCCACTTGCGAGTGGGCCCACTGCGCACTGAACTTCTTGAGACGGGCCCCCACCGTGTCTGCTTGTAAAGCCCCAGCGTCATGCTGAGGACTTTGCGGAGGCGGGAGAGGGCTTTTGTTCCTGGGAACTGGCTGTTTGTTGCAGCCTTTTTCCTCTCCCTCTGCCACGGGGCAGAAATGAGGCGCCTTTTGCCCGCTTGCCCTTATGGGGCCGAAAGGACTGCGCCTGATAATACGGCGTCTTCTTAGGTTGAGAAGCTACCTGGGGTAAAAATGTGGATTTTCCAGCAGTTGCCGTGGCTACCAGGTCTGATAGACCTACCCCAAATAACTCCTCCCCCTTATAAGGCAATACTTCCATGTGCCTTTTAGAATCCGCATCACCTGACCACTGCCGCGTCCATAAACCTCTTCTAGCAGAAATGGACAGCGCGCTAACTCTTGATGCCAGTCGGCAAATATCCCTCTGTGCATCACGCATATATAGAAATGCATCCTTCAAATGCTCTATAGTCAGTAATATACTGTCCCTATCTAGGGTATCAATATTTTCAGTCAGGGAATCCGACCACGCCAGGCCCGCACTGCACATCCAGGCTGAGGCGATTGCTGGTCGCAGTATAACACCCGTGTGAGAGTATATACATTTTAGGATATTCTCCAGCTTTCTATCGGCAGGTTCCTTTAGGGCGGCCGTATCAGGAGAGGGTAGTGCTACCTGTTTTGACAAACGTGTGAGCGCTTTATCCACCCTAGGGGGTGTTTCCCAACGTGCCCTATCCTCTGGCGGGAAAGGGTACGATGCCAACAACCTTTTAGGAATTATCAGTTTTTTATCGGGGGAAACCCACGCCTCATCACACACTTCATTTAATTCCTCGGATACAGGAAAAACTACAGGCAGTTTTTTCTCACCAAACATAATACCCTTTTTAGTGGTACTTGTATTATCAGAGATATGCAATACATTTTTAATTGCTTCAATCATGTAACGTGTGGCCCTAGTGGAAGTCACGTTTGTCTCATCATCGTCGACACTGGAGTCAGTATCCGTGTCTGTGTCTGCCATTTGAGGTAACGGGCGTTTTAACGCCCCTGATGGCGTTTGAGACCCTTGGACAGGCACAAGCTGAGTAGCCGGCTGTCTCATGTCGTCAACTGTCTGTCGTAACGAGCTGACACTGTCACGCAATTCCTTCCATAAGCTCATCCACTCAGGTGTCGACTCCCCAGGGGGTGACAACTGTATAATAGGCAATTGCTCCGCCTCCATCTCATTTTCCTCCTCAAACATGTCGACACAATCGTACCGACACACTGCACACACACAGGGAATGCTCTGATAGAGGACAGGACCCCACTAGCCCTTTGGGGAGACAGAGGGAGAGTATGCCAGCACACACCAGAGCGCTATATATAAACAGGAATACCACTATAAAATGTGCTTTTCCCTTTATAGCTGCTGTTAGTATCAAAACTGCGCCAAATTAGTGCCCCCCCTCTCTTTTTTACCCTTTTTTGTAGTGCAGGACTGCAGGGGAGAGTCAGGGAGACGTCCTTCCAGCGGAGCTGTGATGGAAAATGGCGCCTGTGTGCTGAGGAGATAGGCTCCGCCCCCTTCTCGGCGGCCTTTTCTCCCGCTTTTTTGTAAGTTCTGGCAGGGGTTAAAATACATCCATATAGCCCTGGGGGTTATATGTGGTGTATTTATGCCAGCCAAGGTGTTTTACATTGCTGCTCAGGGCGCCCCCCCCTAGCGCCCTGCACCCTCAGTGACCGGAGTGTGAAGTGTGCCTGAGTAACAATGGCGCACAGCTGCAGTGCTGTGCGCTACCTTGTTGAAGACTGATGTCTTCTGCCGCCGATTTTTCCGGACCTCTTCTTGTTTCTGGCTCTGTAAGGGGGCCGGCGGCGCGGCTCTGGGACCGAGCTCCGAGGCTGGGCCTGTGTTCGGTCCCTCTGGAGCTAATGGTGTCCAGTAGCCTAAGAAGCCCAATCCACTCTGCACGCAGGTGAGTTCGCTTCTTCTCCCCTTAGTCCCTCGATGCAGTGAGCCTGTTGCCAGCAGGTCTCACTGAAAATAAAAAACCTAAAACTAAAACTTTCACTAAGAAGCTCAGGAGAGCCCCTAGTGTGCACCCTTCTCGGCCGGGCACAAAAATCTAACTGAGGCTTGGAGGAGGATCATAGGGGGAGGAGCCAGTGCACACCAGGTAGTCCTAAAGCTTTTACTTTTGTGCCCAGTCTCCTGCGGAGCCGCTAATCCCCATGGTCCTTACGGAGTTCCCAGCATCCACTAGGACGTCAGAGAAATAGCCGAAGTTTGTGGAGGTCATTGCTTGACTCGTTATTGTTTCTTTAAGTTCCATATCAGTAGTATGCCCCCGCATTAAGACACCTCATTCATATACTAATGGCCTTCACCAGCCGTTGACCATACCTTCAGGTCCCTGGAAAGAGTTTACTATGGATTATATTGCTGAGTTGTCACCTTCATGGAACTTTGCAACCAATTGGGTGGTTGTGTATCAGGGCCCTCATTCCGAGTTGTTCGCTCGTTCTTTTTCATCGCATCGCAGTGAAAATCCGCTTAGTACGCATGCGCAAAGTTCGCACTGCGACTGCGCCAAGTAACTTTACTATGAAGAAAGTATTTTTACTCACGGCTTTTTCTTCGCTCCGGCGATCGTAATGTGATTGACAGGAAATGGGTGTTACTGGGCGGAAACACGGCGTTTCAGGGGCGTGTGGCTGAAAACGCTACCGTTTCCGGAAAAAACGCAGGAGTGGCCGGAGAAACGGTGGGAGTGCCTGGGCGAACGCTGGGTGTGTTTGTGACGTCAACCAGGAACGACAAGCACTGAACTGATCGCACAGGCAGAGTAAGTCTGGAGCTACTCTGAAACTGCTAAGTAGTTAGTAATCGCAATATTGCGAATACATCGGTCGCAATTTTAAGAAGCTAAGATTCACTCCCAGTAGGCGGCGGCTTAGCGTGTGTAACTCTGCTAAATTCGCCTTGCGACCGATCAACTCGGAATGAGGGCCCATATTACTAATCTGGCAGATTTTCGTGCAATTATCAGCACCTCAGACAGCTCAGTTTATAAATTACACGGCTATCCAGATTTGCTCATGGGGCCTAATCCAGACCTGATCGCGAGGGTGCGTTTTTTGCATCCCTGCGATCAGGCAGTCGCCGCCTAGAGGGGGGGGGGAATCGCTGTGCAGGGGAGCGATCACATGTGCAGAGAGCTGCACAAATAGAAGTTTGTGATGTCTCTGCACAGCTCAGGACTTACTCTTCCAGTGCGATGATCCGGCCCGGAGCTGACGTCAGGAACCCTCCCTTCCAATGGCTGGACACGCCTACGTTTTTCCGGACACTCCCTGGAAACGGTCAGGTGACACCCACAAATGTCATCTTCCTTTCAAGCTTTTTGCGATCGCCGGTGCGCTTTCTTCGTTCATCCTGTCACTGTCCGGCGATCCCCGTCGCTGGGGGGCGACATGTCTGAGCATTGCGGAGCATACGCATGCGCAGTTCCGACCTGATCGCAGCGCTGCAAAAAAAGTAGCATGCGATCAGGTCTGAATGACCCCCATGGTCAGATGAAGAGCTATGGCTTACATCATGATTTTGAAAGGATTTTCGTCTCTCCATATTACCTTAGATTTTCCTCAGCATCATCCGCTGTTGAATGGCCATATAGAAAGGCTTGACCAATGTTATGAGCGATATTTAAGAGTTTATGTTGGATTTCAGCTAGATGATTAGATGCAATCAATCTCCACTATGGAAGTTGCAATTGCATACAGCTTTCTTCTGTAGTTCAACACAACAAAGCCAGTGCTTAGCTAATGATGGGTATCATCTTGAAATTGTTCATTCTGTAATTTTGGACAGTGCCACGCCTTGGGGGTGGGGCAGATCTTCACAAGAGGTTGCAACTCAACCGGAAACTTTTATCAACTAAACCTTGTGCCTCAGTGGAAGATAAGGGGCAGGATGTAATGAAGTCCGAGTTCAGCAATCATGTACAAGGCATGCGGGATACCGGCAGAACTTGGACTTTTTTTAAAGGGGCGATCATTTACAAGGCTAAACTATGCCTTGTAAATGATTGCCCCTTTAAAAAACACCCGAGTTCAGCCGGCATCCCACACGGCCGCTAAATTCGGACATTATTACATCCCGGCCAAGGTCTGATTTTCTCTAGGTATATACAGATGGAGCCCTGCTCATCTATCCCTTTAATAGGATTAACTGAGCCAGTGCTGTCGGACTTAATCCCCTGCTGTATTGTTCTCTGTATTGTATTGCAGCTGAGAACAATAGATGAAAGTAGAGATGAACGGGTTCGGATTTACTCGGTTCTTTACACCAGAATTTTCGCCATTTCTTATTTTCTGGATTTTTTTTATTGGCTAACCAAAACACGTGACGTCCGATAGCCAATAAGGAGATTCGGGTAAATCCGAGTAAAACCGAACCCGCTCATCTCTAGATAAAAGGCTTATGCTAATAAACCTTGGTGCACCTAGGTGCAGAAGAGAAGGCTAGATGAGCGAGGCTCCATCTGTAGTCCAATATAATTTTGTTTTATGACTCTTTAAACATCTGGGAGCTAGCATAAAATTGTAGGCTTTGCTAAGCACCACTTGTGCTCGATCCGGTAAAAAATACTTTTGCAGTTCCTCTGAATTCTGAGGTGCTGACCCGGCAGTATGTGATGTCTCCAAGAATTCTGGAGATTGTTATGATTGGTAATTGTTACAGAGAACTTTTTTAAAGTCTTGTGTCACTTATTGCCAAAAGAGTGATATAGTTGTTAGGACTTTACAGTGTCTTATTGTTTTCTTTGGATACACACCCATTGCCTGTTACATTTGTGTTGCTTCATTTCTAAAACAAAATAAAGTTGTTAAGGAAAAATCCAATAGGTATGGATAAGTAGTAAAATTGTCGTTTGGCCAGTTCCCTCCAGTGGCATTTGTGTGAGGTCATCAGCCAGCCAGGAAGGGACAGGCAGAACCGTCAGATCTACAGTAAAGATCCAGGTGCTTTTGGTGACACATTAACATCCAGTTCTAAATGATTGTATTCAGGGGCGGATCCAGAAGAAAATTAAAGGGGGGGGCACCATGATAGGGGAACGGTAATAGTTATATTTACATGCACCTAAGGCACGCGTGCTCCCAGATAAGGGGTGTGGTATCACAGGGGCGTGGCCTCACAGAATATGCCACCAGATAATGATTGGCTGTAGGAGCGCATCCTGGTTTACTGCCAATGTTTCACCCTGATGAAAAGGCTGATTGGGCCTTGAAATGTTGGTCACCTGTTCCATTAGTTATGGGAGCCTGGAAGGCACCTCAGCACAATATAATTATTACAATTTTTAGTTGGTGGTGGCAGGTGCAGCATACCTTGTTTTGGGCACTGCAGTGAGACTCAGACTGCAGGACACGAACTGCCCATCTTTGATCAGCAGAAGCAGCCAGCTGGATCTCCAACAAGCAGCATAAGACATCTGCAGGACAGCCCTGTCACAATCAAACGGGCCACCTTCTCAAAGCTGAGGCTGAGTGTGACTGCTCCTAGCATGGTGGTAAAGGAAGTGGAGGAGGAAACGCTGGAAACTGTGGTGCAGTGAGGGCTGATGAAGCCTTCTGAGCCGTCATAAGTAACAGTCTTACTCCATGCTGGCATTTGAACCCCGCGCCTGGGCTGGACTCTGGCTGGCTGGCAGTGGGGGAGGTAGGTTGCGGTGTGAGCAGGTGGAGCCTCCCCATTGGTTTCCACACAGACTTGCTGTCAGAGCTGCGGCGGGTCCTAGTGCCTGCCGGCTCTTTTATAAAATCTGACTGACGGAAATAGCAGTAGTGCTGCTGCTGTCCTCCTTTTGAAAAAAAGAAGAAGTCAGAAACGACAGGGGGTGGCCCGGGCGCGCCCCCCTCCTGGATCCACCTATAATTGTATTTGGATACCACTGTCTATAGATAATTTGTATATACTGTAGATGCAGCTTTTCATCAATCTTCCGATTACATGGTATATGGCATGCGTACTCCTGTTTGTCCGAGGACTTACAGTGCTGCAAGCATAGTTTTATTAAGTAAACTGCAGTTACAATATGAAAGATCAACTCCTATTTTAGGCCCAGATTTATCAAGCCTTGGAGAGTGATAAATTGCACAGTAATCAAGTATCAACCAACCAGCTTCTAACTGCCATGTTACAGGCTGTGTTTGAAAAGTGACAGTTAGGAGCTGATTGGCTGATACTTTATCACCGTGCAATTTATCACTCTCCAAGGCTTGATATATCTGGGCCTTAATCTGAAACCTATTGAATATCACTGTATGATGGTATCACAAGTGCAATTTGGGTGACTGATTGGATTACTCCTGATCATAATGGCAGAACATTTGTCATTCTGTGACTTTAATTCCAAAACCTGAGTGCAATGAATTAGATTGTATCCAGTATCACAAACATCAGGTTGGATGGCATCCTATGGCACTAGAGGTGGTGGGAGCATGTGCTACCAGATTCGCATTACGACCTGGCTAGCCCTAATGCTGAGTTCTGTGTGATACGGGCAAAGGGCTAGCAGGTCCAGTCATTCTGCAGTAAGCCCAATAACTGGCTGCAAACATGTATGACCGGCGTTACAAAATATCCTTTGCCATGGTAATAATTTCTATTTTAGGCTTTGATCTTCCATATTGACATATTTAATCTCTTTTTGCAAAATATAATATGCTCTTTTTTTAACAGAATTCCACGGCACAGCAAATAACATCTTCTGATCCATTTGGGGATCCATTTGGAAATCCATTTGCTTAGGAATGTGTCTTTTGTTTTTGTTGTAAGTAATCCTTCCACGTAAAATAGCAGCAGCATATTACTTTTTTACTTTAACAATATAGGGGTCGATTCAATTCTTTGACAGTTGAACAGCGCCGGGAATTAGCTCCCGGTGCTATTCAATACAGCGCCAAGTGACACTCAACTGTCGGGAATTCTTCTCTCACCCCCGGGGGATGCGAGAGGAAATCCGACAAAAGTGCTGCCGCGCGGCCGGCGCAAGGCTGATTCTGTCGGGAATCAGCATGGCGGCGGGGTGTTAAGTCGGAGAATGCCCGTTCTCCTGACAAATATACCTGTTAAGTCTGGGAGAGCGGGCATTCGCCGACTTAACTTGAGCTGAATTGAATAGCGACAGGAGCTAATTCCCGGCGCTATTCAACTGCCTGAGAATTGAATCGACCCCATAGATAAAAAAAAAAAAAGACGAAAGAATTGTTTTACCATGGTGTGATCAGTGTCACATTAGGGCTGCAGTGTGCCTGTGCAGGCCCCGCCCCTAAACCCATGACATTATGGTGTCACATCTCTAGGGTGAGGCCACCTCATCTGGGATGTAGAGCACTGCCCAGAGTGTCCTGCAGCTCCACAGCCTGCAGGGTGCCTGTCCGGAGTATCCATAAAATCAAGTTCAAGCAAACTTTTGGCCTTCTGCTCCACAAGAAGAGGTAAAGGTAGCCACAAACGATTGTTTAGCATAATCACAACCCAATATGGAATGTTCAAATGTTAATTGAACTAATCTGAAAATCTGGTTGATCATTGTTAGATTCTCAAATTGTTATTTTTTTTCAGTCCCCATTTTGGGACCCTCCTGATTGGACAAGTCACAGAATTGATTTGCATTGTGAAAAACTGGAGAATAGATTATAAATCATTTGGAACTGTCAACTTTTCATAGATGGCACTCTTGTGGTTCTACATACCAGGCCATGGGAAATTTTCCCTAAAAGTAGCCAGGAGACTCAAGTCTTCCTTTAAGACATGCATCTCTTTGGCGGGAAGATGTATCTCTCTTCAAGACTTAATACATCTCCCCCTGGGTCTCTAAACCTGTTGCCTCTCATGTTGGACGTCACACGTTACATACAAAGAGGGAGTGTAACCAGTGAGCTACTACCCATCATTTTATATCTGTTTATGGCAACTTGTCCACTTCTCCTCTCTTTAGACATCTTGGTACATCTTCCCCTAGACCTGGGATGGGGAACCTTTTTTCTACCAAGGGCCATTTGGATATTTATAAAAACCTTCGGGGGCCATACAAAAATTATCAACCTAAAAATTAGCCTGCCCCCATTATATTTGACCCCTAGTAGCACCACTTACACACACACACACACACACACACACACACACACACACACACACACACTAAAAGAAAGAAAAAACACAATACTCACCAGCCCCGCTCCTGCTTCCGGACCCTTGCCCTCTGCCTGGCTGCCCACTCCTCAGAACTATGGGAGAGACGTCATGACATCTCTCCCATAGCACCGCACAGGCACACACGCACACTGCCAGAGCTGGAAGCCAGAGCTCAGGAGTGAGCTGCTGAGGGGAAGAAGCCGGGCGCCCGCTAGTAACAAAATCTCAGCAGGCGCTTGGCATCTCCCTTGGTTAGGTGAGCCTGGGAGGGCCGGATCAAGTGGCTTTGTGGGCCTTATACGGCCCGCGGGCCTGAGGTTCTCCACCCCTGCCCTAGACCCTTATAAGCAGATTGACTCTTAGTGGTCTATTTACTAAGACTTGGACGGAGATAAAGTCGATGGAGATCAAGTACCAGCCAATCAGCTCCTAACTGACATTTTTCAAACCAAGCCTTTGACATGGCATTTAGAAGCCGATTGGCTGGGACTTTATTTCCGGCAACTTTATCTCCATCCAAGGCTTAGTAAATAGACTCCTTTGTCTAAGGTGACCTACTTTCATCTGCAGTGCTGAGGTGAGGTAATAAATACAGGTGTCTGCAGGGGGTTGGTATCTATATACCGGCGCCCGTCATCCCAGCGGTCAGAATCCCGACCACGGGATGCCGGGCGCCGGAATGTCGGCAGCGGGGCGAGCACAAAAGATGCCCTTGTGGGCTTGCTGTGCTCGCCACGCTGCAGGCACGGTGGCGCGCATTTATTCTCCCTCCAGGGGTGTCATGGACACCACAAGAGGGAGAATAGGTGTCTGTATCCCAGCAATCGGTATCCTAGCGCCAGTATGCTGAGCGCCGGGATCCCGACAACCAGGATATTGAATGCAT